>NC_072410.2:10653269-11299038 GCF_028858775.2 Pan troglodytes | reverse complement strand
GAGGGTAGGGAAACAGGGATACCAGCATTTACAGGATTCCAGATGCAAAAGCCTTTCTCTGAACTTTGGGAGGTGGAGGCAGGCAGATCACCTGAAGTCAGGAGTTCGACACCAGCCTGATCAACATGGTGAAACTCGGTCTTTACTAAAAATACAAAAATTAGCTGGGCATGGTGGTACCTGCCTGTAATCCCTGCTACTCAAGAGGCTGAGGCAGGAGAATTGCTTGAACCCTGGAGGCGAGGTTTGCAGTGAGCTGAGATCATGCCACTGCACTCCAGCCTGGGCTGTGACAGACTAAGACGCGATCTCAAAAAAAAAAAAAAAAGCCTTTCTCTAAATCACAAACCCACCTGCAGAAGGGCTGTAGGGCTGTTTGATAGCAAATACCTTCAG
Organism: Pan troglodytes; assembly: GCF_028858775.2. Taxonomy (NCBI): domain Eukaryota; kingdom Metazoa; phylum Chordata; class Mammalia; order Primates; family Hominidae; genus Pan; species Pan troglodytes. Next base: position 11,298,642 of record NC_072410.2, on the reverse strand, counting down.
CAGACAGCAAGACTGGTGAGGAAACAGCGTACCTCTGGAATAAGGTGCATCCTCTTGGCCATGCATTTATGTGCCATATGTTCGTGTGTGCTTGAGTTGGGAAGCAAAGAACCTCTAGGAGCTGAAAGATAAGCCCTCACTCTTTTGCAGCCTCCTCTGGGCCTCGTTTTTCTTTTATTTTTATTTTTGGTAGAGACTTGTCTCACTCTGTTGCCCAGGCTGATCTTGAACTCCTGGGCTCAAGCAATCCTCCCGCTTCGGCCTTCCAGAGTGCTGGGAGCCACCACGCCTAGCCTGGGCCTCTTGAGTTTGAGGCTGAACTTTAGAGAGCTCAGCTGATGCTTCTGCCCATTTTATTGTTGGGGAAGGAATAGAAAGAGCAGGAGTAATGGGTCCCACAGGCTGGCACTCACTCCTGCCATTACTGTAACTCTGGTAGAGGAGCTATTCCTCTCTCTTCCCAGGTGCCTGGGATCATAAAGCAGGCTGATGGCACACAGCATCCTGGGGTGGCTGGGGTGGGGTGGAACTGAACAGGGTTCACCAGCCAGCACCCTCAGTCCCACAGGGCTGCCACCTGCCCTGCTCAGCCCTCTTCCCACAGCATGGAGGGACTCCAGGGCCAGGGAGGCTGCTTGCTGCCACATCCCCACCCACTATCATGGGACCTGCAATTTCAGTTGCTGCTGCTTTCTTTAGTCACCTCGGTGATCACCTTGGGCTGTGATCACCAAGCTTCAAGAAAATCAAAGGAGCTCATGTTAGGAAAGGCTTGTGGAGACCATCCCTGGAGAGACTGAGAGATGCCTTAGAGCTAAGAGCCCTTCGCATCCCAAGCCCGATGTATATTTTTTCCTCTCACTCATGGCTGGCAATTATATTACTCTAGTATTGCCCTTCCCCATGCATTGTCCAAGGCAGACATCACTAATTAAACTCAGCCCTTATCCCCGCAGGGCCCAGACCTGGCTTTAGAAATTCCTACTTTAGGTGGCCAGCAGGCCAGGGTTCAGATGCAAGCCAGTAACAGCCATGTCAGCCAATATCTTTGGAGTCTGCTGGTGGACTCGATGCCTATCAGCTCCTACTGCTGAGATCCTCTTGTCCTCACAAGAGTGCAAAGAAGTTATAGAGCTTTCCTGAGGCCATACCTTGAGGTGGTGAGGGACTGGGTGGGCCTCAGCCCTCTGACTGCAAAGCTGCTAGCTAACCTCTGAGCAGCACTGCCCACCAGCCCTTCTGCCTTTGCACACTGCATTTGACAAGTGCTCAGCAAGGATTCATGGATTTGAGGGTAGGATGCACTAGTTGATCACATGGAAAATAACATTCTTTACTGGCTTGCCCTCATGAACGAATTTTGAGTCTAAGAGACTATTCACAAAGTCCCTCAATGTCTGAGCCACTGTAATTGTGTGTCATAGGCATGCTGACAGCCTCTCCAAGTTCCGTCTCCAGCCACAGCAGTGTCCTTGCCTGGACCACCTCTCTTCCCTGCTCACCCTTCAGGACTCTGCACGTCACACCCGTTTATTCTGTAAATGTTTGCTGCATGTGACTCCATGCCAATCATCATGGTGGGTTCAGATGATGCCACCTCCAGCCTTCAAGGAAGTTACAGACAAGTATGTTCAGAAAAACAGGGCAAACTCACACAGAAAAATGGGCAGTATGTGAATAAACATTCATTAATCACGTCCCTTGGGCATGTCCTGTGCTGGGTGCTGAAGAAAGATGATGGAGACAAAAGCCCTGACTTTAAGAAGTGGACGTTAGGGCTCTGGTCAAGGGCTGCATGGTGATTGGAAACACATGGGCACAGGGCAGGGGTGCTGTACCACACAAGTCCAGGACTGGATGGAGTGGCCCCTGGAGTTGGTAAATGCAGCTGCTGGAGCAGCTGGGCAGCTACTCTGGGACCTGAGTGGGAGGCTGGTGATCCAAGGCAGCTTAGCAGCACTCGTTTATGTGAAGTTAAAATTCCACTCCAGCTGTTTATCCAGTCCACATGAGGAAGCAATCCTGGAAGAAGGTGGGAGGGATAAGGTGGAGATTTCTTGTGAATTCCACCCAAATTACAACCAGAGGCACCCCACTTTTCCATGTGCTGTGTAGAAACGACCACATTTGCATTAAGTCTTTGATGTGGGTAAGCCTTTCAGTTTGAATTCCTCTGCAATCACTCCCCAAAAATAATTTTGAGAGTATTCCACTTCTGTGGGGGAAAAACAGGGGGAAAAGATACGTTATACAACCAAAGTAATAGAAACAATGAAAAATTTAGCAACTTAAAATATAATTTCTAATTCATCATTGCCCAAACCCTTGGGTCCAAAACCTTGGAATGGTTTTTGTTTTGGCTTTTTTTTCTTCACATTTTGTATAATCACCCAGGGCCCCCACATAGGGCTGGTGAGGTTATGCATTGCACAGCTCTAGAGAACAATTTATACAGCCAACAACGATGTGAATGGCAATACCACCCCCCTAAAATTGTGCAGTAGGAGCCTCACCAATCTCACCAGCCACGTGGGGGTCCGGCCTCAGTCCCAACAGTTCTCAAGGGTTAGACCATGGAAGATTTTTACTAACTCATAATAAAATGAGAAAATAATTAAAATAATAGCTAACATTGAGTGCTTACTGTGATCCAGACAGTAATAACTCCTTTATTCCTGTTGGCAACCCTATGAGGCACCATGGTTGCCATCCCCACTTTCCCTGTGAGCAAACTGAGCCTGAGCAGCCTCGAGCCACCAGCCGTCCACTCCTGAGAACTCTCCTTTATGCCAGGATTGCATCTTTCCTCAATATCTGGTGTCAGACTGACTTTCCTTTGTGGAACACTGGTGGTAGTGAGGATGCTGTTGCTGTCAGCCCCCTCTTCTCGGTCTCCTGTATCCTTCCTACTCCTCACTGACTGCCCTTGTAGTCAGGTCTTCACTGCCTTCCTGGAAGGTTCCCACTTCCTGCTCTTCTTCCTTCTACTCAGCCAGTTGCTGGTGCCAGAATCCCCCTCATCAAGCCTAGCTCTGAGCCTTGCTCTCCCTTGCTCAGAAGCCTTCCAGAAACTTCTCCTGCCTCGACTGGGATTCAGGGCTCTCCACATTCACCTTAATTTTGGTTTATCTCCCATTTTTGTTCTAGCACAGTAGCTCTACTCTTCAGCTAAATTGCTGTTCCCAAACTGGTTGGGCTACTTCCTGTCTCTTCAGTTTCCCACCACCTTTGACCCTGGCAGCCCCAGGCACCTTCTCCATCCCTCCTCAGATCCATCCTTTACTCACTCATTCAACAAACCTATTTTGAGCACCTCCTACATACTGGCTGTAGTGTAGGTGGTAGGTATCATGGAGCTTTCAGTCCGGCAGTGGAGAAAGAACTGGATGAGTAATCGTAAGATGTATTACAAAAGGGTCCTAGCACCTAACCTGGGGGTGCTAACTATAGGAGGTTAGTCAGAGAAGGCCTCCCTGATGCTATGGGCAGCCTCCCCTCCCCACCCCCAGTTAGCCATGTCCATCTCCCCTTCAGCTCCTGGGACCCACTGTGGCTCTGTTCCTGAAATAAGTCTCTTTCTTTATCCCATTTGACTGTCGTAGCAAATCTTGAACCCAGGAGGTGCTATATAAATATCTGTTGGCAATCAAATCATTCTATCAACTTCTGGTAAATCAAATTGTACAGATCAGATATATATAGATATATAGATATATATAGATATATAGATATAGATATATCTATATATATATATATATATATTTTTTTTTTTTTTTTGAGACGGAGTTTCGCTCTTGTTGCCCAGGCTGAAGTGCAATGGTGAGATCTTGGCTCACTGCAACCTCTGCCTCCCGGGTTCAAGTGATTCTCCTGTCTCAGCCTCCTGAGTAGCTGGGATTACAGGCACCCGCCACTACGCTTGGCTAAATTTTGGTATTTTTAGTAGAGACGGGGTTTCACCATGTTGGCCAGGCTTGTCTCGAACTCCTGACCTCAGGTGATCCACCCACCTCAGCCTCCCAAAGTGCTGGGATTACAGGCGTGAGCCACCGCGCCTGGCCCAGATATCTTTTAAACCATCTAGAGTGTTGAGTGATTTCAGGGTAGGTTTCGTGGCTCCCTGACTTCAGTGATGTCACTTTAGTGGGTGGCCTTGCCCGTAACCAAGTTAACACTTTGTTTGGTGAACAGCTTGGCTCATGGAAAACTGAAGATTATACCCCAAATTGTAATCAGAGGTTATTATCTTGCAGGGTTGGGCTTACAAAACAGACTTTATTATTATTTTTTTTAATTTTTTTTTTTTTCTGAGACAGAGTCTCGCTCTGTCCCCCAGGCTAGAGTACAGTGGCGCGATCTCGGCTCACTGCAAGCTCCGCCTCCCGGGTTCCGCCATTCTCCTGCCTCAGCCTCCCGAGTAGCTGGGACTACCTGCGTCTGCCACCATGCCCGGCTAATTTTTTGTATTTTTAGTAGAGATGGGGTTTCACCATGTTAGCCAGGATGGTCTCGATCTCCTGACCTCGTGATCCACCTGCCTCGGCCTCCCAAAGTGCTGGGATTACAGGCGTGAGCCACTGCGCCCAGCCCCAGACTTTCATTTTATATTGTATATGCTTCAATAAATATTTGAATTTTTTCACAACAAATTTGTTAAGTTCCTAATTAAAAATTTAAAATATTCTTAAATAAATTAAACCAATGAAGGTATAATTTGCTTCTCCCACTTCCCATTTTTGCCTTCTAAGAAAGGGACCTATATTTAAATGGGGGGAAAAAGTGATTTGGATTAAACCCCTAACTCCTGAGTCCTCTGTAGCTCAGTGAATAGGAAGAACCACAGATGAGTGTGCCCACCCAAGTGGCAAAGGTGAATTGTCAGGGCTTCAAAGTACATGAATAAAGGGCCAAGTGTGGTGGCTCACGCCTGTAATCCCAGCACTTTGGGAGGCCGAGGCAGGCGGATCACGAGGTCAGGAGATCGAGACCATCCTGGCTAACATGGTGAAACCCCGTCTCTACTAAAAATACACAGATTAGCCGGGCATGGTGGCGCGCACCTGTAGTCCCAGCTACTCAGGAGGCTGAGGCAGGAAAATCACTTGAACCTGGGAGGCAGAGGTTGCAGAGAACTGAGATTGCGCCACTGCACTCCACTCCAGCCTGGTGACAGAGCAAGACTCCATCTCAGAAAGCAAACAAAAACAAAGCCTACATGAGTAAGTAGAGCACCCTTGAGGGAGCTCTGCAGGCATGAGACAAACAGCCAGAACATGCATTGCTGCAGAAAGCATCCACACATCAGAGGAAGGGGAGCCCCCTCCTCCCAAGAGCATAGGTCCACCCTTGTGAAGGTTTGCCTGGCATGTGGGCTGTGAGTGACTGGAGAGGCAATGGTCCCTGTCTGTTGTCATCCTGATCTTCACTCCCTAGCATAAGTGAACACTCCCATGATGGCACATTCATCTGTCTGGACAGCTGGGCTCCAGGCCAGCCCACAGCTGACCCACATAGCCCTCCCCTAAAGCACACAGAAGGCCCTACACTCCCACACTCACCAAGACCTCAGGATAAGGAAAAGTCTTCCTGTATCCTTGTAGGAAAATCTCTTCTATCTGGCATTGATCCTGACTCACTAAGGAGGCAGTTCCCAAAGGCAACAGCCATGAGAGTTGGCCCCCAACATCAAAGGGGCCTGGGAGGGAGCAGTTGCTGGAATGGGAGAGGGAGCTGCATGGCAAGGGCTCCCAGACAGGGGTATGCCCTTCAGTTGAGGCAAATGTGCTGTCCAGAGTGGCTTGGCAGAGAGGAACCTAGAGGAAAAATTCCCAGATCCCCTCCCTTCTGCCCCACGATTTCCTACTTATATCTCCCATTAGCCAATTAAATACTTAACTGAATACTTAAATTTTAAAAATTCCAGCCTGGGCACATACATAGCCAGACTCCCTCCCTACAAGAAAAAATTTTAAACTAGCTGGACATGGTAGCATGAGCCTATAGTACAACCTACTCGGGAGGCTGAGGTAGGAGGATCGCTTGAGCCTAGGAGATTGAAGTTGCAGTGAGTTACTGTACCACTGCTCTCCAGCCTGGGTGACAGAGCAAGAAAGCCCTGTTTGTTTAAAAAACAATTATTTGTTGTTCATCCGAAATTCAAGCTTAACTGGGCGTCCTGTGTTATTTGTTAAATCGGGCACAACTCTGAGCAAAGAACACCCTACTCCCTGCACACACACACTCAGGAGCCCAGGAGGGCATGATGTCCTGAGCACGGCAGGAGGCCAGCCCTTGAGCAAGGATGGAGCCCCCACTGTGTACCTCCAGTCACCAACCCATAATGTAGAATGCTAGGCCTATATCTCTCTCACCCACCTGTCTCACTCACTCCCTCCCAACGTATTTGAATAGATAACAACCAGTGTAGAATCTGTGTCCAAAAATGCCACTCAGAAAGCTAAAAGTACAGCTATTATGAGCCTTCCCTTGCTCAGAAACCGTCTAAAATACTTGTGGACCAGATGAAATAAAAACATTTCCAGGTTTATTCCAGCAAGCAAGCATTTTCCTGGAAGCTTCAGTATTCTATAGCTGGTAACTTAAGAACACTTTTTTTGTTGTTAAGGCACAAAAATTGTAAACTCATCTCTTTGTGGCCATGAGCAGCTTTTTTTTTTTTTTTTTTTCCTGATACAGGGTCTCACTCTGTCACCCAGGCTGGAGTGCAGTGGCACAATCTTGGCTCACCACAGCCTTGATCTCCTGGGCTCAAGCGATCCTCCTTCCTCAGCCCCCCAAGTAGCTGGGACTACAGATGCATGCCAACACATCTGGCTAATTTTTGGGGTGGTTTTTTTTTTTCGAACCTCAATCAGCTTTTTAAAGACTATCAGCCAAATTTGCAGCATAGTCTCTGACAGAGCAGACAGTAAGAAAAGTTATTTATTTTGAGACAGGGTCTCTCTCTGTCGCCCAGGCTGGAGTGCTGTGGTGCTACCTTGGCTCACTGTAACCTTCGCCTCCCAGGTTCAAGCTGTTCTCCTGCTTCAACCTCCTGAGTAGCTGGGATTACGGGAATGTGCCACCATGCCCAGCTAATTTTTGTATTTTTAGTAGAGACAGGTTTTTGCCATGTTGGCCAGGCTTGTCTCAAACTCCTGACCTCAGGTGATCCTCCCGTCTCGACCTCCCAAAGTGCCAAGATTACAGGTGTGAGCCACCGCGCCTGGCCAAGAAAAGTGACCTTGAGCCCTGCTGTGTCATCACCTTCTTCTTATACTGCTGAGTTGGGCATGAAGGACTTGGAATGAGTCAGTAATAAGAAAATTTTTATTTTTGGTAGGGGTGGTTACATTTCTTCAGGACTCTTCCAGAGGCGAGTTTACAAACGAATGAACTGGTGAATGAGAATATGTCCAGATGTGTGTGTTAATGAATTCTGCTTATCTTTTCCTGGGGCACAGAGGACACCCCAGTGCTCTCTCTTCTTGGCCTAAGAAGTTGGGAACATACTTGGGAAACTCTTCTTATTTAAAAGGCTAAAATTTGGATGTTCTGTTTTACAGCTATCACTGAGGCAAGGGAAGAAGCCAAGCCTTACCCGCTATTCCCGGGACCTTTTCCAGGGAGCCTGCAAACTGACCACACACCGCTGTTATCCCTTCCTCACGCCACTGGGTACCAGCCTGCCTTGATGTTTTCACCAACCCAGCCTGGAAGACCACATACAGGAAACGTAGCCATTCCGCAGGTGACCTCTGTCGAATCAAAGCCCCTACCGCCTCTTGCCTTCAAACACACAGTTGGACACATAATACTTTCTGAACATAAAGGTGTCAAATTTAATTGCTCAATCAGTGTACCTAATATATACCAGGACACCACAATTTCTTGGTGGAAAGATGGGAAGGAATTGCTTGGGGCACATCATGCAATTACACAGTTTTATCCAGATGATGAAGTTACAGCAATAATCGCTTCCTTCAGGTATGTGTTCTTTCTTCCTTTTTTATTTTTTTAGTTTTAATATTTATTTATTTATTTATTTACTTACTTATTGAGACAGAGTATCATTCTGTAGCCCAGGCTGGAGTGCAGTGGCACGATCTCAGCTCATTGCAACCTCCACCTCCTGAGTTCAAACGATTCTCCTGCCTCAGCCTCCGGCGTAGCTGGGATTACAGGCGCCCACCACCACACCCAGCTAATTTTTTTTTTTTTTTTTTTTTTGTATTTTTTGTAGCGATGAGGTTTCACCATGATGCCCAGGCTGGTCTCAAACTCCTGACCTTGGGTGATCCGGCCACCTAGGCCTCCCAAAGTGCTGGGATTACAGGCATGAGCCACCTTGCCAGGCCTCTTCCTTTCTTTTTAAATGTCATTATGCTAATGCTGCCTCAAAAGCAAAAGCCTTTTGTTTTCTATTTAAGCAAACCACTGGTCCCTTTAGAGAGTTGAAGGATAGCTGACAGTGTGTGTTCAATCTGAGCTTGGCAGTGTTGGAACTGTTGGTTAACAGATACTCAGGGGCTGGGCCTGGGAGGCTACTTCCCACCTGACCTACATATCATATCAAGTACAGCTGGACCCAAGAGCTCTACCAGTGAGTGGGAACAGTGTTTCTTACCGGGTAGGAGGAGACGTTAAAATCACCCTGGCCATGTGGGGCTTTTTAAACAGTGCAATTGCTTGAGCTAGAGAGTTCTGGGCTATAGTGTGCTATGCCAATTGGGTATCTTCATCAATATGGGGATTCCCCCCACTACCACCAAAAGCAGGGGACCACCAGGTTGCCTAAGGAGGAGTGAACTGGCCCAGGTCAGAAACGGAGCAGGTCGAAACTCCTGCACTGTTCAGTAGTGGGATTTCACCTGTGACTAGCCACTGCATTCCAGCCTGGGCAACATAGTGAGACCCTGTCTCAAAAAAAAAAAAAAAAAAAACCCAAAAAATAAAAACCAGTGCAGCTCTCTCATCCCTTCAGTTACCCTGCCGCCCCTGCCTTCCACCTCTCCCCACCGCCTCGCAGTGCTGATGTAGCCCCTGTGCACCGTGGGGCAGGAAGAGATGGAAAGTCTGTCTCTGGAAATGAGACAGGCCCTAAGCCTCAGGCCATCATCTCAGTGCTCCACTTTGTTTTTTAAGAGCAAGCTAGATGAGGTGGAGGGTTGTGTGAGACAGGGATAAGCTAAGCCAGGACTTATACCTGGAATACTCTGTCTTCCCAGGGACCCAGCTGTCATGTCTCAGAATGCTGCAGACGGGCAGGTAGATGCTTCTCTTCTTGCCACCCCTTTTGTATTCTCCCCTCTTTCCTCCTAGCCAGGAGGTGTTTTGCTTTTCTGTTTTTGTTTTTTTGCATCAGGATTTCGTTGCGTGCACAGTTTTAGAATTGGGTTGGCCTGTGGTTGTTAAAAGCACAAAATGAGGTCAGAGCCACACAGGGTGGAAGCAAGAGCCTTTTTCCTGCAATTCCTCCACTTTGGAGTGGAGCCTTCTTTGATCTGTTACATTTTCACTTTCTGTGACATGATACTTGGCACCGTCCCATACTGGGTCATGCCTTTTAGTGAATCATTTTGTTTCCTTTTCAGAAAACCACCTCACAATTACCACAGACCTAACTACTCAGGTTAGTGTGCCAACACTTCCACAAGATGTGCCCTTTTTTTTACATTTTTTCCCCCAGGTTGTAGGCTTGCTTAGTGGATAATCCCTTAGCCTCCAGGCAGAAAATGCAACTTCCACATTACTCTGGCTGAGTCTCTCGGCAGCCATTCTCAGCCAGTGGCTAAGACTGCTTAGGAGATTTGACTATATTTTTTCTGCATCAACTATAAAAAGCAGATGTCTTACAATTACATAGACATAGCTTCTGAAGAGATAAGTAAAACTATCATTTAATAATAAGTGAATGACCGAGGCAGGCGGATCACAAGTCAAGAGATCGAGACCATCCTGGCCAACGTATTGAAACCCCGTCTCTACTAAAAATACGAAAATTAGCTGGGCGTGGTGGCGCACGCCTATAGTCCCAGATACTGGGGAGACTGAGGCAGGAGAATTGCTTGAACCTGGGAGATGGAGGTTGCAGTAAGCCAAGATTGCACCACTGCACTCCAGCCTGGCAACAGAGTGAGACTCCATCTCAAAAGAAAAAAAAAAAAAAAGAAGTGAATGAGGAGTAGTTTAAAGATTTCAAGAACAGCAAGCTGGCACATTGGTCTCATTGGGTGTCACCTAGGAGGGGAGCATAGCCCTACCTTGCTGTCTCTCTGGACTTGGCCAGTGTATGACTGTGGGTGAGCTGCCTCATCTTCCCTGGTCTATTTTCCAAAGGAAGAGATGGACTTGGACCATGTGACTGCCAGCTCTACTTCTGCTCTCAGATGCCATGAGCTGTTCAGAGGACTTAAATTGTAGAGTTTTAAAATTTTGATTAGTCAGTTTCTTGTTTTGGACCCATCTCTTTAGAGTACAGAAGATGACCTGGGTATTATTTTGAGAACTTTAGAAGTTTGGAGTAGAATTTATTCTACTGTGTGTTTTCAGCTTATTATATATAAACTCATTCTAAAGGAGAAAAATCTTATTTGACCTCCAAACTAAGCCTGAAAGCAAATTTAGCGATCAGAATTTTTGCAAATGATGAGCATTTCTTTTTTGAGACGGAGTCTCGCTCTGTCACCCAGGCTGGAGTGCAGTGGCGCAACCTCGGCTCACTGCAAACTCTGCCTCCCGGGTTCATGCCATTCTCCTGCCTCAGCCTCCCGAGTAGCTGGGACTACAGGCGCCCGCCACCATGCCCAGCTAAGTTTTTGTATTTTTAGTAGAGACAGGATTTCACCGTGTTAGCCAGGATGGTCTCGATCTCCTGACCTCGTGATCCACCCGCCTCGGCCTCCCAAAGTGCTGGGATTATAGGCGTGAGCCACCGTGCCTGGCCATGATGAGCATTTAGTTGAATTAGGTAGCATACATGATGATACCAAATTTGCCTGTATATGATTCTTCAACTTTATTAAGATAATGTTCAGGGGCACAGTAGTTGTACAGTGATTCAATGAAATAAATTATAGTTGTAAGAGTTAAAGAAAGAGGAAAGAAACACGAAATGCAGCTTAACAGTTAAAGATGGGTTTATTTTAGAGAAATAAACCTGAGAGGGGCTCCTGGCCAATTTTGGTGAGGAGCATTATCTTTTATAGACTAAGAGTATATATTAGTTTCAGGGTAGGGGGCTTATCACAAGCTTGGAATGTTTGTATGTTGGGCAGAAGTTTATAGCAGGGTTGGAATGTCTCTGGTCAGACGGGAGGTTATCTTGGGGCTGACATCTCTCTGGCCGAAGGGGACGTTATCTCAGGGCTGGCATGTCTCAGGTCAGGGAGGAGTTTGGAATGTTTTTGGTTGGAGATGTTATTTGTGGTTTATGGTCATGCTGACCTTAGCCATTAGGCTGATGCCCTTTAGATTTAGGCGGTTTTTAATCAAGGTGAACTTTAGAATGACAGTGCTTGTCCAAGATGGCGATACTCCTGCTCTGTCAATAGTTACTTAATCAAGATGACAAATATTTATATAATTTCTTGGCAAGAGAGGATGATGTTGGAGTTGCTAAATGTGCATTGTTTTTTAGGTGAGGACACTGAGCCCCATGAGCAGGGTCACTAGGCAGTGAGCTAGTCTTACTTAAACAGGGAGCCTGATTTGCACACCTGCAGTGACCTCTCTTCTCACATCTCCTGGGCCCTAAGGAAATCTACTGTGGCTCCCAGGAACAGTGAAGAGTTAAAAAATAGTTTTAGGCTTTCAATATAAGTAATTTTGTTAGAAATTCATTAGCCTGCAATTTTGCTGGAGTTGCCATTAGCGACATCTATGTGGACTATGTTTATTCAAGAGAATGTGCAATTAAAATCACTAGGGGCAGAGAACATGGATGTATATTGGCAGGGGTCAAAAGGACTCTAGAGAGAAACACCTGGTATTTTCAGTTTGGTCATGGGACCTTTTTTTTCTAAAAGGTATTAGGATCACACATAGAAATTCCCATAAGAATAGGCAGAATTTATGTGAATTTTTAACATGATGAGGTCTCTAGATTGAGGACCCCATACTTTGTATCTGCACTCATTCTTTAAATATGGCACAATCGTGAGTTACTAGAGACTGACCCGGTGTTTTATCTTTCTTTTCATTATACTTTAAGTTCTGGGATACATGTGCAGAATGTGCAGGTTTGTTACACAGGTATACACGTGCCATGGTGCTTTGCTACACCCATCAACCCATCATCTACATTAGGTATTTCTCCTAATGCTATCCCTCCCCCAGCCCCCCCACCCCAACAGGCCCCGACGTGTGAAAGTTCCCTTCCCTGTGTCCACGTGTTCTCATTGTTCAATTCCCACTGATGAGTGAGAGAATATGCAATATTTGGTTTTCTGTTCCTGTGTTAGTTTGCTGAGAATGATGGGTTCCAGCGTCATCCATGTCCCTGCAAAGGACATGAACTCATCCTTTTTTATGGCTGCATAGTATTCCATGGCATATATGTGTCACATTTTCTTAATTCAGTCCATCATTGATGGACATTTGGATTGATTCCAAGTCTTTGCTATTGAGAATGATGCTGTAATAAACATATGTGTGCATATGTCTTTATAGTAGAATGATTTCTAATCCTTTGGGTATATACCCAGTAATGGGATTGCTGGGTCAAATGATATTTCTGGTTCTAGATCCTTGAGGAATTGCCACACTGTCTTCCACAAAGGTTGAACTAATGTACACTCCCACCAACAGTGTAAAAGTGTTCCTATTTCTCCACATCCTCTCCAGCATCTGTTGCTTCCTGACTTTTTAATGATCGCCATTTAAACTGGTGTGAGATGGTATCTCATTGTGGTTTTGATTTACATTTCTCCAATGACCAATAATGATGAGCTTTTTTTCATGTGTTTTTTGGCCGCACAAATGTCTTCTTTTGAGAAGTGTCTGTTCATATCCTTTGCCCACTTTTTGATGGGGTCGTTTGTTTTTTTCTTGTAAATTTGTTTAAGTTCTTTGTAGATTCTGGATATTAGCCCTTTGTCAGATGGATAGATTGCAGAAATTTTCTCGCATTCTATAGGTTGCCTGCTCACTCTGATGATAGTTTCTTTTGCTATGCAGAAGCTCTTTAGTTTAATTAGATCCCATTTGTCAATTTTGGCTTTTGTTGCCATTGCTTTTGGTGTTTTCATCATGAAGTCTTTGCCCATGCCTATGTCCTGAATGGTACTGTCTAGGTTTTCTTCTAGAGTTTATATGATTTCAGGTCTTACATTTAAGGGGAAGAGAAGGGAAAGCATCTGGTCTTTGGTCCTAAAACAGCACCTGTCCTAGCTGAAGATGTGGTTTAGAGTATCTAATGGCCCAGAGCTTTGGTTACTTCTCACACCTTCCATTGCTCTTACACCCTCTTTCCCATAGTGGCCCCTGCTGTTATATAGCTCTCTCCCTTCCAAAGGAAGAAAGGACTGTGATAAAGTCATTTACTCTAAGGAAAGCTGTAACATTCACTGGTGATGTCATTTTAGACACCAAGAAATAGAGATATTGTAAAAATCAATACACATAGGCAAGTACACACTAGTTATCAAAATGGCCATCCTTGCACATGAAGGTGTTTTCCGGCAATTCATTATTTGTTGGCTGCATAGTTAACTGAGGGATGGCTGAACATTGAGGCAAGTTGGGCAGACCTGGTCCCTGTCCTCCTGCTCATGGTTGTGAACAGAATGGAGGGGAAGGGCCAAATCAAACGTCAGGTGCGGCGGCGCTAAGGTACTGTTGCCTTCAGATTTTAGATTTGTCCTTGAAGTATTAATTTAAAGGAGGAGGAACTGGCACCAGGACTGGGGGAGGTACACTTCTGCCTCTCAGGAGCAACCGCATCTTGCAATCAAATCTCAGTTAATTGAAACTTGGGGAAGAAAGATGGAAATAATAGGAGCTCATGGACATTTAAGTACGAATCCCATGTACTCTGGAAAGACTAAGGGAGATTTGGCATCATGCACAAGAGTGTCCCTGAAAGATTTTTAAACTACTTGGTCTTGGCTCGTGTGTGTGTGTGTGTGTGTGTGTGTGTGTGTGTGTGTGTTTAAATTATTTTAATAGTAATATATGTATTTTGTCAAAAACTTGGAAAATACCAAACAAGTACAAAGAAAGAAACAATGGCTTATAATTGCAACTCTGAGAAAAATTTTCCAATTATATATAAATAAATTAAATGTTCTTGAAATTAATCTTTTATTGCATAGATGATTATATATCCTGTTTCATTCAGTTTATATTATGAATATTTCTGTATATTATTAAAAGTCTTCAAAAAAATTTTTTTGTTTTTTGAGACAGAGTCTTGCTCTGTCACCCAGGCTGGAGTGCAGTGGCGTAATCTCAGCTCATTGCAACCTCCACCTCCCGGGTTTAAGCAATTCTCCTGACTTAGTCTCCTGAGTAGCTGGGAGTACAGGCGCCCACCACCATGCCCAGCTAATTTTTTGTATTTTTAGTAGAGACAGAGTTTCATGGTGTTAGCCAGGATGGTCTTGATCTCCTGACCTCATGATCTGCCCTCCTCGGCCTCCCAAAGTGCTGGTATTATAGGCATGAGCCACTGCGCCCGGCAAGTCTTCAAAATATTTAAAGGTATTTTATTGCATAGATGATTACATATTCTGTTTCATTCAGTTTATATTATGAACATTTCTGTATATTACTAAAAGTCTTCAAAATATTTTAAGGCTGCTATATGCCACTGTAATCTGCTGTTGTGAAATAAAAGCAAATATAGAAGGATGCAAATGAAATTATAAAATTAAAAATTTTTTAATTTTTGTAAATGACAAATTCTTTTTAAAATGCTGAGTTTGGGGTATATACAAGGGAAGAAATAACTGATGTTCTGCTCCTAGCCTAGGTGCCCTCTTGAGCTATGCTTGTTTTATGCTAATAATCTCCCTCTTCTTTTCCTGTTTCACTTGGATGTCTGTTATTGTTGATGGAGCCAGGAGTCATCTTTGATTAATAGGTGTAGAAAACATTCAGTGTCTGCTACAGGTTGAGGTCCCTCGAGAGCATTCACCTGGCCTCCTTTATGAGACTTGAGTCAGTGGGCTGGGCCTCCTCCTTGGTGCTGTAGCCACTAACCTGCCTCACCTGTATCCAATATCAGCTCGAAACTAGCATATCCGTTTGTCCAGGTTCCAGAACACTGCTTGACCAAGACCTTTCACTGGAGTCTCCAAAGAAGGGTGTAATTTGGGATATATATTATAATTAGCTCTGATGTCTAGTATAGCAAGTAAACAGCCCTCTAGCTTGGGTGGAAATGTGCCCTGGTCAGGCGCAACACTCCAGAAGGGCAGCAGCCACCAGACCAGACGACAGGGAAGCCCAGCTCCCAAGCAAAACCAAAAACTGGTGGGAGTCTTGTGGTGAGGGGAAAGTATTTGTTGTTTGTTTTCTGTTTAGTCTAGGGATTCACACTGCTTTTTAAATTCTGGCATAGTTCCTAGTGGCTAAAGCTGGAAAGATTCTACTGTTTCATTAAATTTTCTTTGTAAAAATGTTAAGTTGGGGCCAGGCACGGTGGCTTATGCCTGTAATCCCAGCACTTTGGGAGGCCAAAGAGGGAGGATTGCTTGAGCCCGGGAGTTCGAGACCAGCCCGAGCAACACAATAGGACCCCATTGCTACAAAAAAATTAAAAAAAAAAAAAAATTAGGCAGACATGGTGGTGCACACTTGTGGTCCCAGCTACTCAGGAGGCTGAGGTGGGAGGATCGCTTGAGCCTCGGAGTTTGAAGCTGCAGTGAGCCATGATCCACTCCAGCCTGGGCAACAGAACAACACTGCCTCGAAAACAAAACAAAAGCGGGTAGTTTGCGTCTCCTGACATCCTGTTTCCTTTGGGGCCCCCATCTCCATGCATCTCCATGCAGGCTCCTGGTACTGTGGATGCTGTGTTTTCGGGGCCCCCATGGGCTCTCTGTGCTGGGCTTTTCCCTCCCATCTTGCCTTACTGGGGCTGATGCCTGTTGCCGGTTCTTTATTCTGCTGCTCTTGGTGGCAATGAGAACAGAATCTAGAAAATAAAAATCTAATTTCTTTAACCAAACCATCTGCTGGAAAAGCTGTTATTAACCACAGATGCCTGATACTTTCTGACTTGTGACCTGTTCACAAGACTTCCTTTCAGCTCGAACTTCCTTGCCCTTGGCTTACGCTGACGGCACCATGTGAACGGTGGCAGGTGAAAACAGGGCGCTTACAGTGGACCTATTTCTTAAAATTATTTTTTTTCATTTTTAATTTTTTTGACATGGTAAAATATATATAACATAAAGTCCCCCATTTCAACCCATTTTGAGTATACAATTCAGTGGCATTCACGTTTTTGTGCAACCATCAGCACACGTTGCACATCCATCTCCAGAACTCCAGTAGAGTAACCACTACTCTATTTTTTATTTTTTTTTTATTTTATTTATTTATTTTTCTTGAGACAGGGTTTCACTCTGTTGCTCAGGCTGGAGCGCAGTGGTGCGATCACGGCTTATTGCAGCCTCGACCTCCCAGGCTCAGGCGATCCTCCCACCTCAGCCTCCCCAGTAGCTGGGACCACAGGCATGAGCCACTGTACCTAGCTGTTTTTTATTTGTTTTTTTGTATTTGTAGAGACAGGGTTTTGCCATGTTGTCCAGGCTGGTCTTGAACTCCTGGGCTCACGTGATCCTTCTGCCTCAGCCTCCCACAGTCTACTTTCTTTCTCTGTGAGTTTGACTACTCCAACTACCTCATATAGGTGGCATCATACAATATTTGTCCTTTTTTTTGTATTTCTTTTAAAAAGACTCTAGAGGATAACTGCTACTTCCAAGTCATTTCTGAGCAGGCTAGACTGGTAGTGGTAAGGACTGAGGGTTAGAGACATGCTGTGTGTGTATAAGATGTGCCTGGGCTAACCCAGCCTGTGCTGCCCTGGGGTGATGGGTTTCTGCAGCTGCTGGCCATGCAGCTGTACCCAGGTGGTTCCTGTCTAGACACCATGGCTGAGTATGTG
Organism: Pan troglodytes; assembly: GCF_028858775.2. Classification (NCBI taxonomy): domain Eukaryota; kingdom Metazoa; phylum Chordata; class Mammalia; order Primates; family Hominidae; genus Pan; species Pan troglodytes. The sequence continues at coordinate 11,281,526 of NC_072410.2, read as the reverse complement.
CCATTTCTTTTGTCTTCCCTCATTCAGATGTTTGTATTTGGCCAAAATCTGATGAGATTTTTATACCATTTTTCTTAAGCAGTGGTAGAACATTCTGACTATTCAAAAAGTGTTTTTTCCACTCCAGCCCCCAGCCCTCTCCCTGTAGGGAATGGAGGTTACCCATCTCTTGGGTATCTTTCCAGAGATATTCAATCCCTATGTAATCCTATGTATGTCTGTATGTGTGTGCTAGTCTCCAGCATGGTGTGTTAATCTAATAGAATGCTACTCATAGCTGTGGTTAAATCAATACCCAGGGTATTTTTTTGTGGCTATGGAAATTCTGTTTTCAGCTGAATCATGTAATATGCTATAATTATATTTTACTTCTTGTCTTAGTCTGTTTTCTGTTGCTTATAAAAGAATACTTGAAACTGAGTAAATTATAACGAAAGGAAATTTATTTCTCACAGTTAAGGAGGCTGGGACATTCAAGGTCAAGGACCCCCATCTGATAATGGTCTTCTTGCTGATGCGACTCTGCAGGGTCCTAAGGCAACGCAGGGCATCACACGGCGAGGGGGCTAAGCGTGCGCATGTGCTAGCTTAGGTCTCTCTTCCTCTTCTTATAAAGCTGCCAGTTCCACTCCCATTAATTCTTTATCCCATTGTTAATCCATGAATGGATTAATCCATTCATGAGGGCAGAGTCCTCATGACCCAATCACCTCTTAAAGGCCTCACATCTCCATACTGCCACATTGGGGATTAAGTTTTAATACAACTTTTGAAGGGAATATTCAAGCCATAGCACTTAAGGACTTAGCACTTAATTAATTAATTAATTAATTTGAGACAGGGTCTCACTCTATCTTCCAGGCTGCAGTGCAGTGTGCGATCATAGCCCACTGCAGCCTCAAACTCTTGGGCTTAAACAATCCTCCCATCTTAGCCTCCCAAGTAGCTGGGGCTACAGGCATGTGCCACCATGCCCAGCTAATTTTTAATTTTTTTTTTTTTTTTTTTTTTTTTTTTGGTAAGAGATGGATTCTCGTTATGTTGCCCAGGCTGATCTCAAACTCCTGGCCTCAAATGACTCTCTCACCTTAGCCTCCCAAAGTGCTGGGATTACAGGCATGAGCCACTGCACCCAGCCCCATAGCGATTCTTGAGTAGCTTTTTGATTATCTTGAATTTAATAGTTTCCTAAGTATCAATCACTCATTCTTCTCTAAAGGAATGTATGCATCTCCTCACACCACGACAAAATTATCAGTACTGATATTTATTTATTTATTTAGGAGATGCCTGTCCTGGCTTCTTCCCTTCTGCCTCTGTCTAATCAGGTTCCCTCTGGGTCTGGGGTCCAGCTATCTTTACTACTATTCTGAGGATCCTCTATGCCTCCTGTGGTCCAGCTCCTGTTTCCTAGAGCCCGGGTCCTCTTTCTTGGCTTCTACTCTTTTTTTTTTTTCTACTTTCCTAAACTTTATTAAAGAAAAAAGTAATGGTGGTAAACCTCTAGAACTTACTCAATTTTCTGGGATTCCTCCCCCGAGAATGTGATATATTGATTTCCAAACATGCCAGAAGTGTACATGGTTCCCAATTGTACTAAATAGACTAAATAGGTGAAAAGCTGAAGTCCTAAAGTGTTCATCTTCCAACTTTTCCCAGCCTGTGGTCTGTCCTTGCATCAGCAATAATTGCCTGAACAGCTGCTATGGCTTCATTAATTTTTGTCTGTAGCTGTCTGAGCTCTTCTGTATGCAGCAATCACAGAATTTGAGTAGCTTCATTAAGAACTGCATCTCCTGTGTCAAAACCAAGAATATGTTTGTCTAAAGCAACAGGCAAGCCCTCTTTTGTTTGATTTGCTTTAGCAACTGCATCCTGTGTCAGGTGCTCCTGAACCAAAATTTGAATTGCCTTAAGCATTACCAGGCAATCATCATGACATTGAACCTGAAGCAGGTTAGCCAAAGCCATTACACCAGGCTTAAAATCAGGATTATTTACGTCCAAATTTATCAATCGTTCTGCATTTTTAGTTGCATTGTCAGCAGTTTTTGCATTATCAGGTACTAAGTCCTTGTATTTTTCAGCATTATCTCCATATTCAAATCTAACAGCTAAACCAAGAAGCCAGTCAATAGCTTCTTGTCGATCTTGAATCTTTAAACAACAGTTAACATCTCTGAGATACTTTTGAAAGAACTCAGGCCAGTCGCTGCTGTGGATGTTTCTTAAATTACCTCTGTCTTCAATCTTGTAGTGTCTGATTTTCTGGTCTTCAAGCCAAACAGTGAAGTTTCTAAATTCTGTTTCATCTTTGCAGTTGAAACCGGCAGGGTTGTGGTAGTCGAGAGCCGTCAGCTTGCATTGGAACATGCTCCCCGCTTCTCACTCTCTTTGGCTTTTACTCTTTTACTTTGGCAAGGAGCTCATCCGTCACTAACTTCCTGGGACTTGCATGCCTGAAAATGCCATTCTTTTTACTACCTTCACCTTGAGGCAGTTTGGCTGGGTACAGAGTTCGAAAGGAAAATATTTTTTGTTTTAACTTTGAAGTCACTGATATATTTCCTTTGAGTTCTGGGTTGCTCTAGAGAAGCAGGATGTCATTCTGATTCATTCATAAGTGATCTGCTTCTGTTCTCTCTGGAAGCTTTTGGGATCTTCGCCTCATCTTAGAGTTGTAATGTTCCCTGATGAAGCCCCCACGTGGTGGGTCTTTTTTCTCCTGCTGTGCTGCCCAGCTGGGGGCCCGGTTAGGAAACACCCATATCTTCAGTGCTGGGGCACTTTCTTGAACTTCCCCCCTTCCGCATCCACTCTCCGCGTTTCCTCTGCAGCTCCTCTTACATGGTGGTTGGGATGCCTAGATTGCTGTTCTGAGCCCGGAGCCTTTCTGGTTGAGCCTCCACAGAGACTGAGCCTCCTGTTTTTCTGGGCAGAGGGAGGAGAGCCAGGGACAGCCCCTCCAGTCTCCAGCCCCACCCCACACCCCACCCTCCCAGTGGGAGCCTTTCCCTTGGATGTCTAGAAAGCAACAAGTATAATGATTTATGGAAAATCTTTGCTGTAATATAGGTAGCATGGGTCGGGCCTTGCTAATTAATGCAGGCGCCTATTTTTACCATACAACTGCTAAGCCCTTCCTGCCTTGAATGACTAAAGACAAAATTCTGATTGAGTTCTCTTTGCATTCTGCATGCTCCTTTTCTATTTCTGGTGTGTATCCTCCTTGCTGGTTGGCTTAAGGTTCTCCTGGGCATCTTATGCAGTCTGATTTCTACAGTCCAGGGTGTGCTGCCAAACGGTCCTTTGTGCCTCATAGTTTCTCGGCTTCTGGGGGCTCTGCACCTCTGCTTTGTACCTCTGGTCTGGGTGCAGTCCCCTCAGGCTGCCTTCCTGGGGCTGTGCCCCACCTCCCTCCCGGCCTTCACTTTCTCTCTAGTCCCTGTCTCCCTGAGTCCAGCTGCAAGCCTGCTGCCACTCCCGGGTCCCAGACCTTGAGGCAGAGCCAGTCTTCAAAGGCACAAGTGTCCTCAGTCTGTCCGATCTCATGGTTCACTCTGTTGAGCCCCTGGGTCTTGCCTCAAGAAAATGATGCCTCTTCTAAAGTGGATTTGTGAAATATGTAGAAGCACCCCCTCTTCAGTAGCCTTGGTTTCCCTTTGAACTCCAAAGATTAGATCCATCTGTTGTGCAGGATCTTCAGGAACTGCTGAAAGCCAAGGTCACCGCTCAACCACTAGTCATTGCCCATGATGGGCAGGACATCATTCTAGGCACAGAATTCCCCCATCTTTCTTCAGCCCTTCCTGTCACCATGATATCCAGGGGGCTACCAGGAGAGGGGCAGCCAGCTCCTTATTTGGAGATATTTGTCCTGTGTATTCTCTTTTCATCTTCTCCTGGTAACCTCTAAGCATTGTGACATCCAGCCACTGCCCCAAAGCATGAAAGGATCTGGCCTTTCCTTGATCCCTGGGACCTCCCCCATGCCCACCATTCATTCATCAGGTGCATTCCAAAACTATATTGCTCCTACAAAAGAACGAGGGGAAAGGGGAAGACAGAGCATTTCAAGTCAAAGGGATGCCACTCAGATTTACACATCAGGAAATGCAATGACAGGGGACTGTTAACTCCTGGATCCTGGGAACAGTAAGGAAGTAATGTTAACCTGAGTAGCTCTGACCCCCCGAGTTCTGACTGATGCCATTGTTGAGCTGTGTCTTAGCTGCTCTATTTATCACAGGCCAATGAGGATCTGCAAAATGGTATTGTTGGGAAGAAGTAAATTTAAAATGTTTAGTGTTCAGAAAACTGAATTCAACCTCAGGAAACTCTGTCTCATTCAGACCTGGGGACCTCATTCACTACCACATGTCTGCTCCAGATGCTAACCAGGCTGTGCTATCCTCTGGCAGCTGCCAGCCCTGCCTATCAGGCCATGGTTCAGGATGGAGCCCCCTCTACCCTTGACAGCTTCCTGGTTTCTTTTAAGCCTTAAGCCTCAGCCCTTCACAGGTTGAGGGATGAGATTTATTTTGTTTAGAAATAAATAGGTTATACAGGGAAGCAAGCTTCTAGGAAGGAAGGTGGAACTTCCATGTTTTTCTTCTTTTTCTTTGTTCCCCTGGTCATGGTCTTCTTTGCTGTGTTTAAAGAGCAGTGTCTTTGAGCCAATAAAGAAATCCTCTGGAGAGCATCTGAAAGTATTTAAAAATGTTCCCCGGCTGAGAAGGGTGGCTCATGGCTGTAATCCTAGCACTTTGGGAGGCTGAGGTGGGAAGATGGCTTGAGCCCAGGAGTTCAAGGCTGCAGTGAGCCGTGATGGTGCAACTGCACTCCAGCTTGGGTGACAGAGTGAGACCCCATCTAAAATAAAATAAAATAAAATGTGCATTTCAACATGTAAACACTGGGCATGTCCACCCCAGGAGAGATCATTAAGTACCCAGGGACTTGCACCTTAGGTGCACCTTCAAGCACTTGACCTGTGACTGCTGCAAATACGGTCATGCTGTCAGTGAGAGACCTTACAAAATGATGGCTAGGGCCCCAGAAAGTTCTAAACAGGACAAAGGCTACCAGCTCTCCATTTTTATAGTCATTGCAGTCCTGGTAAATTAGGTGAATATTGAAACCATACAAGTATGTTAAATGGAATTAGGGTCTAGTCTCAGGAGGTCATTTGGGATATGGAACAGTTGCCCTTGGCCCCTAAAAACCAATGGAGCCCCCCTAGTCATTGTGACCACCAAAAACAACTCCACAAATTTCCAAAATGCCTTGAGGGGGCAGTACCCCAATGCAGAGAACCACTGGTGCAGAGTCTACCATAGAAATCAAGACAGGTGGCCGGGCATGGTGGCTCATGCCCATAATCCTAGCACTTTGGGAGGCCAAGGTGGGTGGATCCCCTAAGGTCAGAAGTTCGAGACCAGCCTGGCCAACATGGCAAATCCCTGTCTCTACTAAAAAATGCAAAAATTAATCAGGCATGGTGGTGCATGCCTGTAATCCCAGCTACTCAGGAGGCTGAGGCAGGACAATCACTTGAACCCAGGAGGCAGATGTTGCAGTGAGCTGAGATCATGCCATTGTACTCCAGCCTGGGCTACAAAGTGAGACAGAATCTGTCTCAAAAAAAAAAAAAATCAAGACAAATGATAGCACATATATTAGTCAGGGTTTTTCCAAGAAACCGAACCTATAGGATCTGTGTCTACAGCTTTATCTAGAAAGAGAGAGAAAGAGGAATTATTTTAAGGAATTTTCCTTAATTCCTTAAATTAATTCCTAAATTATTTAGGAATTCCTAAATTATTTATTAATTCCTAAATTATTAATTCCTTAAAATAATTCCTCTGTTTTAAGGAATTATTCTTTAAAATAATTCCTTTATTTTAAGGAATTAGCTCACACACAGTGGGGGCTGACAAATACGGAATCAGCAGGGTGTTGGGTGGAGACCCATGAAAGACTTGATGTTGCAGTCTTGAGTCCTCAGGCAGTTTGGAAACAGAAGCCCCTCTTTCCCTGGGGACCTCTGTCTTTTTCTTATAAGGCCTTCAACTGTTTGGATGGGGCCTACCCCCGTCATGAAGAGTAATGTGCTTTACTCAGAGGCTGCTGCTTTAAATGTTAGTGACATGTGAAAAGTACCTTCACAGCAACATCTAGGCTAGGGTTTGACCAAACAACTGAGTACAATGGCCTAGCCAAGCTGACATATAAAATTAACTATCACAGCATATGACAAAGAAGTTGAAGAAGTTTCCATCCTATAATAGGAACTCAAAGGGTAGTCACTGTAAATATCTTCATGTGTTTTTCTTTGCAGCATAACCAGTGTGCAGCGTTCAGACAATGGGTCGTATATCTGTAAGATGAAAATAAACAATGAAGAGATCGTGTCTGATCCCATCTACATCGAAGTACAAGGTAAGTCCACAGACCGGAGTCCCATTGCCAGAGAGCTGTTTGTTTTAGGGCCTGTGTTAAATGTTTTGTGTATAATACTCCAGAGTTTTGCCTGCCCATTTATAACTCTGTATGCAAACCTTGCAAATCTATCAGCACTGAAATTTTACAAGGTACTCCTCTTTGTAGTCTATAAGTAATAATGAAATGAATTCAATTCCTGAAGTTTGAGCTCTATTCTAGGCATTAAAGGTGAGATAAAAAGAGATTGTGGACTTCCTTGTCCACAGATTATTGACAATAAAAATAAGCTGAAGACTTCTTTTTAAGAAGCAAAATGCTTTCTACTATCCAGTTTCCAGTACTGGTACCAGATACCACTCACCTGGTCAAGTGGCTGTTGGCTTATTATTCAGCATCTTTTCCTGTCTTGCCTATGCAGACAGTGAAACCCTGGAGGGTGAGTGGTTTTCCTCGACTGGCTCCACAGCTCAGCCTGAGACTTCTTTTGGGCACTGGTATCTGTCAGGTGCATGGTTCAGAGAAATTCCATGACATCATGTGAAGGTCCGTGGGGATGAAGAGTGAGACATCAGGCTAGGAAAAGGCAATCTCTGCCCTCAGGGAACTTGAACTCTAATGGGCAATGTGAGGTGATGCACAGGTGAACCAGGCCAGGTGAGCCCAGGTCCTGGTTTGGTGCCCTGATTTGGGGGTTTGCATGCCTGGTTCTGCAATGGCAGGGCTGCAAGGAGGAAGCATCCTTATTATCACCCTCAGAGGTCACTCCTCACTACCCCTGGGGGCTTCCCTCTGGGGCCCTTGTGCCCCTCCTCTCTGAGGTGCCCCTCTTAGCAGAGCCATTAGGTCACCTCCCTTTTCTACTTTATCCTGACCTTCCTTGTCACAGGCTTTAGAGCAGGTGATTAGCTTTTCAATCAGAAACATCTCCCACTGAAAGTCTGCTATGCTACCCATTCTTTTGTGAACCTGAAATTGATGCCCACCAATGTGGAGGGAAGCCTCAGGGAGCACAGATGGAAGGAGGAGGAGTGAGTGGGGAAGACAGAGGGGAGGGGGAAGAGACTCCCTCAGAGGAGTCTCTTCATGACCTTTGCTCTAGGCCCATCCCAGGCTGGACAGCTCTTTCTCAGGGTTACGTCAACATCAGCCAAAGAGGGGGTTTCCTACATTTGCAGCTAATTTGGGAAAAAAATATTTACAGGAGATTTTATTTGTCAGAATCCCAGAAAAATGCCCAGAGCAGGAACATATTAAGTCCAAATAGAGTTTCAAAAAAACCTTGAAACAGGATAAAAGAATTCCATTTCACATAACTGCCACGTCATTCCTGCTGGAACCAGATCTGTGAGTTCCCAATCCCCAAAAGAACACAATTAGCTGGACTCGTTATATTTTTGAACACCTGCCCCAAATAAGTACTGACTGGCTTTCTCTGAGCTTCCTTGGGACCTTGATTTTGGAAAGTACAGTAGATTTAAGGATTGTAACTGCAACTGTGTTTATACAGTTTTCATGAGAATTTGCTTTGAAAAGCACTCAGCCTTATACAAGGCTGTGGATTTTAAAATTCCTTATGACCTATCTGAAAGTCACACACATAATAGAATGTCTTCGTACCATGGACAGATCTATTACATAGCTTTGTTTTACTCTGCGTTTATTTTGGTAAGAAATACTGAAAACGTGCCAACTAGTCAGTCCCAGGAGTTTGAGCAACACCTGATGTAAGAACTGCCTGTGGCCTGCCTTCTGGTAAAACCAGTTCTGAGTCACTATTTATAGCCCCTTTGGCAAAGCATCCTAGAAAGCTGGCTTAAAGTAGACTGGCAGGAATTAGCCTCTGTGCTCCTTCTTATCCAACTTAAGGAGGTGAAAACTGATTAATACAGACCTGCCTGAGGCAGTAGATAAAGAACTCTTGTTTGCCAAGGCTGGGCGCGGTGGCACGCCTATAATCCCAGCACTTTGGGAGGCCAAGGGGCAAGGATCACTTGAGGTCAGGAGTTCGAGGCCAGCCTGGCCAACATGGTGGAACCCCATTTCTACTAAAAATACAAAAATTAGCCAGACCTGGTGGTGTGCGCCTGTAATCCCAGCTACTTAGGAGGCTGAGGCAGGAGAATCACTTGAACCCAGGAGGTAGAGATTGCAGTGAGCCGACATCAGGCCACTGCACTCCAGCCTGGGTGACAGAGCAAGACTCCATCCCCACCCGCCCCCTGCAAAAAAAGAAATCTATTGCCAAGTTCTAGTCCAGTTTCCATTCCCCTTTGGGCTCTGTCTCTGTTTTCAGATCTGAAACATTCTTTTGTGTAATGTTTTCTCCGCAGGACTTCCTCACTTTACTAAGCAGCCTGAGAGCATGAATGTCACCAGAAACACAGCCTTCAACCTCACCTGTCAGGCTGTGGGCCCGCCTGAGCCCGTCAACATTTTCTGGGTTCAAAACAGTAGCCGTGTTAACGAACAGCCTGAAAAATCCCCCTCCGTGCTAACTGTTCCAGGTAAGTCCGAGCTGTGGGCTTATTGATTTACTCTCTAATAGCGGACAGGATCAAAAGTTTGGCGACCCTTGCTGTGCACCACTAGCAGGCAGTGGAGACAGATGAAAATACAGGTGTGGCAGCAAAGTTATGGGACCAGGTAGACGGGAAGGCAGGTGGGAATCACAGGTGTGAGAATTCACGGGCCAAGGTGGGGAAATAGGTGAGGGCCTCTGGGGGTACATAGGGTTAAGTTGTTGAAGTGGCCAGAATCCCTGAGCCCAGGCAGCAGGAGCCCTGCTCGCATCTCCCGTTGTAGCTGTGGCCTTGCTGGTCTGTCAGGTCTTGCGTTTATGGAACCACTGATGTGAAGACCTCAGTGGATTTGACACCGAGAGAGTGGATTCATCATGGGGAGCTATTGCAGGAAGTGTGAGCCCTTGTGGGATTGTGGCTGAATGGACATTCCATGGTCATCTTGATTTCCATCCAAATGAAAGTGGCCCAGTTTTAGTCCCGCACATCACTGATGATGCTCTTGTCAATACCACTGACGTTTCCCATTCACTGAAGTCAGTGGGCTCTTCTGTGGCTCCTCTCATTGCATCTTTCAGCAACATCAGGCAAGGTTACCACACTCCCTCCCTCCTTCCTCTCTCCAGGGACTGCTGTATGCCTGAGGCTGTTCTAGGCCTTCAGGACACAGCGTGGACTTTTGGAAACACTGTCCTGGCTTCCATTTCATTGAGTGACACCAATTCATTGCTCCTCCTTTGTCATTGACTGGAGTTTTGAATGGCAGGGCTCAATCCTGGGTCCCCTTCTTTTACTCTGAGATGCTTCCCCTTGGGAGAGTTTCTTTGGGCCCATGGTTTAACACCATCTATAAGAAATGACCTTGAACTCCAGCCCAGACCCCTCTCCTGAGTTGCAGGCTCATGTATCCAACCGCCTCCTTGGCATTGCCACTTGCTGGGTACATAGGCATCTCAGAATGAAACTCTTAACCCCAGACTTGTTCCGCTCCAGAATTTTCCATCTTAGTGAATGATATCACCATTTTCCCATCCTTCCTTTTTCTCATTTTTCATGTTGGCATCAGCAGTTCTGTCAGTTCTGCTCCTACAATACATCTGAAATCTGTCTCTTCTCCACCCTGCTGCCAGCACCCTGGTCCATGTCACTGCCAGCTCTTGCTATCGCCTCTGCAGTAGCTTCCTAACTGGGCCTTTTTGCTCCCAGCCTTGTCCCCACTCCCAACTACCCTCCTGGGTGGCAGATGACATCACCTGCCTGCTGAAAACCCTGCAGTAGCTCCCTTCTGTCTTAGACTGTCACCCAGTCCTTCCTGCCCTTTCCCTAGGGGCTGCGTGTCCTAGCTCCTTCCTATCTATCCAACCCAGCCCCATCCCATGCTCTCCATCCTGCTTGTTAGGCACGAGTCACATTGATTGTCTTTCAATTCTCTAGGCACATCCTGTTCCTTCCTGCCTCAGGACCTTTGCACTGTCTCTTCTATCTGCTTGCAGTGTTCTTCCGTCGGCCCTTTGTCCCATGACCCAACTCAAACATCACTTCTTCAGAGAGGCCATCCCTGATCACTCTTAACTGTTTTAGGTCCCCTCAATCCCATATTCCTGTGTACTCCTCCATTGCACTTGTCACCGTCTATAATTACTCAGTTTATTCGTTGGGTCTCCTTGTCTAGCTTCTTAGAGAACATATGCTCAGTAAGGACAAGAGCTTTGTCTCCCCCATTCACCTCTGCACTGCCAGTGGCTGAAAAGGTACCTGCCTCCTAGTAGTACTCAGTAAATATTTATGGCTAGGATGGATCGGTAAGTGAATGCCAGCCCCTACCTATTAACTCTGAATCACTTTTCTAACCCGTGACTTCAGGAGGAATGTTATGGTTTTCTCTCCTTCATCTGAGTTTTCTTTGAGTTTTTTTAGGGAATTAATTAAGTAACTTTTTATTCAAAATCAATTTTAAAAAATAGACTCTACCCTTTATAGGATGATCACTCTGAAATCCCATAAAGACTTATTTTCATTGAGGTAAAATTGACATACAATTAAGTGCATAGAATTCAGTTGTACAACTCAGTGAGTTTTCCTAAGTGTAGACACCCATGTAGCTACCACCTCGGTCAAGATATAGAATATTGCCATCACTTCAGAAAGTCCTTCATGATCCCTTCCAGTGGGTCAACATCTCCCATAGGCAATTCTGTTCTTATATCTGTCATCATAGAATAATTTTGCCTGTTCTTGAACTTCAAAAAATGGAATATAAAGTATGTACTTTTTTGTGTCATACATACTTTCCGTGGCTTCTTCCACTCAACATGATATCTTTGAGATTCATCCATGATGTTTTATCACTAGTACATCATCTTTATTTTTATTTTTATTTTTATTGTCAGAAGGAGTCTTGCTCTGTTGCCCAGGCTGGAGTGCAGTGGCACGATCTTGGCTTACTGCAAGCTCCACCTCCTGGGTTCAAGCGATTCTCCTGCCTCAGCCTCCTGAGTAGCCGAATTACAGGCACCTGCCACTACGCCTGGCTACTTTTTGTATTTAAGTAGAGACAGGGTTTCAGCATGTTGGTCAGGCTGGTCTCGAATTCCTGACCTTAAATGATCCGACCACCTCCACTTCCTAAATTGCTGGGATTACAGGCATAAGCCACCGTGCCTGGCCAGTACATCATTTTTTATTGCTGATATAGTACTCTGTTGTATTAATGTGTTAATTTGGTTTATCCATTTGTTTGGTAAACATTTTGGATATTTGTGGCAGTTGGCTATTATGAATAAAGCAGCTATGAATATTTGAGTGCAAGTCTTTTGGAGGACATATGTTTTTATTTTGTCTTGGATAAATGCCTAGGAGAGGAATTGCTGCTTCATATGTTTAACTTTTAAAGAAACTACCAAATGGTTTTCCAAAGTGATTGTGCCATCTTTCATTCCAGCAACAGTGGATGAGAGAGTTCCAGTTGCTCATCGATATGCTTACCAACATTTGATTTGGTCAGTCTTCTTAAGTGTAGACATTTAGTGGATTTGAAATCTAGTAGATTATTGTGGTTTTAGTTTGCATTTCATTTTCCTGATGCCTAATTTTAGACAAGACTTAGAGAAGATTTTAGTGTCTTTTCTTGTGCTTATTAATCAGTCATGTCTCTTTTTTGGTGAACCGTCACTTCAGGTCTTTTGCCCAATTCTATAAAAATCCTAGAATCCACTTGACAATGTTTACACAAAAATACCTGCTGTGATTTTGTCTGCAATCGTATTGTTTTTATAGATAAGTTTAGAAGAAAAAGACATCTTGACAATATTGAGCCTTCCAATCAATGAATACATTATATCTCTTCATTTATTTAGGTCTTCTTTAATTTCTCTCAGCAATTTTTGTAGTTTTTGTTGTAGAGGTCTTACAAGTCATTTGTTAAATTTTTTTTTATTTTAAAATTGGAATTGTATGTACTTAAGGTATACAATATAATGTTTTGAAATACATAGTGAACTGATTATTCCAGCCAAGCTCATTAATATAGCTATCTTTTCACATAGTTACCATTTGTGGCGGAGTTGTGGGGGCGGGGAGGGAGGGAGGCGACAGGGGAGGGCATGTAGGAGGATGAGAACACTTAAGATCTACCCTTTTAGCAAATTTCCAGTATACTGTGCAATTTTGTTAACTGTGCTGTACATTAGATCTCTAGAACTTATTCATCCTGTGGACTAAAACTTTCTACCTTTTGACCAACATCTCCCCAGTCCTCACCCACCTCCACCCACCCTTTTTAACCACGGTTCTATTCTTTGTTTCTGTGAGTTTAACTTTTTTAGATTGCACATGTAAGTGAGACCATGCAGTAGTTTTTCTTTGTCTGGTTTATTCACTTAGCATAATGTCTTCCAGTTTCATCCATGTTGTCATAAATGCCAGGATTTTCTTTTTTGTACACGCTGAATAATATTCCCATATATATATATATATGTACCATAATTTTTTAATCCATTTATCTGTTTATGGACACTTACATTGTTTCCATGTCTAAGCTATTATGAATAATGCTGCAATGAATATGGGACCACAGATACCTCTTTGAGATCCTCATACCATTTCCTTTGGATATATATACCCAGTATGGGAATTGATAAATCATATGGTAGTTCTATTTTTAATTTTCTGAGGAACCTCCAAACTATTTTCCTTAATGGCTATGCCAATTTACATTTTCACCAACAGTGTACAGCCAATCAGAATGCATTAATTTAGTACTTATGTACTAATAAATAGCATATTTGATTTTATTTCCCAATTATTTACTATTAGTAAATAGAAAATAGATTTTTGTATGTTTTATAAAAATAGGGACAAAATCTGTCCATCTCTGTTTGTCTAGAACTTTTCTGTATGTTTTCTCAAAATTAGAAGTGTGTTTTTGTGACAAGATGTGCAAATTATTTTAATACCCAAGGCCGTAGTTTGTCTTAGCTTGGAGATCTGATTTATTTCTAAAAGGTCAGTTACACCCTTACAACGACCACCTATTTTGCATTTCAAGTTCTTTACAATTTAATTTTACTTTTTAAAATTTGAAGCTTTTTTTTTTTTCTTTGGTAGAGAAGACTTGGGCTCACATTTTTTTCCAGGGTGTTACGTGAAAATTCTCAAGGGGGGCTACTAGGTTTAGCTGGAATCAATCTGACAGTGTTCAAATCATCAGTACCCTTTAAAAGAGTCATTGGAATTACATGATGATCTGAAAAGCTTAGGAGACAGACCCAGACAGCAGGGCAGCCTAATCCAATCATCCTTAAAAATCTGAACAGTCAGAATAGAACTGTAGCATACAGCCTGTTGGTCACAGGAACAAGAACTATTTGTTCATTTGCATCTCACCAAATTCTTACATGCACTGATCCAACAAATGAGCCAAAACTTAGGCTCCAAAAATGTTCATTTTGGTCTTCTAAAACTCTGTGAAGTCTATCCAGGGTAGATACCTGTCTGAGTTTGTCCAGCTGACCAGTGCACGGGGTGGTGGAACCGAGTGTTGTTGCTTTCCCACTGTACACACTCATGGAATCCACAGTACCACATGCTGTCAGGGCAATGGCTCCACACTAATCTTCTCTGTTATTGTTCCAGCTTTAGTGTATGTGCTACCAAAGCGAGCACCACCAGTATTTCTTTAGGAGGGATATCTAAATGGGAGTTGAAGGGAAAAGTGAACATATTTTAAATTTTAATACATTCTAATCTCCCTCCAAAAAGGCCTTGCAAGTTGGCAATCTTTTTAGTGGAATATGGTAATATGTGCCCTATATCACATACACACAGTATTCAGTCTTGACTTTTTGCCAGTCTGATGGCAAATACTCTCATCTGTCAGAATATCTGATTTACGCCTCTGCCTGTTTCCATGAGACCAGGGGGGCTCTTGAAGGCAGGAACTGAAGGATTTTTTGGCCACATATTCAGGGGTCTGGTTTAGTGCCTGGAACATGGTAGTTGTAGAAATGACCAGTAGGAGAGCACTTGCGGCAGCATTCACCAGAAGGTGCTTCTGAATGTGGGTGTGCATGATGAATTCACTCTCCATCAGGGGCCATCGGGTACCAAAAGCCAAAAACTGAACCATGATGATGGAAATCCTCACTAACATTTCACCAGCTGTTCTAGAGTTTTTAGAATAGCGACAAATGTGTCTGTAAATGAAGAACTCTTACTTAAACTGCTGAGTCAAAATTCTAGTTTCTAAATCAATACGCAGTATACCGCACTGCTCGGGCAGTTTTCCTATTTGTGAAGGGTTTGGAAAGTGGGGCTGCTGACTTTATTTTTCTTAGTGATAGTATTTATTAAATGCCTGTTTCATAGTGAAGATGGTCTAGCTCATGCTATACAGTGAAGTGAAGGCCTGGAGGAGTAATCATATATTCAAGCCAGAAACCTGAAACTTACCCAGATTCTTCTCTCTCGCCCATCCAACAGTCATCGCCAAGATCTGTATATTGTTCTCTCTTTTTTTTTTTTTTTTGAGATGGAGTTTTGCTCTGTCGCCCAGGCTGGAGTGCAATGGCGCGATCTCTGCTTATTGCAACTTCTGCCTCCAGGGTTCAAGTGATTCTCCCGCCTCAGCCTCCCAAGCAGCTGGGATTACAGGCACCCACTATCATGCCCGGCTCATTTTTGTATTTTTGTAGAGATGGGGTTTCACCATGTTGGCCAGGCTAGTCTTGAACTCCTGATCTCAGGTGATCCACCCACCTTGGCCTCTCAAAGTGCTGGGACTATAGGCGTGAGCCACTGTGCCCGGGCCCTGTACATTGTTCTCAAATGTCAATTGTGCTCATTTCTTCCTCTGCCCTTCCACCACCATGGCCTTAATTCAGGCTTTCCTGGTTCATCGCCAGGACTGTTGCTGTCACTTCTTACCTATGGTCCAATCTTTCTTGTTCTCATCCCCCTACCCCACCACCATAGTGAGTGATGCTCCACCTTGTGATTAAAGAGGTTCTCCTAAAATACAGAGCTTCTCATTCCTGGCATGACTCCCCACTACATGCAGGTTAAAATCTACCATTTTACCCTGAAGTCTGAGACCCACTGGGGCTTCAGCCTAACTTTCCCACGGTCTCCGCCTGCCTCACCTGCAAAGGCACCTGCTTGTGAGACCTGATGAACTTTTCGCAGGCCCATAAGTGACTGTGTCTTCTTGCCAAGCTGCCTTCTCATTGTCTGGCAAACCCCTGTTCACTTGACACACAGATCACGGCTCTCCTCTGAAAACCTTCCTGGTCACCCCCTTGTCTGTATATTCACAAGGCCTCTTCCCCATTGCATTGAAGAACAAACCCTCTATCTATTTGTCAGGCCTCCAAGAAGACTTACTAATCAAGTGATTATTATGTATGATTTATTAGTTAGGTTAGCCCCATCACCCAGCACAGTGCCTGGCACATAAGAACTATGTGAATGAATGAATGAACTAATGAGCAAACAAATGAATTACAAATAGTCCCCGAGTTTTAGGTCCTTTCACTGGGACAAAGGGACATCATGATAATGAAGTAACTTGTATTTATAAAATTATTTTTATATTTAAACTCTTATCTCTTCGCTCGTTTATATCTCCAGCTGGTCCTGTAAAATTAATAGAACAGGATCTTTAATGTCCATTCTGTAGACCCAAAGGGCTAAAACAAGTCCAGGGAGGAAGGGCGTGGGGCCCAGGCTGCTGACTGTGGGGATTGTGCTGGGCTCACAGGGGTTACTCTCAAAAGTCAGCTAGTTGCTGACTGTTCCCTTGTGTCTGCGTTTTGTAACATTATAAAAGAACTACGTAAAAACTTATTTTTAATTAAATTTTTTTTAATTTTGAGGAAGCTTTAGTTTGATACCTGAGTCCCTTCCAGTAATTCATGTATGAGGAACTAGGTGCTGAGGTCAGCTTTGGGGGGCCTTGTGCAGAGCAGCTGCCCCTGACATGCTGATGTAAATAAAGCAGTGAGTGTTCCCAGGGAGACGCCATTCTCTCTGAAATTGACCCCTAAGTAAACTTTGCCGACCCCTTCTACTGAGGGAATGCTAAGTGGTTTAAATAGCCGATTGTTTGGACTGCTTTGAGCAAGCATTGTTTATGAACAGGAAGGTCATATGCCTTTTCCCTCTTGATACAAGTTTTTATTTTTCCTCTGTGTTGTATGAGCTTTCTTTAAGGGACATGAAAAGAAGTACTTTGTCTAAAGGACATTATTCTGAGTGAACAAAGCCAATCTCAAAGGTTACGTGCTGTACAATTCCATTTAGATAACATTCTCAAAAGGACAAAATTTTGCTAATGGAGAACATATCAGAACAATTTCAGGGGTTAGGTTTGGGGGTAGGATGTTCTATAAGCGGGTAGAAGAGGGAGCTTCTTTTTGGCAATGGAACAGTTCTGTAGCCACAAATCTGTACCTGTCATAAAATTTCATAAACCTATACACTCATTCTTCCCCCCAAAATAAAACAAAGCAGAAACTGGTAAAATCTTAATAAGGCCTGTGTTTTAGTTAATAATATTGTACCAAAGTCACTTTCCTGGTTTTGATCATTATACCATGGTTATGTAAGATCTTATCATTGGGTAAAGCTGGGTGAAGGATGTACAGTAACTCTGCTATTTTTGCAACTTCTTGTAAGTCTAAAGTTATTTCAAAATAAAAAGTTTCTTTTTTAAAGAATTTTATCATGGGCAAAACCAAATCCCAAAATAAAGAGCAGAACTGCAAAGAGCTTTAGCTTCATGGTGTTCAATGGTGGAGTGCTTTATAAGTTAGTGGGTAAGCATGTTCTCACTCATAGGTGGGAATTGAACAATGAGAACACTTGGACACAGAAAGGGGAACATCACACACCGGGGCCTGTCATAGGGTGAGGGGAGGGGGGAGGCATAGCATTAGGAGATATACCTAATGTAAATGACGAGTTACTGGGTGCAGTACACCAACATGGCACATGTATACATATGTAACAAACCTGCACATTGTGCACATGTACCCTAGAACTTAAAGTATTTAAAAAAAAAAAGTTAGTGGGTAAGAGCTCTAGCTTTGGCATGTAGACTGATGCCACTTTGCTGTCATGTATCCGTGGGCAAGTTACTCAACTTCTGTATATAAAATAGGGATAATAGCAGTGTCTACTACATAAAACATTTATGAGGTTTCAGTGAAATAATGAATGTAAAGCCCTTGGTACCAGGATTGCCTATAGGAATGATTGAAATGCCACCTATTATATTTTTTGTGTTGTTATTTTTATATGCAATAGTTACTAACTCATTGTCAATTTTGACCTGCCTTTCTGTTAACAATGGTGGGCTTGCGTTGATCTTTCAGGCTTTTCTTTTTTAAAAAATACTCATTTTATATTTAAATCCACATCTAGGAAACAGCTAAGCTAGCTTTTGTTTTAGTTAGCTGGATATAATTATTAATATCCTTGTAATAACAGAAACAACAATAATAACTAGAATTTATACAAATTAGTTCATAATGCCCACAGTACTTTCTGTAAAGAATTACTTTGAATCACATAGCAAGCTGTGATAATTAGGCAGTTTTGTTGTTGTTGTGTTTAGAGACAAGGTCTTGCTCTGTCACCCAGGCTGATGTGCAGTGGCGTGATCTCTACTCAATGTAACCTCAAAACTCCTGCACTCAAGCAAATCCCCCTACCTCAGCGCCCCAAGTAGCTAGGACTACAGGGATAAGAAGCTTTTTTCAAATTTTTTGTAAGACAGGATCTCACTATGTTGTCCAGGCTAGTTAGGCATTTTTAATACCCATTTTACATATTAGAAAAACATTTGGAGCTATTAAGAGACCTGCCTTTTTTTCTTTTTTTTGTCACCCAGGCTGGAGTGCAGTGGCGCAATCTCAGCTCACTGCAAGCTCCACCTCCCGGGTTCACGCCATTGTCCTGCCTCAGCCTCCCAAATAGCTGGGACTACAGGGGCCAGCCACCTCTCCCGGCTAATTTTTTGTATTTTTAATAGAGGTGGGGTTTCACTGTGTTAGCCAGGATGGTCTCGATCTCCTGACCTCGTGATCCGCCCGCCTCGGCCAGTGCTGGGATTACAGGTGTGAGCCACTGCGCCCGGCGAGACCTGCCTTCTTAAGGTCTACTCTCCACGTGGCCGCTGGAGCAATCCTGATACAAGTCAGATCATATCAGCCCTCTGCTCAGAGCTCTGGGTTTTCTACCCAACTCAGAGAAAAAGGCAAAAGGCCTCTCCCACATGTTGCCTCTGCCTAGAACCTCCCCAGGCCCCCGAGTATCAACTTGGCCCATTTCCTCACTCCTACTCTTTCCTCAGAGGCCATTTCTCAAGGAACCACCTCTGATGCCCCCCTGCCCATCATTTAAAATTACAGCTTGCTTCCCCACCCATCCTGACCCTCTGATCGTCTTCTGTTTTTCCATAGTACTTATCACCTTCTAATATACCATACATCTTACTTATTTATCAAGGTTATTATTTATTGCCCATTTCTCCCCCTGAAAATGTGAGCTCTATAAGGGTGGGGATCTTGGTTTTATTCATGGATATATCCCAAGTTTCTGGAAAAAATGTCTGGCTTGTAGTAAATACTCAGTAAATATTTGTCAAGTGGACGAAAGCAGAGCAGATAGAGAGGTCCAAGTTAAGAAGCTACCTCACTTATGCAGCATGATCTTCCATTTGTTGCTTCCTTTGGTAGAAAGATGGACACTAGGGAAAAAAGAAAAAGAAGGGACAGAATTGTTTATCTAGTTAATTTGCAGGATTGCTTAATCCAGAACTCAAAGAACTAGCTCAACTGTGCTCTTAGGAGTTGCTCCCTCAGCAATTCAGATTGTCCTTCTCTCAAGGGAACATCCTGTTACTGAATGTTCCTTAAAAATATCTTTCAGAGCTGTGTCATAAATATCTTTTCTCAAACCAGCAGAGGACCAAGCAAGAGGGGTGTGAACCATCATAATGGAGTCGGGTGAAAAGGAGAAATTGCTCTGAGAGGGACGACCTACCCACTAGAAGAGGAGTTGGCTCAGGAGATTGTGGGGGTTCCAGTGCCCGGGGCCATTCAGGATAGAGTGGGTGGGAGGGTGGAGACTTAGGGAGGTGGATGCTTTTTCTCCCTGGAAAGTCACAAGGGTTTGGGGCTGTAAAATGTCAAGGTCTATTCCAGTCTGGTAGTTACTGTTCATCCACACAGAGAGAACTGGCGAGTGAGAGGGAGCTGTCTTCTCCTAGTGTACACTCATTGCTATGGTCAATCCAGGCTTATAAACGAGTGTCTAGTTGGGAAGCCAGTGCCATTAAGCCATTAAAGTTTAGCTGAAAAAATTAAGCAAAGAAGACTATATTTGGCCCTAAGTGCTGTCTGGTTTTGGAGAAATTTACCTTTGGCTTGAACTAGTTTCCTCTTCTCTCTACTGGTATCTCTTTGGCCTATGGGCGCCAACCACCTGACCTTGTACACTGTTTTAATACACTGTGTGGTTACTGCCAGGCAATTCAGACTTGGTGTACGTGTCTTGTGCTAGGACATTTGCTATATATTGTTTTTTTGACCTTGTGTGCACTATGAAAAGAAACACACAGGAGAAATGACTGTCCATTTGACCTGAAGTCATGTTCTGTGATAATGTTTCCCTTTCAGCATTAATAAACCTGTTAGGACTAAAGACCACTGGGCCTGAAATCTGCTACTGTAGGATCCTACTATAGGTTCTATAACTGGATAATGGATCTCAGTGAAATAAACCTCCGGTTTTACCTCAGGGCTGGCTCTTCCCCTTATGACAAGTTTGGAATGTAATTTTGTAGTTTGTATTCAAGGGTTTCCTAAGAGTTTTGATAATAATTGAAGTCAAATGACTAATTTTAAACTGCCAATGTCTCCTCCAATATATAAAAAAGATAAGTTAGTAACTCCCTGTATCTTCTGATTGAGCCAAAGCCAATTTTTCTAAATATAAGCCAGGTTTTGCAAGTTCATGCAGCCTGGTGGGTGAAATGGGCATCTCACTTGGGAGCTTAGGATCTGGAAGGTTAAAAGTGATGCCAAGGCATGAAAATCAAAGTGTTAAAGGCCTCACTGTGAAACAGT
Source organism: Pan troglodytes (assembly GCF_028858775.2). Lineage (NCBI taxonomy): Eukaryota > Metazoa > Chordata > Mammalia > Primates > Hominidae > Pan > Pan troglodytes. The sequence continues at coordinate 11,260,936 of NC_072410.2, read as the reverse complement.
GATCAGCAGAGCATGGACCCCTTAGTGGGATCAGTGTCTCCATCCTCATCCTGTATGTATCTTCTTTCTTAAAATCAATGCTTGACAAAGTGCCCAAAGTCCAGATACTTCGCCAGTTCTCCCTTTCCACCTCCCTATTTTCCTTTCATCTCTTCCTTGCATTACAAAAGAAAAAAGACCTCTCTTGCTTGTCTGGAATCACCACTATGAAGCATCAGTTCTCAATGCTTTGGTCTCAAGATCCTTTGTTTGTTTGTTTGTTTGTTTGTTTGTTTGTTTTTGTGTGTGTGTGACAGAACCTGACTCTGTCGCCCAGCCTGGAGTGCTCACTGTAGCCTCAACCTCCTAGGCTCAGGTGATTCAGCCATCTCAACCTCCCAAGTAGCTGGGACTACAGGTGCATATCACCATGCTCAGCTAATTTTTGTATTTTTTGTAGAGATGGGGTTTCACCATATTGCCCCAGGGTGGGGCAACTTCTGGACTTGAACTCTCGAACTTCTGGACTCAAGCGATCCTCCTGCCTCAGCCTCCTGTAGTGCTGGGATTACAGGAGTGAGCCCACTGTGCTTGGCCTCAAGATCCTTTTACAGTCATAAGTTATCAAGAACCAGAGTTCCTGTTTATGTGGGTCATATCTATCTATATTTACTGAATTAGAAATTAAAACTGAAAACTTTTAAAACACAAAAATACACAAGCATACACTTCATTGACTAATACATCTATGCTATGGCATCATCATATATCATATAGCCTCTGGGAAATTCTTTTGGAAAATTCCATCATATATTCCTGAGATAATGATAATTAAAAGAGCAAACAATATATTATTATTATGAAAATAGTTTTGACTCTGAGGACTACAGAAGGGGTCTCTGGAATCCCCAGAAGTCTCTTGACCATATTTTGAGAATGGTTGCTGTGGTGCATTGTCTTGGGGTTAAGAAATTTCCAGAGACAGAAAATTCCAAATTTTGGCTGGACGTGGTGGCTCACGCCTGTAATCCCAGCACTTTGGGAGGCTGAGGCAGGTGGATCACCTGAGGTCAGGAGTTCAAGACCAGCCTGGCCAATATGGTAAAACCCTGTCTCCATTAAAAATACAAAAATTAACCGGGCGTGGTGATGCATGCCTGTAATCCCAGCTACTTGGGAGACTGAGGCAGGAGAATCGCTTGAACCTGGGAGGTGGAGGTTGCAGTGAGCCAAGATCATGCCATTGCCCTCCAGCCTGGGTGACAGAGCGAGTCTCAGTCTCAAAAAAAAAAGAAAAGAAAATTCCAAATTTTGTCCAGCAAAGAAATTGCTCTTCCAATAAAGTTGTACTTATGTTTAAGAATCACTTACATTGTTTTGATTAATTGCATCCTAATAATGAGTATAATCAATTCAGAAGAAAATATTTTTGCAATTTCAAGGTATATGTATGTTTTTGTTGCCAATAAGTTCCCATGGTTTAAGCAAAAACTTTCAAATGTGTACCATTAAGATGAAATTCTTGGGGGTGGTAGAAGAGTCATGGTGGAAAACTTGCTGCTGGGGAAGAGTCGTTACAGTGGGTGTTGGTGTCAAGATATTCAAGGTACCTCAAATTACATTCTTTGAAGATGTTTAAATTACGAAAAATTTAAGGATGCAAACTTCAAAATGTGTCAGAGGCCACGTATATTTTTCAAAATTCTCTAGGAGGAATACAAGCAGAAGATATAAAGACCCCGAGGCAGAGTATCACAGGGATCCTTTTATAGATGTGTGTGTAATGGGTGTGAGAGAAATATTCCTCCTCAGTGCAATAAATATTTTCTAATTCACTACACAAACTAGTAGCAGTTTCATGCCTCACTTGAGAGGAAGTGACCAAAATATGAAAGTAGATGGCTTCTACCAGGAGTTTTTGTTTCTTAGCACTTTAAATTTTCTTTTTTTTTTGAGATGGAATCTCGCTCTGTCGCCCAGGCTGGGGTGCAGTGGCGCGACCTCGGCTCACTGCAAGCTCCGCCTCCCAGGTTCAGCCATTCTCCTGCCTCAGCTTCCCGAGTAGCTGGGACTACAGGCGCCCGCCACCACGCCCGGCTAATTTTTTGTATTTTTAGTAGAGACAGCGCTTCACAGTGTTATCCAGGATGGCCTCAATCTCCTGACCTCCGCCCGCCCCAGCCTCCCAAAGTGCTGGGATTACAGGCATGAGCCACCGCACCCGGCCGGCGTTTCAAATTTTCAAGAGAATTTAATTTAATCCAGCTTAGGGTTTCCTCCCGTCTGAGGGAAGTATTCCTCATCTTTGAAAATTAAGATACTGTGAAGTAGCTGTCAAATTCTCTGCACAATACCATGTTATTTTTGAAGAAATGAAAGGTTACCGCCGAATCATAGGACAGAGATGCATGGGTTTGCTTTTCCCTGAGGGACCCGTGTGTAGTCAGGGAAACGCAGACACTGGTGACAACCTTCCATCTAGATGGAAAATAACAAAAACCCACCGGCACTGATTTTCTTTTTTATGCACATTTAACCCCTCAGGAGAAGGACTCATATAAAAAGGATCAGATATGCATTTTTTCTACAGCTTCTCTCAGTCACAGCTCCCTGCCGTGTAGTGGCCACTTGGCTGCAGCCCCGGCACAGTCGTGGCCGTGCAGACACCCGACCAGGAACAGCTTTTCTAGGCTGATGCCTGCTGTGCTTCCCTCCGCAAGTTTTTTCCCTTTCATTCTTCAAATATTTTATTACTCTTATTAGTGATAAGCTTTGAGTTTAAAAATATCTGATGGAAAATTTCCTACACATGTAGACAGAAGAAACAAAATAAGCTTTTCTGCCAAGAAGCAAATGGTGGCATATTTTCAACAATTTTATGAAGATACTACTGTATGCCAGATGATGTTTTTGTGTGCCACAGATATAGAAGTTTCCAGATTCAGCTACATAGTAAATACTTGTATAGTTGTAATTCTAAAAAATAACCATTCAGGTCGGGTGTGGTGGCTCACACCTGTAATCCTAGCGTTTTAGGAGGCCAAGGCAGGTGGATCACCTGAGGTCGGGAGTTCAAGACCAGCCTGGACAACATGGTGATACCCCGTCTCTACTAAAAATACAGAATTAGCCGGGCATGGTGGCGGGTGCCTGTAATCCCAACTACTTGGAAGGCCGAGGCAGGAGAATCACTTGAGCCCGGGAGGTGGAGGTTGCAGTGAGCCGGGATTGCACCATTGCCTGGGTGATGACAGAGTGAGTCTCGACCTCAAAAAAAAAAAATTTTTTTTCAAATTTTAGGATTGTTTTAGACTTATAGAAAAACACTGGGGATAATACAGTGATTTCCCATAAACCCCACCCCCACTTTCCCCTATCGTTAGCATTTTACATTGGTGTGGTGCATTTGCTACAATTGATGAACCAATACAGATACATCATCATTAACTAAGGTCCATACTTTAGTGATATTTCCTTAGCTTTTTACCTCCTGTCCTTTTTCTGTCCCAGGATCTCATCCAGGACACCACATTGCATTTAGTCATCTATGTCTTATTAGGCTCCTCTTGGCTGTGACAATTTCTCAAACTTTCCTTGTTTTGAATGACCTTGACAGTGAAAGGGTGGGTTGCTCCTCCACGCCTGTGGGTGTTTCTTGTTAGGTGGAATGAGAGACTTGGAAAAGAAAAAGACACAGAGATAAAGTATAGAGAAAGAAATAAGGTGGCCCAGGGGACCAGTGTTCAGCATATGGAGGATCCTGCCGGCCTCTGAGTTCCCTTAGTATTTATTGATCATTCTTGGGTGTTTCTCGGAGAGGGGGATGTGGCAGGGTCATAGGATAATAGTGGAGAGAAGGTCAGCAGATAAACACGTGAACAAAGGTCTCTGCATCATAGACAAGGTAAAGAATTAAGTGCTGTGCTTTAGATATGCATACACATAAACATCTCAATGCTTTACAAAGCAGTATTGCTGCCGCATGTCCTACCTGCAGCCCTAAGGCGGTTTTTCCCTATCTCAGTAGATGGAACATACAATGGGGTTTTATACCGAGACATTCCATTGCCCAGGGATGGGCAGGAGACCGATGCCTTCCTCTTGCCTCAACTGCAAGAGGCGTTCCTTCCTCTTATACTAATCCTCCTCAGCACAGACCCTTTACGGGTGTCGGGCTGGGGGACGGTCAGGTCTTTCCCTTCCCACGAGGCCATATTTCAGACTATCACATGGGGAGAAACCTTGGACAATACCTGGCTTTCCTAGGCAGAGGCCCCTGTGGCCTTCCGCAGTGTTTGTGTCCCTGGGTACTTGAGATTAGGGAGTGGTGATGACTCTTAAGGAGCATGCTGCCTTCAAGCATCTGTTTAACAAAGCACATCTTGCACCGCCCTTAATCCTTTTAACCCTGAGTGGACACAGCACATGTTTCAGAGAGCACGGGGTTGGGGGTAAGGTTATAGATTTACAGCATCCCAAGGCAGGAGAATTTCTCTTAGTACAGAACAAAATGGAGTCTCCTATGTCTACTTCTTTCTACACAGACACAGTAACAATCTGATCTCTCTCTCTTTTCCCCACAGACAGGTTTTAGGTATCACTGGTCAGGTGTTTTGTAGAATGTCCCACAATTTAGAACTGACTGGTATTTTTTTCATCATTAGCCTGGGGTTTTTTTGTTCTCAGGAGGAAGACCATAGAGGTGAAGTGACATTTTCATCACCTGTTTCCAAGGGTACATTCTGTCAACATGATATAGCACTTGATCATATGGCTCAGGTAGTTTGTCAGTTTCTCCACTCAAAAGTTTTCTTTCTTTCTTTCTTTTTTTTTTTGCTCTTTCCATAATGTACTTGTTGGAAGGAGTCACTGTATGCAGCCCATTAAGGAGTGGGGAGTTATGCTCCACCTCTTTGAGGGCAGAATATCCAATAAACTATTTGGAATTATTCTGCAAGAAGGTTTGTCTATTCTCTCCAATTTATCTAATTATTTGTTGATATCAGTAGAGACTCCTGGATATTTTTTTCTTCTTTGGGTTATAATCCAAAGCTACTTTATTTTCCTGCTCAAATTGTTCCAGCTTTGGCCATTGGGAACTCTTTGAGTTAGCTGCTGTGTCTCTTTGACATGCCCTATCATTGTCTCTGTGTGTGTGTGTGTGTGTGCGCGTGTGTGTGTGTACGTTGTGTGTTGTGTTTGTTTTATATTTTACTCCAGACTTATATATTTCCTGCTCCAATCTGAGAATCAGCCATTTCTCCAAGGAGCCCTGGTTCCATTTATTGGAGAATGGCATTAGAAAACAAGATCTGGCTAACTTGTCTTCCTACTTAAAATTAATAAATCAATTTTTTAAAGATGTCTTCAAACCTCTGAAATGATAGAATTTTTCATTTAGCACTAGTGTCTTCTCTTCGATTAGTTATAACGCCTTGCATTTATATGATGCATCCTTGTGAATTGACCAGTTTTTACTATTAAAAAAGGATTCATCACAACACATCATCTGAGATTTTTAAACTGTGGCTTTTATTTTGCTATTTCTGGTATTCTGAAACATGCATAGCATAGTGGCACTGTGTGTACTGGGGGGTTAGGCAGCAGGATCAGGTGAGCCTCAGAACCCACTTTCCTTGATATTGGGGCTAGCGATTTGCAGTAAAAGTCTGAATGATCCTGCTTTATTACCTAATGTCTCACCATTCAGGATCTGAATAAATGAAAGCAGCTGCCTTTTGGGCCCATGGCTGCCTTGCTCTTGGTGCCTTGGGTGTAATCCCAGGTTTGTTTCTCCATAGCTAGCACACCTTTTAAATTAACTTTGCACTAATGCCCAAAAGCCATGAACCAAGAAGTAAAATAATGCAAAGACAACCATAGAATTGTAGTGAACAGCAGCCTGTTTCTCTGCTGCTGGTCTCATGAGTCTCCTTCCATTCCAGGCCTGACGGAGATGGCGGTCTTCAGTTGTGAGGCCCACAATGACAAAGGGCTGAGCGTGTCCAAGGGAGTGCAGATCAACATCAAAGGTAAGCAGCAAGGCTAGGCTCCCCATGCATGTTCTGGGAGCTGGTGAGGGCACAGCATGAGCTTGCAGCTGGCCGCCCACGTGTGGGTCCTGGCTTTCTCACTGTCTCAAGGTTCTTTGTGACCTTGGACAACTCACTTCTCCTCTTTGGTGTCAGGGTTCCCCTCTGAAAAGTGGAGATAATTACAGAACCTACCTATTGTTGAGGCTTATTGATTTACTACAAGTAAATTACTCAGAAGCGCCTGGCATATAGGTCTTTGATAAACATTCACTCGTTTAGCTCTGCTTACTCCAAGAAGAAAACAAGCTAAAATGTTTTCTCTTTCTTCGTTCCTATTTTCACTTTTCCCTCTTCCACCGTGAACTACTCATTAACCCTTGAAGAGCCCTGGGGATGGGGCTGTCTTGGGGCATGATCTAGGAAATGGACCCTGTCCTTCCCAGGTCAGCGGGGCCTGACATGAGTCTCTGCCACCTACTGACTCAGGGAGACAGAGGAAAAGCAAGGAGCAGATCACTCTTTGGAGCCCAATGCTCCTGTCCCTCTTCCTCCTAAACTCCGTCTTCCTCTTGTTTCCTCTGAGCTAGGATTTCACTAGGCTGAGCTTGCTTGGCCGTGAGTTATGATAATAGAATTAAAGGCACACATTTGAAGGCCTCCAGGCTAGTGGACACATTTCAACCCAATCTACCTTATTCTCCTTCTGTGTGATCAAAGGTGTTAAACTTGAAATTTGAAAGAAAAGAAAAACCTACAATTAGATAGTATCTTTTTATTTCGTTTTAAATCATCCTCCTTAGTGTGTCATAGAAATTCAAGCAAATTTTATGTTTTACTATTTAATCATAGTTTAAATATTGAGAAGTAATTATTTGGCTCATGTTCTTTTCCTCTTGTCCTCAGGGAAACAGTGCAAGGAAAAAGGAGAACTTGTTTAATAATGAATTAAAGGTTGGGTACATACAGAAGGAGACTCAAAATTACAAAAGAAGTTATACTCAAAAAAGACGCTAATTTTAGTTTCAGCAAATCAACTGGACAAACACTATGAAAGGGAATATTTTAAAAGTTCACTGGGATAAAAAAATAACCGAACTAAAAGTTATTACTGGAGGAAGTGTATAACTTCCTTCCTTCATCACGATTCCCATTATTACAATTTCCAAAAGACATGTTGGGAATGTCAAAAATTCATGAGTGGGTGTGAGTTTGTAAAGACATTTTCATAAAGTATAAACCTCTTAAAATTTAAAAATGTATAAAATGAAAAGCACTTCTCCAATTTTATGCTTCAGAATCTCAGCTAAGGTTTTATTCTGTTAGATCATTCCCCAAACTTCTGTTTTTGGCTTTCATTTATTATAAAATTTATGTCAAAGCTACCAAGCCTCCCTTCTTCTAATGTGTAATTACTATGGTATATGTGGTCCAATTTTGGTCTGGAAAGGCAGATGCTTTAGGGCAGTTCCACAAATAATCTGTGGAGGAAAGTGAGTCAAACCTTATTCTTCCCCATTCCCAAGGCTTTGTGTGTACTAGTCAAACCCAAACTCCTAAATGTGGCCCCCAGGGCACGCTTGATATGGTCTTGACACACCTTCCTCCTTCTCTCCTGCTCATTCCATCATCACCTTCATCCTCACCACACCCTCCCTGGGCCTCATCCACAGTTCCCCACATTTATTCCTCACCACAGCTCCATGGAGCAGTGCTGGTACTATCCCCATTTATAGAGGAGAGAACTGTGTGTAGTTGTAGATAGGGCGTGTGTAGCTGTGCCTGGGGCCATACAGCAGGTCAGGTGGTAAACCAGACTCACAGTCCCTGCTGGTGTTCCCACTGTCTGCTTGCTGCCCTTGGCAATAGGCCTCCAGTGTCCTGTTGAGGGACACAAGCTCCAGGGTCAGGCAGACCAGAGTTCAAGTCCCTGTTGTACTGCTTACAACCTCTCTGTGACTTTTGCCAAGCTTTTAACTTCTCTGATCCTGTTTCCTTATCTATGAATGTGGATTGTAAGACTACTTCTCTAATTGGATTCTAGGAATGATTAAAGAAAGCCCTCAAAGTGTCTGGCACATAGTAAGCACAGGAAGTGTTAGCCTTCATTTTTAATTATGAGTGTAATTATTATTATGAATTAAATTCAGCACAAAGAAATAAGATTCCCCAAATTTAAGATCCTTCTTGGATTCTAATTGAAATAGCTACCCTTCACCCATCTGTTTCCAAGGTCATAGCCCACCCATTCGAGGACACACACCCCTTCCCCTCCCCCAGCAGATGCAGCTGGCTCTTTTGCTTGAACTGACTCTTAGTGTTTCCTCGGCCTGGAAAGCTCCCCCTACACATGCACACATACACATGCACACTCATGCGTGCACACACTCTCCTGTGGCACCCCTCTCTTCTGGTGACAGGGCGCTCTTATTCTTGGTTAACGGGGGTCTCCTATACCAGGCCATGTGCTCCACGAGGGCAGGGCTATGAGTCTGTCTCTGTTTAGGAAGCTAGTGCCCAGCCAGGTGCACACAGTAGGGTCCATGAACATGTACTCAGTAAAGGACATGAGTATTTCCACATCTTTTCCAGTTCAAAGGTCTCCTCATTTCATTAGTGAATAGGAAAGTGGGTCTGCGTTCCGCTTCTTTGGCCCTTCACTGGAAGACTTCTTTGGCCCATCCATAGGCTAACACAATTACCCTCAGGCATAGGGAGGCTCCTCTTGAAAACATGTTTCCCTTTACTAATCTCAAGGAACGAAAACAGGTATTAATGCATTTGTTTGGTAGCTGTAGCCTGTCATCTATAATTGTGTTTGTGTGTGTATGTGTGTGTGTGTTTTGTTTTATGCAGCAATTCCCTCCCCACCAACTGAAGTCAGCATCCATAACAGCACTGCACACAGCATTCTGATCTCCTGGGTTCCTGGTTTTGATGGATACTCCCCGTTCAGGAATTGCAGCATTCAGGTAAAGTTCCAGGGTGAAGAGGGAAGTAGCTGTTTGGTGCTCTCTGTGGGTTTAAGGATTTTTCTTCCTTCCAAGGATGGGCACGGAGGGCATTTCTCCATCTCTGTACAGAGTCCCCTGACCTCCCTGCTTCAGTGTCCAGCATGCATGCACTATTCCATGTCCATGCTCTGCCCATGATACTGTGTCCTTCCTGTGCAGGATTCAGGGCCCAGTCAGAAGGAAAATGTGTTTCCAAGGGAGAACATCATGAGACCAGGGAGAGTTCTTCTTTTTTTTTTTTTTTTTTTTTTGAGACAAAGTTTTGCTCTTGTTGCCCAGGCTGGATGCCCAGGTGTGATCCCGGTGTGATCCCGGCTCACCGCAAACTCCACCTGGTTCAAGCGATTCTCCTGCCTCAGCCCCCTGAATAGCTGAGATTACAGGCATGCACCACCATGCCCGGCTAAGTTTGCATTTTTAGTAGAGATGGGGTTTCTCCATGTTGGTCAGGCTGGTCTCAAACTCCCAACCTCAAGTGATCCGCCTGCCTCGGCCTCCCAAAGTGCTGGGATTACAGGTGTGAGCCACCACGCCCAGCCAGACCAGGGAGAGTTCATTTTTAAGGTCCCAAAACACATGCTTGTGACCAGGAGTTGAGGAACCCAGGCACTCCCCAGTGTGGCTCCTCCTGGGCTGGTGGCCATGAAGGACAGAAGGGCCAGGACAAGATAGGTTGTCTGTGCTATTGAGCATAGCACCTTAGCCAGTGTCACCTGGGGATCCTGGTCATTACAGGCCTTGTGGAATCTTCAGCCATTTTTCACTGCTGCCTTGAATGGGTTTGAAACGGTGCTATTAGCCATCCTAAAATGATAACTTGCCCATGATGTAAGCTGTGCTCTTGAGTTTTCACTTCATAAAAATGAAAATGGTGGCAGTAACAACTGTTTACTAAGGGACCACAGGGGCTTTGCAAACATTATCTTACTTAACACACGCTGCACTGCAGGCTCAGGGTACTCACACAGCCTATGAGTGGCAGAACCAGAACTCAAGTCCAGGAAGCTCCAATGCCTAAAGCAGCGATCAGAACCATCAGCTCTTCCGTCTCAGGAGGGACATCGCATCTGGGAGCAGGTTACCGAACATGCAGGAATTATCCACTAAAACTATTAATGCATCCTGCCTGGTACTTAATCATACAGTAGGGTCAGGAATTAGTTTACTAAATATCTGGTCTCATTAGTTAAAAATATGTTAACCTGACACAGACCAGTCATGCCAACACAGCTAAAGAATTTTGTGTTGACAACTAGATGTTTTTACTTGCTAGTCAAATTAATTTCTCTGTTCTTAACGCCTCCCACTTTTATCTAACAGGTGTTCCTTCCCTGAAGAGTAAAAGCCTGTATTATCCCTAAAATAGCCTCCACCCTCACCCACCACCTCCAGCCTTTCTTTTTTTTTTTTTTTGAGACGGAGTCTCGCTCTGTCGCCCAGGCTGGAGTGCAGTGGTGCGATCTCTGCTCATCTCACTCATCTCGGGTCACTGCAAGCTCCGCCTCCCGAGTTCACGCCATTCTCCTGCCTCAGCCTCCTGAGTAGCTGGGACCACAGGCCCCCGCCACCGCGCCCGGCTAATTTTTTGTATTTTTAGTAGAGATGGGGTTTCACCGTGTTGGCCAGGATGGTCTCGATCTCCTGACCTCGTGATCCGCCTGTCCCGGCCTCCCAAAGTGCTGGGATTACAGGCTTGAGCCACCGTGCCCGGCCCAGCCTTTCTTAATTCTTGCTCAGTTTTTTGTTTTTTTTTTTTTTTTTTTTTTTCTGTAAGCCTCCCAAGCACTGGTAAGTGTTAGGAATTCTTATTGCATCTACAATTCCTCGCCAGGAATGGTCTTTTTTGTGATTGATTTTTTTTAACACCTTTTTTTGAGATATAGTTTACTTTTTTTTTTTTAATTTGAGACGTAGTCTCACTCTGTTACCTAGGCTGGAGTGCAGTGGTGTGATCTCGGCTCACTGCAACCTCTGCCTCCTGGGTGCAAGCAATTCTCCTGCCTCACCCACCCGAGTAGCTGGGACTACAGGCCGGTGCCACCACGCCCACCTAATTTTTGTATATGTACTAGACATGGGGTTTCACCATGTTGACCAGGCTGTTCTCAAACTCCTGACCTCAAGTGATCCACCAGCCTCAGCCTCCCAAAGTGCTGGGATTACTGGTGTGAGCCACCATGCCCAGCTGAGATATATTTTATATACCATTATATTCACCCATTATTTAAAATGTACAATTCAACGGTGTTTAGTATATTCAAGAATTGTGCAGCCATTACCACTATCTAATTGTGTCTATATTCATAAGAGATATTTGTCTGTAGTTTTCTTGTGGTAGCTTTTTCTGGTTTTGGCATCAGTGTAATATTGACCTTCTAGAATAAGTATGAAAGTCCTCCTCCTCCTCCTCCTCCTTCTCCTCCTCCTCCCCCTCCCTCCTCCTCCTTCCACCTCCCTCCTCCTCCCTTGTCCTTCCTCCCCCTACTCCTCCCTCCTCCCTTCTCCTCCTCCTCCTTCTCCTCCTCCTCCCTCCTCCTCCTTCCACCTCCCTCCTCCTCCCTTGTCCTTCCTCCCCCTACTCCTCCCTCCTCCCTCCTCCTTCTCCTCCTCCTCCTCCTCCTCCTCCCTCCTCCTCCCTCCTCCCTTCTCCCTTCTCCCTTCTCCTCCTTCTCCTCCTTCTCCTCCTCCTTCTCCTTCTTCTTGTTCTTTTCTTGGAAAAATTTGTGAAAGATTGATGTTAAATCTTCTTTAAATATTTAATAAAATTTGTTCTCTTTGTGGAAAGTTTTTTCAATATTAGCTCAATCTTTTTACTTGGTGTAAGTCTATTCAGATTTTCTATTACTTCTTGAGTCAGCTTTGGTAGTTTCTATGTTATAGGAACTTGAACATTTCGTCTCAGTTATCTAATTTATTGGTATACAACATAGTATATAGTATTCCATTATAACCTTTTTTATTCTTTGAGGTTAGTAATAAGATCCCCTGTTTCATTCCAGGTTTTAGTAATTTGTCTTCTCTCTTATTTTTCTTAGTCAATCCAGCTAAAAATTTGTCAATCTTATTTATCTTTTTGAATAACCAACTTTTGATTTTGTGAATTTTTTTCTATTGTTTTTGTATTCTATATTTTCTTTATTTCTGCCTTAATTTTTGTTTCTTTTTTTTCTGTTTGCTTTGGTTTAGTTTGCTCTTTTTCTAGTTTTGTAAGGTAGAGGTTAGGTTATTGATTGTGTTCTTTTATATATTAAAAAAAACAGGCATTTACACTCTACATTTCCCTGTAAGCACTGCTTTAGCTGCGTCCCATAAGGTTTTCGTTGTTGTTGTTGTTGTTCATCTCAAGTTTTCTGTCATTTTCCTTGTGAATTTTTTTTGTCCTCTTGATTATTTAGAAGTGTGTATTTAAATTGTCACATAATTATGAATTTCCCAAATTTTCTTCCTTTACTGATTTCTAATGTTATTCTACTGTGTTTGGAGAATATACTTCACATGACTGTGATCCTTTTAAATTTATTAAGGCTTGTTTTATGACCTAAGTCCTATCCTGGAGAAAGTTTTGTGTGCACCTGAGAAGAATGTACATTCAGCTGTTGTTGGATGAAGTGTTTTGTGCATGTGGTTTAGGTCTTGTTGGTTTAGAGTCTTCAGTCTTCTGTTGCCTTGCTGATACTCTGTCTCATGGTTCCATCTGTTATTGAAAATGGGGAATTGAGATCTCAGCTCTTATTTTTGAATTGTCTGTTTCTCCCTTCCGTTCTATCAGTTTTTGCTTCATGTTCTTTTGGGGCTCTGTTGTTAGAAATATCCAGGGCCTCTTTCCCTAGAGGTAGACATTTATTTATTTGTTTGTTTGAGACAGAGTTTTGCGCTTATTGCCCAGGCTGGAATGCAATGGCTCAGTCTCAACTCACTGCCACCTCTGCCTCCCGGGTTCAGGCAATTCTCCTGCCTCAGCCTCCTGAGTAGCTGGGACTACAGGCACCTGCCACTGCACCTGGCTCATTTTTGTGTTTTTAGTAGAGATGTAGTTTCACCATGTCACCCAGGCTGAGGTAGACATTTATATACATGGACATAACTGAAGCATGGGCCAGCCCTTTTTAAAACTGTTACCAAAGTGCTGAGCTGTTTGAAGAGCCTGAGAGGACATGAAACATGAGGATGGTGAGCTTCAGGGAGACTCTCAGGAAGAGTACCACCCCACCTTGAGACGGCAGGTCTCAGTGACGTGAGGTGGGTAGGATGGTTGAAAAGTCTGAAAACACCAGGTCACCCCTGATGATGGAAGATGATCACACACAAGATTTACCTGCTCTCTCTCTGCCATGGTTTTGGGTGTTCATGGTACACATGAAGAAGCATCCTGAGACAGCCAAATTCCAGTGCTTTCTTGCCCACCTTGGATTCTGTGGTGCTGGATATGATGATTCTGTTCTTGTCCCCCTTGGCTAGCTCAGCCTCCATTCATCCTTTCTCCTTTCCATCTCTGGTAGGCTTTCCAGATTTGGCAAATAAGAATACAGGACACCCAGTTAAACTGCATGAATAATGTCGTGACATACCTATACTGAAAAGTTACTTGTTTCTTTGAAATTCAAGTTTAACTAGGTGTCCTTTATATTCTCTTGCAGTCCCACTGGGGTTAATCAGCACAAGCTCTAAAAGTTATCTTTTCTATTCTGTCATTAACAGTGTATTCCCAGTTTTTGAAGATACCAAGTATGGCTTTGTAAAATTATAATTTTAAACTCTGACTCGGGACCAAATGAATGTTTTGGATGAGATTCAGATCCATGCACTAGCAGGACACACCCTCTCACTTCCTTTGGTCCTGATCTTAGCTCTTTTCTTCACCCATTTTTGGGCCACACACTCCATTTCTAATTTTAGCTCTCCTACGTACTTCTTGCCACTTCATGCCTCTTTTCCCTGAGGACCCACTGACTGAGGAGGACTGTTAAAGAAACTCTGTTTTCCTCTAGGAACGTGCCCTCAGAGAGCGTCCCTGAGCCTGGAAATGCTCCCCACATGTCTCTGGAAGTGGGGCGGGGAGGAGAGCCAAAGGTTTCCTCCACCTTCGCTTTGGTGGTTGGTCACCAGGAAGTAGGTGCACACTCTAAAGTGAAACAAACAAAAAGTGATGTCTGCCAACAGCCACCACCAAGACAAGCGTCTGGGTTCTCGTTTCTCCTCTGGTGGCTCCTCAGGCCAAATGATACCTTCTTGTCACCCACGGGGTCTGAGTCAGAGGTGAAACTCAACCCCCACACCGTACTCCTGGTATCCGCCAGGGGATTTGGAATTCCAGAATGTTTATTTCTGGTTCACTGACCTAAGATTCAAGCACACATAGCCTGAAATTACAGTACTGTATATCCAGAGCCCAGAACTGCAAGCCCATTATTAACAGTAATACATTTTGTGGCCTGAGGATTTTTCCCAAATTGCTCTCAGTTGCATGTTTTACCCGATATCATTTTGTCTGTTCTGATTTTATAAGTGCCACATATTACAGAAATTTTGAAAAAGCATGTAATGGAGAACAAAATCCCATACTCTCCCTTATCCCCATACCCAGACAGGAGGTATGCAAGGAAAGAGATGGAAGTTTCGCCCAGGACTAGACTTGTGCTGGAAATCGCCCTGTCTTGCCTATGTATACAGAAATTTGGAGGGGGATGTGGAGAGACTGGTGGAGTTATGGAGGGAAAGATAAGGCAGTATGTTTAAAGGAGATTTGGAGAAAAGTTTTCTGAAGGAGGGGCAAATGACCCTTTGCTATATCTCCTCATCAAAAAAAAAAAAAAAAAAAAAAAGCCAAGAATCTACATTTCCTGTGTATGCCTCTGGAATTCAATTTCTGTTGGGGTCGAAGGGGTTAAGAATAAAGGACACACTAAAATTAGCCTCAGGATGAGTGCATTGGCTCATGCCTGTAATCCTAGCACTTTGGGAGGCCAAGGCAGGCAGATCCCTTAAGATCAGGAGTTCAAGACCAGCCTGGCCAACATGGTGAAACCCCATCTCTACTAAAAAAAAAAAAAAAAAAAAAGTTAGCCGGGCATGGTGGCAGGCACCTGTGATCCTAGCTACTCTGAAGGCTGAGGTGGGAGAATCACTTGAACCTGGGAGACGGAGGTCAAACCATTGCACTCCAGCCTGGGCAACAGAGTCAGACTCCATCTCAAAAAAAGTAGTAATAATAATAACAATAAAATAAAATAAAGTTAGCCTCAAGGCAAGAGCAGTGTTCCTTAGGTTACATAATAAAAAGAAAGATTAAGAAACGCTGGGTGTGGTGGCTCACGCCTGTAATCCCAGCGCTTTGGAAGTCCAAGGCAGGTGGATCACCTGAGGTCAGGAGTTCAAGGCCAGCATGGCCGACATAGTGAAACCCCATCTCTACTAAAAAGACAAAATTAGCTGCGCGTGGTGGCACATGCCTGTAATCCCAGCCACTCAGGAGGCTGAGGCAGGAGAATTGCTTGAATCCGGGAGGCGGAGGTTGCAGTGAGTTGAGATAACACCACTGCACTCCAGCCTGGGCAAAGAGAGCGAAGGTCCATCTCAAAAAAAAAAAGAAAAGAAAAGAAAAGAAAAAGAAAGCAAGAAACCCATCCTCTAAAAGCAGAATTGGGGAAATATTTCCTTTAAAAGGCAAAATAGTAAATATTTCAGGGTTTGCCAGCACATATTATTATCTGTTTTCTCTGTTGCTCCATGAAGCAGCTGAAAGAAGTCAAGAATCGAAGAGGTTCTAAGAGAGAAGAGGCTTTATTTTATAGTATAATATGAATTTTAATCATCATAATTATTTGCTCCGTTACCTGCCACAGTGAGAATTGTTAGTTGTTATTTTAGGCGTTTTCCTCAGGTGTTCAGTTATTGTCTGAGGGCATGAGTAACACACAGTGATGCTGGCGGGAAAATGTGTGTGTGCCCAGAAAGGAAGCAGGTCCTTCCCCTTAGCGTAGAGGAAGGGCCACGTGCACCGAATGCACACATGCCCTGTGCCTGACATTCCCACCACCTTACTAATGCCCGGTCCTCATGTTTACTCTTCGTTTAGGTCAAGGAAGCTGATCCGCTGAGTAATGGCTCAGTCATGATTTTTAACACCTCTGCCTCACCACATCTGTACCAAATCAAGCAGCTGCAAGCCCTGGCTAATTACAGCATTGGTGTTTCCTGCATGAATGAAATAGGCTGGTCTGCAGTGAGCCCTTGGATTCTAGCCAGCACTACTGAAGGAGGTAATTCCTGGGGTTCAGAATGTATATTGCCCCCAGTGACATGTGATTCAACAAACCCTTCCCGGTGGCCTGACTGAGAGTTGAAACTTTGCTTTGTTTGGACTTTGTCTCTGGAGGAGAAAATTATTGAGGCGACTGATGAAAATGGGAAAGATATTTCCTCCATACTGTAAAAGCATTCAGTGACAAAACTTAGCCGTGTTGTGTATAGGTAATCTTTTCTTTTACATAGGAGATAATAGCAGCACACTTTAAAACATGCTCTCTCACAACACAACAATCAATACATGTTACCAACACAGTGGTCAATACAGAAGCCTTCGGCCACTCCAATATATGTGGGGATTTCTCTCCACCAGCAAGCAGTCGGCTCTGCAGCGGAGACCAGCTGAGTGTCCTCCATTCAAGTCTGACACTACATGGAGATAGCTTCAGATCCCACAGGTTGAGGACTCAATCCCCAGGCCTCCCCTCCCTCCCAACCCCGTCCCCAGCCTTTAGATGCCAATCACAAGTCTGGGCCTCTGGAACTTCTGACTGACTAAGTGTTTCCCATGACCTCAGCTTTGTGTCCAATTAATTTGCTAGAACGGTTCACAGACCTCAGGGAAATACTTACATTTACCAGTTTATCATAAAGGATATTACAAAGGATACAAATGAAGAGATGCAGAGGATGAGATATAGAGGGAAAGGGTGTGGAGCTTCCATGCCCTCCCTGGGCGCACCACCCTCCAGGAACCTGCACATGTTCAGCTATCTGGAAGCTCTCTGAACCCTGTTCTCTTGTTTTTTTGTGGAAGCTTCATGATGTCAGCATTCCTTCCTCCAGGTTATGGGTCAGGACCCCCTTTGTAATAAGGGTCTTATGACCCACAGTCAGAAAGATGGGGAAGATTAGAGTCCTGCATTGAGGCAGGTGAAAGGAGGGCGGGAAGAGGTCAGAGAGATTGTTTTCTGAGGCCTGCCCCTGAGGCGTAAAGCACCCAACATCATAGCAAAAGATTGTAACCAGGACTATGGGAGTTGTAAGCCAGAAATCATGACAAAAACCTGTGTGTGTGTGTGTGTGTGTGTGTGTGTGTGTGTGTGTGTAGGTTATTATATATATGTACATATACACACATATATACACATAAAATAACCCACAAGTCCATTAAAATGTAATCGAATCATTCAAATGGATAGGTTTAATTGCATCGTATTTTCTATTTGTTCTATCTGTAATTTGTTCTCCTTTTCTTCTTTTTCATTTAAAAATTATTTTTATATTTTTAATATTAATATTTTTATGATTCTATGTTTAATATTTTTATGATTCTTATTTTTTATTCTTTGTTTGGCTTATTAGCCATAGCTCTTTTTCTGTTCTTTTAGTGGTTGCTTTAGGATTCACAGTATACATATTTAACTTATCACAGTGTACCTTCAAGTGATTTATACCATTTCACATATATTCCATTTTCTCCTTCAGGTATTTTTGGCTACTGTTGTCAAATATTTTACTTTAATGTGTCTTAAAATACCATTGCTACACTGTTGTTATTTTTGTTCAGTCCGTAATCTTTTACAAAGAGATTTATATAACCAGGAAAAACACATGTTTATGCGTTATGGTTACCATTTCTAGTGGTCTTCATTTTTTGGTCTTTATATTTTATCTGGCATCATTCTCCTTCTTCCTGAAGAACTTTTTAAAAAATCATTTCTTCTAGTGTGGATCTGCTGCTATAGTATTCAGCTCCTGTAGTCTGGGGGGAAATATTTATTTTACTTTTGAAGTGTTCTTATTTTTATTTTTAGCCTTCATTTTTGAAAGGTGTTTTTATGAGGTATAGAACTGTAGGTTCACAGTTTTAGCTGGTTTTTTTTGTTTGTTTTTACTTTCAGTACATTAAAAGAAGTTGCTCCCCTACCTTCTCGCTTGCATTGTTTCCCACATGAAATCTGTGATCATCCTAACTTTGTTCCTCTGTATGTAATGTGTCTTTTGTTCCTATTTTCACCCTTATCACTGATTTTGAGCAATTGAATTGTGACAGGCTTTGGTGTAATTTTATTTATATGCCTTGTGTTTGGAGTTTATTGAACTTCTGGGTTCTCTGTATTTGTTGTTTACATCAAATTTGGAAAAAGTTTGGCCATTATTTCTTCACATTTTTTTTTCTGTTTCCACCTATCCTCTTTTTTAAGGACTCCAGTTACATATATATTAGACCATTTGAAGTTGTCCCATAACTCACTGATGATCTGTTATTATTTTCCCCTTCTTTTATCTCTGCATTTTATTTTGGATAGTTTCTGTTGCTATGTCTTCAATTTCACTCATCTTTTTTGGTGCAGTATCTCATCTGACATTAGTCCTATCCAGTTTATATTTCATCTCATACACCGTAATTTTTATCTCTTTTTTGCGTTTTTATGTCTCTAACTTTTGGACCATCCAGAATGCAGTTATAATTACTTTCCTTTTTTCTTTCTTTCTTATTTTCCTTTTTTGAGACAGAGTCTCATTCTGTCACACAGGCTGGAGTGCAGCACCAATCATAGCTCACTGCAGTCTTGAACTCCTGGCTTAAGCATTTCTCCCACCTTCGCCTTCGCCTTTTGTGTAGCTGGTACTACAGGTGCATGCCACCACACCCAGCTAATTTTTGTTTTTGTTTTTTTATGTTTTGTTTTTTGGTTGTTTTTTGGTTTTTTTTTTTGAGACGGAGTTTCACTCTCGTTGCCCAGGCTGGAGTGCAATGGTGTAATCTCGGCTCACCGCAACATCTGCCTCCTGGGTTCAAGCAATTCTCCTGCCTCAGCCTCCTGAGTAGCTGGGATTACAGGCATGCACCACCACGCCCAGCTAATTTTGTATTTTTAGTAGAGATGGGGTTTCTCCATGTTAGGCTGGTCTTGAACTCCTGACCTCAGGTGATCTGCCTGCCTTGGCCTCCCAAAGTGCTGGGATAACAGGCATGAGCCACCACACCCAGCGTGTTTTTTGTTTGTTTGTTTATAGAAACAGGGTCTCACTATTTTGCCCAGGCTGCTCTCAAACTCCTGACCTCAAATGATCTTCCCACCTCAGCCTCCCAAAATGTTTATAGGCATGAGCCTATAATAGGGGATTATAGGCATGAGCCACCGTGCCCAGCCTTTTCATAACTGTTGCAATGTCTTTGTTTGCTATCCTAACATCTATGTTATCTGTGGGTGGTTTCAACTGATTCATTTATGTTTCCACTCTAGGTAGTATTTTTCAGGTTCTTTGCACGCCTGATAATGTTTGATCGGATTACAGACATTGAGAATTTTACAGTGTTGGATGCTAGATATTCTTGTATTTCTGTAAATAGTGAGCTTTGTTTTGAGACACAGTTAAGCTAGTGGGAAACTGTTTAATCCTGTAGGGTCTTGCTTTTAAGATTTATTAGGCAGAACCTGAGCAGGGCTCAGTCTCAGGTCGGTTATTACCCACTGCTGACACAAGACCATTCTGTGTGCCCTACTCAGTGCTTCTTGAATCATTAGATTTTCCAGTCTGATTGATGGGAACAGGCACTATTCTTCCCCCATGTGAAGCCTGGATACCATTACCTTTAATTGTTTCGTGTGGTTCTTTTTCTATTTTCCTTTAGAGGCATCCTAAGGATTCTGGTGCCTTCTCCTGGGTATTTGCCTTTCTTAGTTTATGCCCTCGTTTTCATGGAGCCCATTCTCAATTAGCTTCCACAGAATGTATACATAAAAAGTAAAGATTGTGGGAACTTGCATGTCCTTATATAATACTGGCTTAGTAATTTTTCCAAATATAGAAATTTAGGTTGAAATTATTTTCCCTCAGAAGTTTAAAGGTGTTTTTGTATCATTTTTTAGCTTCATGGGTTGCTGTGGAAAATTCTGATACTTAAGTTTTCTATGTGAACTGTTTTTCAGTTTTAGTTTTTAAAATATCTTTTCTCTTTAATCCTGGTTCTGTGATAAGCTGTGATGTGCAATTTGTTTTGGTCATCAAGGGCATTCAGTGGCCCCTTTGATCTGGAAATGCAAGTCTTTTGGTCCTTAAACTTTTTTTTTTCCTTTGGAAATGTTCCACTCTCTGTTTTTTCCAGAAATTGTGTTAGACGATTGTTAATTAGACCTCTTCGATTGCTTCCTCAATTTTCTTTTTTCAAATTGGCCTATTTTCTTTGCCTTTTTATTCTACCTTCTTGGAGATTTACTTGATTTATCTTCCAATTCTTCTATTAAATATTTTATTTTACTTATCATGTTGCTAATTTCAAGTTTTTTTCATTGAAAATTTTTTTCTGGTTCTCAATCATAAGAGTCTTTTCTGGATATCTCAATTATTTTTTGTTTGTTTGTCTTTAGTCTCTCTAGTTCCCTACACTAGCTTTGTCTCCTCTAAGCCCTCTGTTCTGTGTGGTTTTGTTTGGTCCCTGATATTCAGTGGGGAGGCTTCCCCAGACCTCTGCTAATTTCTGCTGTCTGCTCCTATGGAAGAGTGAAGAATCATTGATTTGATTGGAACTCTGTGGGTATGGGCAGAGCTTGTAGGCTTCACTATAGGTGATCGGACAGTGACCTAAGTGTTTTGATCTAGATACGATACCCCCCAACTGTCAAAATTGGTTTCTTTCCTCTGTAGCCGCTCACTTCCTCTAGAAAAGAAGTGTCCTGCTCCAGGAATTAAACGTGGCTGCTGATATTCTAGTAGCCAAGTGGGGGAGGAGGGGAAGGTAGAGTCCTTGTTATTTAGTATATAAACTTTCACTTATTTTCCCAGTTTTCAGCCTGGCTCCTTATCATGCCTCCATTCTACAGGTGCCCTAAGTTTAGTGGCTTTCTGCTTCAGAGAATAAATCACCCTGTGTCCTATGGATATTTGAGGGCATACTTGCCAGGTGTGTAGGCATGGAGAAAACAGACTTTGAGACGCAACTATTTCTTTTTTTCTTTTTTTTTTTTTTTTTTGAGACGGAGTCTTGCTCTTTTGCCCAGGCCGGACTGCAGTGGCACAATCTCGGCTCACTGCAAGCTCCGCCTCCTGAGTTCACGCCATTCTCCTGCCTCAGCCTCCTGAGTAGCTGGGACTACAGGTGCCCGCCACCACGCCCGGCTAATTTTTTGTATTTTTAGTAGAGACGGGGTTTCACCGTGTTGGCCAGGATGGTCTCGATCTCCTGACCTCGTGATCCACCCGCCTCGGCCTCCCAAAATGCTGGGATTACAGGCGTGAGCCACTGTGCCCAGCAGAGACACAACTATTTGTTAATCAGACTTCCAATCATTCTTTCCAGTTTTAGTCCCCATTTTACTACCTGGGCCCACAGCTTCTGAGCTGCTCTGTGATTCTTTGGGAGAATATTGGCTTGCTGAGTTAATTATACTTTCTTCATCTCTTTTTCAGCTTTCAAATATGTGTTGAAATCTCTCTTCTACTGTTGACTCCTCTTTGCCTTGTGAGTTTATATCTTTTTAAATTCTTTATTGCCATCATAGAGGGGTTTTGGGAGGAGGCAGACATACAGACATGTTGTGTTGGCCATATTTATCCACAAATTCTACAACAGGTTTGAAAGTGTGCGACTGATTTCATAGGCAGCTTTAGTTGTGTGATGTTTTCTAAGCTGAAATTCATTTTAACTTCATGATTACTGTTTCTGGAATCAGCAGAGAAAAAGAGGGTTATAGTATCCTTTCACACATATCTGAAATATAGAATTTAACCTCCCCTCATTCAACTACAGGCAACAGTTTGGTGTATATTATTCTAATTGTTATTATTCTTTCTAGATATAGAAGGTTTATTGTTTTAATTTCTAAAATGGATCTATATACTTTTTACAATCTGATTTTTCCCCCATTGGATTTTTTTATATCAATACACATGACCTAATTCTTTCCAGTGACGAGGTAGTAAGTATTCCATTGGAAAATGTATCAAAATTTGTATTATTATTATTATTTGAGACAGAGTCTCACTCTGTTGCCCAGGCTGAAGTGCAGTGGCATGATCTTGGCTCACTGCAACCTCCATCTCCCAGATTATATCATAATTATTGACCAAGCATTGCATTTATTTCTATTTGTCACTATTATGCTGCAATGAATATAACATCACCTACAGATTAAATTCCTGGAAATAAAATATTTGGTCAGAGAGCATATTATTTTCAATTTTAATAGATATAGTTAAGTTATTCTCTCCCAAAAAAGACTGTAGTAATGATCTTGACTTGTTTCCCAAATTATTTTATACACGTACACTCGTGCACACACACACACACACACACACACGCACTTTTTAAATGTGTTGACAGATTAGCTCTGTTCAGACTGTCAGTAACTTGCCTCTGGACTTTAAAATGGTGGCTGCATTCTGAGCTCAGCAGTGTTTCCTACCTTGTGCATCTCAAATGCCACCAAGCTGATCTCTAGCCGGCCATGTTAACTTTCTGCCCCACAGGTTTATGCTGGAGAACATTGTTCAAGTTGTGTCTGCTTCACTTCCCCAGGAGTCCAGAGCACCACCCACCCTACCTTCCCTGCCTTCTTCTTCTTTGCTATTTTACTTTAGGTGCTCATGAAATTTCCTTTTTTTTTTTTTTTTTTCTTTTGAGATAGGGTCTTGCCCTGTCACCCAGGCTAGAGTGCAGTGGTGCAATTACGGCTCACTGCAGCCTTGACTTTCCAGGGTCAAGTGATCTTTCCTCAGCCACTCAAGTAGCTGGGACTACACACCTGTGCCATCACACCCAGCTAATTTTTTATTTTTAGTGGTGATTGGAGTCTCACTATGTTGTCCAGGCTGGTCTCAAACTCCTGACCTCAAGCAATCCTCTCCCTCTGGCCTCCCAAAGTGCTGGGATTATAGGCATGAGCCACCATACCTGGCCAACATTTTCTTCTTTTCTTTCTCTTTCTCTTTCTTTCCTTCTTTTCTTCCTTGCTTGCTTTTTCTGCCCAGGCTGAAGTGCAGTGGTATGATCATGTCTCACTGTAGCCTCAACCTCCTGGGCTCAAGGAATCCTCCTGCCTGTCTCCTGAGGGACTGGAACTACAGATGTGCACCAAGCAGTCAGCTAATTTTTTAGTTTTTTGTTTTGTTTTGTAGAAAGGGTCTCACTATGTTCTGGCTGATATTTTCAACTTAAGAAATGAATTTCTAGGCTTCAGTAACCTAAAAGGGCTCACTTATTTAAAACTCATTGATATCTCAGTGAAAATCTTAGTTGAAAAGGTGAAAATGTGCTATAAGTCTTGGTCTCATTTGAGTGCTTTTCATAGAGCATTTGAAAACCAAACACTTGAAAACCCAGATGAGAATACATCTGTGTGTGCTTTGTGGTTCTTCATTCTTCTCTCCTTTTTTCTTTTGTAGCCCCATCAGTAGCACCTTTAAATGTCACTGTGTTTCTGAATGAATCTAGTGATAATGTGGACATCAGATGGATGAAGCCTCCGACTAAGCAGCAGGATGGAGAACTGGTGGGCTACCGGATATCCCACGTGTGGCAGAGTGCAGGGATTTCCGTAAGTCTAAACCCTAGAAGAGCACGATTAGTCATCTCCTTTCAACTTGCTGGTTTACTTCAGTTTTAGAAGCTTTCATTTGGTTTTGAAAAGACCTGGTGTGATTGAGTTAGGCAAGGCATCTTTCAGGGGAACATAAAGAATATAGTAAATATTAGAGGTGACTGAACAGTTACAAAATTCTAAGGAATCTTTTGGGACTTTCCTCACTTACTCATTCATTCATTCATTCATTCTTTTACTTATTCATGAGATAGACATAGAATTCATCCTCTGTTATCACCTGACTTTTGCCCTCACGGAATTTAGGCTCTTATAGCATGACAGTGTGGACTACCCAAGTTGTAGCATTAGGTCAGGGAGCTACAGGGCTTAGCAGTCCAGCAATTCATGGCCTTTTGGAAATTTCATGGGACTTTGCAAAAGAAGAAGATAAGGGAATAACCTCATCCTCATAGAGAATGGCAAGAAGTAAGCAGACACCAAAGGAGGAGACCAAGCAAGCTCTCTGGCCAGCCTGGCACAGCTGCAGACAAGCCGAAATTAGACATCAGAATTACTGGATCAGGACATGCAGTCTGACACTACATAACACAACCAGGTGCATCAGCCAGGTGGCACAGGTTCCCTGCTCCACCAAGTCCCATTGGGCGATGTGATGTACCCACTTGGTGGATTGTGCACCTGAGGGTGCTAGGGTCAAGGGCTCAGCACCCTGTGTAGTGAGCAGCAAACAAGCTGATCCTCTGTGCAGCTGCACGGTCGTCATGCTGTGGCCACCTTGACCTACTTCACTGCCCACGTGACTAGCCCCAGCATGGCTCGGGGTTGGGGATGGTTAGGCCTTGCAGTTTGTCACACTCAGCAAGGATGAACAAAGATGCCTGGAGCCTGTGGCAGACTGCCTCTCCCAGAAAAGGTGGTACTTGAATTGGGCTTGTGTGTTAGTCAAGATTCTTTAGAGAAACAGCTAATTGAACATGTATGTATAGAAGGAGATTTATGATAAGAAATTGACTCATGCAATTACAGAGGCTGAGAAGTCTCACGATCTGCCATCTGGAAGCTGGAGACCCAGGAGCCAGTGGTGTAATTTAGTCAGAGTCTGAAGGCCTGAGAACAGGGGCAGTGGTGTAGATCTCAGTCCAAGGATAGGAGAGTACTGATGTCTCAGCTCAAGCATTCAGGCAGAAGAAAAGGGGAGAATTCCTCCTTTCTTTACCTTTTGTTCTTGTCAGGCCCTCAATGGATTGAGTGAGGCCCAGCCACACTGAAGAGGGCAGTCTGCATTATGAGTCCCCTGTTTCAAATAATAATCTCACTGGAAACACCTTCACAGACACACCCAGAAATCATGTTGAGCCACATAGCTGGGCACCTCTGTCACCCAGTCAAGTTGACACATAATATTAACCATCACAGCTTAGAGTAATTTTGACAGATGAAATTTGAGGAGTCTCAGATGGGAAAAGATAACATGAGAGAAGGCACAACGTGGCAGCTTTAAGTTCTGACTCACTTGAAGGTCTGGAACATAACGCTTTTGTGAGAGCGAGGTGTGAGATGAAGCTGGATTGAGGAGTTCTGACCCTAAAATGCAGGGCCCTGAAAGTGAAGCCAAGGCAGGTAGAAATTTGTTGATAGCAGGGGAGCCAATGATAAGCATGAGCTCAGGAGCACAACTTGAGACTTACAGATCATGATGATGACCTAGATGATTCTCCTTTCATGAATAATTACATTGAGTTTGCTGATATAAGTAACCTTCCAACCTGCCTTCTTTCCACCAGAGCATATTTGCTGAGCACATTCCACTCTGGTCTTCCAAGACTGAGCAGGCAACTCAGCAGCAGGCTCCTGCCAGCTACAGAGGTTTTCTTGCTCCCAGAAAATGTATATCAGAATCATCCACAATGTTTATTTGGAATACCACTGTGTGCTTGGAACTGGGTAGGGGTATGGTAGGGGAGCATCAATATGTCAGGTAATTCCTGCCTTATAATCAATCTAAAGCTGGCAAGATCCTTTAGATTTTTGCTAAAGCTGGCAAGTTCAGTGAAGACTCTCTAGTGTAAGTACTGGTTTCATTTCACAGTGGCAAACAAAAGGCAAAGGGAATCTATGTGCGAAATAGTGGCTTCCTCCCCAAGTACCAGCCAGTGCCCTTCCAATGACTTTGCTAGGCATGACTCCAGTCAAACCCAGAGGGACATTTGATTTTGATTTCTATGAAGTCTAAAGACCACTGCTGTGATGTGAACCCTGGACCCAATATAGCAGCAGGAAAGGCAGCTGGGTGATGATGCCTGGGTGTGATTAGGTGGGCAGCTTCTAGACAGGTTCCCTTCCCACCTGGGAAAGGAAGAGAGTGGGGTATTGCTGCCTCCTTTTGTGACACAGAACATCCGTGGAAGGGCAGATGCACTGGTTTCATTATCAAGTCTGTCTCTTCTTTACTGTGATCATGGAAAACATGCTTCTTCTGTGTTGCCATATTCCTGATCAATCTAACCCTAGTGACAGATTGTATTAGTCTGTTTTCACACTGCTAATAAAGACATACCTGAGACTAGGTAATTATAAAGAAAAATAGGTTTAATGGACTCACAGTTCCACATGGCTGGGGAGCCCTCACAATCATGGCAGGAGGCAGAGAAGGAGCAAAGGCACGTCTTACATGGTGGCAGGCAAGAGAGTGTGCAGGGGAACTCCCCTTTATAAAACCATAGGATCTCACGAGACTCACTGTCAAGAGAACAGCACGGGAAAACCCCGCCCCCATGACTCAATTACCTCCCACCAGGACCCTCCCATGGCGCTACAAGTCAAAATGAGGTTTGGGTGGGGACACAGCCAAACCATATAATAGATCCAAATTTTAGCTTCTTCATGGCATCTATATGGAGCATCAGATATAGATGCTGCATATAGAGATGAACAGGGTGAATGGGTGAGCAGATGCATCCACTGATGATGCTCAAGCTTTGTTGTAATCATTTTTAGCCACATATCATCCAGCATTTATCAAAACTGCCATTTTCTGAAAGGACACTTAAAATTTATTTTAATTTCCCTGCCTCAGTTTACCTATCAGGAAGCAGACTGTTGGAAGCAGTAGGTGATGGAAGTAGAGAAAAAGAAGGCTTAGAAGTCCATGTTGTTCTGCCTCATAGTAAATGATCATGGTATTAATTCATTTTAAGTACCAATCCTGCTTAAAAGTCACAGCTGCGAGAGAAGCAGCCTTTCCTTTTGTCTTTTGTCCCAAGGCATTTGTGCGAGGTGCCTCTGGATTAACTGCATTTCTCCATTGGCTGAGTTGCAGGAATCAAATGCCTCTTTGAGAGAAAGGCTTTTGTTCACAATGCCGAATGCTTGGTATAGCTATACTAAGCATAAAGGTTCAGTAGGAATTTTATCTTTCTCTATTTGGCAGAAAATAGTGATTACCAGCGGACACTTAGGCTGTCTAAAAACAAGCCAGTTTGTTTAAAGAGCTGCAGGTCATCCTTTCTCCTTCTACTTCTGGCATGGGTGAAAGCTGCTTTTCTGAAGGGGGCCTCTTGAGCCGAGGCGTTCTGAAGGGCAGCAATGATGAAAACCTTATGAATGACTGTGGCTGGAGAGCCTTGTGCACTAAATGCCATTAGCACTCAGCTAGGCTGTGCATTCTCATTGCCCTTTGTTCAGAACGGTCCCCTCTGCAGGGAGAACAGAACTGCCACAGTTAAGGCTGTGACCTTTCCAGTCACTTACCTCCTTAGGGATGCCAGATCATCCCAGTGAGATCATTTTATTATGCTTTACACTATATTTATGCATCATGACAGTCTTGTGACCACAAAGACACAGTGGCTCACTTTACTTTGGAAAACATTCTCTGATGCAGCCAAGTTTCAAGCTTATGATCCAAAACTAGGGACAAATAAGAACATGGAAGAAAGGCGGACCCTGGGAGTCCCCTGAAACCCACACCCAAAAGGAAGTTTAAGATGATCTTGGCATCTGTCACTTTGATTTCCTTCAATTTCCTTCATCTCAGAAGGGCAAAGCTTAGACAAAACCTTGTCTCAAAATTATCCGTTCATTTTCATTTTTAGATAACTGATACTAAAGCTACTTCCTTATGCAGGACAGAGCAGTTGGATATTTTTGAAAGATATTTCTCATTATAACTGTAATTAAGGGTGGGGTTTTTCATGTGCATGCAGTTTCAGAACTTTCTTGGCAGTCGTTTTTCCTTGGCTTATCGCAGCTACACAGAAGACAGGTTTGTAGCTTTGCATTCCCACAGCAGTCATGTCACTTTCAGACTAAGAATCCTTTGATCTTTACTGAATGGATATTTATTATATCTCAAACGATGATACCTACCTTTTTTGTCCTATTTTTCTTGCGATTCCTTGCCTTCCAAATCAGAGTTTAAAATCCAAAGATAAGGAACAAATACAATGTGTTCTCTTTGAAGTTGGAGGCAGGTCTTGCTCGTCTTTGTACTGTCTGAACACAGGGCTTTGACCTTGCTTTGTAGGCATTTGTGGCACTATGGATTTGATGTGTGGGCCCAGCTGCACCATCTAAACCAGCTGGAGAATTTCTCTCCGTGAATGGGACAGTCTTTTATTAAGTGTGGACTAGTATTTCCCAACCCACCCTCATTCCCGTAAAGTGTCAGTGGATCTTCTGTGAAAAAAGAGTTCAGTGAGCAAATAGAATTACAAAATATTGCATATTATACCACCTTGAAGGCCCACCGTGTATACTGGCAAGTTCAAGCCTCTTTGAAGTTCAACAGAAAATAACTCTTTTTAACTTTGACCCAGAATCGCCTAAATGTTAGGCAGAGACACATTTTTATACGTGCGGTTTTTATGGAGTTTGTTGCTTTGGGTTTATTGCTCTAATGCTACTTTACTCTTCGTTTTCAAAGGTATAGATCTTAGAAGGAAGTCTCATAGCAGAGATTATTATAGCCTTGAAACAGCATGATATATAGAACTAACTTTTTTTTTTTTTTTTTTGAGACAGAGTCTCACTCTGTCATTCAGGCTGGAATGCAGTGGCACGATCTCGGCTCACTGCAGCATCTGCCTCCCAGAGAACCAAGTTCTTTGGAGACTCAGGGAAGCTGCAGTGTACTTGGCCCAAGACCTCAGCCTCCTAACAAGCTCCCCTAATGAGCAGAGCTGTGTGCCTGGATGTTGGCATGTGCCCACCGCCTCTTCCTGTCTCCTTTTCTCCCTCTTTCTCACTGTCAAAGGAGAGCAGAGCATTTGAACTGGTGTTGTCTTAAAGTATGAGGAATAGGCAAGGTTCTCATGGCCAGCCAGGGATCTGAACCTCTTCTGAAACCCAGGGATTGATCAAACAGGGTACATTTTGCCTGGAGGAGAAACTTAACATGGAGGTAAACTCCATGAGTAGGTCAAATAAGCTTCTTGGTTTGGGGAACTAGACAGCCTTGATGATTTTCTCTAATGCACTAAGACTTGAAAGATACCACAAGCTCAATTCTGTAAGAAGGTTTTGTATTTATTTACAGGGAAAGAAGACCCAACTGTAGCACCACCTTGAACATGATATAAGAATAATCATAGCCACCACTGATTACTGGCAGCATGCCAGATCGTGTACTATGTGTTTGACATAAAGGAACTCATTTAACCCTTAACTGTGAGGCCAGGCGTGGTGGCTCACGCCTATAATCTCAGCACTTTGGGAGGCCAAGGCAGGTGGATCACCTGAGGTTAGGAGTTCGAGACCAGCCTAGCCAACATGGTGAAACCCTGTCTTTACTAAAAATACAAAAATTAGCCCAGCCTGGTGGCGGGCACCTGTAGTCCCAGCTACTTGGGCAGCTGAGGCAGGAGAATCGCTTGAATCTAGGAGGCGGAGGTTGCAGTAAGCCAAGATGGCGCCACTGCACTCCAGCCTAGGGGACAGAGCGAGACTCTATCTCAAAAAACACTGTGAGAAAGATAATATGCTCAATTTTCAGTTGAGGAAACTAAAGCTCAGAGATGCTGGGTAACTGCCGCAGAGTCATAAAGGTGGGCTAAAAACCTCACTCCGACTGACTCCAAAACCAGGGCTTTTCAGAACCCCCCTACTCGTTCCCAGGCGCCCTTGGCTTTCTTCATAATACAGCCTCATTCAAATTCCACAGTGTGGCCTCTCCGTAGAAAGAAGGAAGAACAGGACGTGTTTTGAAGAGTTAGATGTGAGAGTTTTGTGTTGATACCTGTGAATTTGAAACCCCTTTGAACAAGTCACCTTTGTTGTTGTCATGAGACAGAAACTTTTATCTCATTGAGGTTATAGAATAGGCCAGAGTCTTAAATGCAGTTACGAGTTATAGGGTTGTGAATTCTTTTTTTTTTTTTTTTAGACGGAGTCTCGCTCTGTCACCCAGGCTGGAGTGCAGTGGCGCGGTCTCCACTCACTGCAAGTTCCGCCTTCCAGGTTCACGCCATTCTCCTGCCTCAGCCTCCCGAGTAGCTGGGACTACAGGCGCCCGCCACCATGCCCGGCTAATTTTTTGTATTTTTAGTAGAGACGGGGTTTCACCGTGTTAGCCAGGATGGTCTCGATCTCCTGACCTCGTGATCCACCCGCCTCAGCCTCCCAAAGTGCTGGGATTACAGGCGTGAGCCACCACTCCTGGACGGGTTGTGAATTCTTATAAAGTAGTTGGGGATATTTAAGTCTTTTGATCATTGAAAACAAGTACCACCGCAGTTGCCCTGCCTAACTCTAATGCCACACATAGGATAAAAAACAAATTGACTTTCCAAAGATGTGTTATTACTTTTCTGACTGTCAAGATCCACTGTGTCTTATCTTACATGTAAGTAAAGTTGCAATCAAGTGCCATATTATAAATCTGATTTTATTACCAGGAAATGCTTTCAGATGTTTAAGTCCTTGAGGCTATGAACCTGGTGTTGGTGAAAAATGAAAACTCACTCAATGAAAAATATGCAGTTGGCCCGTGGCATACACCCCATGACCAGACCACCTCATGTCAGAGAAATGTCCCCAACTTATGTGATCTGTACCCTGACAGCACCAGAGATAATACACATGGGGTAGCGCCTGTGTGCATCTGATTTTAGTGGATTTCTCTGACAACTTGAAAAATCAGACTTAAATACTTGGGGATATGAATTGGGGCACACCGTTCTTTACATACTTGGCACCAAAACAGTATGGATAAATTACATCCATTTTAAAAAAACATGAATCATTTTAAAACTATATTTAAGTTTACCATTTAAGGATATCCTTAGAGAAAATTGTTAAACCTCTTTTAAAATATATGTCATATATCTTTCTAATCACTATGGCAACATTTATTATAATTCCACCCCTAAAATATGATAACCCTTGACCATCTCCAAAATGTGTGACTGATAAACACTGGCCAGCATCTTTGTCATATTTTGATATTCAGAATGATGGCAACGGCTATGATGCTGGCCATCATCGAACGGTGGGAGCATTTGCTCTGGGCCAGGCACTGTTACACATTTGTTAACTCACTTAGGAGAATAAGAAGTGGAAATTTAAAAAGTAACCTTTCTGGGGTTTCCTACTGAGTCATAGGCCCTAAGTGAGTAGACACAGGTTAAGTATCCGTTATCTAAAGTGTCTGGGGACCAGAAGTGTTTCAGATTGTGGATTCTTTCTGATTTTGGAATATTTGCATTATATTTACCAGTTGGGCATCCTAAATCTCAACTTATTTACTTAGCATTTCCTTTGTGTCATGTCAGTGCTCAAAAAGTTTTGGATTTTGGAACATTTCAGATTTCAGATTTTGGGATATGGGATGCTCAAACTGTATTATAGCCTACTTGAATGTTTATTTCCAAAAGAATAATTTGTTTTTGTTAAGGTTTCTATTCTTCTATTCATTTAATTCTTTCCCAATCGTGTAATTCCTCTTATTTTGAGATGATTCTCTCATAAGTGAGGTATCATATTTGAGCCTGCAGCCAGAAGCAGGCCCGTGTTCCGCATCAGGCCGTGAGGCTTGTCCTTTGGAGGAGCTGTCTACTGTGAAGCCGATGTGTTAGTTATGTCTCAGCAATGGCCTGAGTCACCAAACGGCTCCATAACCATGGGGGTTTGGTCCATGGAGTTACTCTACCTGATGATTTTCTGCCCCGCTCCCAAATTAAACACAGAATGACCAACTAACTCATAATCAAAACTAGTCTGCAGTAAATACAATGCTCTATTTTTGTTTTTTTGTTGCTTGTTTTGAAATGGAGTCTCAGGCTGGAGTGCAGTGGCGTGATCTTGGCTCACTGCATCCTCCGTGTCCTGGGTTAATGCTTTTCTCCTGTCTCAGCCACCCGAGTAGCTGAGATTACAGATGCATGCCACTACACCCAGCTAATTTTTGTATTTTTAGTAGAGATGGAGTTTTGCCATGTTGGCCTGGCTGGCTTCGAACTCCTGACCTCAGGTTATCTGCCCACCTCAGCCTCTCAAAGTGCTGGGATTACAGGTGTGAGCCACCTCGCCCAGCCCAATGCTGTATTTCTGAAAAAGATATCACCAGAATATTTTTAAAAAGGTTAATTATTAATTTGTTCACTTAATTAACAAAAAAAAGTCTATGGCAAATCTCATAGACTCAGAGTCCAGTGGGGTAGAAAAGCCAACATTCTTAACGGTCATATTTTCCCTTTCATCCCTTGTCTGGGGGTGTGATATTACGATATACTGTGTGTCTGGTTGTGTGTGTACACATACAATATATATATAATGTGTGTGGAGGGGAGCTTTCCATCCCGGGGTCCTGGCTTATTACTCCCATAGCCCTTGTTGTTTCCTAAGGGACTAAAACAACAAGCATATCTTTTGTTGAAGTATTGCCCTTTTGTCCTTGGTTTCTGAAGTAGCTTCAGAGCTTTAACGGTGAAAGACGGTCTTTTGCTATAATGTTTGGGCACTTTAGGCCTCAGAAAACAGAATCTCTCTTGCTGATCTTCTCCTGCCCTCCTTTCATGTACTCCTTTGTCTCCCCAAGGCAGGGCTCTAATTTTCCCCTGCCCTCATCCATAAAGAAATTCTTTGACCTACCTGATCTGATTAGAAGTCATAAGACTCACATTTTGGAAGGAGTCCTGTTTCCATTCCCTGGAGGAAGGAGCCACGCACAGAGAGGCCAAGAAGAATCTGAACAGATAGGTCTTGTTGGGTTTCCTCGCTCAGTCTAATAGTACTAGATCATGCCTTTTTTGTCCAATCACAATTCTACATGGTTGTCAATCACGCCTATCCAATGGAGCCTCCATGAAAGGCCCATGAGGATGGGGTTCAGAGAGCTTCCAGGTAGTGGAATACGTGGAGGTTTCCAGAGGGTGGTGCACCCAGGGCGGGCATGAAAGCTCTGCACCCCTTCCCATGTGCCTTGCCCTGTATAGCTCTTCATCTGTATCTTCTGCAATATCCTTAATAATAAACCAGTGACCAGGCATGGTGGGTCACGCCTGTAATCCCAGCACTTTGGGAGGCTGAGGCAGGTGGATCACCAGGTCAAGAGATCGAGACCATCATGGCCAACATGGTGAAACCCCATCTCTACTGAAAATACAAAAATTAGCTTGGTGTGGTGGTGTGCACCTGTAGTCCCAGCTACTCAGGAGGCTGAGGAAGGAGAATTGCTTGGACCTGGGAGGTGGAGGTTGCAGTGAGCTGAGATAGCGCTACTGCACTCCAGCCTGGGTGACAGAGCAAGACTCCGTCTCAAAAAAAAAAAAAAGAAAGAAAAAAGAAAAAAATAATAAACCAGTGAATGTCTTTTCCTAAGTTCTGTGAGCCACTCTAGCAAATTAAACAAACTCAAGGAGGGGGTCATGGGGTCCCTGATTTATATAGCCAGCCAGTCAGAAGTACAGGTCAAACTACCTGGGGCTTGTGATTTGTGCCTGAAACTCGGGGAACTCTTGGGGGCTGAGCCCTCACCCTGTGGGATCTGACACTATCTCCAGATGATAGTGTTGGAATTGAACTGGGTTGGAGAATGCTCAGCTGGTGTCTGCTGTGGAATTGACTGATTGGTTTTTGGTAGGGAAAAATTCTCATACACTTCTTGGTGACCAGAGGTCACAGAAGTCTTCTGTGTTGACTCTTGTGGTGTGGGAGCAGAGAAAACTGCTTGTTTTTTTCTGCAGGGGGCATTTCTGGGCCATGATGTCCACTGCCTGTTTAAATTTAGAAACAGTCTCTGGATGGCCAACCCAGGTGCCCCCTTGGTCATGAATGATGGACTGCTCTCTACTTAAGGGTTGAGATGGTTCTATCCTTCACCATTGCTAGGAAAGTGACTGGCTTGAGAGTGAGTGACCAGGAAATAAAGTTACCAATAGCACTGCCTTTGCTGTTCATTGATGACCTGTGACATCTGTGACCTGTGACATCTGTGACCTGCATGACCTGAGATCTCTTTCTGTCTCTGAAATCAAATTTCCAAAATTCAGAGATAAAGACATGTTCCTAGAACTTCATTTCAGCTTTCACAACCCCTACAATTTCCATTTGAAAAGCCGGTCCAAACACAAAATTAGTTTCCTACGCCAGAGAACATTATGATTACAGAGGTTTGGAAAAGGGGAGGAAGGTGTTGTATAAACCCTTAGTTCTGGTTATTTTTTTCTCTTTATTTGAATGACAGTGACTTTAAAATAACATACAAATAAAAGTAAAACCAGAGTTTTGAAAATTGAGCAAGTTGTACATTTGTCACACTGAAAGAAAAAAAAAGTGTCAGTGCCCTCTTCCAGGTAGATTTTAGTCAAAATTCTAATAATTTCAAGGAACAGGAGCCCACTTGTGCTGGTTCAAGGGCAGGTGGCAGGTGGACAATGTCAAGGGACAGTGTGACTGGCGTATTGTGATGTGGGTGGTTCTGAGGATCGAGGGCTTGAGGAGTCAGGCTTGCTCTGCCGTCTGGGTGCATCTGCTACGTGCTCCCTCTCTTCCAGAAGCTTCTTTAGGACCACTCTAAGTGCCATGCCCTCATGGCCCTAGCTTGCCAATGCCCCCCAAAACTTGATGTTACATCCTGTCCCTACCTGACTTTTGGTTCCATTGGCCATGGCCTGAGTGACAAAGGAATGCTGTGGAAGTGTGGCTTCTGGCCTCGGACGTGGGCGGGATGGCTTCTCTCAGAAGGAACTGTAGATGCGCCTGCAGTTTGCCCAGACCTCAGTGTTTTCATTTCCTCTCTTCCTCTCTGTCTCCAGAAAGAGCTCTTGGAGGAAGTTGGCCAGAATGGCAGCCGAGCTCGGATCTCTGTTCAAGTCCACAATGCTACGTGCACAGTGAGGATTGCAGCCGTCACC
The DNA here is from genome assembly GCF_028858775.2 of Pan troglodytes. Taxonomy (NCBI): domain Eukaryota; kingdom Metazoa; phylum Chordata; class Mammalia; order Primates; family Hominidae; genus Pan; species Pan troglodytes. The sequence goes on along the minus strand of NC_072410.2, from coordinate 11,225,765 downwards.
AAAGGGGGAGTTGGGCCCTTCAGTGATCCAGTGAAAATATTTATCCCTGCACACGGTGAGAGCTATACCCAGTAAGGGCTGATAGGATGTGATGGTCCAGGCAGTGCAGATTGCCAGAAAGTAACCTGGGGGATGGATGGCTGATTAAAGAATGAAAAATAAGGCTGGGCTTATCTCAACACTTCAGGAGGCAAAAGCAGGAGGAGTTTGAGACCAACCTGGGCAATGGGCAACATAGTGAGACCCTGTCTCTACAAAAAATATATGTATTTTTAAAATTTGCTGGGCATGGTGGATCATGCCTGTTGTCCCAGCTACTTGGGAGGCTGAGGTGGGAGAAGTGCTTGAACCTAGGAGGCAGAGATTGCAGTGAGTTATGATCACACCACTGTGGTCTAGCTAGGTAACAGAGTGAGACCCTGTCTCAAAAAAAGAAAAAAAAAAAAAAAGAAGGGAAAAATAAGAATCAAAAATAATTTTTCCAATGATAAAGATATGATATGATAACATGCTTTACAGAACTGCTGATACCCATAGGTCCCTCCTGTAGTTACTATTAATGGTAATAACTTACTTGAAAGATTAGTCTTTTCAGATGCCAACTTTGGCTTTACTTATTGAACTTAGTTGCAATGATGTATACTGTACATGACTGAATTTTAGACAGGCAATATAGCTAACCCTTAGCTGTCTACAATTGGGACAGTTTATTTGCTGTTGCTTGTTTTGCTGTGTTTGAAACAGTACTGCTTTGCCATGTTTTTACCCATTCAAGCCTTGGGTAACATGCTTTGTGCTTTGGTCTGCACGGAACATGAAATATTTCCTATGGAAGCCATCCTCAGACTGCCCTGGGCCCACGGAGCTAAATGCCCAGCCATGCGTGTTGGCTTTTGCATGTTGCTGGAATGTCCTTTGGCACAGTGCCACTGTGGTACCCCAAGTGAACCAAGTGCTGTGCTCACTCCATAACCCAATGGACCCACCTTTGTTTGACTCTCACCTGCCCTAGGTTGTTTAATGTTAAACGGCTGTCATAAAGTCCATGCATAGGCATCTAGATCAGTGTGCTTATACATTAAGTTTTTGCCAAACATGACCTTTGTACCCAATAGCAGACAGAACTTGTGAGCAAATGATTGAGTTCCCACCTGTCTGTTCCCAGTGACCCTGAAACTTGCTCTCCCTTTTGGTGCTGAAATGGAACCATATTACGTTCCTGCAGCACATAGGCACAGTTTCTGGGAAACATTAGTAACTGGTGATGGGGAGGCAAGATGTGTCTACCTGGTAGAAATTCAACGACCCTGAGATTCTGGCTGGACGCAGTGACTCACGCCTGTAATTCCAACACTTTGGGAGGCCAAGGCAGGCAGATCACTTGAACTCAGGAGTTCAAGACCAGCCTAGCCAACATGGTGAAACCCCATCTCTATCTAAAATAACGACAACAACAAAAATTAGCAGGGTGTGGTGGCATGCGCCTGTGGTCCCAGCTACTTGGGAGGATAGCTTGAGCCCAGGAGGTGGAGGTTGCAGTGAGCCAAGATCACACCATTGTACTCCTGGCTGGGTGACAGAGTGAGACCCCCATCTCCAAAACAAAACAAAACAAAACAAGAACAAAGACAATGAGATTCTGATTCTAAAGGGACAGCTTAAAAAAATCGGAGTTTAGGCTGGGCGCAGTGGCTCATGCCTATAATCCCGGCACTTTCGGAGGCCGAGGCGGTTGGATCACTTGAGGTCAGGAGTCCCAGACCAACCTGGCCAACGTGGGGAAGCCATGTTTGCTATGCAGGCAGTCCTTACCTTGCAGGGCTCCAGTATGCACAAATTTCAATTACCACGGTTAAAACCCATTCCCCAAAAATATAGTTCAAATTTTAGTTACCATTCTATATTAACCATAACGGCATAAAGCATAAACTCGGGCTGCTGGCTCTTCAGGCCACCAACCATCGTAGAAATAACAGATGCACATCCTATCATGACCAACGGCATCATTTCTTTCAAAGTCTGTTGTGATTGGTCACTGCGCCTTTGTCATTCTTTTTGTGCCCACCTTGCGGAGACATGTGGCTGTGTTGCCTCCTTGTCTCCCAGGGACAAACCCACATGACATTTTACAGAAATGGGTAATTGAAAGAGGGAGTTGGTGAACAAAGGTAAAAGTGCAGTAAAGAAATGCAAAGTGATAGTGTTCAACGTAAAATTTGAATTGAATGCAAGACTGTGGGAAGTTGATAACTGCCCCCGCTGATAAACTTCAGATGTGAACCAGCGGTCCTTAGTGAAGGTGAACTTATGCACATACATCAAGAGGTTGTGACAAAAAGGTTGAAAATGTCCCAGAGAAAGCGACACTGTCAAAAAACAGCATTGAAGGAATACTGGGAGATATTTTACAACATTGAAAGAACAAAAGCTAAAACATTAGCAGTCGATCCAAACTTAGAAAGGAATGTGACAATTCTTCGAAACAGAGAAACTATATTTTCTCTGTATCATAAGTTACATGACTAGAAGGCAAACTATTTAACCTACTCTCGATCGTTTTTTTACAAAGAAATGACACTTTAATTTTTCATGTTTCTAACATTTTAAACTACAGTAGAAGTAAATATTAGTTGTAATTTTGTTATTTTCTTGTACATGTATAACGACATGAGTTTTCTCATTGATTTTAAAATTACTATTTTTAATTAATAATTGAAAAATTGTATATACCTGTGGAGTACAGTGTGACATTTTGATCTGTGTATATGTTGTGGAATGAGTAAATCAAGCTAGTTTCCCATCAGTTATTAAGATCTCTTCGCATGGTCTCAGCTTACACAAAGTGAGGCCTGCCTATATTTGTAGGTTATAAAAGATTTAACTGAGTTCTGAAAGCTTTGACTATTTGTTCTTCCCTGTTACAAGCCAGTGTTTCTCATATATTTCAAACCCATGATTGGTCTACTGGTATTTCACCAGGTTGGGTAGATTATGCCCCCTCTTCAACTCCGGCGCCTGGCAACGCAGATCCTGTGCTCATCATCTTTGGCTGCTTTTGTGGATTTATTTTGATTGGGTTGGTTTTATACATCTCCTTGGCCATCAGAAAAAGAGTCCAGGAGACAAAGTTTGGGTAAGTCTCCCAGCTAAAAATGTTTGCCCACTGGTATTGACAAGGTTGTTATACCAAGTGATTATGCCTTTCCTGTTGGGCCAGCTGCTTACATTGCTCCCAGATGGCTGCCCTGCCTTATGCATACCCTGGGCTCAGGCAGCTTCCTGACTTACGCCATGGTCTACAGAAGCAGCTGCCAGCAAAAGCCAGCCCTGAAAAGGGTTCCTTTACAGAGAAGAGTATCAGTAGGCCTTTGCTACTCAAACTGGGTTGCTGTTAAGTGAGGACTTTTATTAGAAGCCTTAAAAATAGGCCGAGTGCGGTGGCTCACGCCTGTAATCCCAGCACTTTGGGAGGCCAAGGCAGGCGGATCACTTGAGGTCAGGAGTTTGAGACCAGCCTGGCCACCATGGCAAAATGTCATCTCTACAGAAAATACAAAAATTAGCTGGGCATGATGGCACACGCCTGTAATCCCAGCTACTTTAGAGGCTGAGGCACAGGAATTGCTTGAACCCAGGAGGGTTGTTGGCAGGTTGGAGTGGGACAGAATGAGTGAGGGGTGTATGGCTATACTTTGGAGGGGGCTGAGCCTCCCTCTTTCATTGCTCCACCTTCAGAATGCTACTAGAACATCCCACTCGCTCCAAGACTTGCCATAGGCGTGGGAAGGGCTTAAGATTGGCAGCCAGGCTACCCTTTATTTGTGTTCATCCCAGTCTTAGGGGTCAGTTACTTTAGTCTTTATAAGCCTATTCTTACAATTGTTATACCTTAGTATGTGAATTCTAAGAATGACTATTTTAAAGAAGTGGACAAAATCTGATCTAAATCTTGAACATATAATTGACTAAAAGACATCCCAGGATCTTGGTGTGACATGTGGGTTCATCATAAAACAAGTACAGAGAACCTCTGCAGAAGCTGCAAGAGTAGCTCATTAATATGTATTAAAGGCCTGCTAGGCACTGGGCACTGCGGTAGCCTAGAATACAGTGGTGAACAAAATCCTGCCCTCGTGGGTTTCACAGTTCATGGGGAGTCAGGCAGTAGTCAAGCAGTCACAAAATAGATTAAAAATGGCAACTGTAATACATTCTATATAAAGGGGTAAGAATGTGTCAGAAAAATTTGGCTGCAGTAAGAAAGTCAGAGAAGGCCTTTGTGCAGAAGTGGCTGACACCAGAGCTAAGATCTGAAGAAAGAGCAGGTATTCATTAGATGAGAGAGAAGAAGAGCATTCCAGCCAGAAGGAGCAGCACATGCCACATTACCAAAAAGTGGGGCTGCTGAGTACAGCAAATATATTAACAAGATTACAATACTATTTCAAATATTTAGAAATAAAACTATTTCCAGGAACCATTAAACTCAGCAGAAGCTTAAAACAAATGAAAGACTTTGTAACAGGTTATTTTTATCTATGCCGAAGTCAGTTCCCATGGATCCTTACTACAAGATCTATTCATTTGTTCCTTTTGTAAAACCACTTTCCAGCTCATTTTTAAATGAAAATACTTTTATTTTTACTTATAAAAGTAACATTATATTTTTTTAAAATTAAGATTATATTGAATAGTCAAAAGGAGAAAGTGAGGCCCATTTCAGGCCCATAGATGGTGTTGGTTGCTATTTTGGCATACGTCTTTCTAAGTGCTTTGCTTTGTGTACATCAGTATTTTTTTCAAAATTGTGTTATCTCTTTAAAATAATCTATGTACCTAAGGTAACTTGAGATTAAATCTGTAATCTAGACTTTCTAATTCATAATACTTTCCCACCAATTAGTCTAAAACAGTGACTAAATGGATTATTAAAATAGACTTCATTTTTTATTTTTAAAATTAATTTATTTTTTTGAGACATGATCTTGCTCTGTCGTCCAGGCTGGAGTGCAGTGGTGCATTCATGGCTCACTGCAGCCTTGTCCTCCAGAACCCAAGTGATCCTCCCATCTCAGCCTCCCGATTAGCTGGGACCACAGTCACATACCACCATGTCTGGCTAATTTTCTTACTTTTTATAGAGATGAGGCATCTCACTTTGTTTCCCTCGCTGGTCTTGAACTCCTGGGCTCAAGTGATCCTCCTGCCTCAGCTTCCCAAAGTGCTGGGATTACAGGCATGAATCCCAGCCTTATTTTTCAGAACAGTTTTAATTTTACAGAAACATTGAGAAGATAGTACAGAGATTTCTCATATGCTCCATACCTAGTTTCCCCTGTTATTAACAGCTTACATTATTAGTGTCACACGTGTCCATGTAAAGAGACCACCAACAGGTTTTGTGTGAGCAATAAAGCTTTTTAATCACCCGGGTGCAGGTGGGCTGAGTCCGAAAAAGGAGTCAGCAAAGGGTGGTGGAATTATCATTAGTTCTTATAGGTTTGGGATAGGCAGTGGAGTTATCCAATATCCAATATCCACTGGAGGACCAATTTTTTGTAGGCAGGGGGTGGATCTTGCAAACTACATTCTCAAGGGTGGGGAGAATATTACAAAGTACCTTCTCAAGGGTAGGGAGGGTGTATCATACAAAGTACATTCACAAGGGTGGGGGAATACCACAAAGTACATTATCCCAAGGGCAGGGAGGGTGTATTGTCACAAAGTCAATTGATCAGTTAGGGTGGGGCAGGAACAAATCACAATGGTGGAATGTCATCAGGTAAGGCAGGAACTGGCTATTTTCACTTCTTTTGTGGATCTTCGGTTGCTTCAGGCCATCTGGGTGTATACGTGCAGGTCACAGGGGATATGATGGCTTAGCTTGGGCTCAGGGTCCTGACAATTAGTACAATACATTTGTTACAGTTAATGAGCCAATATTGATCCATTGTCATTAACTAACATCTCTACTTTCTTGAGATTTCCTTAATTTTCACCTAATGTCCCTTTAGTGTTCTGGGATCCCTTCCAGGATGCCACATTTTACAGTCAGTCGTCACATCTCCTTAGGCTCCTCTTGGCTATGGCCATTTCTTAGACCTTCCTTGTCTTTGATGATCTTGCCAGTTTTCAGAAGTGTTAGTCGGGTGTTGTGTAGGATGCCCCTCTATTGCAATGTGTTCGATGTTTTGCTGATAATGAGCAGGGGTTATGGGTGATTGAGAGGAGGAGCACAGAATTAAAGTGCCATTGTCATCACTTCTTATCAAGGGTGCATATTAACATGATTTATCACTGTTGGTGTTGACATTGATCACCTGGCTGAAGTAGTATTTGCTGGGTTTCTCTACCATGAAGTTATTTTTTCTCCCTTTCCCTACTGTTCTTTGGAAGCAAGTCACTATGCATAGCCCATATTGACAGCATGAGGGTTTAACTCCCTCCACCCCTTACTAGCTACATAAAATATTTGGAATTCTTCACCACAGGAGATTGGTGTCTTTTCTTCCATTCATTCGTTCAATCATATTTTCATAAGTATAGACTTATGGATATTCATTTTATACTCATAGTCTAGTATTACTTTAGTTTCTTGCTCAGACTGTTAGAGCTTTGGCCACTGGGAGCTTATCTGTTATTCTCTGTTCTTGGCGGTACCTGGCTAGAGTAGTTTCAATATTGCCAAGTAAGTCTAAAATAAATCAAAGGAAAGAAACACGTTTCTTCTAGGGGGAAAGCTTTTGTTGTAGAAGAGCCCATTGAAAAGCGGAAGCTCTGTAGCATCCTTGTGGAATCAGTGCCTGCCCCAGTAGCCCTGTTTTTATAGTGAAGTATCTTTGTTTTCATTCACCCAGGAATGCATTCACAGAGGAGGATTCTGAATTAGTGGTGAATTATATAGCCAAGAAATCCTTCTGTCGGCGAGCCATTGAACTTACCTGTAAGTTGACTTTCATTTCCCTTTTTGGCAAAAGTTAAAATAGTTGAGAACAAAGAAGGATCAATAGACAGATTTCTAACAAAAGCCAAAGATGTCGAAGAAGAATGGATATTTTTAATGTACAAAATGTCTTTAAAAGCAGCAAGTAGATAGCCAGACATTGCCATGCACAGCTCTGTGGGCTAATTTACTGCAATCAGGAGCTTGACCTGGGGTTAAAAGGACTCACAATGTCATGAAATGTGGCAGAAAAGAGGAACCTTTTAGGGCGACAGAAGATGGGTAGAGGCCAGGGATTTAAAGAAAACTTCTAACTAGCGAACATAATCTCAAGCCTCATTTCCTGTTTTCCTGGCAACCAACTCCGAGGATGATTTGCCAACATGCTTTATGGTAATTATGGTTTGAGCTTTGCTGAATCAGAGAGTGGGGGCTTCTGGTTTAAACAGCGGAAATAAACAGACACTAGTGTTCCTGAATAATTTCAGAAAAAGTATAGAAAGGACATGCAAATATTAACAAATTCATGCTTCTGGATGTTTGCCCCCAATAAAGAAAATACATAAGAATGACAGAATACAGGTTGCTATGAAATAGAAACTTGCTTGGTGTAGAATATTATTAATTTCTTTACCTTTCTAGTCTGTAAGTTTTGACTTTTAGATAGCCTCAATTTTTTTTTAATTTAAAATGTTAAAATGTGTCATTTAGACCACTTTCTTTCCTTTATTGGAGAACCACTGGATAAAGTTTTTTCTCTGAGAACTAATGTGTCCTAGTTATCCACATTTTTTTGATCTTTCAAGAGCTTGTTCATGCCTTAACTGTGGTCCAGACTGAATCATTTGCCAAGAGTTGTTGAACTGGTCTCCTTCTGGTTAATTTCTCTTGTTGCCAACATGACTCATCTATTATATACCTTACTATATTATATATTTTATTATAGAAAAATCTTTTTCTCCAATTCCTCAAAGTGCTCAATTTAGCCCTTGCTATGCTGTTATAATAGGTTTCATATACAGTATGTAAAATAAGAGCTTATTCTCTAGATGTTTCCTGTGGTTTGTGAGACTCCGTCCATGGCATGGGAGGGTAGGGGACATGTGGTTCTTTTGTATACTGTAGTCAAGGGTATAATATTAATAGTAAAGAATTCACCAGAAAGTACCTATTGACTTATCTTCCTTACCCCTTTAAGTCAAAGGCAAACCACCCCTACATGAATCTGATTACCGGCTGCTGCTACCACACAACAGAAAGAGAAATGTGGTTCTGATTTTTGTAATTCTTCAGAATTAACCTTGCCCTGAAGGATTCATTATACTTAGTTTAATCATTCTAAAGTATGAAATTTTATCACTGGCATTTTTGGGAGAGAAATAATAGATACAAAATGAAAAAAGGGGCCGGCTATGGTGGTTCACACCCGTAATCCCAGCACTTTGGGAGGCCGAGGTGGGTAGATCACTTGAGGTCAGGAGTTCGAGACCAGCCTGGCCCAGATGATAAAACCCGTCTCTACTGAAAATACATAAATTAGCTGGGTGTGGTGGTGCGTGCCTGCAGTCCCAGCTACTTGGGAGGCTGAGGCACAAGAATCGCTTGAACCCAGGAGGCAGAGGTTGCAGTGAGCCAAGGTTGCACCATTGCACTCCAGCCTGGGCAACAGAGCTAGACTCTGGCTCAATAAATAAATAAATAAATAAATAAGGAATGTTTTATTATACAGGACTTTATTTCATTTTAATTATCAAGTGAAAGAAAACACGCTGACAATTTTTGTACATACTATGTTACTCCTTTTTCAGTACATAGCTTGGGAGTCAGTGAGGAACTACAAAATAAACTAGAAGATGTTGTGATTGACAGGAATCTTCTAATTCTTGGAAAAATTCTGGGTGAAGGTAAGCAATTTAAAGTAATTCTTTTAAAATGTGGGATAAGAAGGTAGCAGTTTAGAATAATTCTTTAACATATATTTATTAAATAAAATAGCATCTCAGGACCCTGAGTTATACTATGGATAGTTATATTTTATTATTTAAAATGATAGACTTGATTTTTGAAACTCAGATCTGGCAAATGAAAAGATTCTCTTCAATGCCTAGCACATACAGGTCCTTGAAAAATATTAATTTTCTTTCTTCATTGAAAAGCATGTAATTCATTGATTAGTTTCCTATGTACTTTAAGTTTATTCCTCTAGTTCTTAAGTTCATTGTTCTTGGCACCTTTCTAATTAGGAACAAAAATGAAAATATGTATTTAACTTGTTAAGTTGTTCTTAGGATGAATGATAATGGTATTAAAAGTTTGTGCTTTAAAAACTTCAATAATATTTTTCATGTTCTCTTCTAAGTGACTTGGATTGGTTATAATGCTTAATAAAGTGATGAGCAAAGGTAGGCCCAAGCCACCCAAGCTCGTGACAAGCAGGAGACTAGAGCGTGGCGCATCACCCTGGTTTGCGATGTGGGTGGCCTGGGCAGGCTCTGCCTGGCTGCCCGTGGGTGAGTTGCTCTCATACCACATGAAACCAGCAGCTCTGGCACTGTAGCATTTATGTGGTCAGGGAAGAGTTTGCACAGTGTCCATACAGGTGTTCTTTCACTTCACAGGAGAGTTTGGGTCTGTAATGGAAGGAAATCTTAAGCAGGAAGATGGGACCTCTCTGAAAGTGGCAGTGAAGACCATGAAGTGTGAGTTATCAGTGATGAATCCCATTCTTCTAGGGTGGGCAGTTGCTTCAGTATTGGGTGCTCCATGAGGCCATATGTCACAATCTCAGTTGCCAGTGGGCCAGAAGGCAATGTGGAACACTGGTCACCAAGGGGGACTTACTTTAATGAGCTCTTCATGCATGCATTACATATTCTTTATACTCAAGGCAATAACATTTTTTATTTTTACTAACTCCTGCATGCCTATGCATACATACTGTCTGTCTTGCTCTCTCTCCTCCTCTCACTGTCTCTCTTTCTCTCACTCTCATCTAGTAGAGCTAACAACTCCAAAGTAGAGCATCAATTGCTGAGGCAGGGGTGATCTAATAGCAACATCTGACCCCAGGGGTTGTTCTGGCCGGCCTGTCTAGTGTGGTGGGGCCACTTCCTCATTTGAGGATGATTGCATGGCCCTGAGGAAGCTGCGGGCTGCCTGGCAAGTAAGTTCCCCAGAAAGAGGAGAAATATTTGGTCAAGGCATATGAAGAGTTGCTATCATAAGCTAGAACTTCCAAGCAAGCTGGGAAGAGAGCCAGCAGTGGGGCAGGGAGAGTCTTGTAAGTCATAGCCAAGAACCTGCTTTATCCTGCAAGGAGTAGAGCGCTGTTAAGAGTCTTAACCAGCCGGGCACGGTGGCTCACGCCTGTAATCCCAGCACTTTGGGAGGCTGAGGCGGGCAGATCACAAGGTCAGGAGTTTGAGACCAGCCTGACCAACTTGGTGAAACCCCGTCTCCACTAAAAATACAAAAATTAGCCGGGCGTGGTGACACACACCTGTAATCCCAGGTGACTGAGGCAGGAGAATCACTTGAACTCGGGAGGCGGAAGTTGCATTGAGCCGAGATCACACCACTGCATTCCAGCCTGGGTGACAGAGTGAGACTCCGTCTCAAAAAAAAAAAGAGTCTTAACCAAATGAAGAATAGAGCAGGTTAAATTCCAGAAAGTTCACTTTGATGTCAGTGTGGAGGAGAACAAATTACAGTGTTGACAAAAATAGTGGTAGATGCCAGTTAGGACACTCTAAAATCTATGCAGTCTAGGCCCTCTCAAATACTTTTTTTTTTTTTTTTTAAATGAGATGGAGTCTCACTGTGTCACACAGGCTGGCATGCAGTGGCGCCATCTTGGCTCACTGCAGCCTGCACCTCCTGGGTTCAGGTGATTCTCCCGCCTCAGTCTCCTGAGTAGCTGGGATTACAGGCACCCACCAACATGCCTGGCTAAATTTTTGAATTTTTGGTAGAGAAGATGGGGTTTCTCCATGTTGGCCAGGCTGGTTTCGAACTCCTGACCTCAAATGATCCACCTGCCTTGGCCTCCCAAAGTTCTGGGATTACAGGCATAAGCCACCTCACCCAGCTTAAAATCTATATAGTTAAGGAAACTATAGTGACTTGCTGACTTGTCTAATTGAAATAGCTAGAAAGGGGGCAGGTTGTGCTGGGCTTCTTCATTACCATAAGATGACCAGATTTCACTGGCAGAGCAAGGCAGCATTTCCTCTCCATGTCCTTCTTCCAGGAAGTGCATTTCTGGAGCTGGGGCCACACAGCTGTATAAGTTTGATTCTATAGGTGTCTGGCTGGGCATGGCCTATCACTGGGGAACTTAGAAAATAAGTCGTGGTCACGTGGCATTTCACCCAGTCTTCATCATGAATCATGGATGGAGATTATTTGGTGCTCAGTTTGTCAATATTCTTGATGTTGCTTCCTTATTAACCCCTTGTACCTATTCAATACTATTTTTGATCAGGGAATAAAAGTAAAATTGGATTCTTCCTAAAATTTAAATCCACTATTTACTGGACATTAAAGCATAAGTTAGATTATAAGCATGTACTGAGACTCTTAAATGAAAAGGCTGAAGTTTATTTATTTTTTTCTTTTTGAGACAGAGTATTGCTGTGTCACCCAGACTGGAGTGCAGTGGCATGAACTCAGCTCACTGCAACCTCTGCCTCTGGGTTCGAGCAATTCTCCTGCCTCAGCCTCCCGAGTAGCTGGGATTACAGGCATGCGCCGCCATGCCTGGCTAATTTTTGTATTTTTTTGTAGAGATGGGGTTTCACCATGTTGGCCAGGCTGGTCTTGAACTCTTGGCCTCAAGTAATCCGCCCACCTCGGCCTCCCAAAGTGCTGGGATTACAGCTGTGAGCTACCACGCCTGGCCTGGAGGCTGAAGCTTAATTCAGTTATAAAAAGGAACCACAATAACCAACAAGTCACATGAACCGGTACTTTTTCTTTTTAAGTAGACCATAATGACTAATATTTATGCAATACTCACTGTTAGCCAAAGGACATTGCAGTTATTCCTGTATTTCATCAGGACAACAGGAAGAGAAAATGAACATAACTAAAAAGGAGGTTCAGGAACTAGCCCCCAGAAACTAAAACACCCTGAAGTTAGAATACTCACTGGAGCTGAACCAAGCACTGAGCCATATTCTGCACCGTTCCTGCCTCTTGTATGATTTTATCTGAGCCTCACAGTGCATCTGTGGGGAGTCCTTCCATAATCCCTATTGGGGATATAAGGCAGGTATATTAGGAGGCCTGGTGGGAGGAGCTGGGCCTGGAGCCCACTTTTTCTCTGGCTTGACTCTGCAGTTATTTAATTTCATTAGGGTAAGTTGCATAGGGATTACACCCCTGCTAATTGTCAAAGATTGAGAGTATAATCTCTAGCTTCAAAATCCCCAGGCTCAGCTACATTTACCTGCAGGTTGGACCCCTGGGGAGTAGTCTGCAGGCAGAGCCCTACCCCTCTATTCCCCCACCTGGTTGTTTGCAGCAAAAGGAATAGGTGAGGGCAAATTTTTGCAGATGTATAGATTTTCTTTTAATTAGAAAAATTTTTTAATTTTTCTAAATTTCCTTCAGTAGAAAGAAGATTAATATATATTAAGCCCATAGGATGGTATAGACACTGCATTAGATGCCCTCATGCATGATTTTAATCAGTAGTTTTACACTGTTAACGCAAATTCCCTAAGGCAAGCCAGACTTTTTGTTTTATTTGTTTGTTTTTAATTGTGGCAACATATACATAATATAAAATTTACCATCTTAACCATTTTAAGTGTATAATTCAGTGGTATTAAGAACCATATTCATAATGTTATACAACCATCACTACCATCCATCTCCAAAACTTTTCTTTTTTTTTTTTTTTTTGAGATGGAGTCTCGCTCTGTCACCCAGGCTGGAGTGCGGTAGCACGATCTCAGCTCACTGCAAGCTCCGCCTCCCAGGTTCAGGCCATTCTCTTGCCTCAGCCTCACAAGTAGCTGGAACTACAGGCGCCCGCCACCACGCCCGGCTAATTTTTTGTATTTTTAGTAGAGACGGGATTTCACCTTGTTAGCCAGGATGGTCTCGATCTCCTGACCTCGTGATCCACCCACCTCGGCCTCCCAAAGTGCTGGGATTACAGGCGTGAGCCACTGCGCCCGGCCCCAAGACTTTTCGTCTTGCAAAACTGAACCTCTACACCTACCGAACAATGACTCCCCACTACCCTCTCTCCCCAGCCCTGGCAAGCACTATTCTATTTTCTGTCTCTGATTTTGACTCTCTAGGTACTTCATGTAAGTGGAATCATAGAGTATTCATCCTTTTGTGACAGGCTTGTTTCACTTAGCATAATACAGAATTTTAAATGTCTCTCAAGCCAGTTTAATTCAAAAAATTTGGTATGAAAATGCATCCAACTCACAAGGCGTGGTTGAGCAACCAGACTTGCAGGACATACAACAATAGAAACAGAGAGGTGTGGGGTTCTTTCTTTTTTTAAAAAAAGCAAATATAATTGCAACAGATCAGTTAGAATTGTTCTTTGTTTTGGTGTTGGGGGTTTTTTTTTGGAATTTTTTTTCTTTACCATTAGACTTTAACTTTGTAGAGCAGTTTCAGGTTTGCAGAAAAATGGGGCAGAAAGTACAGAGAATGCTCATAGGTCCCCTCCTGACACACATAATTTCTCCTATTATTAATGTCTTTTATTAGTGAGCTGCATTTTTTGCAATTGATGAACCCATACTGATACATTATTATTAACCAGAGTCCATATTTTACATTAGGGTTCACTCTTGGTGTTATACAGCTCTGTGGGTTTTGACAAATGTGTAGTGTCATGCATCCATCATTATAGTATCATACAGAATTATTTCTTGGCCCCAAAAGTCCCCTGTGCTTTGCCTGTTTGCCCCCCTCTTATCTCCCCTAGCCCTACTAGCCCCTGACAACCACTCATCTGTTTCCTGTCTCTATAGTTTCATCTCTTCCTGACCTGGGTTTTAGAGAACAGAACTGCTGTTGCCCACCCACTCCCCTTAATTGAGTAAATTATCCATACTTAACCTTTCCTATTTTCTCCTTTAGTGGACAACTTTTCGCAGCGGGAGATCGAGGAGTTTCTCAGTGAGGCAGCGTGCATGAAAGACTTTAGCCACCCAAATGTCATTCGACTTCTAGGTACTTCCGAGAAATGCGGGAGTGGGTGGCCAAGAGGGCTCTGCTGATCTGCTCTGTGCCAAAGGAAAAAATCTCTGGTGTAGATAAGTTTACACTTTGTATAACCCCAACATAACTTATAACATTGAGGGTTTCACCCAGACTTTTCTTCATAATGATGTTTTCTGAGGCTAATAGTAATAATGAGTTTGCATTTTCTGGACACTGATGGGCTCAGGAATGATTTGAGTTTTCCACAGAATTCTAGAGGAGTGTGAATTAAATTGTCCTCAGTTACTCAAAGGCAAGACACAGAGGTGGTTGTGTTATAATTTTTATTAATTTAAGGTTATGCATGAGTTAGATAGCAGTGGGATAAAGGTTGAAAAAGTAGGCAAATTCCGTAGGTTTATCTTTGAGAAATAATTTATTAACCTCTTTGAAAGTACTGATTTCTTAAGATCATGATACATTGATGATTTCATGGAATATGATTTAACAGTTCCATAGAACATGATTTAACGTAATTTGGCTTTGCAGCTCCATTGGCCAAAAATTACAAAACAGGAGATTAAGTATGGAGTGGATGCTCTGTAAGTGGCTCTGTCCCAAGAGAGAAGAGTAACCTGGAAATAATTGAATTTTCTGCTGACCTTGGTGTTTTGTTTTTGTTTTGCCATCCTGTGACTGGATACATGCTAAATTCTTTTGGGATCTTTCAAAGTTTTATATGATTGACACTGCAGAGAGATGTGAAAATCAATGTTTGTATACAGTATTATGTCAAATGAGCTACTGTTATTCATTCACTGCTATTGGCTTCAGCCGACTATGAGAACAATTGCACTTTGTGATCACACCACAGAGTGCAGGAGCTTTGCAAGCATGGGATCAGGTGACAGCCTCTGGCTCTCAGATTCCATGATAAATGATATTGTAGCTTCTCCTTTGCAAAACTGTTAAAATTTAGGGATGTGAATTTTACCTATAGCCCTTCAAAATTATTGTAATAGTTTAAGCATTTGCAGTGGACTTCTTCACGTGATTAAATATCTATCACCTGAAACTAGTTCGCCCTAGTTCAATACTAGTTCAGTATTGACTTTGAGGGTTGTAGCGTTAAGGAATCATAGCCACTGGGGACATTGTGTCTTTCATTTCCTAGGCCTCCTTATCTGAAACAAAAATCTTATGGGGTCACTACCCCTCAGACTCAGTTTAACAAATTCCTAGGTTTCTAGATGGCTATACTTGTTACAGTTTAATTTGTGACAGCCCTCATGCCCTCATTAATCTGAAAGGGGGAAAAAAAATACCAGTAGTGGACCCTGTGTGTGTTCCATTTTCTAGAAGAGTGTGAGTTAGGCGCTCTTGGTTTTTTCAAACCATTAACTTGGTAACACATGGCTTCAGTTTGTCCAGTGGTCCACCAGGGCTTTTCTGGTCACAGTAACAAGGACTCTTTGTAATTGATGCTGTGTTTGTAATTTCAGGTGTGTGTATAGAAATGAGCTCTCAAGGCATCCCAAAGCCCATGGTAATTTTACCCTTCATGAAATACGGGGACCTGCATACTTACTTACTTTATTCCCGATTGGAGACAGGACCAAAGGTAATGATCTCCTTGTGTTACCCCTGAACGCTTCTCAGGGCTTATGTGACTTAGCCAGGACAACCAAATCATCTAATCTTGAAAGTGAAGCCAGGAAGGAGAGGACGTTGACTTTTGTTCAGTGCTTCCTGTGTGTCCAGGGTTGAAATGTGGGGTCTATCCTCACAGCAGGCCTGCTCCAGGTATTATTATCCTGCTTTATGGTGGGGTAAGTGGCTGTGTGCACAGTCTTATGGACAAAGCCTTACCGACTTGAGTTGGGTGGCCCAGGCTCCTGGTTCTGCACTTCACACCCCTCATAGCCACATACTCCGCAGAGCTTGCAGACTATGGGAAGGCCATTGAAGGTGGCTCTCCTAAAAGAAATTTTACAGAGCTCATTCTGGATTTCAACCTTTGAAGAAGTGTTGGTGACCCAAGAAGACTGCACACCTGACATTCTGAAAACTGTTTGTAACATTTTACTCCCTATGTTGACTTACCCACCATGAGCACTGTGAAGCCCTGGGAATGTGGGATGTAGCTGTAGAGGCAGTTACGGATCATCTAGGAAATTTAGGACCACGGAGACGCTTGCCTTTCTTCAGGGTGAATTTTCAGTATTGACTTCGAGGGCTGTAGCGTTAAGGAATCATAGCCACTGGAGACATTGTATCTTTCATTTCCTAGGCCTCCTTATCTGAAACAAAAACAGTATCCTCCTGTTATGTTTTGTGGACAAACGGTGGACTGCGAGCAGGCAGTGTGTGTCCTGACTACATGCCCAGCTAAGCAGGACGCCCCTTCCTGCCTTGCACGCATCTTCTCTGTTGCAAAAGGCAGCGATCCTGTGGGGTTCTGGTTGGGACACATGTGGGAACAGGGTGTGGCTGGCCTCTGTCAACAGTCATTCTCTGACTGGGCAAAAGGCAAAAGTCACTCCAGATCATCACTGCCCTTAATCACAGCTGTAAGAAATCACAGGTCCTGGGAAGGAACCGAACCACCCAGTCTACACCTTGGCATTCTCGGACACACCCCACCTTTGTCCCTTTAGCTGCCATCAGTATGAGGACCGCTGAGTGCAGTATGCAATTGGGAACAACTGCTTCCTTCACTGCATCAGCGATGGCTCCAGGAAAGAATTCTTGCTGCTCTTGCTTGATGGTCTGATGAGTCCACAGGATGAAAGTGCAAGGAAATTAGTTCTTAGGGACCATGAAAACTCACTCCCACTGGCTCTGCAGACAAAACACAGGGGAAAATGTCCCATGCAGCACCAGTGTGGTGGAGTTCTGCACACTCCCCTGTATCTACAAACCTGGGGTGACAGTGGCCTAGGGTCAGCCAGGTCACTTTTCCAAGTGAAGCAGTGCCATGGGACTCACTCACAAACTATTAACCAAAGGAGGTTTATTAAGTTCTGCCCAGGTGCGGTGGCTCACGCCTGTAATCCCAGCACATTGGGAGGCTGAGGCGGGGGAATCACTTGAGGTCAGTTCGAGACCAGCCTGACCAACATGGTGAAACCCCATCTCTCATGAAAAAATACAAAAATTAGCCAGGTGTGGTGGCAGGCACCAGTAATCCCAGCTACTTGGGAGGCTGAAGCAGGAGAATCATTTGAACTAGGAAGGCTGAGGTTGCAGTGAGCCAAGATCACGCCACTGCAATCCAGCCTGGGCGACAGAGTGAGACTCCATCTGAAAAAAATAAAAAAAACAAGGTTTATTAAGTTCATTAGTTCACTCTGTGAACAAGTGCTGACTCTAAGGTGGGCACTGAGCTCTGGGGACACTGGAGGGAACATGACAGATGTGGTTCCTGCCCCATGGAGCTGACCTGCTGGTGGTGAGTGAGAGGAGAACAGGAGACAGACAATTGGTTATTCACAGTGAGGGAGCTATGGGCACCAGGAGCACAGGGGCTCAAATGCCCAGTGGGCCAGGCAGAGCCCAGTGGGGGCATAGGGGCAGGAAGTGTGCAAGGTAACTAGACTGCGGGGGTGTGGTGTCCATGCACAGATGCAGAACCTCATGGTGGCAGGGCCAGGACTTCTTCGTTTCAGTAACCTGGAGAATGTTGGCAGATAGATCAGAGATGGTGATTGGAATATGAAGCCCCATATGCTGCGGGGTCTGCCGTTTAGAAGGAGGGATTGTGCAGAGAAATGTGCATTCCCTTCCCCCCGCCCCCCACATCAGTCACTGAGCATCCTCATGTCAGGGAAGCCACACAGAGAAATGTGCATTCACTTCCCCCCCACCCCCCACACCCAGCCATTGAGCATCTTCATGTCAGGGAAGCCACATTCCTTCTAAAAGATGTTTGGGCCCCATGTGCTGTCAGAGAAGCTTCTTGTTTTTGGAGTCCCCTCTTCTTGGCTTGTTCATTATAACATCTCTGGATGCAGGGTGCCTTTCAGTTCCCCGGTGGAGGCTGCATGGAGTTGCTTTCTAGTTGTTCACTGAGGGTGAACATGCTCCCTCCATTCATCTTCTCTTTGTCATGAGCCTATCCATCCTCAGGATCAGAAGATGTGTTGGGAATTGGTAGGCCAGCTTGCTTGCCTCAGCAGTGCCCCTAAGAGGGGCAGCAACCCCTGCCCTGAATCCTTCCAGCATGGAGAAACTAGAGAGAGGCGGAACCTCAGACTGAAGTGCCCCGACCTCCTGTAACTTATGAACTTAATAACCACAGGTCACAGGTGACTGATAGAGTTACAGTGAACCATGATGACAAGAACGACAACTGAGGGCCTTCATGGGGGAAGTCGGCTTAGAAAAACACTAGTCCTCATCCCAAGAGACAGGTCCATCTGTAGAAACAGCCCTTTATTTAAAATTTGGGAAAGCTGAAACAAATAGGCAAAAATGTGAGACCCAATTTAGGGTCAGCACATGCTGGAGCCTCCTCTTCCACTTCCAGCTGACGTTGTTGGTATCTTACGCCTGTGTGTGATGGAGGGGAGGGAACTTTTGCTTTGCTTTTTTTCCCCCTTTTACTCTTTCTCTTCTTCCTAGGGACAGCTTAAGTGATCAGGACAGGAAAGTGGCCCCCTTTCTTTTTTCCAGTTCCCCCCTGGCCCCATGCCCACATGTACTCCTGTTCTCTTCCATGAGAATGCACTTGTCTTTCACCAACATGAGTACTAACCGTAGAGACAGGAAGCTGCAGCCGCATCACACAGCTGTTATAAAATCACCGAGACTCTTCCAAAGAGGTGAGGGGCCTAGTCCTACACAGAAAATATAATAGACAGGGCTGAGTATTTTCCTCCTCTTTTTCCCCCAAAAAGAAAGATGATTGCATTATAGGAAGTCTGTAAAAGGATAAAAAATTACCCACAATTCCCAACACCTTAGTACAATTGTTGGCGATTTCAGACATTCATCTCTCATTGTTCACTCAGTGCCTACATTTCTCATGGCCTTCACGTCACTACATACACACTTGCCCCTGGGATGACAGTGGCTAACCTTTCTCAAGCATGTAGCATAGGCCAGCCTGTATTTTGTATGTATTAATGCACCAGTGGCACAACCACCCTAAAAAGTAGTTACTAGTGGAATCTAAGCTGAGGAAACTGAGGCACAGGGGGCCATGGTGAAAGCAGGATTGGCCCCTAGGCTGCAGACTGTGAGCCTTCAATGCTCTTCTGACTGCCCCATTCTGTGTGCACCCCTCTCCAGCAGGGCAGCCCCCACACATCCCTGTGAGTGGCGGCACCACATCTTCAGTGGGTTTTGTTTCATGTTGATGGGTGATTTTACTCACATTTAATTTATGGTACGTTGTATAATTTGGGAGGGGGGTGGTGGCGGGGGGATGGAATTTCACTCTTGTTGTCCAGGCTGGAGTGCCATGGCTCAATCTCGGCTCACCACAGCCTCCGCCTCCCAGGTTCAAGTGATTCTCCTGCCTCAGCCTCCTGAGTAGCTGGGATTACAGGCATGCGCCATCATGCCTGGCTAATTTTTTTTTTTTTTTTTTTTTTTGAGACGGAGTCTCGCTCTGCTGCCCAGGCTGGAGTGCAGTGGCGTGATCTCAGCTCACTGCAAGCTCCGCCTCCCGGGTTCACGCCATTCTCCTGCCTCAGCCTCCCGAGTACCTGGGATTAAAGGTGCCCGCCACCACACCCAGCTAATTTTTTGTATTTTTAGTAGAGACGGGGTTTCACTGTTTTAGCCAGGATGGTCTCGATCTCCTGACCTTGTGATCCGCCCACTTCGGCCTCCCAAAGTGCTGGGATTACAGGCATGAGCCACCGTGCCCGGCCATGCCTGGCTAATTTTGTATTTTTAGTAGAGACAGGGTTTCTCCATGTTGGTCAGGCTGGTCTCAAACTCCCGACCTCAAGTGATCAGCCCGCCTTGGCCTCCCGAAGTGCTGGGATGACAGGCGTGAGCCACCGTGCCTAGCTGTTATGTTGTATAATTTTTCTAATAATTTCTTGGGGGTGTGGAAATTTCATGTTATTGTACAAGAGTGCATTTTGTAGCAAAAAGATTAAAAATACACAGGGCTATTTGGTGGCCCAAATAGTTTTGTCTATTCAAGAATGTTACATAAATGGAGTCATACGTTTATAACCTTTTTTTTTTTTCTTTTTGAGACAGAGTCTCACTCTGTCACCCAGGCTGGAGTGCAGGGGCGCAATCTTGGCTCACTGCCACCTATGCCTCCCGGGTTCTAGCGATTCTCCTGCCTTAGCCTCCTGAGTAGCTGGGACTACAGGCGCCTGCCACCATGCCTGGCTAATTTTTTTTTGTATTTGTACTAGAGACGGGGTTTCACCATGTTGGTCAGGCTGGTCTCAAACTTCTGACCTTAAATGATCCACCCGCCTTGGCCTCCCAAAATGCTGGGATTACAGGTGTGAGCCACTGCACCCAGCCATTTTATAACCTTTTGAGACTGGCTTCCTTCACTCAGCATTATGTCTTTGAGATCCAACCAAGCTGTGTATATCAATAGTTCATTCCTTCTTTATTGCTGTGTAGTATTCCATTGTATGCTTCTACCACAGTTTATCTTTTCACCTGTTTAGGGACTTATGGGTTGTTTCTAGGTTTTAGCAATCATGAATGAGACTGCTATAAAATTCATGTACAGATTTGTGGATGAAGTCTTCATTTTTCTAAAGTAAATGCCCAAGAGTAGGATGCTGGGTCATATGGTAAGTGCATATTTAACCTTATAAGAACTCTTTTCCAGAGAGGCCATTCCATTTTACATTCTCACCAGCAGTGTGTGAGAAATGCAGTGCTCCCCATTCTTATTAGGACTTAATATTGTTGCTGGCTTTTCTGGTTTTTTCCTTATAGCTGTCCTGATTGATGTAGAGTGATATCTCATCATGGTTTTTATTTGCATTTCCCGAATGACTAATGATGTTGAGCATCTTGCCATGTGCTTATTTGCCATCCTTACATCCGCTTTGATGAGTGTCTGCTGTTCAAGTATTTTGTTTATTTTTTAATTGAGTTGTTGATTTTCTTGTCATATTTTGAGAATTCTTTATATGTTCTAAATACAGTTCTTTTGTTGGATATGTGGTTTCCAGAGACTGTTTTCCAAGTTTGTGGCTTGTCATCCTCTTAACATGGGCAAAAATAGTTCAATTTTGATAAAGCCCAATTTATCAGTTTTTTTTAATGAATCATGCTTTTGCTCTCATGTCTAAGAACTCTTTGCATAACCCCTAGTAAAAAGATTTTCTCCTATTTCTTTTCTAAAGATTGTGTTCTTTTACATTTTACATTTAAGTATATGACCAATTCTGAGTTATTTTTTGTATAGGGTTTGAGATTTAGTTTAAGGTTTGCTTTTTTTGCGTATAGATGACCAATAGCAAAAGACTATCCTTAATCCATGAAAAGACTGTCCTTAATCCATTGAGTTGCTCTTGTACCTTTGTCTAAAAGCAGTTGGTTGTACATTTCTGAGTCCTCTGTTCTGTTTCATTAAACTCTGTGCCCATCCTTTGCCCCTACCACATTGTCTTGATTACTGAAGCTTGTTATAAATCTTAAAATCACCCAGTGTGATTCTTCCTACTTTGTTCTACTTTTTCAGAATTGTTTTAACTATTCTGGTTTCATTGCCCTTCCACTGAAACTTTAGAATCAGCTTATCTGTGCCTGGCAAAAGTTCTGCTGTAATCTTATATCCTTTTGAACAAAATAACAAGTAAGGGAAACAAGTACACAGCATTTTACTGACCGATGAATAGTTTCCATTTGCAAAAAAATACAAGTGTATTTTCAATGATGGAAAATAACTTTCAAGTGTTAAAAAGATAAAAAGGAATGTAGTTTCCTATTTTGTTGCTTAGTAGCCACAGATAAGGTGGAAGACACAAAGTGCATAGACAAACAGAAAAATCAAGCTTTTATTCAGATCTTTTCTTTGCTGCCTGGAATAAATAGCTCCTGCTCCTGCTAGAGCAGCCCAAGACTATTATCAGTGTATTTGATACTGCGATGGCCCAATATCAATGTATTTAAACATGCTTCTCCAGGAGGGCTTGGGTGCTGGACCCATAGTGCCACTCTGCCCAGGGCAGACATCGTCTCTGGAGCTGTGCAGGGCAGACAGGCAGATGATGAGACATGACCCCCAGTTCTCATGGAGATCGATAGCACAAAGGGAGATAGGCTGTAATAACATAGGCATCACACAGTGATGTGAGCAGCCTGCTAGAGCTTCAGGGAAGAAATGAGTTCTGACTGGAGAAATGTTTAAAATATTCTACACTGCTGACTGGGTGTGGTGGCTCACGCCTGTAATCCCAGCAGTTTGGGAGGCCAAGGCGGGTGGATCACCTGAGGTCAGGATATGTCCAGAGTTGGTTCCTTCTGGTGGGTTCTTGGTCTCACTGACTTCAAGAATGAAGCCGCGGACCTTTGCAGTGAGTGTTACAGCTCTTAAAGGTGGCATGGACCCAAAGAGTGAGCAGCAGCAAGATTTATTGTGAAGAGTGAAAGAACAAAGCTTCTACTGTGTGGAAGGGGACTCAAGTGGGTTGCCACTGCTGGCTGGGGGTGGCCAGCTTTTATTCCCTTATTTGTCCCCACCCACATCCTGCTGATTAGTCCATTTTACAGAGTGCTGATTGGTCCATTTTACAGAGTGCTGATTGGGTGCATTTACAACCCTCTAGCTAGACACAGAGTGCTGATTGGTGCATTTACAGTCCTTTAGCTAGACACAGAGCACCAATTGATGCGTTTTTACAGAGTGCTGAATGGTGCCTTTACAATCCTTTAGCTAGACATGGAGCACTGATTGGTGCATTTACAATCCTCTAGCTAGACAGAAAAGTTCTCTAAGTCCCCACTCAACCCAGGAAGTCCAGCTGGCTTCACCTTTCAAGGAGTTTGAGACTGGCCTGGCCAACATGGAGAAACCCCATCTCTACTAAAAACATAAAAATTACCTGGGCGAGGTGGTGCACGCCTGTAATCCCAGCTACTTGGGAGGCTGAGGCAGGAGAATCTCTTGAACCTGGGAGGGAGAGGTTGCAGTGAGCTCAGATCGCGCCACTGCACCACTCCAGCCTGGGTGACAGAGCACGACTTCGTCTCAAAAAAAAAAAAAATTCCACACTGCCATCATGGATATCCTCAAAAGAGTGGTAGGAGGAGTACAGTGGAAAATTAAGAGCAGCACACAAGATGAGAATGAGCAAAGACCAAATGATCTGGGAGCATACCTATGTTTTAAGAAAAGCAGATTGTCTCACATGGCAACAGCAAAGCAATGGAAGGATAGGAGGAGGGGTGATAAAACAGGAAAGAGAAGTTGGGGTCAATGTTTAGGTTCTACAACAAGTAGAATGACTTCACCAGCATGTAATACAAAACCCAACTCAAAATGACTTTCAACGGAGATACAGGATCTCATGCAATAAAGCCCAGAAGTAGCACAGCTCCAGAGTTGGCTAGGTGGGTGCTTGAGGAATTAATTGAGAAATTAAAGGGCTACAATTGCATTTGTAGCCCAAGCTATTAAAACAGCTCCTACACAAGAAGAAGGAGGAGAAGAAAGAATTTTCTTAATTTCATTTTCAGATTATTCATCACTAGTATATAAAAATACAGTTGATTTTTGTATGTCCATCTTGTATCCTACAACCTTGCTGAACTCATTTATTAATTCTGCTACACAATTATTTTTTAAGTGACTTTTGGTCACAGTCTCCAGGAGTAACAGAAGTGTTCTAGGAAAAAACAGCACAAATGAATAGTACCTGATACTCATTACATCTTCATGAATGACAGCAAGATGCAATATTTCTTATGACCCAAATCCTTTCCTGGAAATCAGTATCTAGAAAACCAAATACCCAAATAATACAGAATAGAGGCATAAAACTTCCATACTTTAAGATTAAGACATTTCATTTATTTATACAGTATGTAATTGACATGTGTCTTGGAGTATAAAATCATGGAAAATGCAATGTCTTCGTGAGTACCATTTTGGAAAACTCACGTTTGGAAAGGAAGCCATGGCAAATTCAGTGCCTTGGGGAGGGTACATAATGGAGGGACCCATTCATGACTGCCAGGGACTTGTGCAAATCCTTTTCTGCAGGGCCATGATTGCACTAAAACACTTCATTACTACATGGAAGTTTTGTCAGCAGTCATCCTCATAACTGATTCCAACAGTGGCTGCTTTTCTAACACAGCAATCTAGTTTGATTTTTATAAGCTAGAGAAAACACTAGACTGTTGAAACTTATAGGCAGGGCCTACGGGAGCAAAATGAAAATTCCTGAGTATGTCCTTGTGGTGCTTTGGCCCTGTGGGAAGAGGTGAAGACTCTCCTAATTTCTGTTTAGAAGAAACGAGTATCTTTCAAAACATTTCGTAGTAAAATGGTAGCAGAGAGGGGTGCCTAATTGGAAACAGCTCATCCTAAGTGGACTTTTCCCCTCCCAAACATTAGACCCCTGACACACACACACACCTCGCCGCTGCTGAAGCCAGACCACCTGTCCCTTTCCCTCCTCTGTGCAATGCGTGTGCTCTGTCCCACTCTGAAGGATACAGGGAAGGATCACATTTGACCTCATACCTTCTGAAAAGAAACAATGTCATTCACTGTAAATACTTTTAAAGATGGGGAAAAGAGAATATGATGTTTGCCAAAAAGTTTAAGGTTTTTCTCATTCCTTTTTAAAAACCTTATTTGTGATATTAGTGATATGGAAATAAAAGATTTGTTTCCTTATTTCATCACTGCACTGTAATAAATTAAAGCATCGTTTCCCCCCCAGGCAGAAACTGCTTGCAAGTTTTCCTTTTTAAAAGATAGTCTTTCTTCTTGTTTCCTCTATCATCTAGCATATTCCTCTGCAGACACTATTGAAGTTCATGGTGGATATTGCCCTGGGAATGGAGTATCTGAGCAACAGGAATTTTCTTCATCGAGATTTAGCTGCTCGAAACTGCATGTAAGAGTCCTCGGCTATCCTGGAAGGGTTTGGACCTCATGGTGTTTGGTCTTTGCAGGGTTAGGGAGATGACCTGTTCCTGTTTAGATAGGCAAGGAAGCTGCAGTCAGCGGGGGATGGTGTGGCTTGCTCCGAAGATGGAAATATGGCTGGGTGTTTGGGAGTTTTCACTGCCTCTGCATCTGAGAGTCAGGTTGGCTTCCAAAGCTTTCCCTTATGACTCCAGTTTTACCTTCACTCTCTTACTCGGTAGGAATGTGAGGTGTGACCCTTGTGATCCTTCCCCAGCCATCAGCTAGCTTTGGACCTAGAGTTATGTGTACATCAGCTCCTCTTAAAGACAGCAGTGAAAATCATAAAGGCTTTTCCCTAAGTTTTCACAACACTTCCTTAGGAAGAAGTTTTGTACTTTGAATACATGGAAGCTGTCCTTTCACAGCAGACAATGGCTTCATTATACAAGAAATGTGGACTTAGGTTCTCCCTATTTCTTCAACCTGCTTCAGCAGAGCCATTGTCTGCTGTAAATCTTCAAAAACAATAACTATGTCTTGATTTTAAGTTTTTTATTGCAAGAAGAGGGAGTGGTCCTTCAATGTATTTTGTCATTTGTTTTTCTTGGTCAGAGATGTGACAATGGGGCCTGCCCCCTCCCACCTCCCAGCTGACCCTGCCCCTAGGGCTCCTACCCCTTTCACCTCATTTTTGAAAACACTAAAGGGGTTTTGGTTTTGTTATTGTTATTATTTAAATAATTTTTCGACCATGGAGGGAGAATCATGAAAACTCTTTTTCCCTTACTGTTTCCTTCATGTTTTCCCAGCAGGTAGGTAGGGTGACCAGCTTTGCAGTTTACCCTGGCCTGAGGGGTTTCTCAGGACAAGGGATTTTGTGTGTAAAAAGTCAGTGTCAGGCAAACAGGGACAAGTTAGTCACCTTCCCCAGACTACTTTATATCTATTTCTTCTCCTCTTCCTTTTATTCTTTCTTCTCCTCTTCCTTCTTCTTGTGTAGGAGCTGTTTTAGTAGCTTGGGCTACAAATGCAGTTGTAGCCATTTAATTTCTCATTTAATTCCTCAAGCACCCACCTGGCCATCTTAGCAAGAAGCCCAGCATCTTGCTCTTACTGCATGTAATTCCCCATCTTCCCCAAACTCTCAGGGGGCTTACTTAGTCCTTAGGGCCAGTGCTGCTTCCAGACCTCTGGGAGAAAGGCTGCTGGGGTCCTGGATCAGTCCACCAGAGGGCTCTGGTTTTGAGCTGCTGCTCTTTCTGCTCCTGCTATGCTGCGTCTCCATGTTCTCCAGCTGTTTCTATCCACTGTGGACAGGTGCCCTTGCTGGTCCGCATCCCACACAGATCAGAGTGATGCAAGACTACATCACTTGAGGCCAGGCGTGGTGGCTCACACCTGTAATCCCAGCACTTTGGAAGGCCAAGGCGGGCAGATCACTTGAGGTCAGGAGTCCGAGACCAGCCTGGCCAACATGGTGACACTCCATGTCTACTAAAAAAAAAAAAAAAAAAAAAAATTAGCCGGCTGTGGTAGTGTGTACTTGTAATCCCAGCTACTCGGGAGACTGAGGCAGGAGAATTGCTTGAACCCGGGAAGCAGAGGTTGCTGTGAGCCGAGATCATGCCACTGCACACCAGCCTGGGTGACAGGGTGAGACTCTATCTCAAAAGTCTCAAAAAAAAAAAAAATTGCATGACTTGCTCTTGCTCTTGCTCTGCCGTTGGCCCTCACTTGCTCTGCCATTGGTCCCAATGCAGCATGCTCACAGGCTGGTGGTGTCTCTGTGTTCTTTTGGTCAATTATCACAAGTGTTTTCACCTGTGTCTGATACAGACCAGTAATTTAAGGCATTGCCTCTGACGCTGCTGAAGACATAACCTGCTCTCTGTAGGTTGCGCGATGACATGACTGTCTGTGTTGCGGACTTCGGCCTCTCTAAGAAGATTTACAGTGGCGATTATTACCGCCAAGGCCGCATTGCTAAGATGCCTGTTAAATGGATCGCCATAGAAAGTCTTGCAGACCGAGTCTACACAAGTAAAAGTGATGTGGTACGTACACAGCTTTGATTCAGGGGTCCCACAGCGCAAAGAGTAGGGCGTATTGAAAGAAATGACTTCAGCTGGTATGGCAAGACATTTTACTCTTTGATAAACTGAGGGTTGGCAGCTTGCTCAGATCTCTCTTTTATATCTTACCATCAGATACTTTAATTCAAGTGGAACAGTAGATTCTGATGAAGTGTCCTGACATTCAGAAGATGTGTGCTTTGCAAAAGCCCTTAATTTCTTCCCATTTTTCCTTGCCGTCAAAGGATGACTCATTGCCCACAACTAGGATAGTTCATAGTCACATTAAATTGAATGAGTTCATCCACTGGCTCTTGGAACCTAGATGCTATATGAAAGGTGCTGTGTAATTACGCCCTTGACCCGAGATAAGGAAAAAAAAGCACCTCACAGCAACAGCGGAGGAGAGCACTAAGCAGATGTGTGACGAGGCTGTTTCTGCCTCTGCCAGATTTCCCAGAACAGCTTTTGTAGAAGTGGGGAACTGTGACACTCCAACCCCACGTTATTGCCGCGCTGGGAGAGCAGTGCGTCTCACACATAATTGCCAGCTTTGTGCATGATCATCAGTGTTTAAGGAAATGACCTTTCCCAGTGAAAAAGTCCATTCAGGCTTTGTGGAAAGGCTTGCATCCTGACTTGTTGTTGCTTTGTTCCCAGTGGGCATTTGGCGTGACCATGTGGGAAATAGCTACGCGGGGAATGACTCCCTATCCTGGGGTCCAGAACCATGAGATGTATGACTATCTTCTCCATGGCCACAGGCTGAAGCAGCCCGAAGACTGCCTGGATGAACTGTGAGTGGGCTTCTGTGTCTCCCTTCCATACTCTGCATGGGGCAGCCACCTGGCTCTGCACTGATCTCGGAAACACAGCCATGGGAGGGGAAGGGACTGCTGTTAGCCAGGTGGGCATGTGCAGAGGGGTGGAACCCACAGACACCCCAGCCCAGGAGCCATTCCTGATGTGGGAGATAGTGTGTGGTATCTCCAGTGAGCCCACTGAGGCTCACTCATCCAAAGGGCCTCAGTCTCCAACGACAGGCACGGTCAAGACAAGGCAATGGCACCTGTCCTAAAATTCCTTACACACCTCTAGGAAATATATCCACAGATAATAGCTTTGCCTTATAGTGCATGAGGTCCTTGAATGATTCCTCACCCTCTTTTGGTCCAGTTATCTTTCTCCTTCTATGTAGCATTTCAAACACTCCACTCACCGTAGTAGCCTTCATCAGGAAACTCAGAAATCTAAACCAATGACTTTGGGATCAGGCTGCTCATCAGAATCGCTTGGGAGATAGTGTAACAATACGATTCCTTGGCCCTGTTCCCGGAAATTATGATGCTTTCGGTACAAAGTGGGCCCAGAAATGTGTGTTTTAGAATGCTCCCTGGGGCTGGGCGCAGTGGCTCATGCACGTTATCCCGGCACTTTGGGAGGCCAAAGAGGGCAGATCGTTTGAGCCCAGGGGTTTAAGACCAGCCTGGGCAACATAGAGAGACCCTGTCTTTATTAAAAAATAATAAAATAAGGCCAAGTGCGGTGGTTCACGCTTGTAATCCCAGCACTTTGGGAGGCCAAGGCGGGTGGATCACGAGGTCAGGAGTTCGAGACCATCCTCGCTAACACAGTGAAACCCCGTCTCCACTAAAAATACAAAAAATTAGCTGGGTGTGGTGGTGGGCACCTGTAGTCCCAGCTACTCGGGAGGCTGAGGCAGGAGAATGGCGTGAACCCGGGAGGCGGAGCTTGCAGTGAGCTGAGATCGTGCCACTGCACTCCAGCCTGGGCGGCAGAGTGAAACTCCATCTCAAAAAAAATAAAAAATAATAAAATAATAAAATAAAGTGCTCCCTGAGAGATCATGTGTTTAGACAGTAGAAAGAACTACCAGCTGTGACACACATCCCATCCTGACAGGGCCCCCGTCTTCAAGGCCAGGCAGTATGGGGAAGAGACCCAGGCCTCGGAGTCAACAGGCCACGCTCTGCTTCCTAACTGGCCCTGTGAGTGGCTATGGCAATTAATCTTCCCCAAGCACTTTGCTGACCTTATTAAAATAATTTCTTGTGGCATTGCTGGTAGCTTGGTGATGGTGATTTGAACCTTCCTAATGGGGAGTCTCCTCCCTGTATAATAAGGGCCATGGGCTTGGAGAGGGGCATTCTCACCATATTTAGCGAGAACATTTCAGGACTGTGGGCCTGCGCTGGCTCTGTCATGGAGTGCCATGCCTGGGCTGGGACAGGTGAGTGTGGACAGCACCCTCCCTACACACACACACACACACACACACACCCTGCTGCCTCATATGGGAGAGAGCCTGGGTCCATGGCAGCACCCTCCCTAGACACACACACACACACACGCACACACACACACACACGCCCTGCTGCCTCATAGGGGAGAGAGAGCCTGGGTCCATGGCAGCACCCTCCCTAGACACACACACACACACACACACACACACACACGCCCTGCTGCCTCACATGGGAGAGAGAGCCTGGGTCCATGGCAGCACCCTCCCTAGACACACACACACACGCACACACACACACACACGCCCTGCTGCCTCATATGGGAGAGAGAGCCTGGGTCCATGGCAGCACCCTCCCTAGACACACACACACACACACGCACACACACACACACACGCCCTGCTGCCTCATAGGGGAGAGAGAGCCTGGGTCCATGGCAGCACCCTCCCTAGACACACACACACACACACACACACACACACACGCACACACGCCCTGCTGCCTCACATGGGAGAGAGAGCCTGGGTCCATGGCAGCACCCTCCCTAGACACACACACACACCACACACACACACACACACACACACGCCCTGCTGCCTCACATGGGAGAGAGAGCCTGGGTCCATGGCAGCACCCTCCCTAGACACACACACACACACACACACACACACACACGCCCTGCTGCCTCATATGGGAGAGAGAGCCTGGGTCCATGGCAGCGCCCTCCCTAGACACACACACACACCACACACACACACACATGCACACACGCCCTGCTGCCTCATATGGGAGAGCCTGGGTCCATGGCAGCACCCTCCCTAGACACACACACACACACACACACACACACGCACACACACACACACACGCCCTGCTGCCTCATATGGGAGAGAGAGCCTGGGTCCATGGCAGCACCCTCCCTAGACACACACACACACACACTCACACACACACACACACACACACACGCCCTGCTGCCTCATATGGGGGAGACAGCCTGGGCCCATTTGCCCACAGGCTTTCCAGGTCCCTTCTAAGCCAAAAAGAAGGAAACTGTTTTCATCAGAGCTTCGTCCCGTTGGTAGTGGTTGGTTTTTATTGTGGTGGTAGATGTATAACATTAAGAAGAGAAACAAGCACTGCAAAACCTTTAAAACATCCTGAAATGCTAATAAAATTAGTTCTAGGGTTTCATGGTAGTTTTTAAAAGTGCCATGTTTATGAAGTGCCTGCTTCTGAAAATAAGGAAGCATTTCAGTCAAACAATGTTGACTATGGAAAGAGTTTTGTTGCAGTTTCTTTCTGAGCTTTCCTCGCCCACCAAAATAAATTGATATTTGCGGTGATTATGTTGGGTCTTAGCAAGGTCTAAGCTGTGTCACGTTGTGGTTTTTGGAGCCAAAACAAGTGAATGCTGAGTCGGTTTTCTGTGAGACATTTTAGGGGACAAAGCAGCAGAATCAGCACACGCTGTGTGGCTGGGGAAGTCAGGCAGAAAGGGGCGAACCTGCCACCCCCGCCTCCTGCGGGCTCTGTGCCCTGAATGTGCTAAGGGGGCTATGGCTGTGCTGTGGCCTCGGGGCCCCTGTGAGCCAGGCTTTCTTCCATCTCCTCTCGAATCTAGATGCTGGGTAACAACAGCATCCCCCAAAGAGGCCTCTGTTCCATTTCTGAGACATTTCCTTTGTAAAATGAACTCAGGCTGAGTGCAGTGGCTCATGCCTGTAATCCTAGCATTTTGGGAGGCCAAGACAGGAGGATTGCTTGAGGCCAGGAGTTTGAAATCAGCCTGGGCAACACAGTGAGACCCCATCTCTACAAAAAATAAACAAAATTAGCTGGGTGTTGTCGGGCATGCCTGTAGTCCCAGCTGCTCAAGAGGCTGAGGTGGGAGGATCACTTGAGTTTAGGAGGTCGAGGTTGCAGTGAGCTATGATTGTGCCACCACACTCCAGCCTGGGAAACAGAGCAAGATCCTGTCTCAAAAAAAGAAACAACAACAACAAAACCCAAAAAACAATCTAAAGTGTTTCACATGATGGCTGAAATAGTAAACGTGAGGGAAAGGTCAGTGACTCTTTTCATAGTGAAGGAGGTCAAGGTCACGGATGAGAGCAGGGGCCCTGTGTCAGATGGACTGGCACTGCCGCCGACTGTTGGCGTGACTTCAGTCACTTCCTCTCCTCTCCAGGCCTCAGCTGCCCTGTCTGTGAGTGTGACTGCATCTCTTCCTTCGTGGGGCTGCAGTGAGGAGTGATCGGTTAGGGCCCATCAGCCCACACACAGCTGGCACTTGCTGGTCATGTTCTACCTGCATCAGCCACCTTGAAGCTGCAGTTGCGCGGACTTAGGGGCTGCTCTCCGGGACTCACCTGATGCCCATCCCAGCACCACCCTCGCGCTTCACACACCTGACCAGCCTAGCATTGCCCTCACACTATTATTCACCCTGGCACCCAGGACCTGGTGTGTTGGCTGGCACAGAGCTGGCCCTGCCTCTTGCCTGCTTCTTGTCTGCCCCAAGAACCCCAGCTTACATCCACCTTCCCCATCTCAGAAACCCTCCTCTACCCATTGATGTATCCCTCCCTCCACTGCCACCTGAAGCATCTGAGATCTGGAGAAGGGACAAGGTGGGAGTCACAGTGGGCTGAGTGGCAGAGCTGGGTAGATACTGGCTAGCACAGTGGAAGCACAGCTGATAGGAGACGGGCATCATTTTCCCGTGCAGACTTGCAGCCTTGCACTCAGCCATCCTCAGAGCCAGGAGCAAAGCAGGTGCTTGAAAAATATGAGTAAAGTTATACATTTACAAATTTTGTAAATTCATATGATTGCATTTAATTGTGATAAAATATACATAACATAAAATGTACTCTTAATCAGTGCGTACAGCTCAGTGGCGTGAAGTACATTCACACTGTTGTATAACCATCACCACCATCTATCTCCAAAACTCTTCTTATCTTGTAAATCTGAAAGTCTCTACCCATTAAACTAATCCCATTCTCTCCTCCATACAGCCCGTGGCAACCTGTATGATCACATCTTTTATAAAATCTCAGCAGAAAAATAAAAATGACCATTTACAAAAGCAATTACCAAACTTATTTTTCTTTCCATCCATAAAATTTTATAAAATCTAAATCACTAAATATCACAGCCTTCCTATTACTTACCAGATGGGGGCTTCTTGTTAATCTCCTTGTTCTACTACGATGAAATTGCCCATTTGTGGGAGTAGGTTAGACAGTATACATGTTCACCATGTCTTTAAAAGTCATATTTATATTTTTATACATTTGATAAGGTATTGAATATTAAAGGAAAAGAAGTTTCAAAGTGATATTGATACTATTCTACTTGGAAATAAAGATAAATTATTTAAATACTTTCTCCTAAGACATGAAATAAATGAAAGTAAGTTAAATACCACAGCCTCTTGATGAAATAATGAAAAGGAGATTATGTCCCTAAGAACAGAATGTCTCAAAGCTCACCTTAGATGGCAAACAATCAAGGCTGTGTGGAAAACAGAGTCATGCAAATTGACTTACGCCTGAAAACCTCAAAAATAAAAACAGAAACCGTCTGTCAAGTCTAAGTGACCATCTAAAGAAGGTAAGACAGGGAAACAAAACAGAACCCCTAAGCCTGAGATGAGAACAAGGATTGTGAGACAGGGAAATGCGCCGTGCTGTTGTCTAGGCCTACATTCAGGATCAAGCTCTTCACATGCATGGCACTTTGCCAGCCTCCAGCTTCCGGATGCGTGTGCAAGTGTTGATAAAGGCTGGAAAGTGGACAGATGAAAAGATATTATTATACATCTACGTGAATGAGATGTGCATGTTGTGTGTGAAGTAGCATGTTAGTAGAATTAGCCAAAGGTTCCATAGGCTGTAACTAAATGTCAATATGGAAATTGCATATTTCTGTTCATAAGATGCTAGTAATTTATTGCATGGGTCAGATGATTTAAATTTGGGTCATTTTTTTGTCCAATGACGTATGAATTATCAGTTTCTCAAAACAGAAAAGAATCAAAATGAAATGATGCCTAGGCATGCTGGTGTGTACCTGTAATTCCAGCTACTCTGGAGGCTGAGGCAGAAGATCACTTGAGCCCAGGAGTTCAGGGGTTCTCCACCAGCCTGGGCAAAATAGCAAGACTTCGTCTTATTAAAAACATAAATACATCTATTTTTAAAATTATATATATATATACACACACACACACACACACATTTTTATATATATACACATTTCAGGCCAGGCATATTAATTGGCATGCATATATATATATATATATATGCCATATATGTGTATATATATGCCATATATGTGTATATATATGCCATATATGTGTGTGTGTATATGTGTGTGTGTGTATATATATACACACACATATATGGCATATATATACACACATGCCAATTAACATGCCTGGCCCTGAAATGTCAGGTCTATCAATTATAAGAAAAAAAACATTTTTAATGAAATGATGGTATAACTCACTCTTCATCTCAGCCTATTGATTCCTAATTGTCATCTGTCTTACTGTGCTCCATTAAATGTCCCTCCATTGGGAATTCTTAACTATATTAGACACTGGGATGAAAAAACCACCCAGAAGAGAGTTGCCCTCTATAAAACAAAGTGGAAGGGGTTGTGAGGAGCACTTGGACGCAGGAGTTGTCCAATCTGAATCTGAATCCCTGGCTACCCACATGGCCATGGCACGTTCTGTAATGTCCCTGAGCCCACTGTCATCTTCATTACAAAGTGACAATGACAGGGCTGTTGAGAAGACTAGATGGAGTGATACACAGCACACAACTACCCCCTGCCCTCACCCCTGCTCCTGATCTTCTTAGCCCTAGCCCCAGGGCCCCAACTAACTCAGCTGTCCTGGTAACAACTCAGTTTGACGGCATAGGACAGAAGTCAGCAAACTTTTCCTATAAAGTGCCAAATAGCAAATATTTTTGGCTTTGCAGGCCTTTTAGCACCTGCTCAACTCTGCCATTGTGACATAAGAAGTCACGGATAACGTGTAAACAAATAAGGATAGCTGTGTTCCAATAAAACTTTATTTACAAAGTAGACAGTGGGCTGGATTTGGCTCATGGGCCATAGTTTGCCAGCCGCTATATAAAGAAAGAGACCTAAATACTCCTCATCTGCAAAGTTAGATGTAATTGCCACATATGTGCTCTTCCTAGAAACAGAATCACTTTTTTGTCAAATACCATGGAACATTTACAAAAGTTGTATAAATATTAGGCCACCAAAAAAGTCTCAATAATTTTTATAAAAAGTAGAATGAATGCTGATTAAAATGTGATAAAGATTCTGTAAAAACAAAGGCGTGGATTGCACAAAGAGATGGGTGCTATGCTGGGAGATAATCCACTTCTTTTTAACTTTCAGCTATGAAATCATGTGCTCTTGCTGGAGAACCGATCCCTTACACCGCCCCACCTTTTCAGTATTGAGGCTGCAGCTAGAAAAACTCTTAGAAAGTTTGCCTGACGTTCGGAACCAAGCAGACGTTATTTACGTCAATACACAGTTGCTGGAGAGCTCTGAGGGCCTGGCCCAGGGCTCCACCCTTGCTCCACTAGACTTGAACATCGACCCTGACTCTATAATTGCCTCCTGCACTCCCCGCGCTGCCATCAGTGTGGTCACAGCAGAAATTCATGACAGCAAACCTCATGAAGGACGGTACATCCTGAATGGGGGCAGTGAGGAATGGGAAGATCTGACTTCTGCCCCCTCTGCTGCAGTCACAGCTGAAAAGAACAGTGTTTTACCGGGGGAGAGACTTGTTAGGAATGGGGTCTCCTGGTCCCATTCGAGCATGCTGCCCTTGGGAAGCTCATTGCCCGATGAACTTTTGTTTGCTGACGACTCCTCAGAAGGCTCAGAAGTCCTGATGTGAGGAGAGGTGTGGGGAGACATTCCAAAAATCAAGCCAATTCTTCTGCTGTAGGAGAATCCAATTGTACCTGATGTTTTTGGTATTTGTCTTCCTTACCAAGTGAACTCCATGGCCCCAAAGCACCAGATGAATGTTGTTAAGTAAGCTGTCATTAAAAATACATAATATATATTTATTTAAAGAGAAAAAATATGTGTATATCATGGAAAAAGACAAGGAATATTTTAATAAAACATTACTTATTTCATTTCACTTATCTTGCATATCTTAAAATTAAGCTTCAGCTCCTCCTTGATATTAACATTTGTACAGAGTTGAAGTTGTTTTTTCAAGTTCTTTTCTTTTTCATGACTATTAAATGTAAAAATATTTGTAAAATGAAATGCCATATTTGACTTGGCTTCTGGTCTTGATGTATTTGATAAGAATGATTCATTCAATGTTTAAAGTTGTATAACTGATTAATTTTCTGATATGGCTTCCTAATAAAATATGAATAAGGAAGGATATGTTGAACTTACTTGAGACTTGAAAGACAGTGGTCGGCAGCAGACTTGTGGCCTTTGCAAAGGAATTCCCTTAATGCCTGGTCCTTGGGGCAATTGCTCTGACCATTCTTGGCATTGCTTTATAGAGATATGGAAAAACCACACCAGGGTCTGTAGATAAGGAATAAAGAATATTAAAGGATTGAAAAATACTATGTGAATGGAAAGATTTAAAATCAGCTGAAGAAGAGAATCTGGCAGGTGAAGCACTTTTCTGTTTGGGAGGCGTAGCTCATGGGAGGTAGGCATGGGCAGTGGGGCAGGGCATAGCTGAGCTCACGTTCTGCCTCTGCCACTTCGTAATAGCTATCATTTGTAGAGTACTTGTTTCAGAAACTTTATGTGAACCATCTTATTTAATCTGTATGTCATTATAACATGGTACAAATGCCATCATCATGTATGAGCCAAGAAATCCAGGCTTAGAGAGACTGAGTAACCTGCTTGTAGCCCACATCTAAACAGTGGGGGAGCCAGAATTTAGAACATCTGATTCTGGCTAGTTCTATGCATGTGATTTGGGGGTTGTATTAGTCCATTCTTGTATTGCTATAAAGAAATACTTGGGACTGTGTAATTTATAAAGAAGTTTAATTGGCTCACAATTCTGCAGGTTATGTAGGAGGCACAGTGCTGGCATCTGCTCAGCTTCTGGGGAGGCCTCAGGAAGCTTGCCATCATGGCAGAAGGCAAAAGGGGAGCAGATGTCTCACATGCAGGAGCAGGAGCAAGAGGGAGAGGGGAGGTACTGCACACTTTTCAACAACCAGATCTCACAAGAACTCACTCAGTATCACGAGAACAGCACCAAGGGGCTGATGCCAAATCATTCATGAGAAATCCACCCCCATGATCCAATCACCTCCCTCCAGACCCCACCTTCAACACTGGAGATTACAACTGAACAAGAAGTTTGGGTGGGGACACAGATCAAAACCATATTAGAAATCTACTCCAGAGCTTCTCAACACTTTTACTTTATTTAATAAACATATAACTCTTACTCTGTGCCAGGCATGGCACTCATTTAATTTTCATAACAACACTACCAGATAGGTACTACTATTATCTCCACTTCACAGATGGGCAGACTGAGGCAGGAAGAGGCTAACTTATGCTGCTAGTAAGGGCAGCAGAATGATGCAGTCAGTTGAATTGTTGATTTCCCAGCCTTCGGGGCAGCTGAGCAGGCCCCGAGCCACTGGCATCTTCAGGCCTGTTTACTCCCCACCAGTGAGCAGCCTCGCCTAGGCCTCTCCCACAGTCTTCAAGAATCAGAATCTACATGGGGTCCAACAGTGTGGCTCTCACCCAGCTTCTGGTCCCAGCTGCCCACCCAGGCACCCAATCTCCAGGGTGAGCCAGCTCCTCTGTTACTGTGAAATGCTCCATATGAAACAGTTCTGGCCAGATGTGGGGATTCACAACTGGAATCCCAACACTTCAGGAGGCAAGGCAGGAGGATCACTTGAGCTCAGGAGTTCAAGACCAGCCTGGACGACATAGTGAGACCCTATATCTACAAGAAAAAATTAGCCAGAAATGGTGGTGTGTGCCTATAGTCCTAGCTACTCTGGAGGCTGAGGCAGGAGGATCACTTGAGCCCTGGAGTTTGAGGTTACAATGAGCTGTGATTGTGCCACTGCACTCTAGCCTGGGTGACAGAGGGAGACTGTGTCTCTAAAAATTAAAAAAAAAAGTTCTGAGGGTTTGAAAAGAATCTGTAAAATGCCACCATTACATTTTATTCGTGAAAGAAAAAAAGCTGTAGCTCCTATAAAGATAACTTACACTGTTGAAAATTTTGGGTCATTAAAAAATAAAAAAATTTATCACCTACTTGTACAAACAGTTTCTTATCGATGGTAAGTAGCAGGAAGTTGAAGAACTGATCATTAAAGTCTTGATCAGAACCTGATGGTGACTAGTTCAAACAAAAAAAACCCACCCCAAAATAGAAAGGTATGCTCATATCTATGAGCAAAATAAGTAATTATAAACATTGAAAAATGTTATTTGGAAGTTTAATATAAACTTAATATTAAATATTTATGCTCATATACAGTACTTTGTATTTTATATTTCTAATTTTAACAGCATAATGTAAAAAGTGTACAATGAATAGTTCATCAAACGCCCCACAGCCCTCTAAATCCTGTCCAGTATCTTCTGTGTGGTCTGAGCAGGGCTGGGGAACCTGGGCCAGTTCTGCCGCAGGAGAGTGTAGAAAGCTGAGCCAGCTGCGGCTTCTGGCTTTTCTTGAGACATCAAGAAACGTAGCAGAGAAATTCACTTCAGCACACAGCGTGATGCACCCAAGTGTTGGTTAAAAGTGGTGTGATGAATGAGAATGAAGCTGGGCTACCATTGTTCTTCACATTTAAGTCTCCGCGCTGAGAATGTTGGTGTTCTTCTTAGCCACATCTGAATATTTGAAAATTTGGAAAGAACTAACTTTCAGACGATCCAATCATTGGCAAACTCTCATACTGTCTTCTGAGCATAAACTGAAAACAGCCTTTCAAATTCTCTTTCATAGAAACTCAAATTACTTTTGTAAGTGGCTCTTATAGGCAAAAAGAGGGAGAGAGGAAACAGGAAGAAACAAGTCGGGTTAATTGTCTTAACCATGCTGGGGCTCAGGATCAGGAGGTCGAAAGGACAAGGAAACAGACATATGCCAGAAGCACTCGTGACTGGCACGTTGAGACCTGCCCTCCCTTGTGAGGATTTTCTTTCTTTTGTGTTGTTGTTTTTTTTTCCTTTCTGTTACTTTTCTTAATGAGTAGAAATGAGAATCAAGCATCAGGGCAACTCTTGAAGAAAAAAAAAAAAACACCAAAGCACTCTTCATCGTGAGCCAGGCCATATGGTCAGAGGTGGGCTGGATAGGAGCTCACCCTGCCAGATGTCCTTGGGCAATCGTGGGCAGGTCACTTGACTTTCCTTGAGCCCCAGTTTTCTCAAGTGTTCAGTAAACATACCAATGCTTTTTTCTGCAATACCCTGTGTAAGAAGGGGAGGAGGCAAGGTCTTTGAAAGAATGTTATACTCACAAGAGGCTGTTCTCAATTTGTGGCATCATTCCTTATGCAGTGCAAACCCAGCAACATTTGTCATATTCGAAATATTTTCAGCCAGGCGTGGTGGCTCACGCCTGTAATCCCAACACTTTTGATGGCCGAGGAGAGAGGATTGCTTGAACCTAGTAGTTCAAGACCAGCCTGGGCAACATAGGGAGACCCTGTCTCTATAAAAAATAAAAAAGAAATTAGCCAGGGATGGTGGCATGCAATTGTGGTCCCAGCTGCTCAGGAAGCTGAGGTGGGAGGATCACTTGAGCCTCAAAGCTCAAGGCTGCACTGGGCTGTAATCACACCATGGCACTCTAGATGGGGCAACAGAGCAAGACTCCATCTCAAAAAAAAAAAAAAAGAAAAAGAAACATTTTCGCTGATTGTTTCATCAACTCCCTCCAAAATAAACACAGTCATTCATAATTTGAAAAGAGAAAGAGATAGTATTTCGCCTTAGCCAGAAATGCACAGTTCGGGAAGTTCAGAGTGAAGGAGGAGGCCCTCAGTCCTCACCTCAAACAGCCACTGGGCTCAGGAGCTGGAACTACCTTCCTCTTGTCTATCCTGGGGTTTAGCTACTGATGATACAAGCCTCATTGCGCCTCTCCCCAATATGTGGGTTATGACAAGCAATGGTGGCTTGCTTTACCAGGAGCATTTGGGGACATGTGTTGGGTCAGAATGCTATCCCAGGAAGGGGATATTCCCTCTCTGCCTCCATGTCTGCCAGACCTAGCAGAGGTTCCCCACCTGGGAAATGGGCCAAACCACAGTCTCTTCTTTTACAGAGCAGGCTGATTCTAGCCAGACCAGTTCTGATTCATGAAAGTCAAGACTTTTGTAACTTTTCCTGGTCAATGGCAAAAGCAAGTTGGAACTTCTGCTGAGTCCGTGGGAAAGTAACTGACCCAATAATAAACTAGCTACAACAGCAACTTAACTTCTCTAAAGATGTTTAGTAACTGAGTGACAAATGAGAAAACGGGAAGTTTTGTTTTCTTTAATAAATGTTTCAATGATGCACAATGTTCCTATCCTTAGATTTTATTTTCTTTCTTTTAAAGCTCTAAGTGAGAATAGCAGCAAAACTCCCATTCTATTTAACTTTAAAAGGCATGTATAATTACTTAATTTTTTGTTATTTAAATGCAATAATTCTGGGCATTGTGGCTCATGCCTGTAATATCAGCACTTTGGCAGGCAGAGGTGGGAGGATTGCTTGAGCCCAGGAGTTCAAGACCAGTCTGGGCAACATGGTGCAATCCCATCTCTACAAAAAACACAAAAATTAGCTGGGCATGGTGCCACATGCCTGCAGTCTCAGCAACTTCAGAGGCTGAGGTGGGAGGATCACTTGAGCCACAGAGGTCCAGGCAGCAGTGAGTCATAATCATGCCACTACACTTCAGCCTGGGCAAGAGAGACCCTGTCTCAAAATAAATAAATGTAATAATTACTTCTAGAAACTGTAACCTGTGGACCACTATTTTAGAATATTTTTACATACAATCTCTCTTATTTAAATGGGATTCCATGGATAGATATATGAAAGAGAAACCAGAGAATTATATCTATTGACTCTTTCTATTCCTTAAGGACATGATAACTGTTAATTAATAGATTTGAGACTATACACTTAAACTTTCTAATGAAGAAAGTGTTTTCGAACAACAATCATATGAGGTCACCTATAACCCACTCATCCATTTGCAAATATTCACTGAGAGGAAGGCCCTGTTCTGGGCATTGGGAT
This sequence comes from Pan troglodytes, assembly GCF_028858775.2. Lineage (NCBI taxonomy): Eukaryota > Metazoa > Chordata > Mammalia > Primates > Hominidae > Pan > Pan troglodytes. The sequence continues at coordinate 11,184,908 of NC_072410.2, read as the reverse complement.
CTTGCAAAGAAAGGCAGTCTAGGCCTTATCGCTTCTCGGCCTTTTGGCTAAGATCAAGTGTAGAAAGGCAGTCTAGTCCTTGCTGTCTTGAATAACAGTCCAAAGGAGGGAACAGGTGGCTTTGGATGAATCATTTTCTTTTAACTATAGTCTTCTTTTTTTTTTTTTTTTTTTTTGAGACGGAGTCTCGCTCTGTTGCCCAGGCTGGAGTGTAGAGGCACGATCTCGGCTCACTGCAACCTCTGCCTCCTAGGTTCAAGCGATTCTTCTGCCTCAGCCTCCCAAGTAGCTGGGACTACAGGCATACACCACTACGCCCAGCTGATTTTTGTATTTTTAGTAGAGACGGGGTTTCACCATATTGGCCAGGCTGGTCTTGAACTCCTGACCTCGTGATCCGCCTGCCTCGGCCTCCCAAAGTGCTGGGATTATAGGCATGAGCCACCGCACCCAGCCATCATTTTCTTTTAAAGAATATTCTTCAGAATACTCTGACTTCCACATTTTGTTGAAGTCCATTCGTAGCATAGTGAAGCAGAGCAGCCACACCTGTAGATGCTATTTAGAGACTCTACAAGAAACCTCCGGAAAAGGGACAGAATGCCTTTCCTGGAAGCAAGCTCCAAGGCCCGGCCCCACATGACTTAAAATTAAAGGGCCATCAGCTGGGGCTTAAAAATCAAAATCCCATTATACCACAGTCTGAGCAGTTCAAGGGGATGCAGGCTGCTGATTTAACTCCACAAGTAGTCATGGCTTGTTTTAACAAACATAGTTTCTCATCATAAAAATGTGTAATTCGCCAGTTTTTTCATCCATACTTCATACTAGATTATCTCTAACGATCTATCTTCAAGTTTGCTAATTCTTCTTCTCTCAGCTCACAGCTACTATTGAGGCCCTCTAGTGAGTTTTTCATTTCAGTTATTGTACTTTTTCAACTCCAGAAATTCCATTCAGTTATTTTAATCACTTCTATCTCTTAATTGATATTCTCTGTTTAATTTTAAATTCAAAAATATACAACGTGGTGTTCTTTAGTTTTCCAAACATATTTGCAAATAGATGCTTTTGCTTTTTTTCTTTTTTTTTGAGATGGAGTTTCACCCTTGTTGCCCAGGCTGGAGTGCAGTCGTGCAATCTTGCCTCACCACAACCTCCACCTCCCAGGTTCAAGCGATTCTCCTGCCTCAGCCTCCCGAGTAGCTGGGATTACAGGCATGTGCCACCACACCTGGCTAATTTTGTATTTTTAGTGGGGCTGGGGTTTCTCCATGTCTGTCAGGCTGCTCTCGAACTCCCGACTCCAGGTGATCCACCTGCCTCAGCCTCCCAAAGTGCTGGGATTATAGACATGAGCCACCGCACCCGGCCTACAAATAGATGCTTTTCTATAATGAAGTACAGTCATGTGTCACTTAACGATAGGTATACATTCTAAGAAATGCATTGTTAGGCGATTCCATCATTGTGAGAACATCATAGAGTGTACTTACACAAACCTAGATGGCATAGCCGACTACACACTTGGGCTATATGGTATAGCCTATTGCTCCTAGGCCTATTGCTCCTATAGAAACCTGTACAGCATGTGTACTCTACTGAATACTAAAGACAATTGTAACACAATGGCAAGTATTTATATACCTATACATAGAAAAATGACAGTAAAAATACTGTATTACAATCTTATCAGAACACAGTTGGACATGTGGTTTGACTTTGGCCAAAACCTTGCTATGCAGCACATGACTGCATTTATCTGCTAAGTTCAATATCTAGGCCTCGCCAGAGACAGTTTCTATTGGCTTTTTTCCTCCATATGAGATAACTTTCTTGTTTACTTGCATATTTTGTATGTTTTTGTTGAAACTGGATATTTCAGATCATAGATTTCAGAAACTCTGGATTCTAAAGTACCCCTCTCCCAGAGGTGGTTATTATCACTGTGTGTTTGTTTAGCAATTTGCCTGAATTAATTCTATAGATGGTGTTTCTCCTGTAGTGTTTGAGCACTAATGTCTCTGCTCAGTTGCTTTTTAAAAATTATACTTTTTTAAATGTTGAAGCCTGACTTTCAACAAGGCACCCCTGGATCAACGTAGCTTAGTAATAAGCCAATTGATTGGTCAGAGGTTGTGCTTAAACATCTTGAGCCAGTATGATTTCTACATTTTGCTTTCTGTGGCTTGCAGAATACAGTGCAAGTTCAGGAAGTTTCTTGTTTATCCAGGAGTAAATAATTCAGTAAGTGTAAATGGATTAATCATTCCAGTAAAAAGACAAAGGTTGTCATGCTAGATAAAAAGAGATGTATATCCTGCAAAAAAATTAGCTGGGTGTGGTGGAGCATGCCTGTAATCCTAGCTACTCGGGAGGCAGAGGCAGGAGAATCCTTTCAACCAGGGAGCTGGAGGTTGCAGTGAGCCGAGATCGTGCCACAGCACTCTAGCCTGGTGACAGAGTGAGACTCTGTCTCAAAAAAAAAAAAAAAAAAAAAAGAGATGTATATCCTGAATATATAAAGAACACTTGCAACTCAACAATGAAAGGACAAATAACTCAATTTAAAAATAGGCAAAGGATTCAAATATACATTTCTCCTAAGAAGGTTTATAAGTTGCCAATAAGCACATGAAAAGATGCTCAACATCATTAGTCATTAGGGAAATTCAAATTATAACCACAAGATACCACTTCACACCCACTAGGATGGATATAATCTAAAAGACAGGCAACAACAAGGGTTGGAAAGGAGGTAGAATAATTGGAACCCTCATTCATGGCTGAATTATAAACTTTCAGTTCATAATTCAGCCGTGAATGAGGGTTCCAATTATTCTAAATTCCAAAATTCATACGTTGAAGCTCTGAATCCCAGCTGTATTTTTATTAGATGGGACCTCTAAATAAATAATTAATGTTAAATGAGGTCAAAAGGGTGGGGATCCAATCTGATAGGATTAGTGTCCTTAATAGGAAGAAACACCAAAGAGCTCAATTGCATTCTTTCTGCATGCATGCACAAAGAATAGGTCATGAGAGCACACATTGAGAAGGTGGCCATCTGCAATCCAAGGAGAGAACCCTCACCAGACACCAACCTTGCTGGCACCTTGATCTTAGACTTTCAGTCTCCAGAACTGTATTTCTGTTGTTTACACCACCTAGTCTATGCTATTTTATTAAGGCAGCTGATGGGAATGTAAAATGGTACAGCTGCTTTGCAAAACAGTTTGGCGGTTCCTCAAAAAGTTAAACATAGAATTACCATATGACCCAGCAATTCCACTGTTAGTTACATAGCCAGAAGAATTGAAGCACGTCTTTAAATAAAAACTTGTACATAAATGTTCATAGCAGCACTATTCACAATAGCCAAAAGATAGAAAGGAACTAAATGTTCATCAATAGATGAATGGATAAAACAAAATGTGGTATATATGTACAATGGAATATTATTCAGCCTTAAAGAGGAAGGAAATTCTGACACATGCTACAACATGGATGAACCTTGAAGATAGTATGCTAAGTGAAAGAAGCCAGTCAGGAAAGAGTAAATATTGTATGATATTCAACTTATATGAGGTTCACAGAGTAATTAGATTTATAGAGACAGCAGAATGGTGACTGCCAGGGGCTGTGGGGAGGAAGGAATGGGGACTTAATGTTTACTGAGTATAGAGTTTTAGCTGGGGAAGATGAAAAAGTTCTGGAGATGGATAGTGGTAATCGTTGCACAACAATGTGAATTTCCTTAATGCTATAAAACCGTACACTTAAAAATGGCTAAGATGATATATGTTGTGTATATTTTACCACAAATAAAAAAGAGTGAATTTTATGGTATGTGTGAATTATATCTTAATTAAATCATTGTAAAAAATAATGACTCACACCAAACAAATAGCATAAAGGGGAGAAGAACCCACATGATTATCTCAGTAGACACAGAAAAAATATCTGTAAAAATCAGCATTCATTCATAATAAAAACTCTCACAAAACTAAATTTATATGTTTTGACAGAGAGTTCATTTAATACTTGGAGCTGAAACAAACAAACTCAAAATAAACAACAAAACCAAAAACCAACCACCTCTCCCAATCTTTGCAAGTTAGCTCTATGCTGGGACGCACCTTCAGCACTTAGCAAGGCTCACCCTGAGCCTAGGGTCAGCCTTTAGTGAACACTTAGTATCTTCTCAAGTCTTTTCTAAGCATAGATTTTGCCTGGGTGTGTTTGTGGCTTTCTAAATTCCTTGGTATACATGGCTGCTTTTGCATGTCCTAAGTTCCCCAAAAAATCTCACCCCAGATTCTCCTTTAGGCCTTTGATGGTCTATCGTACGTCTCTACCCAGAATCTCTTGCCTTAGGCATCCATGGGTCTGTAGTCACCTGGCAGTTTTTATGAGTGATACCCACCATTTTTCTTCCTGAGGTCCAAGTTAGGGAAGACAGAGAGAAGCACCTTGTGTTCACCCTTCAGATATCCCGTGGAGAAGTTAGAACAGGTGTACATAATAATTTGTAAATAAACTCTGCTCTGTCCCCTCTGCTTTGAGAGAGAGAGAACTGGGAATCCAGCTTCTGCAGTTTCAAGACTGAGACTGCCACTGCAGCAGTGGGTGGGGGTGGGGTCATGCTGGGCAAAGATAAAATCACTACAAAACTTTTCAACCACTTTGAAGATTTCATTTCTTTTCTTTTCTTTTTTAAAATGAGATAGGGTCTCACTATGTTGACCAGGCTGATCTTGAACTCCTGGCCTCAAGTGATCCTCCCATATTGGCCTCCCAAAGTGCTAGGATTACAGGCATGAGCCACCATGTCCAGCCAAGATGTCTTTTTCTTGACTGGGCATTTGCTTGGTTGCTGTTAACACTGGGTTGTTTTCCAGAGCACCAACAAAGTTTGTTCAGACAGTTCCTGCTTGTTTTTTCAATGTTCTGAAGTGAAGAACAATCCTTCGAGTTTTCTAGTCTGCCATTTTGTTGACATCACTGTCTCCTTTGCTTTAGAAAGATATTTCTGCTGGGTATAGAATTGTAGATTGAAAGAATTTTTTATGTCAACGTTTTTTTTTGTTTTTTTTTTTGTTTTTGTTTTTTGCATTTGCAAGATTTAATAGAGTGAAAACAGAGCTCCCATAAAATGGAAGGAGACCCAAAGGGGGTTGCCGTTGCCGGCTCGAATGCCTGGGTTTATATCCCAATCATTGTCCCTCCCCCTGTACTCTCAGGTGATAGATATTAGCTATTTCTTTACCTCCTGTTTTTGCCTAATTAGCATTTTAGTGAGCTCTCTTTACTACCTGATTGGTCGGGTGTGAGCTAAGTTGCAAGCCCTGTGTTTAAAGGTGGATACAGTCACCTTCCCAGCTAGGCTTAGGGATTCTTAGCTGGCCTAGGAAACGCAGCTAGTCCTGTCTCTCAGTCCCTCCTCTCAACAGGAAAACCCAAGTGCTGTTGGGGAGGCGGGCCAACGACTGCTCTAACTGCTTCCTTCTGAACTAGGGCGCAGTAGGGGTCATGCAGTTGAGATTTCCTCGGGAGGGGTGCCTTTGATGTCATCAACATCGAAGCATGGGCTAGCAGGCTGGTCCAGGGGTCTGCGGTAGATCTTAGTCATGGACTGCACCTGGGGCTCCATTTGAAGAACCATTTGTAGTTTTACAGCTTCGATTCTGGAAGAGACAAACTTAACAAGGAGGTTAAAAAGATACAGGGATTGAAATGTATGGCCTGCAGTGCAGGGGATTATTTCTTTGGCACACTTCACAGGCCCTGACTATCTGCTTGTTAGTTTTGAAAAGGCCTGGTCCAGTAAATAAAGATTCAGCCATCTGATGAGTGCTATCAATGCCTAAGTGAAAGGTTTGGTGAAGAGTTTTAAGTAATTTCCATTGATTAGCTGCAGGCAAAAGTATTTTTCCTTCTTTGGTGGCTAACCATCCTGAGGGGAGGAAACTATGTCCTCATGAGGTTCCCCATTGTCAGGCCTCTGAGCCCAAGCTAAGCCATCGTATCTCCTGTGACCTGCACGTATACATACAAATGGCCTGAAGCAAGTGAAGAATCACAGAAGAAGTGAAAATGGCCTGTTCCTGCCTTAACTGATGACATTCCACCACAAAAGAAGTGAAAATGGCCTGTCTCTGCCTTAACTGATGACATTACCTTGTGAAATTCCTTCTCCTGGCTCATCCTGGCTCAAAAGCTCCCCCACTGAGCACCTTGTGACCCCCACCCCTGCCCGCCGGAGAACAACCCCCCTTTGACTGTAATTTTCCTTTACCTACCCAAATCTTATAAAACGGCCCCACCCCATCTCCCTTTGCTGACTCTCTTTTCGGATTCAGCCCGCCTGCACCCAGGTGAAATAAATAGCCTTGTTGCTCAAACCAAGCCTGTTTGGTGGTCTCTTCCCACAGAGGCGGATGCAGGTGAAACCCATCTATTTCTCCTGCTGAGTAGTGGGGCTTGGTTTCCCAGAGGGGATTACCCCATACTAGGGCTACTTCTATAAGCATTTCTAATGGAGGGTCCCGCCTTGTGGCTCTTTCGGCTTCAATATCCCCTGGGCAGTTCCCTTCTATTTCCCTTTCCTTTCTTTTCTGATGACCCCGGCAGTGTAAGACTGCCACCTCTTTAGGTTTCTGTACAGCCAATAATAATCTCCTAATGGCTTCCTGATGTTTGATAGGTGTTCCTTCGGAAGTTAGGAATTCCCTTTCTCTCCATATTGCTGCGTGAGCATGGAGGACTAGGTAAGCATACTTAGAGTCTGTATATATATTTACCCATTTTCCTTCTCCTAATTCTAGTGTATAATGGCCCTTGCTTTTGCTAGGATGTCTCTCCCTAAGAAAGGAGTGGGGCTTTCAGGCATAATTAGAAAGGCATGTGAAAAGAGTAAAGGTCCCCAGTCACACCTTGGCAGCTGGGAGAAGTATCTAGTGACTGCCTGTCCTAGGACCCCTCGGATAGCGACAGATCTGGAAGACAGTTGTCCAGGACAGAAGCGTAAGACTGAGAAGGCCGTGCCAGTGTCCAGGAGACAGTTAACCTCCTGGCTTTCAATGGTCAGGCATACGCGGGGCTCTGTGAGGGTGACGGCATGGGCTGGCACTTGCCCCAGGCCCCCTCAGTCCTGCTGCTGGATCATCTGGTTAGTGGCTTCTGACTCAGAGGACCTTCGTCCCCTGGGGCAGTGGGCCTTCCAGTGATTCCCTTGACATAAGGGGCATGGACGAGGGGGTGGCTTATTTCTATTTGGACAATCTTTTTTAAAGTGTCCTTGTCGACCGCACTGGAAGCAAGCCCTATTAGGCATTTCATTTGCCCAGCCGTTCCGTGTTCCAGAGCCTCCAAAGTCCGCTTGCCTGAGGGTCATGACTAAAGCAGTGGCCTTTTTCTTATCTCGTTTGTCCTGTTCTGCCTGCTCCTCCTGATCTCTATTATAAAAAACCAAGGTTGCCAAGTTCAATAGGGTTTCTAAGTTTTGCTCCAGGCCTAAAGCGGACTTTTGAAGTTTTTTTTTTCTAATGTCTGCAGCTGACTGAGTGATAAACTTATCCTTTAAGATTAGTTCGCCTTCAATAGAGTCAGGTGACAGGGAGGTATGCTTCCTCAATGCCTCCCTTAGTCTCTCCAGAAAGGCAGTAGGATTTTCTTCCTTTCCCTGTGTTATAGTGGACATCACTGAATAATTTATAGGCTTCTTCCTAGTTTTCCTTAGTCCTTCTAGCACACAAGTTAGTAAATGTCTGCAGCACCAATCTCCATGTTCTGATTCTGCGTCCCAGTGAAGGTCTATGCTGGGAACTGCCTGCTGGTCTGTGGGGAATTGTTCTCTTTCCTCTATTGTCATCCTATCGTTGACCTGACTGAGATACCAGAGATCACCAAACTCTAGGGCTGCAGTTATGATGGCACTTCTGTCATTTGGGGTTAGTGTCTGATCTAGCAGTAACATTATATCTCTCATTGTCAGATCAAAGGATTGTCCTAACCCTTGTTAAACATCAATATAGCCATCAGGGTTATCTGATAATTTACCTAGGTCTATTTTAATTTGCTTTGAGTCTGACAGGGAAAAAGGTACATACACTCTGACTGGGCCGAATTCTCCAGAATACATCTTAGGGGCGTTTTTGCCTTGCAGGGAACGTTTCCCATCTGAAAAAACAGAACAAAACAAAACATAGGGATGTCAGCACCCCTAGTCATTTTCCGATGAGCATTAGTCCTAGAGCATCCTCTATGGTCCTAATGCTTATTCCTTTCCAGTGTGCGTAATTACCCATGGACTTCTGCTTATTGGATTAGTTACGCTCACCAATGTAGCAGTCCTGCACCTGTTTTCCTGCCTTTCTTGACCATAAAGAAAGGGGTCCAGGCTGCTGGATTCTAGTGGTCCTTTACCAGCCTGCCCAACATTGCCTTTGTGCTCAGGGGTGAGTCCTAAAGCTGGGCTGGGTTCCTGAGTATTTCATAACAACCCAGCTGCCCCATTAAGATGCATTCCTATAAACAACTGTTCTTATGGAAATTCATTTCAGAGGGTGTAGGTAACCTTTTGAGTCAGGATTGAGATAGAATTTTTTTTTTATTCTGTAAGTACTTTAAGGCTTGGCTGAGTGCAAACAGCTCCCACGTTTGAGCAGATCAATTATTAGGCAATTTTCCTAACTCTGTTTCCACAAGAGTCTCCCTATCAATTACTGAATACCCATTGTGTTTTTTTTTTCCTCAATCACCTGGGAGGAACCATCTATTGTCCTGTCCTGAAGGGAGTTCCTTCCAGGTCTGGCTGGGCCTTTGTATGGTAATTGATATTTAAATCCCCTGTTAGGAAATCTGCTGGGTTAAGGGAATTTTCAGTGGTTAATGTTATGTTGTTTTTTTTTTTTTTAACCGACTATCCCTATACTTCAAGATTTTTGAGTTAGTAAGCTACCTTTTTGCTTTTTTGACTTAGAATAATTCTGAACTGGCGAGGTGTGCTCACAGTGAGGTTTCCTCTAAAAGTTACTTTTCTACTTTCTTCTGTTAGCAAAGCAGTTGCTGCTACAGATTGAATGCATTTGGGTCATCCGCGGGTTCCTGGGTTAAGGATTTTTGACAGGAAGGTTACTGGTTGTCAGTGGTCTCAGTGTTTTCAGGCAACGCCCTTGTTTACACTGACAACAAGGTAGTATTGAAGTGTTATAGGGTCATGGAGAAGCTCTTCAATGATCAATTATAGGTTTTAAATTTACCCTGGCTTTTAAAGGAATAGGGCACACTGTTTTTTCTTTACTACTTCTATCTCTCTTTTCTCTCTCCCTCTCTTTTCTCTCTCACTCTCTCTCTCTGTCTCTTCTTTCCTTGACTTACTCAAGTCGCTTTCATCCTGATCTGTTATGTTGTCGTAGACCCAGTTCCAGTTGTTAAAGTACTCGGTCATCAGTTCTAAGGCCCTGGCCAAGGAGCTAAGGCTTGGAGATTGTATTGCAGAGGGGTAAGCTGGGTAGAAATTGGGGGAAGAGAGCATCTTACACAATGGGAGAGCAATCCTCGTAGCCATTTACAAACTTGGGGCCCTGGCAAGGGTGATGGGGAACAGGTCCCACATAACTGCCCATGTCGAGAGCTATATGCCTAAATTGGGAGGGACACCAGGGACAAGACTCCCTGGGTTCATAGCCTAGATGCCTAAGGACACAGTGTAGAGCTTCCTTAGATCCCTTTGGAGATACAACTTGCTCTAATACTTGGGAGAGGAAATGAAAGTCTGAACCATTAGTACCTAGGAGGCAGGGATTGGAGGAAGTAGATTCAGAGGTAAAGAGAATTTTGGGGCTACACTTTCAAGAAAGTTGTGGTTGGGACCCAGGATGTATGGGTCAGAAAGAAAGGTAGGGGTGCATGCATGGGCAACTGTTGAGTAGAGAGTTCTGGCTGCACCATGATCTCAACTGGCTAATGCTGGGAGTTCAGGACAACAGCTTTCTGCCTCTAGTTGGCCCTCGGCTTCCCCAGGAAAATTGAAAGCGGAAGTTGGTTCCAGGCAGAACAATGCTCCCAACCCAGAAGGGTTGGGTTGTTAGAAAGCCCTTTCCCAGACAGCCTCACACGTGAGTCTTAAGTCCAGCAGCCATGCTAATCATTTTTAACCAGCCGACAGGTGCCTGGTATTTTCCTCCAATTCTAAGGGAGGATAGCAAGCTAAAGTGGTCCAATATTACCGCTTTGGAGGTCCCTTCATGGTCGCTAAAATGTTACCGGGGGTGGCGGGGGCTCCTTGTTCTTAGAGCTCCCAAGATGGTGGTGGGCTGCTTCCAAGATGGTGGCAAGCCTCTTGTTCTCTGACCTGGGGTTCTTGGCCTCATGGATTCCAAGGATGGAATCTTGGGCTATGTGGTGAGTGTTATAGCTCTATTAGAAGCCATGGGTCACGGAAGAGAGCTGTGGAACCCGACGACTAGTGTTCAGCTCGATTAGAATGAACCTGGGCACTTAGCCACGCAGGAACAATGGTGAGCCTTTAGCCCAATTGGGAGGGGCAACGGGCACCTCACTGGATCAGGAGTGCAGCAGACAGCCTGCTGGATCCAGAGGGATGGAAGTCAGTGGCAGGTCTGCGATGGCACCAAACAGCAGTGGTGGATGCTGAGTGAAAGCTCAGCTTGAGCCGTAACAAACACGGACCAGAAGAGTGTGCAGTTGCAAGATTTAATAGAGTGAAAAAAGAGCTCCCATAAAATGGGAGGGGACCCAAAGGGGGTTGCCCATGTCAATGCTTTAAAGATGTCCCCACACTGTTTTTTTTTTTTTTTTGAAACAGAGTCTAACTCTGTCACTCAGGCTAGAGTGCACTGGCACTATCGTGGCTCACTGCAACCTCTGCCTCCCGAGTTCAAGTGATTCTTGTACCTCAGCCTCCCAAGTAGCTGGGATTAGAGGCATGTGTCACCACACCTGGCTAATTTTTGTAGTTTTGGTAGAGACAGAGTTTTACTGTGTTGACCAGGCTGGTCTCAAACTCCTGGCCTCAAGTGATCCCTCTGCCTTGGCCTTCCAAAGTGCTGGCATTACAGGCATAAGCCATTGTGCCTGGCCCCCTACTGTCTTCTTTGCTTACAATGTTTCTAAAAAATTGATGTCATCCTTCTCTTTATTCTTTCCCTTGTACCAAACATGTCTTTTTTTCCCCTCTAACTGCTTTTAGGAGTTTCTCTTTTCACTGATTTGTGCAATTTGCTTATGATGTGCCTTGAAGTAGTTTTCTTCATGTTTCTTTTGTTTAGCTCTAATTGAACTTCTTGGATCTATGGGTTTATTGTTTCATTAAGTTTAGAAACATTTCAACCATTCTTCCTTCAAATATTTTTCTATTTTTTCCACTGTTTTTTGGAGCCAATTACACATATATTAGGCCATTTGAATACTCACTAATAGTCTGTTAATTTTTTAAGTTTTTTCTCCAAGATTTTGGTTATTTTCTATCCTTATGTCTTCAGTTTTACTAATCTTATTAGGCCATTCGAATACTCACTAATAGTCTGTTAATTTTTTAAGTTTTTTTCTCCTAGATTTTGGTTATTTTCTATCCTTATGTCTTCAGTTTCACTAATCTTATCTTCTGCAGTAGCCAATTTGCTATATTAAGCCCATTCAGTGTATTTATTTCAGGCATTGCATTTTTCATCTTTAGAAATTTGGATTTCATGTTTTTTCTTTTAATATTTCTACTTAATTTTTGAACATATAGGATACAGTTATAATTTTTAATGACTTTTTTGTTCATTCTAACATATGTGTCAGTTCTGGCCAGTTTCAACTGATTATTTTTCTCCTCTTTATGTCTCACAGTATCCTGATTCTTTGCATGCCTAGTAATCTTCAACTGATGCCAGACATTACAATTTTACTAGTTGAGTGTTACAGATTTTTGTACTCCTATAAATATTCTTGGGCTTTGTTCTAGGGCATAATTAAGTTACTTGGAAACTGTTTGGTTCATTTGGGTTTTGCTTTAAAGATTTGTTTGTTGAGGCTCAATTCATCTGGGAGGAGGTGAAAAAATAAAAAGAGACTCAAGCCCTGTTTAGTCTAAAACTAATTACTCTGTACTATTGAGGCAAGACCTTTTTGAGTATTCTACCAATGCCCTGTGAATTAGGAAGTTTTCTAGGTTAGCTGGTGAGAACAGGCTATTTTCCCAGCCTGTTGTGATACTATTTCTTCTTCTTCTTTTTTTTTTTTTTTTTTTTTTTTTTTTTGCTGACTCTTTCCTCTACTTCATGTAGTTTCTTCACATACAGTGGCTGATAATTTCTCTGCTGAAGACTTAAAGGGGACCTTTTGCAGATCTCAGGAACTCTCTCTGTACCACTCTCACCTCTCCATATATATTGTCCTGCAAACCACTGCTGCTTTGCTCACACTGAACTCCCAGCTTTGTCTTCTCAACTCAGGGAATCTGCCCGGCTCTGCTAGAGTTATTCCTCCCCATGCTGTGGTCTGAACATTCTCTCAAGCCAGTAAGCTGAGGCAGTCATAGGACTCAACTTTCTTTTTTTTCCTTCACTCAGGGGTAACTGTCTTTCATTGCCTGATATCCGGTGTCTTGAGAACTGTTATTTCATCTATTTGGTCTGGTTTTGTGTTGTTGTTCTAGGCAGGAGGGTAAATTTGGTACCCATTATTACATCTAGCAGAAGTCTTGAATGTACTTGTTAACAAATGTTTTATTAGGGAAAACTTCAAGCTTATATAAGTGGGCAGAATAGTTTTGTCACTGCCTATGTCTTCATCTCTAGGCTTTAAAACATGATCAGATCAGGGCCAATCTTGTTTTATCTGTGCCCCCACTCACTTCTCTCCCTCTTGCTTTTTTTTTTTTTTTTTTTTGAGACAGAGCCTCACTCTGTTGCCCAGGTTGGAGTGCAATGGCACAATCTTGGCTCACTGCAACCTCCACCTCCCAGGTTCAAGCAATTCTGCCTAAGCCTCCTGAGTAGCTGGGATTACAAGCACGTGCCATTACACCTGGCTAATTTTTGTATTTTTAGTAGAGACGGGGTTTCCCCATGTTGGCCAGGCTGGTCTTGAACTCCTGGCCTCAAGTGATCTGCCTGCCTTGGCCTCCCAAAGTGCTGGGAAAACAGGCATAAGCCACTGCGCCCAGCCTCCCTCTTGCATTTTGAAGCAAATCCCAGACATCATGTAAGCTCATCTGTAAATATTTCAGGGTGAGTTTCTGTAGGGGTCCCTGCCAGTGCTCCACCTGTATCTATCCTGCCTTTTCATTTCAGTGTGCCTGAGCTGACTTCTAGCTGTCATGATCTGCATCTCTTTGCTTGAAGGCTTTCCTTAAAGCTCAGAAAAGCCACTCTGCCCTGCGCATAGTGGGCTGGAACCGCCAGTGTGATTGGTGCTCTCCCAGGCGTAGCCCTCCACATCCCAGCTCCCTCACCCTTGTGTGAGATAATTCTATGGTGTTTGTCTCACACCTTTCCCTAAGTTTCTCTGTGGGATTGCGTTCCATTCGCCCACAGTGGTAGCTGACTTGATAATGTCCCCTTTATGTCTGCATTCCTTTCTCTGTCACATTTGCTCTTTCCCTGGATTCGTTTGCTAGTGCTGCCAAAACAAAGTACCAGAAGATAGGTTGATTTAGGAAATAGAAATGTATTTTCTCACAGTTCTGGAGGCCAGAAGTCCTAGATCAAGGTGTCATTAGGGTTGATTTCCTCTCTCCTGGGCTTGTAGATGGCTGTTTTCTCCCTGTATCTCCACATGGCCCTCCCCTCTGCATATTTCTGTATCCTAATCTCCTCTTCTTGTAAGGATGCCAGTCTCATTGGATTAGGGCCTACCCTAATGACCTCATTTTACCGTAATTACCTCTTTAAAGGGCTTATCTCTGAATACACATTTTGAGGTACTGGAGGTTAGGACTCCAACATAAGAACTTGGGAGGTGGAGGGGACAGGGTTCAGCCCATAATACTCCCCTACTGGCATTTACTCTACCTCCCAAATCAGCTACTGCCACTCAAGCCCTTATTTCAGGATCGACTTCTAGGAAAATCCAAATGAAGGAAACCTCTAAAAGATAAGTCCTCTTTTGAAAAAAGTAACCACATTTCCCCAAAAGCACTCCTCATATCCACACTTAAGGACTTTCCCACCGTGCTGTTTACATGCATATCCCCTCCGGTGACGGCAAGGACTACCTTTTATGGATCTTCTTATGTAGGCAGTTCCTCAGATGTAGGAGATACCAAACGCTGCTTGATTTGCTTAACTAAATGCCATGAGTTCTAATCTTCCTTGGAAACTTGGTTATAGCCAAATAGAAAAAAACACTAACAAATAAAATTGCTCCTTAATAATGCAAAAATCCCTGCTGCCTTCATTACTAGCTATTTGTGCAATACCTAGCACTCAGTAAGGCACATAGTGTCTTCCAAATAAATTAAAGTTTTTATGTCTTAAATTAGGGCTACTTACTGTGATGTGGGATGTTGATAGTGGGGAGAGGTTGCGGGGGGACAGGGAGTATATGCGTACTGTCTGCACTTTTCCGCACAATTTTGCTGTGAACCTAAAACTGCTTGAAAAATAAAGTTTATTAATTTGAAAATAAATATATTAGAAATATAGTGTCACCAATTAAAGTTAGAAACTGAAAACAAGACTAGATTTAAAAGACCTTTAGGAAAGACCCAATTTTATATAAAATATCATCAGTCTGCTAGTGTCACCTACTGGTGAAAAGTGGCTACTGCTGTGGAAACAATTCTATCCATTTCTTAGTGCTCTTGAATTTTGATGGTTATATAACAAGTGTTCTGTAGGAAGTATTAGTAAACAATAAAAATTCAACAAAATAGAAAAAGTATTAATATTTATATGATATATAAGATGTGGGTGGCAAGCCATCCAGGTGCCGAGGCAAGAGACCGAGGGTACGAGCTGTTCCAGTATAATAAAATATATAAAACAACAAGAGTTATACTAGATCTAGATCATAGACATGATTATATATGAATATCATTAATCATTAGTTTGTAGCAATTACTCTTTATTCCAATATTATAATAATCCTCGCTCTATAATCATAATCTAGGAAAAACCAGGCCATACAGAGATAGGAGCTGAGGGGACACAGTGAGGAGTGACCAGATGACAAGAGTGTGAGCCTTCTGTTATGCCCAGACAGGGCCACCAGAGGGCTCCTTGGTCTAGTGGTAATGCCAGCGTCTGGGAAGACGCCTGTTGCCAGGCGGACCGTGGTCTAGCGGTAGCGTAAGTGTCAAGGAAAAACACCCACTACTTAGCAGACCGGGAAAGGGAGTCTCCCTTTCTCCAGGGGAGTTTAGAGAAGACTCTACTCCTCCACCTCTTGTGGAGGGCCTGACATCAGTCAGGCTTGCCCGCAGTTATCCAGAGGCCTAACCGTCTCCCTGTGATGCCGTGCTTCAGTGGTCACGCTCCTAGTCCGCGTTCATGTTCCATACTGTACACCTGGCTCTGCCTTCTAGATAGCAGTAGCAAAATTAGTGAATGTACTAAAAGTCTCTGATATGCAGAAATAATGGCATAAGCTGTCTCACTCGCCCTCTCTCTCTCTGCCATGGCTGCCAGGCAGGCAAGGGCCCCCCGTCCAGTGGACACGTGACCCACGTGACCTTACCTATCATTGGAGATGACTCACACTCTTTACCCTGCCCCTTTTGCTTTATATCCAATAACAGCGCAGCCAGACATTCGGGGCCACTACCAGTCTCCGCGACTTGGTGGTAGTGGTCCCCTGGGCCCAGCTGCCTTTTCTTTTATCTCTTTGTCTTGTGTCTTTATTTCTACACTCTCTCATCTCCACACATGGGGAGAGACCCACTGACCCTGTGGGGCTGGTCCCTACAATTTATGTGATATATAAGTTGCACATGAAGAGGAAATATCAGAAAAACAACCTTTATGTTTACATATCCATAAGCCTCAACTCAAAACTAAAATCAGTTTTGATTTAGGGAAGAAAAAGTTAAATGAAGGCAAATGGAAGTATGTGGAAAAGGTGCTTTATATGATACTCTCTCAAAATTTCTCATACAATCCAATATTTTAAGTAAAAGCAATGAATCAAATGTACAGCTTTTTATGCAAAAATAGCATCTATTCATTTTTGGTGTTAGCCATACCCCAAAGTCTCTCATTAATAGCACTGAATTCAGGATCTCATGATACTTCATGTTCTCAAATGCCTTTTCATTTCCCTGCACAGCAACCTCTGAACTGTGATTCAGTTTTATAACAGCTGCAATAAATTCCACTAGAGGAAGGACTGGTCTATTGATGGGGGCCTTTCAGTTCTAGCTTACAGTCAACTATTGCCAAATTTTTCCTTATTTGTTCTTTGGACAATTTTTGTTTGCTCCAGGATTTAATTTTTCAAATTAAAAATTATATGGTAGCTGTTTTGTTTGTTTGTTTATTTGTTTGTTTTTCTAAATCCCATAAGACTCAAAAGAGAATGAGTAAAGCACTCTGGCAATCAGTTGACTGTCAATCTATTTTTACCAAGTAATCATAAATTTTCCATCTGCTGTGGAGGACACCAAGTTGGATCCCTGTATGGGATGTGAGAGGTGTGAGATACTCCCTTCCTTCTTCCTTCCTCCTCCTCCTCCTTAGAAAGGCATATAAATTTTATTAACATATATACAGGGAGAACCACAGAGTGATTACCCCCTTCTTTCTTAGTTTTGGAAATTTTTCTTTTGAAATGATTTCAGACTCAAAGAAAAGTTGCAAGAAGAATACAAAGAACACCTGCATACTCTTCATTCAAATTGGTTTTATTAGGTTATCTTGATAGATAGATAGTTAGAGATGGTATACATGTTATACATATATAAAGCTTATATATATAATATATAAAAAGTTTTTTGTAACCACCAAAGAATAAGTTCAGATGTGGTGCCCGCTTACCTTTAAATACTTTAGTGTGCTTTTCTCTAGAAAAAGGACCTTCTCTTAGTGTGATAACGGTGCCATTTTCACATTCAGGAAATTCACATTGACAATACCATTTTCTTAAAGTCCTTGTTCAAATTTCACCAATTGTCTAAAGAATTTTAATAGCAAAAACAATTTTTCTGGTGTAGGCTCCAGACTGCTAGGCCTATATGTCACATTTAGTTATCATGTCTCTTGGGTCTCCTTTAACCTCTAACTTCCTCAGCTGTTTCAAGAACCTGGCATATATATATATATGTATATATATATATATATTTTTGGTAAATTATACCAGCTAGTTACTTTGTAGAATGTCTTTCAATTTGGGTTTGTCTGATGTTTCCTTGTGATTAGATTTAAGTATGTGAATTTTTTCCTCATTTCCTTGAATACCTTGATTAGATGCATTTTTGCATTTTGGGCATGCATTTTTGGCAGGAATATCACAGAAGTCATGCTGTTTCTTTTCAGTTAATCAAATCATGATACATATCATGTCTGTTTGTCCCAATCCTTGTGGGATTAACCTTGATCATTAAGTTGGTGTCTGCCAGGTATCTCCACTGTATAATTACTGTTTTTCTCTTTGTAATTAATAAGTAATTTTTGGAAGATATTTCCTCATGAAGCTTTTGCCAACTAACTTTAGAATAGAATTGATGATTCTTTCTGAATCAATTTTAATTGTGATAGTTGCCAAATGGTGATATTTTAAATTTGTTATTCCTTCTGCATTTATTAGTTTTCCAACTGTAAGAAAGTGATTTTCTTTCCTATTTATGTAATCATTTATTTATTTATGTTAGTATAGACTCATGGATTCCTATTTGAGTCAATGAGTTACAATCCACTACTATCATTTTGGTGACCAAATTGTCCCAGATCTGGTAAGTGGAAGGGAGCTCCTTCAAACTGGCTCCTATGCCTTTTTGACGTGTCCTCATAATTTTTTACCCACTTCCTTACTTTCTGGCAAAACAAGATTCTCAAGTTCATCATGAATTTCTCTATTCCATTCCTGGGCTCAGCCACTTCTCCAAGGATCCCTGGTTTATTTTAGTGGAGAATGATATTTATAAAGCAAGATCTGGTGCTAGATGTACCTATTGCTACTGGGGTGTCGCTGCTTCTAGGTCCTCCTGGGAATCAGTGCAAGAAAATATAAACACACACACACACATATCTACATCTATTTATAAAACTAAATTTTAAAAACGAGTTCACACTGATATCTTCAGTTGCAAGCCAGCATTATAGTTCATTCTAACCTTCCTCATT
Source organism: Pan troglodytes (assembly GCF_028858775.2). Taxonomy (NCBI): domain Eukaryota; kingdom Metazoa; phylum Chordata; class Mammalia; order Primates; family Hominidae; genus Pan; species Pan troglodytes. The sequence continues at coordinate 11,166,618 of NC_072410.2, read as the reverse complement.
TTCCTTTTCTTGCTTTCTTTCTCTTTCTTTCTTTCTTTTTTTTGTTTGTGACAGGTTCTGGCTCTGTCACACAGGCTGGAGTGCAGGGCTCACTGCAACTTCCGCCTCCCAGGCCCAAGTGATCCTCCCGCCTCAGCTTCTTTGAGTAGCCAGGACCACAGGCACGCCACCACACCTGGCTAATTTTTGTATTTCGTGTAGAGACAGGATTTCGCCATGTTGTCCAGGCTGGTCTCAAACTCCTGAGCTCAAACTATCCACCTGCCTTGACCTCCCAAAGTGCTGGGATTACAGGCGTGCCCAGCCACCGTAAACATCTTACGACCATGGGTAGTGACTGGCAAGAAATGTACCTTGCTAGTTTTAAGATGGAGTTATTTTTAAAATGGTGTCACCCTGGCTCTCCTATGCTCCTGTTTCCCAATTTGACAACCAACGCGATCTTTCTGATCAGCTCATCCTTACTTAAAAACCGTCATTGGGGCCGGGCGCGGTGGCTCACGCCTGTAATCCCAGCACTTTGGGAGGCCGAGGCAGGCGGATCATGAGGTCAGGAGATCGAGACCATCCTGGCTAACACGGTGAAACCCAGTCTCTACTAAAAAATATTTAAAAATTAGCCTGGCGTGGTGGCTGGCGCCTGTAATCCCAGCTACTCAGGAGGCTGAGGCAGGAGAATGGCGTGAACCCGGAAAGTGGAGCTTGCAGTGAGCCGAGTTCGCACCACTGCACTCCAGCGTGGGCGACAGAGCGCGACTCCGTCTCAAAAACAAAACAAAACAAAAAATCATTGCCTCTCCAGTGTTCTTACACTAAAGGTGCCATCTGCCTAACTTAATTTAGGAATGCCTGTATGTTTTGGTACTGTTTAAATATTCTCAGCTTTGCCACTCTCCGTCTCACACCAACATCCAGTCATCTGGAAGATCTTTCCATTCCTCCAGTTCTCTCGTAACTAAAACAACTTCAGACTTAACCCTCACTCCCACAGGTAACTCGCCCTTAACTCTTCTTGTAGAACTTAAATTTCATGTATTGTTCTCTCCTTCTGTCCCTCACTTACTTCCTAAATCTCTGGTGGATGTTCCCCTGTGGTCCTGTTACAGTTATTCTGACCTAAACAGAACTGATCACATTGCTTGCTGGGAAGATGCACATGCAATCTCTAGTGTATAGTAGGTCCTCAATAATTACTGGTGACTGGTAAAGCAGCCAAGGCCTTTGGACTATAAATCGATCTTATTCTACGTTAATAACAATATTAGCACAGGATTCTATTCCCTTGCTGGATATTATTTACATTTGATAATGAATGAACTAATTCTCTTTGACAGCAAAACATGTATTCAGCTTACAGCTGAAAATGCAAGGGAAGGCACACAATAAGACGGATCCAAGCCCTGACCCCTCTGAGCTTTAAGCCAGTCAAGTAACTACTTGTTCTGAAAAGTATTAACTGTCCTATTAACGTTAACCTTCACAACACAATGCCTTGTGTTCAACTGGCCTTGGCCTCAAAGCAATTTCCTGGCACATTCCCTGAATTTAAAGAACGGTTTCCATACAGCTGAGAGGGTCGAGGCAGGGGTAAGTGTAGAAGACGCAAGAAATGGAGACACCCTGGGAAAAGAACTCTAGACTGCACTCCAACCGTAGCACTTACTAGGCATGCGACTCCAGGACCTTGACACTCGCGCTCGCTGGCGGCGAGCCCCGCCTCCCCACTGCGCCTCATCTCCCAGACAGGCCCCGCCTCCCCACTCAGGCCCCGCCTCCCCAATCAGGCCCGTCTCCTCACTCAGGCCACGCCTCCCCGCCCAGTCCCGTCTCCGTACTAGGGCTTGCTCCAAGCCCTGCTTCCTCGCCCAACCTGGCCTCCCCACTACGGCCTAACCCCAAGCCCTTCTCCTCGTCCAGCCCCGTCTCCACACTACTGCCTGGTCCTCAACTCCGCCTCCCCACTCCGACCCCATCTCCCTGACCAGCCCCGCCTTTACGCTCAGGCTCCGCCTCCCCGCCGGGTCTTGCCTCCAAATCCCGGCCTTGTCCCACGTCACGCCTCCACACGGCCCCGCCTCCACACGGCCCCGCCTCCACACGGCCCCGCCTCCACACGGCCCCGCCTCCACACGGCCCCGCCTCCACACGGCCCCGCCTCCACACGGCCCCGCCTCCACGCTCGGCCTGGCCCCAAGCTCTTCCTTCCTGCTGCACCCTGTCTCCGCACTCCGGCCTGGTCCCGAGCCCCGCCCCGCCTCCACAGTCCCGAGCCCGCCTCCAACCCCGCCCTGTCCCCACACCCAGCTTGGCCCCGAGCCACGCCTCCCACCCCGCCCCCACACTCCCGAGCCCCGCCTCGTCTCCACACTCCGGCGGCGCCTCGCTACCCGGCCCCGCCTCCGCGCTCGGGCTGCCAGCCCTCCCTTGCACGTTCCGGCTCCTCCTCTATCTTCACGCCCACGCCAGGCCCTGAGCCCAGCCTCCACGTCTCGGCGCCAACTCCACATCCTGGCTCCTATCTCTGCCTTCCAGGCATCTCCCAGCTGCACGCTCGGGCCCGGCTCAGAGCCCTAAGCCCTGCCTCCCGGTCCTGGCCGGGTTTCCCAGAACTGCACGGCGCCTCTCCGCCCAGGCCCAAGCGCGAGCCCCTCCTCCACACCCGAGTCCGAGCCCCGCGTCCCGGATTCGGACCCGCCTGCCTGGGGCGGTGCTGCACCAGGTGCGGGTGTGGCAGGCGTCTCGGAGCGCCAGGTGCCGCTTCCAGGTCAAGATGGTCGCCGCCTGCCGCTCGGTAGCCGGGCTCCTGCCACGCCGCCGCCGCTGCTTTCCCGCCCGGGCCCCGCTGCTGCGCGTCGCCCTCTGCCTCCTGTGCTGGGCCCCGGCGGCTGTGCGCGCGGTCCCTGAGCTCGGGCTCTGGTTAGAGACAGTCAACGACGTAAGTGGAGTGTCGGGACCCAGGCGTGGCACGTCTCGGGCCGTTAGGGCCGTCGTGGGGCTTCGCTTGACCCCGGGCTTGTTCACCTGGCCTCTGCCGGGTCAGCACCGGGTCCCCTGATACCCTCCCTGAGCCTTTTGTCTGTTACAATCGGGGAGCGGGGAGCAGCCCCTCCTCCGGCCCGACCTAGGCTGCAGGCAGGAGCCGTCAGGATTGCGCGTGGGACGGCCCTCCGGTCCGAGCGCTCGGACTGTTACTGAGGGTCACCATGCCCGACGCCGTGGCCCTCATTCTGCTCTGACATGTTTTGGCTGGATCAGGAATCTCTCGGCACATCTAGCAGCATCTTTGGGATTCGACTCTTCCTGTCCGGATGCAGCCACAGTGGGCCACACCCCTGAGGCCGCGGGGAGGACTTGCCAGCGCTTCAGTTTCTGCATAAACTTAGAAAGCGGGTCTGCCGCTTCCTTAAAAAAAAAAAAAGAAAGAAAAGAAAAAATTTAAATGAGGGGGAAACGTGCAGTAGTCACCCTACCTCTATTTCTCTCTTCTTGAGTTCCTGAATTTCTCTACAGTTCCTGTCACAGTTCCGGGAGAGAGTGTGTGTGTAGGTGGGGCGGGACTTGTGATTAGGGAGTGCTTGAAAGGCGAATCTGGAGGCATGAGTGGGTGGAAACGCTTCTTTCCAAGGCAGGCTATTAGAAAACTTGGCATCCAGTAATTAGAGGAGATGATGTGGGAGAGATGCAGGGGCAGAAATATGGAAAGTCTTGCAAAAGAGAGACAGGAAGTCTGGAAGAGGCATTATCTCCGGCTTCTCTGGGGTCAGATGACTCATCCAGCACTGTTTGGGATGGGTATTTTCCACATGCATGAAATAATGTCCAGGTTCTAAAGATGAGACTTATATTTTGATTTCCTTAACCAGAAAAAGAAAGTAGTTCCAAAGACTACAAATACTTCCCACAACACAAAAGCTACTCAGAGGAACACGCTGGGTATCTTTCTGGATCTTTTAAGACCTAGTGCAGCCATTTCCTCCAGGATTCTTCTGGGTTGGTGACCTAATTTGTGTGCCAGTTATATAGTCTGCACATCTCCATTATTTAATTTCCTGAACGGGAAAAAGTAGAACTCAGTGAACTACTCTCATGGCTTCCTGCTGCTACGATAGTGAATAGTCAATATAACTATATTGGAAGTGAATCAGTTGCATGCATATTGTTGGATTACTTGAACATATCTGTATAGATCTTTGCCAAGTGTACTGTGAACATACCTGCAAAGATCTTTGCCAAGTGTACTTCTTCCTGCATGAGAAAGAGAAGTTTGCTCCTTGAGTGCTGCATGACCTTTAGGCTAATTTTACTCCTGTGTGCCCCTGGGCCGCTAGAAGTCTAAAAGCCCTTCTCTCCCAAGAGTGGACTTATATTTTCCTCATTTCAGGTTGTCAGAAACAGGAAAGGAGAGTGGGGCTTTCTTTCATTTGTACTGCAAATCTATCAAGAAATTTTGTTTCTTTGTTTTTGTTTGTTTGTTTGAGACAGAGTCTTGTTCTGTTACCTAGGCTGGAGTGCAGTGGCACAGTCATATATGGCTCACTGCAGCCTCAAACTCCTGGGCTCAAGCAATCCTCTAGCCTCAGTCTCCCACGTAGCGAGGACTATAGGTACATGCCACACACCAGTTAATTTTTAAATTTTTTTGTAGAGATAGGGGTCTCATTATATTGTCAAGGCTGGTCTTTAATTGCTGGCCTCAAGCCATCCTCCTGCCTCAGCCTCCCAAAGTATTGGGATTACAGACATGAGCCACTACACCTGGCCAAGAAATGGTTCTTTTGAGTGTACAAGGGAGCAAATGGTTGAAGCACCACTGTGTGTCATATGTTAGACTGGTCATTGCTGTTGCAAAGATGAATTTTAGCCATAGCCCCTTCTCCCAAGACGTTCACACAATAATAGGGATAACAGATTTATGAGTAGATAGTCATATACACTGTGATATACTTGGGATATTACTGGAGCACCAAGGGGGTCACCTAACCCTGCTTCCTGGAGGAGAGACCTGCCTCAGTCTTTTTTTTTTTTTTTTTTTTTTTTTTGAGACGAAGTTTCGCTTTTGCTGCCCAGGCTGGAGTGCAGTGGCACAATCTTGGCTCACTGCAACTTCCACCTCCCGGGTTCAAGGGATTCTCCTGCCTCAGCCTCCCGAGTAGCTGGGATTACAGGTGTGTGCCACCACGCCTGGCTAATTTTGTATTTTTAGTACAGGCAGGGTTTTTCCATGTTGATCAGGCTGGTCTCGAACTCCTGACCTCAGGTGATCCTCCCGCCTCAGCCTCCCAAAGTGCTGGGATTACGGGCGTGAGCCACCGCGCTCGGCCTCCTCAGTCTTAAAAGATGGATAAGTACTACCTTGATGAAGAAGAGGAGGGGAGCAGAGCAGCAGCAGTGCAGGAAATTATTGGTGTTCCTGCTACATCAAGTTCTGGCAGGGTTGTTAGAGGGGACTCAGGTCACCACAAGCTTTCCATGCCTGAGCTTGGCCTTGAGCCTGAGGCCAGAGGCCTCAAACTCAAGGACCTGTGTTGGCCAAGGCAAGTCATATCATTAAGCACAGTGGGCTAAGTTCAGGACTGGAGGGGGTAGTGAGGAATGTTGTGGACTACAGATTGCATGCCCATTCTGAAGAGGGCAGCTGCCATTTGGCTTCAGCTTACTCTGCATACACTCTAGCAGAGTGGGCACAGAATTGCCCCAGCTCGTTTTTTTAAGTGAGACTGGAATCCATCTTTTTATTATGTCAACTAAAAAGTTTTAAAAAGGCCTCTTGTGGGCCCAATATATCCCATTTTTAGGTTGGATTAGACCTCCAGACTCCCAGTAGCTACTTTAGGATGTGAATGAGGGAGCCATTGAAAGATCTTAGACATAATGCTAATCACTATGGCTGCTGTCTAAAGATGAATTATAGGATCAGAACTGGAGGTAGAAGTACCAGTTAAGCTATTGCAGAAATTAGGCAGGAAATGCAGAGGGCCTAAATTAGGGCAGTGGTGACAGAGATGGAGAGGAAGTACTAAATTTGATAAATGTTTGTGAGATAAAGTAGGCATGCCTTGGGGATTGGGTGATGGAAGTGGGGAACTGGAAGGAGCCATGGCTTGGGTGACTGTAGATGGTACCACCTCCAGCCAAGGTGGACAATGTAGGAAAAGTTGGTGAGCAGAGAGGAGTGTGTCTGGTTTAAAACAGGTTTGTCTGTTGGACATCTGCCAGTGGACATGTCCTTTAGGCAGTTGGGTATTTGGATCTGGAGCTCAAAGGAAGGATCCAAGTTGGGAATTTTATTGTTGTTGTTGAAACTCTGTTGGGGAAGGGAAGAGGTTACCACTTGTCCTATCAGTGTTTTTTGTTTTGTTTTGTTTTGTTTTTAATGCCTAATCATTTGTACATTTAACACAGTCTCTAACTGCAGGATTTTTATTCCTGAGAAGACATTAAACAACTAATCAATTATTTGATTTAAATTGTGGAAAGGTTGTGAAGAAGAAAGGGTGCTAGGGATTATATAAGGGAGGGCCTGGCCGGATATGGGCCACAGTGGAAGAATTCCTGCAGAACGGGCTTTTGAGCTGGGCTTTGAAGGGTGAGAAGGAGCCAACTAGATGAACAAAGGGTGAAAGGAAGGATTTTAAAGTAAATTTTTCAGGTTGACCACTAATCCTGAGGGCAGGAAAGAATATCATGCTTTTCTGGAACTGGAAAGTTGAGAGGTGGGCAGGACTTGATTATTCACGTCCTATAGGCTACAGTAAGAATTTCGGTCTGTTGTAATTGCATTGGTAAACCATAGCGACTTGGAGCTGGGAGAGGGGGACAGTTCCTTATCAAAAGTACATTCAAATTGATGCCAGGAGAGCAACATGCAAATGCAGTCAGTTCATGTCACGTCTGAGCAGCACTAATCCTGCAATGGCAGCATCTTTTACCTCTTATGTGTCACTGGCCCTAACTGAGTCTGCTAGAGGCCAGAGCCCTCCTGATCCTCAGGGTAACTGCAGGAAGTAGAACCATGACAAGGTTTTAAGCAAGTTAGTGATGTGATCAGATTTACATTAAAAAAAATACTCTTGTCAGAGAGAGGAGTGCAAGGCTTAGAACTCTATATGTTGTGGGGTAAAACAGTTGCAAAAAAAACTTTCTAACAAGATCTTCCTGTGTTTGTTTTTCATTTTAGAAATCAGGACCTTTGATATTTAGGAAAACTATGTTTAACTCTACAGATATCAAGTTATCTGGTAAGTATAATAAAACAATAAAATACTAGACTGGGCGCAATGGCTCACGCCTGTAATCCCGGCACTTTGGGAGGCCGAGGCAGGTGGATCACAAGGTCGGGAGTTCAAGACGAGCCTGGCCAACATAGTGAAACCCCGTCTCTACTAAAAATACAAAAAAGGTTAGCTGGGCATGGTGGTGGGCGCCTGTAGTCCCAGCTACTTGGGAGGCTGAGGCAGGAGAATCACTTGAACCCGGGAGGCAGAGGTTGCAGTGAGCCGAGATCGCGCCACTGCACTCCAGCCTGGGCGACACAGTGAGACTCTGTCTCAAAAACAAACAAACAAGAATAGTGAAATACTAATATATATATAAACAACATAATATAAACAAATACATTCATGTAAATGAATATAACATATATAATAAACTAAGCAAATGTTTTGTTTTTAAGTAGTTCTAACATTTTAAGGTTTTGTTTTGTTTCAGTCAGCACTTGGTTATTTACAAGAATGGATTTTTCTTTTTTTTTTTCTTGAGACAGAGTCTTTCTCTGTCACCCAGGCTGGAGTGCAGTGGCAAGATCTCGGCTGACTGCAACCTCCGCCTCTCAGGTTCAAGTGATTCTCCTGCCTCAGCCTCCGTAGTAGCTGAGATTACAGGCGAACGCCACCACGCCCAGCTAATTTTTGTATTTTTAGTAAAGATGGGGTTTCACCATGTTGGCCAGGCTGGTCTCCAACTCTTGACCCCAGGTGATCCACCCACTTCAGCCTCCCAAAGTGCTGGGATTACAGGCATGAGCCACTGTGCATGGCCCACAAGAATGGATTTTTCTGATCTTCTTTCAGAAAATGTAATGTGAATCATTTTATGAAAATTATAATTAAAGTCTAATAGAGGAACAAAAAAAATTTGTTTTTTGTGAAATTTAACTTTGAGTCTCAGATTTTTAAAACTAGATAAATTGCTTTTACGAATATATGAAATGTCATGATTGTGATAAACCCTTTATGGCCTTGAAAATTTTCAAAACGTACATATCCTCGTAAGAAGTAAAAATTGCTGGACAACATTTTAATTAGAGTTTTAAGGTTGATAAAAGTTAAAATATTCATTAGGTAGGGCCTGTCTTTTCTGTGTCAATACTGAGATACCAGAACTACCAAGGTTTTTTAAGAATTTCACTGGATTTTCATTGGATCGTATTCACTGTGGCCCAATTCCTCTTATTGTTTCCAGTAACCTAACTAGGAAAATTGGTTGCCAGAGTTAAAGTCTCAGGATAAGGAGCAGTTTTTTGCTGGGTAGAGCAAACTGGCTTCTACAGGATCCAAAGTCATGCCTCTTTCCTTTCACACAACAGATCATGCTCTGCTCATTTGTTGGGGGCAATTCTTCCTTTTATGGGTCTTTCCTGAGGGAAGTCAGGCTAGCCAGCAGCTAGAAAGCAGAGGTGGTTTCAAGCAGCTCTGTAATATCAATCATCAGTTGTGATAAGAGCTTGGTAAGAGGAAATTGAAGTCCAAGGTGAGAGAGAAAAAAATTTTGGCATCTGTTTATTTAATGAATTCATGTCTCAAAGTCTAGACAAAGGATTTAAAAGAACCTCAGTCTGGTGCTGACAAAAAGTTATATGGGAAAAAAAAGTAACGTCAGCCACTGAAACAGAATTTGATTTTTAAAAATCATTACAAATGCCTGAGATCAACATATGAGTAGACTACAATCAAGATGTTGTTATTAACTTATCTAAAGAAAGAATGGGACAGCATGAGGGATTTAAGAGCAAAAGCATAATAAAACTAGGGTTTAGTCAGGCAAATGCTGGTCATGTCCAACAGCATTGTTGGGGGAGAGGTTTTCTTGAACCATGACCACAGCTATGACATGGGGCTGGCAGGTGTGGATATAGCATCCACCTGAGCCTCCTTGGTCTGGTGCCATGCTCACCAAACCACCTTCTCATCCGTATTGGGCCTCCAGGGAGGCATGCTGAAGGGAAAGAGTTGATCATTACTAGTCCAGTTTACGGTTTCTGTTCATTGTAAGTGAGTAATTGAGTATTCTAATTTATACATCTACATGGTAATCATGAAAGTGAGTAATTGAGCATTCTAATGTACACATCTACCATTGGGAAAGGGTGAGATGAGAATCTGTGTTTTCACAGAGCCAGATTTTAGTGCTTGTTAAGCTAAGGACTGGTCCCTTGGATATATGTCGATGCTGTTTGGGAGATCAGATATCTGGCTTTTTTAAGGCAACCTCTCTTCTGCTGTCTCATTCAAGTCATGTGGAGCCTGTGCTAAAAAATATCTCAATGTAATTCACCATATTAACAGAATATAAGAAATGAACCATATGATCATCTCAAAGTATACAGAAAGAGCATTTGAAAAAAATTCAACACCCATTCATGATAGAAACTCAAAGAAAGTCAGAAATAGAAGGAAACTTCCTCAACTTGATAAAAGGCATCTATGAAAAATCTGTAGCAAACATCATACTGTCAGTTCTTCCCAGATTGATCTATAAATTCAGTTTAATCCCAGTCAAAATCCAAGCAGGCTTTTTGTTTGTTTGGTCGGTGCATATTGTGAATTTCACATTTCTGAGTGCTGGAGGACGTTGTAGTCCTTTAACGACTTTGTTCTAGCAGACATTTAAGTTCCTGGTGAGTCAGTTTGATGCTTTCCAGTTTTCTTGTTAAGTTCTTTTAGGATGGTTCTGCAGTAGCCTTTTGTCTAGGGCAAACTTAGCAGTGCTTCTGTGGTGTGGTCTTTCTGCTTGTCTTCCAAATACCTGGTATATTTACCGAGGCCTTTCCACTCTGGCTAGTGGAAACTCAAACAGTTCCCAACTCTGCGTGAGCTCTGAGAATTGTTGGGCTTGTTCCTATGCATGGGCAGGCTGCCCTTCAGCCAGAAACTCCAGGGGATCACTATGCAGATTTCTCTTTCTCTTTATGTAGCTTCCATCTCTTGGGTACTGTCCCCCAGAAAATCTACCAGCCTCAGTTTGTTGAACTTGAATCTCTGGTCTCAGTTTGGTTTCGCTCTTTGTCATTATCAGCCTTTGAGATGACTCCCAGTGATCCTTGCTTCCTGTTATTCATGATCTTGTGTGGTCCTCTAACACATTTTATCAGAGTTGGTCTGAGTGACTGATAGAGCATGGTGGAAATAATGGCACATCCCTTCTGAGGCTAAGTTATAAAAGATACTGTGGCTGCATCTTTGCTCTCTCTAATCACTCACTCTGGGGTAAGCCAGCTGCCATGTTGTGAGGACGTTCCCAACAGAGCTCTCCTTAACTCCAGACTTAATGCTTTTCAGTCTGCCTATTTGTGTCACCCTCTTACCTGGATCATTCAAAAGAAAGGCCAAACTCCTCAGCAGGGTCTAAGACCTCATGAATTTTCCCCAGCACTCTTCTCCAGCTTCAACTCTTTCTCCTTTCCCCAGCCTGTGTTCTAAGCATAGCAGACTATTTTCAGGGGTCATACTCATGCTGTGCTTTCACTCACCCTGGGCATTTACATGTTTGGTCCACCCTTCTCTTCACCAGGCTAACTTCTGCTCTTCCTTCAAGTTACAGGTCTCCTCCTCCAGCAAGCTTACCCAGAACCCATTCTTCATGCTCTCCTGGGCTATGATAGGTGACCTGCTCAGTGCTCCCTTGACTATTCTCAGCCTCTGGGACTACTGAGAGTGCCTGTTTAGTTGTTAAAACTCACTCCTCCAGTACCTCTTAAGTCATAGACAGGCATTGTTCTTGTTTACCATCATATCTCACAGGATGGCACACAGGATGGGGCTCACTCAGTATATTTTGAATGAATATGTGAGTGAGAAAAATGTTTGAGAGTGAAATAAGCAGTGACTTAGCATATCGGGCCACTCAGTTTATTTAATTTTAGACTTATACATGAAATGAGCAGTATTACAGCAGCTTTTGGTTAACTGTAACAATTTAATGAATTTATCTGTCTCACTTTACAGTGACTTTTTGGAGAAATTAGCTAATGTTTTACTCATTGTTACATTAAAGTAGCCTATTTTTAATTGCATTCTCAAAACCTTAAGTTTATATTAGAGTGTATGTATTATTCATGTAAAACAAGACTTTCTTTTTCTAAACAGTGAAGTCATTCCATTGTTCTGGGCCTGTGAAGTTTACCATAGTGTGGCATTTGAAGTATCATACCTGTCACAATGAGCATTCTAATCTGGAAGTAAGTAAAACACAAGTTTTTAATGTATATAAAGCTATGAAGGAAAATTATGGGTATAAAGATTAGCTCATCAAGCGAGGAGGCTAGAAATAGAGATTACAGTTTTAGAAGTGCTACAGATTAATTTTGGGACTTATGGCAATAAACCAAGTTACATGCTGAGAATACTACGAGCTTTTAGTTGCCTTGTATGATATGAAAAATGTTAGTAAATGTTTAAATTCAGGCTCGTAGGAGTCATTGATAAAGACGCTGTACATACAAATAAATGCTTAATTTGCAAAAGAAGTTTAAATATTTCACTTTTTAAAAAAATTATAGGGAAACTAGAACTGTATTGAGTACAAGTAGATTTAGTGAGCACAAGTAGATCGCAGAAAGAGGTGAGGAGAAGAAAGGAGGTATCTGGGGAAAGGCAGAGGATTCTGAGAGAGAAGGAGAAAGTGGCTGTGCTGAGCAAGGCTTTTCCTGCACCTGACTCTGAAGCCTGGGTTTCTTCCTCCTGGGATGTGCACTGGGCTCTCAGCAAGGTGTTTCTCTTGATGATTCTCATGATAGTTGCTTGGGATTGTTTCCTTTTCAGATTCTCTGTTACCTGTTTGGCTTCTACCTTGAATAATATATGGGTTTCCATATCTTTTTAAATTATATATGTATATATGTATATACCTATACATATACATATATATGTACATATACCTATACATGTATATGCATGTAAATACATATGAGATCTCTCTCTGTCACCCAGGCTGGAGTGCAGTGGTGCGATCATGGCTCACTCCAGCCTTGAACTCCTGGGCTCAAGTGACCCTCCTGGCAGGTTGCCTCAGGTAGCCTCCAGAGTCTCTGGGATTATAGACGTGAGCCATTGTAGCTGGCTTTCTGTATTGTTATTAGTATTATATTTCTATTTGGATTGAACCATGCCATTTTCCTTGAACTGCCTTTTTGGCTTCATCTCTAAATATTTTATACCCTCACACTAAATACTTCAATGTAAATTTCCTAAGAACAGAGATATTCATTTATTTTTTTCACAGTATAATTATAGAATTCAAATTTAACACTGATAAAATGCTATTATATATAAACCTTATTAAGATTTTGCAGCTGGGCAGGGTGGGTCACACCTGTAATTCCTGCGCTTTGGGAACCTGAGGCGAGAGGATCGCTTAAGCCCAGGAGTTAAAGACCAGCCTGGGCAACAAGTGAGACCCTGTCTCTACAAAAAATTAAAAAATTCGCCAGACACAGTGGCATGTGCCTATAGTCCCAGCTGTTCGGGAGGTTTAGGCCGGAGGATCCCTTGAGCCCAGGAGTTCAAAGTTGCAGTGTGCTGTGATTGCACCACTGCACTCCAGCCTGGGAGACAGTGAGACCTTGTCTTCAAAAAAAAAAAAAAAAAAAAAAAGTTCACCAGTGTCCCAATATTGTCTTTTAGAGCAGGCCCCCCCCCACCCCCCCTGCACACACACTCCACACCCTGTACAGGAACCAATTCAGGTTTGCATTTCATTTCCTTTCCTTGTTTTTGTTTTTAGTTCCTGATAATCTGGATTTCCCCCCTTTTTGGTGTGTCATGGCATTGATAGTTTTGAAGTGTACAGACCATTTATTTTTGCAAAATGCCCCTGAATTTGAATATTTCTGATGTTTATTCATGATCAGATTCAAGTTATACATTTTTGGCAGGAATACCACAGAATACTGATTTGTCTCATTTTTGGTGATGTTAATTTGATCAGTTGGTCAAGGACATATCTGCAAGATTTTTTCCATTCCAAAGTTACTACTTTTCTCTTTGTTATTAACAACAACTTGTGAGGAAAAACTTTTGAAACTATGTAAATATCTTGTGGTTTTCATCAAACCTTCAGCCACTTGTTTTAGCATCCTTTCATGATTCTTGCCTGATGAGTCAGTCATTACTGTGCTGATTGCTGAATGGTGATTTTCTACTTCCTTTATTAGCATTCTACTATAAGGATGCACTCTCTCTACTCCCCTAATCAATCTGTCTTACCTGTCAGTCATCAGGTTGGACTTGTTGATTTTTACTTTGTTATATAGGTTATAATCTATTACTGTTTTTATATATTTTGCTCATATTGTCCCATATTTGGTCTGTGGGAGCCAACTCCACTTTTTTTGATGACTGGGAGCTGCCATTAAGGAGCCTGGTTCATTCATCCATTCAAGGATGCCAGGAACCTCAGGTAGTTGTGTAAATGAGCGTCTCCTCTGCACTCAGCTACCTTTGCTGTATCTTACTGTTTGCTTTCTCTTTTTTGTAGTTGAATGCTACTTTCTTTCTCTGTAAAATCTCTTACACATGGGATAAAATACAAGTAGCCCCAGAACAAAGTATGTTTTATTTCTCTGGGAACTATTTCATTGTAGTATCTTAGTCAGTTTTCTTATTGTAAGTGTGCTTGTGTTATGTATTACTGTATCTGAACACACTGGAATGGCTAAAAGGTTATGATTATCTCAATTATATTAAAATTATATTTGAAACAGTTTTTATTTGGTATTTTATTCTATTGTGTATTTCCAGGTATTTCAAACTGAATATACTTTAGGTATTATTTAGACATTAACTTTTATTTATATTCTAGGATAAGAAGTGTGGGAATAAATTATAACATAGAATTTTACCTTATATAGGAGCTGTTCCAAAAACATAAACTTAGTGTTGATGAAGACTTTTGTCATTATTTGAAGAATGACAACTGTTGGACAACAAAAAATGAAAACTTAGATTGCAACAGTGATTCACAGGTGTTTCCCTCTTTGAATGTGAGTATCTGACTTGCCATGTTAAAGTTTATTTTATTCCCAGTGAATACAAGTATCAACTGAAGTAATGTTTTATGGGAATTTTGATAAAGGTGGTATCTGACTTGCCATGTTAAAATAAAGTTTATTTTATTCCCACTGAATACAAGTATCAACTGAAGTACTGTTTTATCAGGATTTTGATAAAGGTGGTTAACTTGTAAATTTTTAGGTTTAGTTTGTTTGTGTGTATAGTAGTACATAATAAGTAAGATACGTGGCTGGGCGCGGTGGCTCACACCTGTAATCCCAGCACTTTGGGAGACTGAGGTGGGTGGATCACCTGTGGTCAGGAGTTCGAGACCAGCCTAGCCAACATGGTGAAACCCCATCTCTACTTAAAATACAAAAAATTAGCTGGGTGTGGTGGTACGCACCTGTAATCCCAGCCACTCAGGAGGTTGAGGCAGGAGAATCACTTGAACCCGGGAGGCAGAGGTTGCAGTGAGCCGAGATCACGCCATTGCACTCCAGACTGGGGGACAAGAGCGAGACTCCGTCTCAAAAAACAAAAACAAAAACAAAAATAAACCTAGCAGTCAGCCTTGGTTAGTGAGATTATGAGGCATTTAAATTTATTTTTTGTTCTTTTGTAAATTCTGAAGTAAAAATGTCTTTAGTAAAAGTTTTAAAGGAGTTCTCTTTAAAATGTGTTGAAATATAATAAACACAGAAAAGTACACATCAGTGTACTCCTCAATGAATTTTTAAAAGGCCAGGCACAATGGCTCGCACCCATAATCTCAGCACTTTGGGAGGCCAAGGCGGGCGGATCATGAGGTCAGGAGATCGAGACCATCCTGGCTAACACAGTGAAACCTCGTCTCTACTAAAAATACGAAAAATTAGCCGAGCGTGGTGGCGGGCACCTGTAGTCCCAGCTACTTGGGAGGCTGAGGCAGGAGAATGGCGTGAACTCGGGAGGTGGAGCTTGCAGTGAGCCGAGATCACGCCACTGCACTCCAGCCTGGGCAACAGAGTGAGACTCCGTCTCAAAAAAAACAGACAACAAAACTGAGCACAACCATGTAGACCCTGATGAATTATAGAACGTTTTAGCACCTAGAACCCCCTTTTACTTCCTAACACTTTCCCTGCCAATGGCAACACTATCCTCATTAAGGAGAAGGTTTTATTTTTATTTTTTGACTTTTATTTTCAGGGGTACATATGCAGGTTTGTTGTATCGTAAACTCATGTTACAGGAATTTGTTGTACGAATTATTTCCATGACCCAGGTACTAAGTTTAGTACCCAATAGTCATTTTTTCTGCTCCTCTACCTCTGCCCAGCCTTCACCCTTAAGTAGGCCCCTCTTTGTGTCTGCTGTTCCCCTCTTTGTGTCCATTTTCTCATCATTTAGCTCCCACTTATAAGTGAGAATATGTGGTATTTGGTTTTCTGTTCCTGTGTTAGTTTGCTAAGGAAAATGGCTTCCAGCTCCATCCATGTCCCTGCAAAGGACACGATCTCCTTTTTTATGTCTGCATATTATTCCATGATGTATATGTACCACGTTTTCTTTATCCAGTCTACCATTGATGGGAATTTAGGTTGATTCCATATCTTTGGCAATGTGAATGGTGCTGCAGTGAACATATGTGTGCATGTGTCTTTATGACAGAACGATTTATATTCCTTTGGGTATATAATATACCCAGTAATGGAAGTACTGTGTCAAACGGTAGTTCTCTTTTCAGCTCTTTGAGGAATTGCCACACCGCTTTCCACAATGGGTGAACCAATTTGTACTCCCACCAGCAGTGTATAAGCATTCCCTTTTCTCCACAACCTTGCCAGCATCTGTTATTTTTTGACTTTTTAATAATAGCCATTCTGACTGGTGTGAGATGGTATCTCATTGTGGTTTTGATTTGCATCTCTCTGATGATCAGTGATATTGAGCTTTTTAAAATATGCTTGTTGGCCATATGCATGTCTTCCTTTGAAAAATGTCTGGCCATGTCCTTTGCCCTCTTTTTAATTTTTTTTTTGTTTTTTTTCTTGTAAATTTGTTTAAGTTCCTTATAGACACTGGATATTAGACCTTTGTCAGATGCATTGCTTGCAAATATTTTCTCTCATTCTGTAGGTTATCTTTTTATTCTGTTGATAGTTTCTTTTGCTGTGCAGAAACTCTTTAGTTTAATTAGATCCCATTTGTCAATTTTTGCTTTTGTTGCAATTGCTTTTTTGGCAACTTTGTCATGAAATCGTCACCTGTCCTATGTCCAGAATGGTATGGTCTAGGTTGTCTTCATAGGGTTTTCATAGTTTTAAGTTTTACATTTAACTCTTTAATCCATCTTGAGTTGATTTTTGTATATAATGTAAGCAAAGGGTCCAGTTTCAGTCTTCTGCATATGGCTAGCCAGTTATCCCAGCACCATTTATTGAATAGGGAGTCTTTTCACCATTGTTTGTTTTTGTCAACTTTATTAAAGACCAAATTATTATAGGTGTGCTCCGATATTTCTGGGCTCTCTATTCTGTTCCACTGGTCTATGTGTCTGTTTTTGTACCAGTACCATGCTGTTTTGGTTACTATAGCCCTGTGGTATAGTTTGAAGTCAGGTAGCATGATGCCTCCAGCTTTGTTCCTTTTGGTTAGGATTGCCTTGGCTATTCGGGCTCTTTTCTGGTTCCATATGAATTTTAAAATAGTTTTTTCTAGTTTTGTGAAGAGTGTCATTGGTAGTTTGATAGGAATAGCATTGAATCTGTAAGTTGCTTTGGGCAGCAGGGCCATTTTAACAGTATTAATTCTTCATATCCATGAGCATGGAACATCTTTTTTTTTTTCTTTTTTTTGAGACGGAGTCTTGCTCTGTCACCCAGGCTGGAGTGTAGTGGTGCAGTCTCCACTCACTGCAACCTCCGCCTCCCGGGTTCATGCCATTCTCCTGCCTCAGCCTCCCAAGTAGCTGGGACTACAGACGCCCGCCACCATGCCCGGCTAATTTTTTGTATTTTTTTTAGTAGAGATGGGGTTTCACTGTGTTAGCCAGGATGGTCTTGATCTCCTGACTTCATGATCCGCCCGCCTCGGCCTCCAAAGTGCTGGGATTACAGGCATGAGCCACTGCACCCGGCCGAGCATGGAACATCTTTCCATTTGTTTGTGTCATCTCTGATTTCTTTGAGCAGTGTTTTGTAATTCTCATTGTAGAGATCATTCACCCCCTTGGTTAGCTGTATTCCTATGGGATTGCATTCATGATTTGGCTCTTGGCTTGGCTGTTGTTGGTGTACAGGTATGCTAGTGATTCCCCCCCCGCCCCCCCGCCGCCACCACCACTGCCCACTCTGTCATCCAGGCTGGAGTGCAATGGCGCAGTCTCTGCTCACTGCAACCTCCGCCTCCTAGGTTCAAGCAATTCTCCTGCCTCAGCCTCCTGAGTAGCTGGGATTACAGGCACCTGTCACCATGCCCGGCTAATTTTTGAATTTTTTTTTTAGTAGAGACGGGGTTTCACCATGTTGGCCAGGCTGCTCTCAAACTCCTGACCTTAAGTGATCCTGCTGCCTTGGCCTCCCAAAGTGCTGGGATTACAGGAGTGAGCCACCATGCCCAGCCGCTAGTGATCTTTATATATTGATTTTGTATCCCAAAACTTTGCTGAAGTTGCTTATCAGCTCAAGGAGCTTTTGGGCAGAGAGTATGGGGTTTTCTAGATATATAATCATGTCGTCTGCACACAGGGATAGTTTGACTTCTTCTCTTCCTATTTGGGTGCCCTTTATTTCTTTCTCTTACTTGATTGCTCTGGCCAGGACTTCCAATACCATGTTAAATAGGAGTGATGAGAGAGGGCATCTTTGTCTTGTGCCGGATGTCAAGGGTAATGCTTCCAGCTTTTGCCCATTAAGTATGATGTTGGCTATGAGTTTGTCATAGGTGGCTCTTCTTATTTTGAGATCTGTTCCCTCAATACCTAGTTTATTAGAGTTTTTAACATGAAAGGATGTTGTATTTTATCCAAAGCCTTTTCTGTATCTATTGAGATGATCATGTGGTTTCTGTCTTTAATTCTCTTTATGTAATAAATCATGTTTATTGATTTGCATGTGTTGAACCTACCTTGCATCCCAGGGGAAAGCCTGCTTGATCATGGTAGATTAACTTTTTGATGTGCTGCTGGATTTGGTTTGCTAGTATTTTGTTGAGGTTTTTTGCATCAGTGTTCATCAAAGATATTGGCCTGAAGCCTTCTTTTGTCATGTCTCTTCTATGTTTTGGTATCAGAATAATGCTGGCCTTATAGAATGAGTTGGGGAGGAGTCCCTTCTCCTCAGTTTTTTGGAATAGTTTCAGTAGGAATGGTACCAGCTCTTCTTTGTACTTCTAGTAGAATTTAGCTGTGAATCCATCTGGTCTTGGGCCTTTTTTTGGTTGGTAGGCTATTTCCATTTCAGAGTTTCTTATTGGTCTGTTCAGGGAATCAGTTTCTTCCTGGTTTAGTCTTGGGAGGGTGTATGTGTCCAGTAATTTATCCATTTATTCTAAATTTTCTAGTTTGTGTGCATAGAGGCATTGATAGTATTTTCTGATGGTTATTTGTATTTCTGTGGGCTCAGTGGTAACATTCCGTTTGTCATTTCTAATTAAGTTTATTGGATCCTCTGTCTTTTCTTCTTTATTAACCTACCTAGCAGTCTATCTGATTAATTTTCTCAAAAAAACAGCTTCTGGATTCATTGATCTTTTGAATGGTTTTTCATGTCTCAGTCTCCTTTAGTTCAGCTCTGATTTTGGTTATTTCTTGTCTTCTGCTAGCTTTGAGGTTGGTTTGCTCTTGCTTCACTAGTTCTTTTAGTTGTGATGTTAGGTTGTTAATTAATTTGAGATCTTTTTAACTCTTCTTTTTTTTTTTTTTTTTTTTTTTTGAGACAGAGTCTCATTCTGTTCCCCAGGCTGGAGGGCAGTGG
Organism: Pan troglodytes; assembly: GCF_028858775.2. Classification (NCBI taxonomy): domain Eukaryota; kingdom Metazoa; phylum Chordata; class Mammalia; order Primates; family Hominidae; genus Pan; species Pan troglodytes. The sequence goes on along the minus strand of NC_072410.2, from coordinate 11,147,393 downwards.
CGCAATCTCGGCTCACTGCAACCTCCACCTCCCAGGTTCAAGTGATTCTCCCGCCTCAGCTTCCCGAGTAGCTGGGATTGCAGGCACCCGCCACCACACCCAGCTAACTTTTGTATTTTTAGTAGAGATGAGGTTTCGCCATGTTGGCCAGGCTAGTCTGGAACTCGTGACCTCAGATGATCCACCCGCCTCAGCCTCCCAAAGTACTGGGATTACAGGATTACAGGTGTGAGCTACCGCACCCAGCCAAGATCTTTTTAACTTTTCACTGTGGGTGTTTAATGCTATAAATTTCCCTCTTAATATTGCCTTAGCTATGTCACAGAGATTCTGGTATGTTGTATCTTTGTTCTCATTAGTTTCAGAGAACTTCTTGATTTCTGCCTTAATTTCATTATTCACCCAAAAGTCATTCAGGAGCAGGTTGTTTAATATCCATGCAATTGTATGGTTTTGAAAGATTTTCTTAATCTTGATTTCCAATTTTATTGTTGTGGTCTGAGAGAGTGGTTGGTATGATTTTGGTTCTTTTGCATTTTCTGAGCATTGTTTTATTTCTCATTGGCTGATTTTAGAGTATGTGCCATGCAGAGATGAGAAGAGTGTATATTCTATTATTTTTGGGTGAAGAGTTCTGTAGATGTCTATCAGCTCCATTTGATCCAGTGTTGAGTTCAGGTCCTGAATATCTTTGTTAATTTTATGCCTCAGTGATCTAATACTTTCAGTCGGGTGTTGAAGTCTCTCACTATTATTGTGTGGGAGTCTAAGTCTCTTTAAACGTCTCTAAGAACTTGCTTTATGAATCTGGGTACTCCTGTGTTGGGTGCATATATATTTAAGAGAGTTAAGTCTTCAGTTGAATTGAACCCTTTACCATTACATAATGCCCTTCTGTGTCTTTTTTGATTTTTGTTGGTTTAAAGTCAGTTTTGTCTGAAATTAGGCCTGCAACCTCTGCTTTTTTTCTGTTTTCCATTTGCTTGGTAGATTTTTCTCCAACCCTTTATTTTGAGCCTGTGGGTGTCGTTATATGTGAGATGAGTCTCTTGAAGACAGCAAACCAATGAGTCTTGCTTATTTATCCAGCTTGACATTCTGTGCCTTTTAATTGGGGCTTTTAGTATTGACATTGTGGGTTTGATTGTGTCATCATGTTGTTAGCTGGTTATTATGCAGACTCATCTGTGTGGCTACTTTATAGTGTCACTGGTTTGTATACTTAAGTGTGTTTTTTTAGTGGCTGGTAATGGTCTTTCCATATTTAGTGCTTCTTTCAGGAGCTCTTGTAAGGCAGGTCTGAATGAATTCCCTCAGCATTTGCTTGTCTAAAAAGGGTCTTATTTCCCCTTCACTTATGAGGCTTAGTTTGGCCAGACATAAAATTCTTGGTTGGAATTTCTTTTGTTTAAGAATGTTGAACATAGGCCTCCAATTCTCTTCTCCTTGTAGGGTTTCTGTGGAGAGGCTTAATGTTAATCTGATGGGCTTTCCTTTGTGGGTGACCTGACCTTTCTTTCTAGGTGCCTTTAACATTTTTCTTCATTTTGACCTTGGAGAATCTGATGATTTATGTGTCTTGGGGATGATCTTCTTGTAAAGTATCTTGTGGGGGTTCTTTGCATTTCCTGAATTTGAATGTTGGCCCCTCTAGCTAGGTTGGGGAAGTTCTCATGGATGATATACTGAAATAGGTTTTTCAAGTTGCTTCCATTCTCCCATCTCTTTCAGGAGTGTCAGTGAGTCATAGATTCCATCTCTTTATATAATAGAGGCAATTTTTCAAAAGCAGAACTTTGTCACTTGTGTTTGGGATACAGTGAGATTTGTTCTTTGATGTTTAGCTTTTTAATTTTTCATTTTTCTTCTAACTTTTTTTCTTAATTATTAAAACAATTTTTCTCCGTAGAAATGCAGCAGTATAAAATGGCATTATTTACTCTTTTTTTCCAGAATAAAGAACTAATAAATATCAGAAATGTTTCAAACCAGGAAAGATCAATGGTAAGCAGTTTGATTTGTCTTTAAATCAAATATACACAAGTTAACGTAAGACTGAAAAAAGTCGCTGATGGATAGATACTTAGAGAGTGATATAAAGTAGGGTTATTAGAACTGTGGAAGGAAAAGGAAACATTATTTAAAACCATATGTTTTCAGGCCAGGTGCAGTGGCTCCTGCTTGCAATCCCAGCACTTTGGGAGGCTGAAGCAGGTTGATTGCTTGAGGCCAGCAGTTTGATACCAGCCTGGCCAACATGGCAAAGCCTCATCTCTACTAAAAATACAAAAATTAGCCAGGCATGGTGGTACATGCCTGTAATCCTAGCTACTTGGGAGGCTGAGGCATGAGAATCACTTGAACCTGGGAGGTGGAGGTTGCAGTGAGCTGAAATTGCACCACTAAACTTCAGCCTGGGTGACAGAGCAAGACTCTGCCTCAAAAAAAAGTTTTCTTATATATGTCTATATGAATTTTGTATATACTGTTACTATCTTTGTCTAAAAATATCCTTAAAGCAATTTAAGATGAATTTCTATGCAGCCTTTCTTTTCTTTAAAAAATAAAATTCCCCCTCTAAATGTGCAAGACAGCATAGCAATGGGCTGTGCGTGTCATTAAGGATTTAAAGAAATAGAAACCATGAATGTAGCATGTGGGAGGGAAATTTTGGCATTCTGGGGAATTACTAAAAGTCAGAAGACTGAGTAAGAGGTCGAAAGGGATGGGAGTTATGTGTAGGGACTGAAAACAGGTTTGGGAGAGCTTAATGTTTGCTTTTATACTATGACTCTTCATGTTTTCTCTTCAACCATCCTAAAGAAGTCTGATAATGGAAAGGCACTCGCTCTGCAGTGGCCTGGACAAACTTTGTACAAAATCTGTCATATGATGAGGAGTAGGAAATGAAAGAAACGGATAGGAAATATTCAGGAAAATGGAGTATAAGAAGTGTGATCCAGTTATAGGAGGGCACTGGAGAATTTACAAGCATTACAGTGGGAAGTTTTATTCCTTAGTGGAATTGCAAGTAACATAGTGCCTTAAGAAATTTGAATCATTTAGCTTATGTACTTAATCTGAGTCATTTCTGACAATGTTATCTAACTTCCTCTTCCCCCAATTCAATTTAAAAACCACACATTAGGCCGGGTGTGGTGGCAGGTGCCTGGAATTCCAGCTACTCGGAGGCTGAGGCACGAGAATTGCTTGAACCCAGGAGGCTGAGGTTGCAGTGAGACAAGATCGCACCATTGCACTTCAGCCTGGGTGACAGAGCGAGACTCCATCTCAAAAAATAAATGAATAATGAAAACCACACATTAAAATAAAACAAAATGTTTGATAAAATTAGGATAAAATATGAGAAGAGTATTGTTAGAAAAAAGAGGTTTTTTTGAGACACAGGCTTGCTCTGTCACCTAGGCTGGTGTGCAGTGGTGTGATCTCAGCTCACTACAACCTCCGCCTCCCAGGTTCAAGCGATTCTTCTGTCTCAGCCTCCTAAGTAGCTGGGACTACAGGTGCCTACCACCACACCCGGCTAATTTTTGTATTTTTAGTAGAGACAGGGTTTTGCCACGTTGGCCAGGCTGGTTTCAAACTCCTGAGCTCAAGTGATCCACCCACCTCGGCCTCCCAAAGTGCTAGGATTACAGGTGTGAGCCACCCTGCTCAGCCCTAGAAAAAGTTTTTTATTGATAATATTAAACAATTTATAGATTGGTAATATTAGAGGGAACCTGTAAAAATATAAAAGATAGAAAACATTGAAGAATGAGAAAAGCTTCTTTCCTCCTTTACCTTTTTAGGTCTGGAAGGATGGTGTTTAAAAAATAAGAGAAATAGCTATCTTTCCACTACCTGCCATTCCTTTTCTGTTTTTTTTTTTTTTTTGTGTGTGTGTGTGTGTGTATGTCTGTGTGTGTGTGTCTGTGTGTGTGTTTAAAAGAAACCCAATATGACTGGACATAGTGGCTCACACCTGTAATCCCAGCACTTTGGGAGGCCAAAGCAGGAGGATCACATGAGGGGTCAGGAGTTTGAGACCAGCCTGGGCAACATGGTGAGACCCCCATCTCAAAAAAAAAAAAAAAAAAAGGAAAAAATTAAAAAATAGAAAAATTTAAAAAGTAACCCGATTCAATTATTTTAAAATATGGCAAACGGTTGTTCAGCTGTATTACATAGCAATTTGTTAAAAATAACGAAGAATTTTTTTCACCTCTATTTCAGGATGTTGTAGCCAGAACACAAAAAGATGGGTTTCATATCTTTATTGTTTCTATTAAAACGGAGAATACAGATGCAAGCTGGAATTTGAATGGTATAGTTAAACTGCATGCATGTTTACTGTCTGCATTTTCTGTATTCTGTATTTTTGTCACTGACCTGAGTCAGCATTCTCTGTTTCAAATACATCATTCAAAAATGAATTTCTGTTAATCATACATTTATTTTAGATACTTAAAATGTAACATTAAGTTATCTTATTGCTACTATTTATTTTTTAATTGATTTAAAATTTTACTGTGTTAAGATAAATTTTTAAAATTTCAAACTTCGTAGTGGGATATAAAATTCTCCATTCTTTCAGATTAAAAAAATTTTTTTAACATGTAGAAATGTGTAGGCAACTTTTTAGTTGTGTATTTCAAGTAGGTTATGTTCTCTGTTTCTTGAAAATGGCCGTCATCAGGGATTTAAGATTTTTATTATTTGACAAATTTTATTTTAAAGGATCTGTCTGTGTAGCCTAGGAGTAGAAGCAGCGTATCTGCCAGCATGTGCTTCTATGGTCTGTGAGGCACCCCCACCACTGTAAGTTAGACCCTCTGTGCCTTGTTAAGCTGTAGTTCCTTAGTGCCACAAAAGTAGACTTACAATAAGCAGTTTTCAAGAGAATGAATGCTTTCCCGTATTCTAGAATCACTTTGGCTGATGTTTTCCATAGTGGGTGTCTGCTGGGGCCAGCAGTAGCCAATCAGCATGTGAGGGCCCTGGGGATTTGATACTGCTCTGATTCAGCCAGTCAGCTGGCAGAAACCAATGAGGTGAGGTAGGCATTGCTGCAGAGGAGGCTCGGTCTGGTGTACTGCATGGCCCTTTGGAGGGAAGCTGGCAAGGTGGCTGCTCTGGAAGAGTGTGAGGTAAGGCTTCCTTCTGGAGATGGCATCATGAGCCAGACTGTGCCAAGTAGAGGGAGCAGGGACCCTGATGCCATTCTGTCACCTCTCTTAGTCTGTTTGTGCTGCTATAATAGAATACTTGACACTGGGTAATTTATAAAGAACAGAAATTTATTTCCCCACAGTTCTTGAGGCTGGGATGTCTAAGATCAAGGTGCCAGCAAGTTTGGTGTCTGGTTAGGTCCCTGGTGTCTGCTTCCAAGATGGCACCTTAAATGATGTGTTCTCACATGGCAGAAAGGATGGAAGGGCAGGAAGCACAAAAGGGGACAACCACTCTGCTCTCACGGGGTGGAGGCAGAAGAGCAAGGAAGGGCCTAAGCTAGTTCCCTCCAGGCCTTTTGTAAGGCATTAATCTATTCAAGAGGACAGAGCCCTCATGACTTAATCACTTCCCAAAAGGCCTCACCTCTTAATACCACCACAGTGGGTATGAAGCTTTAATGAATTTTTGAGGACATTCAGACCATAGAACTAGGCTTGTGTCCACTTCTTTCCCAGGCATTGTGTCTTTTCCCCTGACACCAGCGGGCAGTTTTGAGCCCCTGCTAATTAGTAGCTGGAGCTGTCACTGAGCCCTGCATGTTTTGCACTGTACTCGGCACATGGTTTATTATTGCTGTCTCAGACAAAACCCAACCTAGATGTGTGAGTTTGGTAATTTATTCCAAGTTACGTCAAGGAAGATAAGGTCCCGGTGAGATGAGTAAATTAGCAAGGGGGCCAGTCTGAGGTCTTGTTTGGTAGCTGGGACTACTGTGCTCTTGTATATGATCAGATTTGGCACAGGTTTTTAGAATAGCGTGTATACAAGTAGAGGGATCTCTTTTCTTCTTTTTATTGTAAATTGACAATTACATATGACATAAATGTATGGGGTACAAAGTGATGTTATAATCTATAAATACAGTGTGGAATAATTAAGTCAAACTAGTTAACATACTCATCACCCCAAATGCTTAACATTTTTTGTGGTGAGAACATTTGAAATGTACTCTCTCAGCAATTTTGAAACATACAGTACTCTGTTAACTATTCACCATGCTGTGCAATAGAACTCAAAAAAAGAAAAAACTTACTCCTTCTGTGTGAGATTTTTTTTTACCCTTGGACCATCATCTGCCCATGCCTCCTACCCCCCAGCCTCTGTACCCACCATTCTGCTCTCGTATTAGGAGTTCGATTGTTCTAGATTCCACATATAAGTGAAAATGTGCAGTATTTGTCTTTCTGTGCTTGACTCATTTCACTCAGCACAGTGTTTTCCAGTTCCATCCATGTTATTGCAAATGACAGAATTTTCTTCTTTTTAAAGGCTGAATAGTATTTCATTGTGTATATATACACATTTTCTTCATCCATTCATCTGTTGATGGACACTTACCTTGATTCCATAACTTAGCTATTGTTCATACTGCTGCAGTGAACATGGGGGTGCAGACAGCTCTTTGACAAACTGATTTTAGATCTTTTGGGTAAATAGTAAAGTGGGATTACTGGATTATATGGTGATTCTGTTTTTAGTTATTTGAGGACCTTCCATGCTGTTTTTTATAATGGCTGTACTGATTGACATTTTCACAAAGCACCCCTTTTCTCCACATCTTCATCAGCACTTACTCTCTTTCATCTTTTTGATAAAAGCCATTCTGACAGGTGTGAAATGATATTGGGGTTTTAATTTGCATTTCTCTAATGACTAGTGATGTTGAGCATTTTTCATGTATTAATATCTTTTGCTCATTTATATGTTTTCTTTTGAGAAACATCTATTTAGGTCCCTTGCCTTTTTTTTTTTTTTTTTTTTTTGAGACAGGAGTTCGCTCTGTCACCCAGGCTGGAGTGTGGTGGCACAATCTCGGCTCACTGCAACCTCCACCTCCTGGGTTCAAGTGATTCTCCTGCCTCTGCTTCCCAAGTAGCTGGGATTACAGGTGCACGCCACCCCACCTGGCTAATTTTTCTGTTTTTAGTAGAGACGGGTTTCACCATGTTGGTCAGGCTGGTCTCGATCTCCTGACCTTAAGTGATCTGCCCACCTTCGCCTTCCAAAGTGCTGGGATTACAGGTGTGAGCTGTCACGCCCAGCCCCTTGCCCATTCTTTTTTATTTAATTTTTTTTATCTTTTTTTATTTTTTGAGATGGAGTCTCGCTCTGTCGCCCAGGCTGGAGTGCAGTGGCGTGATCTCGGCTCACTGCAAGCTCCACCTCCTGGGTTCACGCCATTCTCCTGCCTCAGCCTCCTGAGTAGCCGGGACCACAGGCGCTCGCCACCACGCCCGGCTAATTTTTTGTATTTTTAGTAGAGACGGGGTTTCACCGTGTTAGCCAGGATGGTCTCGATCTCCTAACCTCGTGATCCGCCCGCCTCGGCCTCCCAAAGTGCTGGGATTACAGGCGTGAGCCACCACGCCCGGCCTGCCCATTCTTTTAATTGGGTTTTTTGTTTTCTTGCTATTGAGTTGTTTGAGCTTATGTATTTTGGATATTAACTCCTTCTTGGATATATGGCTTGCTAATTTTATCTCCCAGTATCTAAGTTGTCTATGTCTACTGTTAATTGTTTCCTTTGCTGCAAAGAAGCTTTTTATATTGATGTAATCCCAGTTGTCTATTTTTGCTTTTGTTGCCTGTGCTTTTGGGATCAAATCCAAAAAATCATTGCTCAGACCAGTGTTGTGTAGTGTTCTCCCTATGTTTTCTTCTAGCAGTTTTACAGTTTCTGGTCTTACAGTAAAGGTATCTTGGTAAGGTTACATAATCAAACAAATACTAATTGTCCAATACCATGTATGTGCTACATACAAATTCAGCATTTGTTAGTGTGGTTTGTATTCTTGGAGCCTTCTGGGAAATGAACTTACATTTAAAGATTTAAGACTGACTGTTAATTAACTCTCTCTTCTTCTCTATCCTAGTTTCTCTTTCTATGATTGGGCCTCATGGATATATCTCTGCATCAGATTGGCCCCTAATGATTGTGAGTATTTCTCATCATTTTTTCCTTTTTAAAAAATGAATTTTATACCCTAAGAGCTTTGTGGTAGTAATTCCTCAGTAGTTAATGCTTTGACATATCCTGTATTTCTGGTTCCAGAGTGACTGGAAAATGAAGGGTTGGATACTTGAATGTAGAAGTGCCAACTTTCAAATGACCAAAAGGCTTAACTGACTACAATTGCTTCTCTTCCTACAGTTTTACATGGTGATGTGTATTGTTTATATATTATATGGCATACTCTGGCTGACGTGGTCTGCCTGTTATTGGAAAGATATATTAAGAATCCAGTTCTGGATTGCAGCTGTTATTTTTTTGGGAATGCTTGAAAAAGCAGTTTTTTATAGTGAATACCAAAACATCAGCAACACTGGACTGTCAAGTAAGTTTTGACTGTCTCTGTAAATATAGTATGATCTAAGAGTTCCCCAGTATTTATGAGCAGAGCAGTGGGAGGCCCCCTTCTGAACAGTGGTTTGGAAACAGATATATTATAGATGAAGAGAAGGAAAGCCAAGAAAAGAATGTCAGAGTAGGCCTCTGATCTGGCCAAGCATGTGTCTTCTCTTCATTATCTGTTTTCCTTCTTGCTAAATTTCCCCTCACTTTCCTCCTGGGAAAAATAAAAGTCCCGTTTCCTAAGGTTCAGCTTGCATTAAAGCAGCACAAAGTTCGGGACAGGGAGACTTCAGGTGCTGTCAATCCTTTTAACATACTTCTCCTTCCCCCCACATCTTTTCTTTCTGCTTCTCCTTCAAAAAACGAAAGGAAATTGGCCGCAGGGAGTAAAATCAGGGGTGCTGGAATGGATGGTGCCTGCAGCCTCCTTGTGCTCTCCCCACCTCTTTACTCCCACAAAGATCTTCATATAACCAGTGGAGGCACCATCACAGTTTACGCAGTGGAATATGTGAAGCAGGGAGGCCATACAGCTGGGCATCCTCAGATGTGTGCCCCAGACTTCTAGAAAGTAGATTTCAGGCCAGAGAAGTAAAGGTACAACTCTCCCACCAAACCTTTGGAAAGAGAGAGCTCAGAGGGGTTGACGGTGCTCAAGAGTGTACTTCTGAGTGACCAGTTACAAATGATCTTGGTGCAGATTTTCAAAGGGCATGATTTTGTCTGATATTGATTGACTGATTGACAAGGTCTTGATCTATTGCCCGGTCTAGAGTGCAGTGGTGCAATTTTTGCTCACTGCAGCCTCGACCTCCAGGCCCAAATGATCTGCCCACCTCAGCCTCTGGAGTAGCTGGCACTATGTGTCTGTTACTTATTTTGAAATACTCTAGAAAAAAAATGAATTGGACAATAGATGAAACAAATTTGGCGTAACGTTGCTAATTATTGAAGCTGCATGATGGGCACAAGGGAAATCATTATATTGCTTTCTCTCTTTTTGGGAGTATTTGAAATTTCCCCAAATAAAAAGTTTAAAAGGACATGTACCAAAGAATAAAGAAAGGACAAACATCCAGGATGCATATTAGAGATATCACTACTCTGTAAGAAGTTTTTTATGGTGTGTGTGTGTGTGTGCGTGTGCGTGCATGTGTGCTCTAAACCAGATGATGAAGGAAGGGTAGATCTGCCGCTTAGAATTGAAGCATTCCTGAATGTAGAGAAGGCAGTTCTGATGCTTTGCTGTCAGTGGTGGTGATCTCTTGTTTAGTGAAGGTAAAGGGTGGCATGGACTTTAGTGAGGAGCAGCAAAAACCTGAGATCCATGAAGAGGTAAGAGGCCATCTGCCATCCTCAGGGAATCTAAGCTGTCTGAGATGGCACCAGAGGGCTTGGAAGAGATACCCAGACCACTGTCAGGGTCTTTGAGGAGTCCTGTCCAATAGGAGAGGTGGGCAGGAGCTGATGTCCTTTCTGATTTTCCCAAGTGGGAATTCTGTGACAGGGGCTGTCTTGCCCAGCATTGATCTTGAAGTATCAAATTTAGAAAAATCATTAGAAGGATGAGAAGCATTGACTGTTAGGACCCAACATGGGTACGTTAAGAATATCATGTCAGACTAATTTTTTTGTTTTGGGATGCTAGATTGACAGGAAGATGTAGTAAACTTAGTATAGCTGACTTCTTCAAGGCATTTGACAAGGTCTCTTGTGACTTTTTGTGGACAAGATGAGCTGAAAACTGGTGGTGCCGCCATATCTAAAGAGTTCATGGAGATAATCACTGGTCAGTCTAGACCACTGCTGTTTTCTGTGGTAGCCACAAGCCACATCTGGGTACTTAAGTAAAATTAAATTAAATTAAAAATTAAGTTCCTCAGTTGTTCTAGCTTCATCTCAAGTGCTCAGTAGCCACAGGTGACCAGTGACTGCTGTATTGGACAGCACAGAGGTAGACCACTTCCATCATTGCAAAAGGGTCTGTGGGACAGCACTGGTCTGGAGCAATGGTTCTCATCCCTGGTTTTGCATCAGCATCACTTGAAGAACTTTAAAATGGTACCAGTGCCAGAGAGTCTGATTAGGGCAGACCTAGGAATTGGGGCTGTGTAGAGGCTTCCAGGTGATTCCAATATGCATCTAGGGTTGAGAACCATTGAGCTAGGAGGCTTTGAATGGTGTCTCTCTCAGATTTTAGGCCTTGTTGCTGTTTTATTCTTCTTGTGGATCTGTTGGTTTGTTCAACTAACATTTATTGTGTGACTATGTAGACAGCATTCTCTTAAACTTTATGGATGATGTGAGGCTGGCCACGGTCGTAAATACTTAGGGGCATAGAGAATCATTTTAGATAGACCCTTTTCACTTGAAGATACGTGATGAGAGGCAAGAGAGTTGACATGCTGAATAGAAAGGTGAAATCTGATGGATAAGACCTTGAACTTAGGTTTGGAGTACAAATTGCAAAAATACCAATGGAAAAGTTTTAAAAAGAATTTAAAAATTGAAGCTGATGAAAAGCAAACTCAACATAGGTAATAATAGGGTGGTTGCCTCCCACAAGCTCCCACAACCTCAGATTGCAGCAGGAGCCTGGAAGGAAAGTTGAGAATCTTGCTGTACAGGCCACACTGTACCAGAAAGGTTGTAGTCACATTACCTCAAGAGGAGTATAGACAGCCCATGGAGGGATTGACAGCACACTCATCCCTCAACATTTGTGATGATAAACCCCTTCTTCACATTCTGCACTCTTTCGGAGAGCTCATCCATTGTTTTCCTCCTAAAGCTTCTCTCCTGTGGAACTCTCTATCCTGAGCTACAGACATATATATCCAGTCATCTACGAAACAGCTTCTCAATGCCTTGCAATCTTCTCAACCTCTGAATGGCAAAAATGGAGCTCATCCTTTCTGCCTTTGTGTGGCGACCTCGCCCCAGCCCACACTTGCTGCCCTTCCAGGTGTTCCTCTCACTGCATGATACTGCCAGGAGACCTCAGGACCATCTTTCACATCTTTCTTGGCTTCTTGCTCTGCCTGTAGTTCTAGATCTATCTTCGAGGCATTTGACAAGGTCTCTTGTGAGTTCTTGCAGGCAAGATGGAGCTGAAAACAATGTGAACTGAAAACATCAGATGGATTCACAACTGGTTTTGCCACCGTATTTTCTGAATATCTTTCTGAATCTCTTTCTACTTCTCTCCGTCATCACTGCCGGTACTCTCATCATCTCTTAGTTTTCTGGAATAGTCTCCTGAGCATTTTCCTTGCCTGCAGTTTTGTTCCTCTCCAAACCATTGTAGGTAGAGCAATCTTGATAAAATAAAGCCATCCATTTTATTCTAGCAGTCAGCACATTTTTTCTGTCAAGGCCATAGAGGAAATATTTTGGCTTTGCAGGCCATATGGTCTCTGTTGTAACTATTCACCCTTGCCATCAAAGCATAAAAGCAGCCATAGACAGCATGCAAACAAATGAGCATTGCTGTGTTCCCATAAAACTTTATGTTCAAAAACAGATCAGATGTAGGGCCAGATTTGGCCCATGGGCCATAGTTTACCAATCCCTCCTTTGTTCTTTTGTTTATTGTTATTGACTTCCCACTGCCCTTAACATCGAGTGCCGACTCCATGACAGGGGCTCCAAACTGCACGATTGGTCCCTGCCTTTATGACCAGCCTCTTTTCTTGACATCTACCATTACACTCTCTGCTGCAGGCATAATGAATTTTGACTTCTTGCAACATAGTTTGCTTTTCCTCTTTTCTTCTCTACGCCTTTGCACGTGCCATGTTCTTTGCTTTGTCATCCCCCACCCCCAAATACTTAACTCCTGCTTAGCCTTCAAGTCCTGATTTAGATGTCACTTTTTCTGAGTTTTTCGGGACCCAATTCTAGTTCCCCCAGGTGTAGATTAGACTGGCCTTCTTCCAAGTCTGGAGGGATGATGTGTTACCTCTTGCTCTTACCACACTGAGTCCTATTTACTTAGCCTAACCAGAGTACAAGCTCCATGAAGGCAGGGATCAAGATGTCTTTTTCACTATTATAGCCACACAGTAGGAGCATATCAGATACATTTTAAATGAATACATGATGAGGAGATCCTGGAGAAAAGAGAACTCTAGAGGATGTTGTGGTTTTTAAATATTTACAGGACAAGAAGAGAGAGTTCTGTAAAGAGCAAGAACAGAGGGAAGCTCAGGGAGACAGTGTTCAGGCTGATAGAAGAAAGCTGTGCCCAGTGGAGCAGATTAGATAGATAGGGAGTGAATTCTTTAGGAGAGTGTGAATCCTTCACTGAAGTTTTCAAACATCAGTTGGATTCAATGACTTTTAAATCAAATGTGGCTGATTAGTCTGAAGTTCGAATGTAGTTATACACAGGACATGTTGTCGAGAATCTTGGTTGGCAGGCTTCCAGGTGTACACAAAGTGAATTATTTTATTTTTTTCTTCCTCAGCCCAAGGCTTATTGATATTTGCGGAGTTGATTTCTGCGATTAAGAGGACGTTGGCTCGCCTTCTCGTGATCATTGTGAGCCTGGGCTATGGCATTGTGAAGTAAGTACTGGCGTGTGGGAAAAATGCTGGGTCCCAGCCCAGTGATTCAGTCCGTCTACGTTATGACCTTTGTGAAAATGGAACTTCTAAGTATTGTAGTACAAATCCCTTTGGGAAAAATCTACAAGAACACATTTTTAAAAGATTTCCACATACTTGCTATTTTATATTATCTTCCAGTAAAGACCCTGAATTTGTATTTCGATAACTTTATATAGTTAGATGAATAAATAATCAGCTTTAAGGATAATGGAAAATCTAAAATGATTCAAACCATTTTCAAACCCTTTTCTGTTTTTTAGACAGTATCATTAAGCTTTGATGGTCCTATTTGAGTGTTGGAAGAGAGAGTGGATTAAACACCGAGTCAGCAAAACTTCTGACTGAAACCTGTCTGTCCCTCGAGGACCCTGCTTCTGGACCCTCTCCGGCGGGTCTTTTCCTCTTCTCACCTGTGAATCACTGGGCATAACTATGGGAGAACTTGATTTCTATCCTTGTTGTGTTTTTTCAGACCTTTCTTCCTGCTTCTTTCCTAAAACCCTGATTCCCAGAAGCTCACTCTTCAGGCTGGGTCACCTGCTGCATCTTGTTGTGGTCACTGTGAGCTTCCAGACCCTCCCTCATCCCTCAGCTCTGTGGGCACTGGCTTCACAGGTGTCATCCTCAGCATTTCATCTGTCAGAAGGCCATGGGGTCTCAGGAGCCACGTGCATGACCCTTTAAGTAACCTGACCTCACCTCCCCACCTCTCCTGCTCTTGCCTGTCACCACGTTTCAGCTACTGATTCCCAGTATCATTTTCTAGACTTTATTATATGGATAACTGCACCCTCTTCAAAATCTCAGTTTTAAGCAATCCGCTTTTCAACTGTCAACCTCCTCTGTTTCTGGTTACTTTCTTTAACGTGTCGGTGTCAGTCTCTTTTGACTGTACGTTGGCCTCCAGCCTTTTGACCCTGGCACCTTCCATTGTCCCTCCCCATCTTATATCCTTACCTTCTTCCTTTTGCTTGGATTCCCTGGTCCAGCAGGACACTGACAGCCAAAGACCCCTGCCTTTCTCTTTGTCAGCCTTCTTGACAAAACCCCAGCCTTGCTAAGTCCAGCTTTCCTTCTGCCTCAGGCTCCCACCCGAGCAGGGGAATTTGCCCAAAAAGAGCCCTGGACCACACTGAGGGGGCCTACTTGCCATTCATGACCCTAAACTTCACGTGCACCCTCAGTGCTGCTGGCAGTTGTACTCAGTCCCCTTGCCACTATTTCCTCACTCTCCTGTCTGCAGAAGACCGTTTCACCCCTTCTCTCTCAGACTCTACCCTGACCTTAGGTTTTTCTTCACTGAGGAAGTAGAAGCCATCAGAGGGGAATTCCACTGCATCTGTGCCCCCAGACCCTGTCATTTCCCCCACATCTGGACCGCATGAACCACTTTCCTCTTCTTGATAGTCACGGGCCACCCCTGCCTTTGTGCCCACTCAACTGTGAGGGAAACTGTCCTAGTGCTCGGTTTTGCTTTTTCTTGCATCGTCAGCTTTCCTCTCTGGTGGGTCACCCCCATCAGCATCTCGTTATTTCTACCATTTTTTAAAGTGAAGCCCTCCCTCCACCCCACATGGCCCTCTCCTCCGCTTCTGCCTCCTTCCCCTTTCCCCTGTGCAGCGTAACTTCTCACATGAGTAGTCTGTACCTCAGCCTCCCCAGTATTGCTCTATCGAGACTGCTCTTGTCAAGGCCACCATGACCTCCCCCTGCCATATCACATGGCCCTGCTCAGCCCTCGTCCAGTTGTCCTGTGAGCAGCTTTAAGGAGTGCCAGCTTTGCCTGGTTTCTGGGAGCTCGTCTTCCATCCTCTCACGTCACTGGCTACTCCTCCCCAGCCTCCTCTGCTGCACCCTCCTGTGTTCCTGAGCTCCGGCCCCCGGGAGCCCAGGCTCAGGCCTCTGCTCTGTGACTCGCACCCCTAGGCTCTCCTCCTGTGTGCATGCCCGTTTGCTTGTGAGCTGGGGATTGTGGAGTTAGCAGGATTTTAGCCTGGAAGCCTTTATCCCCCTGGAGTTTTATTGGAGATTCTTTCTCAAATGCCTTTGTGTTCTTAGTACAGTGTAGGAAACGAAGGCCTCTTGTTGAAGAATCTTGCAGTACCTTTCACAGCTCTGGTTATGAACATCAGATACCAACAGGTGCAGTGTTGTTACTGTGAAAGGAATAGAAGATTAAATGAATGGGTACAGATACAAACCCTTTTTAAATGAATCCCTTCACTGTTAGCTTGCTTGGCTCAACCCATAAAGTGAGAGCAGTAACATTTCTGGTTATTTGGAGGTTCTGGTTAGTTGATTATAATGAATCAGAATTTAGATTCCTTAGATTAGGTAAATAGTCTTAATTAAATATGAGCTATGGCCATTAACTTAATTTTTTACTTATATTTTGTTTTGAAATGACTATCTTAAATATTTTTTTAAACCAGTTTTTTTCTTCTAATTACTCTGAGAGGAGGGTTTTTGAGCAGCCTTAAATGTATGTGCAATAAATTCTGATTTGCAAATATCATGAAATTATTCTATTTTAAATTATTAATTGCAAAAACCACCATCTTTGTATTTTCCCAACTCAATTATATTTTGAAAGAGCCAAAAAAAAATTTTTTTTTTTTGTTTGTTTTTTTGGAGACAAAAGTCTCACTCTCGCTCAGGCTAGAGTGCAGTGGCGCGATCTTGGCTCACTGCAACCTCTGCCTCCCAAGTTCAAGCGATTCTCGTGCCTCAGCCTCCCCAGTAGCTGGCACTACAGGCACGAGCCACCACCCCCGGCTAATTTTTTGCTTTTTTTGGTAGAGACGGGGTTTCACCATGTTGGCCAGTTTGGTCTCGAACTCCTGAGCTCAAGTGATCTGTGTACCTTGGCCTCCCAAGATGCTAGGATTACAGGCATGAGCCACTGCGCCTGGCCCAAAAATGTTATTGTAACTCTTTCAGTTTAAAGAATGAAAATGAAATTCTGTTAGCACTCCTGTTCTGGTTGAGAGCTGGTGATCAGAAAGGAGGTCATGGACTTCCGTCTCCTCCTGTCCTGCTCTTCCTCTGCCCAAGTCATGAGACAAGTGAATTATCTCTGAAAAGACAGACCTCAGGAAGAATTAAGTTAGACTTCTCAGTGGCACTTAGAAGTTGGCATTTACCTTCCTAGATTTCATCAACCTACTCTTCCATTCTATAGAAACAGTACCTGAATTATATTTATTCTGTTGCTTGAATTTCAGCAGCAAAATCCTCTGGCACCTTTGTGGCCTCCAAATATTGCTTCACAGGCATCAGTATAGCTTCAGGTCCTAGAGAAAGAGACCCTTTGTTCCTGGGCCTGTTTCCTAAAACAAAGTACCTCAGAGCCGGGAACAGACTGATGTGATTAGATAGTGACTTCCTGGTATTGGAAATGGTGCCAGTTACTGTATTCAGGTGCATTTTACTCACCCATGCTTTTTCTTCTTTCTCTGTTTCCTCTTCCTGATTCCAGGCCTCGTTTAGGAACAGTCATGCACCGGGTGATCGGACTGGGGCTTCTATACTTAATCTTTGCAGCTGTTGAAGGCGTGATGAGAGTCGTTGGGGTAAAAACTACATAATTCTACCACCCCTTTTTGTTATTGCTGTGAAATGTGGTTTTACTTTGTATCTCCTGAGATGAATTTCTAGATAGAAACTTGTGAAAAAGGCCCAATTTGAACTTTTCTTCTATGGGATGTTTCCCTTTTAAAATACTTCCTGAAAGGCAAAGGCTAGACAGAGTGCTTCTTAAAATGATATGACTGATTGCGAAGGCACCGCTTGATATCATCCCAGGTATCAGTCCCATCCCAGAAAGGTTCATGGTTGTTCTTCATAGAGAACATTTGTCTTTATCATTATGCAGCTGGTATACCTTAATATCATTCTTAACCCTGGATTTTAAAATGTATCAAGTGAACAGAAAGTTAATTACACCCTTCAGGTATACATACAGTACATTCCATCACTCTTTTAAGTCTCATTTGTTTATTCATTTTCTCTGACTCTTGGGGACTAGCTATTTTGAGGATTCAGTAGACCCCACCACTGGAAAAGCCTAGAGGAAGTGATGTTCAAGGGGAAGGTGACTCTGGATGTGGGCAGCAGCACTTTATTCTCTGGAGAAGTATCAGTATTTATGTCTGCAAAGACCCCTAGATTTCTAGCTTCAGTTTTTTTACTTTTATTTTGTGCGGTTTTTTGTTTGGTTGTCTCATTGGTTGGTTGGTTGGTTGGTTGGTTGGTTGGTTGGTTAGTTGGTTGGTTTTGGAGACAGGGTCTTGCTCTGTTGCCTAGGCTGGGGTGCAGTGGTGCAGTGGCGCAGTGGCATGATCATGGCTCACTGCAGCCTCCATCTCCTAGGCTTAAGCAGTCCTCCCACCTCAGCCTCCCGAGTAGCTGGGACTACAGGTGCAGGCCACCACACCAGACTAATTTTTGTATTTTTTGTAGAGACAGGGTCTCACTATGTTGCCCAAGCTGGTCTTGAGTTCCTGGCTGGCCTCAAGTGATCCTCTTACCTCAGCCTCCCAAAGTATTGGGATTACAGATATGAGCTACCACTCATGGTTGCTTCAGTTTTTTGAATAAATGGTTGAGGATTGAGTGATTAAGAAGCTTATTATATCTTACCTAATCCAAAGACCTTTGTCATTTTACCTAAAATGTCTTTGGATTAGCTGTATAAATCAGATCATAAATATTTATCCAATAATGCTAAAAAGCCTCATTCTTCTCCCTGTTGTCTTTGATACACCTGCATTCTGTGTTAGATGCTCTTTTAGTCTTTGAGTATATTTATTTCCACGTTTGTATGATCATGAAGAACTCTGCATTCATATAATAATAATAATAAATACTTGCCAGAAGGAAATAGAAAAGATAAATATCCCACATGTAAATACACCATATATATTGCATTCCTTTAAAATTGTACATAGCTTTGTGGCACACGCCTGTAATCCTAGCTACTTGGGAGGCTGAGGCAGGAGAATGGCTTGAACCTGGGAGGCAGAGGTTGCAGTGAGCTGAGATTGCGCCATTGCACTCCAGCCTGGGCAACAAGAGCAAAACTCCATCTCAAAAAAAAAAAAAATTTTTTTTTACATAGCCAATATCTTAGATAGTGACTTTTAAAGATGACTAGTCAGAGTAAATGTCTAACATGGATCCCCCCCTTCACTTTTTCTGTGTCCCTTCACAACACAGTCAGGAAAGATCGGGAGTTCGTTTCGTTAATAGCCCTGGCTGTCGGTTTGGTATGGAGGAGAGAGATTGAAATGGCTGGTGTTAGTGAGGTTGGGGACACGATGCTTTTTATTTGCCATTACATAATACAGTTTTATGTTGCTATCATCACATAAATTAGCACTTGTTGCTATCAAAAAACAGGTCATTTCCATGTGCTTAAACACAATCCTCTTAGGAAATTAAATCTTTTATGTGGCTTTGTAAAGTAATGAGATAAGCTAAATTATTTTTCTTCATCAAATAATTGCTATAGTGCAATGAAGGTGTTACATTCAGGTTTCTTCCCTTATTTTTATCTTTCAGGGTTCTAACCATTTAGCTGTTGTTCTTGATGACATTATTTTAGCAGTTATTGACTCCATTTTTGTGTGGTTCATATCCTTTACTGTGTCCTTCAAAATAGTTTGTTGTATCATGAAAATCAGATTACATGTAATTTGTAATAACAATAGAAAGAAATACAGTTATGCATTTTTGTTACCTTAATACGAGGGTTCACTTGAAGGTGAAAAAGTAGCAACTCCCCAAACAAGGAATATCTTTATTTTTTCTATGTAGTTTAGCAAACAGTTAGTGCTCATTCTCAGTATGTGCCCCATACTGACGAGGCATGGGTGAAAAAGATGTCCCTAAATTTAAGGGATTCACAGCCTTGTAGGGGAGACAGATACATAACTGGCATCAATATAGCAGTAGTAGTTGCCATCTTAGAGAGGTGCTGTGCCAACAGGGGAAGAGAGAAGTTAGTGCTGGCATAAAAATCAGGAAAGACTTCACAGAGATGGCAACATTTAAATTGAGACTGGGAAGACAAGTAGGGGTTTACTATTAATAAGGAGGTAATTAGGGAAGAGGCATTCTAGGAGGAACGGAGGGGAGCAAATAGTTGAAGCAGGAAAACAGAGGGGGACAGTGGCAGAATGTCCAGGGAAGCCTGCCTCTGGGTGGACATGCGTGGGAGAGCCTTGGCAGGCGGTTCAGGGAAGGGTGGCAGGGCATGCTCAAGAGCTGAGTGCCTTCCAGAGGCAGGGGCTGGAGAGGAATTGAAGCTGCACAGGTGAGTAATGTGATGAAACCTGTGTCAGTGAGAACTCTGGTGACAGAAGACAATGACGTGGGAAAGGAGAGTCTAGAGGCAGGAAGGTGAGTCAGTATTCCTTTGCCTTTGCAGTGGTCGAAAGAAGAGATGGTGAGGGTCAGAAGTAGGGTAGGGGATATGGAAAGAAGGACCCACGTGATAGACTTGCTAGAAATGGGTGGAAGAGAGCAGGTTCAGAGAAGGTTTAGGGGCTGCAGCCATATTGCAGGAGAAGTTTTAGAGGCAGTAAGTACTGGATCCTCGAGGGTCTTCTCTGATTCGATGACTCAAGTTGAGTCTGGGGAATCCCATTGCTTTTTCTTCATGGGGGCACTTGTGGAAATGGGAGGAATTCCAGAGAAAATGTGACTGACCAGAGTGGAATGCAGGGTTATGCATATCCCAGAACATTCTTTGGATCTGTTTCTATTATATTTATGTCCTCTTTGAAGTGCTTTCCTGTTCGATAGGTTTCATTTTTTGCCAAGTTCTTTGTTTCCTCTGTTTTTGATACTTATGTCTTTTAGCTTTTTGACATTAATTTTTTTTAAAAATTGTTTTTCTTGTATCTTTTTCCATTTTCTCATCTATGTGTCTCATAGGAAGGGCCAGAGGGCTTGGATCTCATCACTATGCCCTAGAAGGAAGGTCTCCCATTTTTCAGGTGTGCTAGCAAACGTAGCACTCCTCACAGGCTCTTCTGAGCCACTTGTGGGTTGTTTTCTAAGCTGGGTCTACCTATTCTTTAAATTCCCTGTTTGTGAATTCTCAATATGCTTCCAACTTAAAAAGCCTATGAAGAGTGCTACAAACCTAAAATTTGTAATTCATTATCCTCACTCGTCAAAGCAGTGATTCTTAACCTTGTTTGGGTACTAGGATCAGACATGCCTTGGAAAATCTGCTAACAGCTGTGGAGCCTCTCTTCACAGAACACAGACACAAGGAGCTTTGCATGACAGGGCAGTTAAAGACTTACCAAATTATATCTGTGGACATCTTAGGAGTCTGAGGAGCCTACTTAGGGAATAATAACTGATCTAAAGAGTTGTTTCTGACTGAACTTGTTTAAAAAAGCATATTCTACTTTGTTCAGAGCTGCTAGTTCAGAATCCAAGTTTGTTGAATAAAATTATAGTTAAATAAATCTGATTTTCTCAGAGAGTAATATAAATATCTTCCTCTGGTGTCATTTTCATATTTTCTATGTTAAAAAAAATTAAAGACATTCATTTGCTAAAAATGTGAAGTCTGTTCCTCAGTTCTACATGTGAGCAGTGTTCCAGTGATAAGAGAGAGTACTCACCACAAAGTCTGTAGGTCCCACAGGACTGCTTGTTAAGGGGACTCTCCTGCCTTAAGAATGGGCAGGAGGTATAAACATACCTTGCATTGGGATAGGCAGAATGACAGTGGAGATGAACCTGCCTGTTGACCTCAGATTATCTTTAGATCTTAGTGTCTTATTTTCTGTCATTGTGTGTTTAGAAAATGAGCTGATTATATCTATTCAATTTAGAATTGTCTTGTTTCTAAAACCGTGTATGCTTGGAACTTTAACAAGTTAGGGAGTATGGTCCTTCATTCAATTAATTAAGCTGCAGACTGCGTTTTTTAAAAAAATAAACTATCTTTTCTGGTAATTTATAGATATTTATTTCAAATACTTCTTGTTCTTTTTTTTTTTTTTAAGACGGAGTCTCGCTCTGTCACCAGGTTGGAGTGCAGTGGCGTGATCTCAACTCACTGCAACCTCCACCTCCCAGGTTCAAGTGATTCTCCTGCCTCAGCCTCCCGAGTAGCTGGGACTACAGGCGAGCGCCACCACGCCCAGCTAATTTTTTGTATTTTTAGTAGATACGGGGTTTCACCGTGTTGGCCAGGACGGTCTTGATCTCTTTATCTTGTGATCTGCCTGCCTCAGCCTCCCAAAGTGCTGGGATTACAGGCGTGAGCCACCGTGCCCTGCCGATTTCTTGTTCTTAACCATCCACAAGGTAGTTCATTGGGAAAAACACTCAGTAATGCAGCTTGGCAGAAAATTCCAAAGAAAAGCAGCTCTGATGGCTCTAATCCATCTGGATTTGAGTGAGGGTAATTTATTACCTTTATGGACAGCATTGACTTTCACACATTCCAGTATCTGATTAGTCAGATTGGGGTAGGAAAATAAGGAAAACAGATGAAAGACTTAGTTTGCTTAATTATGAATATTTATAATGAAAATGTTTCAGGAAATAGTCAAACAAATCTAGAATGTGAAAGATCTTTAGTGTTTCATGGTGAGACAAAGGAAGTCTAATGTCTATTTCTGCATGAGCCTG
Organism: Pan troglodytes; assembly: GCF_028858775.2. Classification (NCBI taxonomy): domain Eukaryota; kingdom Metazoa; phylum Chordata; class Mammalia; order Primates; family Hominidae; genus Pan; species Pan troglodytes. The sequence goes on along the minus strand of NC_072410.2, from coordinate 11,125,534 downwards.
AATTTGTGAAGTTTGCTGTCAGATTGCTGTTTGGTAATTTTTATCACTAAAATGAAATGTCTGCTTTTTCTATACAGAAAGATAGCAGATTTCCTAAATGATATAAATGACAAGAAAAAAAAAGCAGAACTAAATACGTATATAATTGAGTGCTTTGGAAAATGACCCTGCTTCCTTTGATTTTGATGAACTTACTATAACCAGTCCTCTAAGAATCTAATTCTAAAGTCATAGGAAAAAAAGTAGGCTGAAAAATTCAAAAGCCATAGCCTTAGCCTTTCTCCTGTGGCCCTTCCTCCCCTTTTTTTCTTCTTGTTTCTCTTTTGTTTCTCTTTTCTTTTCTTTCTTTCTTTCTTTTTTTTTTTTTTTTTTTTTTTTTGCTGTTTTGCTGCAGGTGAGTGATTCTGATCTTGTTCTTCTGGCCAGCCTCCCCCTCTCTCTCCTTGACTCTGGCTTGTGCTGGTGGATATCCTTTTCCTACCACAGTAGCGCGCTCTCACTTCAGGATCAGAAGGGCTATTTGTTTTCGTGACTACTTTCCTTCCATGGCAGGAATGATTTACACTTTACCTAAATTTAACAGTGTCTTGGTAAGTGGAGGCTTAGGCAATTTCAAATTTACTTTTTATTCCTTAGCTTAAAAACATTTTTTTAAAATTATTAAACCAGACCAGATTTTTTTTTAATCCTAAAAATTTGGTTTTAGTCAAGAATTGTTAAAAGTATATGTTTTGATGTATTTAAGGAATAAAGTATATTTGCATTTTTAAAGTTCTCATAGTAACCTGAATTGGTTGTATTGTATTGCTTTAGAAATTGATCTTTTGTAATTTGATGGTCATTTAGAAGATTAAAAAGCAGTTTTGTACTAAAGTAGCTTTAGTACTAAAATGAAGTCTTTTATTAATGACATATTTAACATTTTTAAAACTTGCCACATCCATTCTGTTGCTCAGCTCTGTTATTTTTAGTGTTTGGTTCATAAACAAAGCTTGTTGGTCTGCTCCAGAGGAAGGAAATCTCATTTAAGAGCAGAGAGAGCTGGCTTGAATTCTGCTTCACTGCTGAGGAGTCAGTGGAAAAGTCTTCTTTTTGCTTCTTCATCCTTGGCAATGTTGAACTTCACCTGAGCCCTGTGCTCCTGGAAAACAGCCAAGATTAAGACACCCCCCTCCAAACCCCCTTCCCTATTTGTGTTCCGAGAAAAGACTTACCTCAGAGAACCCCCTTCCCCACTGGACTTAGGTAAGACTCCTGGAGGCCCGCTTGTCTACCTATGACAAGGCCGGGCACAGACCCTCTGAGTTCCCATTCCTTGCATCACGAATAATTAGATGAACTCTTTATATCCACTGATCGATCTGAACAAAACACTGAACCAAACTGTAAGTATTCTTCTTCCTCCAGGCCATAAACGTTGACTCACCGTCAGCCTGAGCCAACACACAGCCCTCCCGAGAATCTGCAGACCTCAAGAAAAGACATTCCCTCATCAGTGTGTCTAGTCCCACCACTCACTCCCCACACCTACTGCTTTTTATCCTTGTTTGCTGTGCTCTATAAAAGAAAAACCCTTTTCTGCCTGACCTCTGAGACTCTTGCAGATCTTATAGTCGTAGTATTCTTCCTGTTGCAATAATCGTCCCCCGTTGCAGTCATCTTTCAAATAAAGCCTTTAACTAAGTCCAGATTTGTCTTATCTGATGAATTTTAGTTTTAAAATTTATAAAATGGAATTGGTAGATGACCTAACCTCTTAATTATGGTTATTCAAATAATAAAATGAGAATAGACTAGAAAGAACAAAATAAGAAAGAAATAGGGCCGGAAAAGCACAAGCCAAATGGCATGTCACAATGTGATCTGTAAAGAGTGTCTCACTTGGAGGGGTTTTAGTGCGTGCACTGCTCTATCCCGTGTTGCGGGTGCGTGGCATTGGTGGAACGCATCATGGGTCTTCCGTGTTTTTTCCTTGGAGTTTGTTTTCTTAGTTCAGACAACGGTAAATTGTAAAAGAAAATCTGTGATAAAGTATAATGATTGTACAATATTGGCCAAGAGAACATTTTCTGTGTTTTCATTAGCTTCAAATTTTAGGAACTGTATTTAGCAGTACTGACTTTGGAAACATAGTAGAAGATTCTGTTGTTGTTTTTTTTAACCTCTTATTATTACCTGGAATGTTTTTCCTTAACTTTTTTCACATTTTTATTAGTTTGGCACAAACTATGAAGACCCTAAGGCTAAGAAAGAACACTGTGAAATTTTCGTTATATAGACATTTTAAAAATACTCTGATCTTTGCTGTGCTGGGTAAGCTATTTAATTTTTCTTACAGTAAATTATCTTAGTATTGTTGTATTCCTTCAAAGGTGACTTTTTGTGTGTGTTTCAGCTTCTATAGTGTTTATGGGGTGGACAACTAAGACATTTAGAATTGCAAAATGCCAATCAGTAAGTATAACCTTCCTATTTAAACAGTTATTTTTATTTATACTATTTTGTAGAATTTTGAAGAATTTAGTTTATGCTTGCAAATAGAGGTGATTTTAATGGAGATTTTCGTTTTTACTTTGAACTATTTTTTACAGAGTTATAAAAACTTTTGGCTGGGTGTGGTGGCTCACGCCTGTAATCTCAGCACTCTGGGAGGCCAAGGCAGGTGGATCACGAGGTCAGGAGATCGAGACCATCCTGGCTAACACAGTGAAACCCCGTCTCTACTAAAAATACAAAAAATTAGCGGGTGCCTGTAGTCCCAGCTACTGGGGAGGCTGAGGCAGGAGACTGGTGTGAACCCAGGAGGTGGAGCTTGCAGTGAGCTGAGATTGCGCCACTGCACCCCAGCCTGGGCGACACAGCAAGATTCCATCTCAAAAAAAAAAAACAAAAAAAAAAACTTTTAACTCCTCCAAGTGAGTCTGAAAAAGTTCCTCCGAAATCTCCTTTTCCTATTATGCCCTTTTGTCAAGTTTTTTTAATATATTTTGAAAATAAATTCTCTTCCTGTATACCCTAACAGGAAATCCTTTTCTTCCTGCACACCGTGAAATTGAGTGGTTTGTATCTAGATGGACTAGAAATCTTAAGACTGGCATGTTTCTAGGATCGTGTGTTCAGTATGGGCATTCGAGCGATGTTTTCTTTTTTTTTTTGAGAAGAGTCTCACTCCGTCAGCCAGTCTGGAGCGCAGTGGTGCGATTTCAGCTCACTGCAACCTCCGCCTCCCGGGTTCAAGCAATTATCTGCCTCAGCCTCCCGAGTCGAGTGATGTTTTCTATGGGTTCTCATGTTGGAAGAAGATATATTCTTACACTTAGAATATGAAAGGTCCTCTTTTGGGGATTTGTCGAGATTTGGAGCTAGTCTCTAGTGCCATATAAATAATCACAAAAAGCCCTCTGAAAATCCAGAGCTTTTGCTGCCTTAGAGACAATTTAATAAAAGAAGAGGCTGGGCCTTCTGACCTTAGTATTTGCCATTTGAAATCCTAAGTATATGTTTTGCATCTTTTGATTTTGAAATCTTTCTGTTAACCCAAAAATTTTATGGCAGGGAATATTTGTAACGTTAAACAACCCTTTAGAAACATTTTGAACAATATAGGTTTCTTGAAAAAATATGTGCTTGTTTATTTGGAAGACTTACTGGTTGGAAAGATTTCATTAGTACTTGTCATTGTACATTATTTGAATGGGAAACCTATATGCTTATCAGAAAATTAACGTTTCATGCTTGAATTGTCCTTATTTTAGGATTGGATGGAACGCTGGGTTGACGATGCATTTTGGAGCTTCCTTTTTTCGCTTATCCTTATTGTAATCATGTTTTTGTGGAGACCATCAGCAAACAATCAGAGGTACCTAACATGGGCAATTTCAAGTCGTCAAGGATTTGTTGATCACCTTCTATAGTGTCAAGAACACGTTTATAGAAACCAGGAGAATAGTTGCTTTTAAGGAGTATACAGTCAAGTAGGGAGATAAGCAAAACAAATGCAAGACAGTGAAAAAAGAGATGTATAGACTAGTCAAAGGGAAGATGGAAGAGGGTTGAGGAAGACTTCTTGAAGCGACAGCGCTTACATTACACCTTGAGGAAAGGAATAGGATGGCGAATGACTGAACTGGGAAAGAGTGTCCATTTTCTGGGATGGTGGGAAAGGCATGAGATACTTTGGAGGCCAGTGAGACATGCAGTTTGGTTAATACCACATACTCATATTGGAGGGAGATCAAGCTGGAAGGGAGAAGTACGGCCAAAATGACAAAAGACTTGAGTGTCAAGTTCAGAAAGTTGTACTTGAGACTGCATGTGATAGGAAGCCTCAGCTTCCTTGCTTTATCCCTTTGCCCCAAGGAGAGAACTTAAGTTCTTGTCCATCCTTTAGGAAAAAATGAAAAAGTATGTACAGATTCAACATCCCAAATCCCAATCCAGAATGCTACAAAATCCAAAACTTTTTGAGCACGGACAGGATACTCAAAGGAAGTGCTCATTGGAACATTTTGAATTTCAGATTTTCAGATTTGGGATGCTCAACTGGTAAGGATAATGCAAATGTTCCAAAATCTGAAAACATCCAAAACTCAAAACACTTCTGGTCTCAGGCATTTTGCATAAAGGCTACTCAACCTCTATCAGTGTGTTTCTCCTGTCCTTTTTAAAATTATACAATAATACATATATATATATACACACACGCATATACATACACATACTGTTCTGTACCTTCCTGTTTAAGGTCACGCCTATAATCCTAGCACTTTGGGAGGCCAAGGTGGGTGTATGACTTGAGCCCAGGAATTCGAGACCAGCCTGGGCAACAAGGCAAAACCCTCTTTCTACAAAAAAATACAAAAATTAGCCAGGTGCGGTGGTATGTGCCTGTACTCCCAGCTACTTGGGAGGCTGAGGTGGGAGGATGGCCTGAGCCCAGGAGGTGGAGGTTGCAGTGAACTGAGATCATGCCACTGCTACTGCACTCCAGCTTGGGCAACAGAGCCAGACCCTGTCTCAAAAAAAAAAAAAAAAAAAAAAAAACACAAAAAAAAACAACTATCTTTCCATATCAGCATGTATAGATCTACCACATTACTTTTAATGGTTTTATGGCATTTTATAACATGAATGTAATATAATTTATATAAGCAGTCCCTGGTTATTAGACATTTTGTTTACAAAATAGATTTTTGCTATTATCAATAATGTTTTCAGAATGCTGTTGGACATCATCTTGGCAAACTTTTGTTAGTGTAATGTAAGGTAAATGAATTTTTACTTTAATGGCTATTGCCAAATGACCCTCCAGAAAGGTTGTCTTGATTCACACTCCATCAGCAGTATTTTGAGCTTATCACCCTAGGAATTGTGGCCCATTCAGTGGGCTTTATTTTCACCAATCAGATTAGCAACTTTTCTTTTTTTAGGGAATAAACTGACAAGTGGTGAGCAAAGAGGTAAACCTGACATGGAGAAAGAAACAGCAGAAAGTTCCCTTCCCTCAACATTAAATATTGCAAAATTGCTTTGCAGAAAGATTTTACCCACTTATGCTTTTACAAACAGGGTTTGAGAGCTCCAGTTTCACAATTTCTTAATGATAATTTTAGCTAATTTGAAAATAATTATGTTTTCATTATTTTAAAGTATAAGAAATTTTTTAAATGTAGATTTTTTATACAATGGCTTTTAGATATAAACTGAAAATTGAACAAGTTTAAACATACTAGTAAAACTACTCCTTGTTTTTGCTATAGATATGCCTTCATGCCCTTAATAGATGATTCTGATGATGAAATTGAGGAATTCATGGTAACTTCTGAAAATTTAAGTGAGTAATATGTTTTCTTTTTAAATGACCATTGTACATATTGCAACAGAAATATTGTACCTTTACCCGTGATGCAAGGTCACATATATTGTTTTTTTCTATAAAATATTTTAAAAACTTTTATCTTCAGAAACCTTATTTTGGTAGACAGTAACAGAAAGGTCAGTGATGAAATTTTGAAGACTATTGTAGTTTGAGCTTGTTACTCATTTCGTAAAATGTTGAAATAGTTACACTGTTTTTCATAAGAATGGTTTGATGTATATTGTGCTTAGCTGCTAAATAATGTTCATCTTGATGATTGCTAAGTTTCTTTGAGTTGCATCTTCTTGCTCTTTTTAAAGTATGCACACCTGTAATTTCTGATCATGCTGAAAGCATTTCTACTTAAAGTTTTAATGATATTTTCATTCTTTCTGTTATTTTCTACATAGCATTTTATCATTTTATTAATTTTATTGTAATCTAAGCATCTGTTAAGGCAACATCAATAAGTAACTCAGATGTGGAGGGTAATTTTATCTTTGTTTCATTTTTTTGTCCTCTTACTTTTGCTTCTCTTAGTAACATTCTTTTTCACCTTCTGTTTTGGTTCTCTAATACATCGATGAAATAGAAAACAGGAAAAGAAATAGAAAAAAATCATCAAATCTAAAAGTAATTACTTTGAAAAGCTTAGTGAAAAGTGGCTTAACCTCTAGCTACTCTAAACCAGAAATAAAGAGAAAGTACAGTGGACCCTTGAACAATGTAGGGTTAGGGGCACCAAACTCCTGAGCAGTTGAAAATCTACTTATAACTTTTGACTCTCCCAAAACTTAACTACTGATAGTCAACTGTTGACCAGAAGCCTTACTGTTAACATAGTTATCACATATTTTGTATATTATATGTATTTTATACTGTATTCTTACAATAAGGTAGGTGGAGCAAAGAAAATGTTATTAGGTAGAAGGAAAGGGGAGGCAGCAAAGGCAGACATATATGGTGTCACTTTTATTGAAAAAAACTTGCATGTAGGTGGACCTGAGCAGTTCAAACCCATATTATTCAAAGGTCAACTGTAGTACAGTAAGACAAACTTCTAATGTTGGAAATGATAGAGAGGACATTACTATGGTAAAAAAGGTAAATAAGGAAATATTATGAACAACTTTATGGTAACAAATTGGGCAATCTGGATGAGGCAGACAAGTTCATTGAAAAATACAAGTTCATTGAAAAATACATACAACAACCCAATTTTAATTCTAACCCTGTGCCACTAAGTCTGAATAGCTCTGATCTATTAGAAATTTAAAAAAAATTTTTTTAATTTAAAATCTTCCTATGAAGTACCAGGCCCAAATGGATTCACTAGTGAGTCCTTTCAAATACTTAAGGAAGAAATGGAAGAAATATTCTAATTTTACACAAAATCTTTAGAATGTAAAGGAGGTGGGAGTACTTAAAAGGCCAGTACAACTGAAATGCCAAAGTCTAACAGACGTTACAAGAAAAAATTATAGACCAAAAATTATAGACCAATTATACACCAATATATCATTAATGAGTGGGCATACAAAAATTCTTTAAAAATATTAGCAAATAAAATCTAGCAAAATATAGAAAGACAATCATGATCAAGTGGACTTTATCCCAGGGTTGCAAGGCTGTTTTAACATTCCGAAAATCACTCGGTATAATTCATCATATTAAAATAGTACAAATAAGGCTGGGTGCGGTGGCTCATGCCTGTAATCCCAGCAGTTTGGGAGACTGAGGCAGGCAGATCACCTGAGGTCAGGAGTTTGAGACCAGCCTGGCCAACATGGCAAAACCCCCCTCTTGACTAAAAATACAAAAATTAGCCGGGCGTGGTGGTGTGTGCCTGTAATCCCAGCTACTTAGGAGGCAGAGACGGGAGAATTGCATGAACCCAGGAGGCAGAGTTTGCAGTGAGCCAAGCCACTGCACGCCAGCCTGGACAACAGAACAAGACTCTGTCTCAAAAACATAAATAAATAAATAAAAATAAAAATAAAATAGTACAAATAAAAGAAGAAAGAAGAAAAAAATGACAAAAGTATCTCAGTGGGTACAAATAACAAAAGCCTCAGCAAACTAATTCTAAAATGGTATGAAAACACTCCACAGTTAAAATTCTATTTAATGGTGAAATAGTGAACACTTTCTTCTCAAGATTAGGGATAAAGTGCAAGGGTATGTACATACCACTTTGATTCTGCATTGTATGGGAGGTCCTACCTAGTGCAGAGAAGCAAAACAAAACTCCAAAGAATGTGCAAGAAAGAACATGTGGAAGGGAGGAAGTAAAACTGTGTTTATTCGCAGGCAACAAGGTTATGTATGGAAAAATCCCAAGGAGTCTAAAGAGAAGAAAAAGTACGGTAGAACTAAGTGACTGTGACAGTCATAGGGTATAGGTCCAATGTACAGAAGTCAGTTGTTTTTCTACATATTAACTGAAAACAATTGAAGGTGAAGTTTAAAATGTTATTTACCATACCTTCAAAAATAAAATACTTGGAATAAGTTTAATGAAAAATACGTAAAACCTCTGCAATGAACACTATAAAACAATGCAGAGATAAATTTTAGAATAAGTAAATGTAGAGATAGAACCTGTGTCTGAATTGGAACTCTCAGTATTAAGCTGTCAGTTTCCCAGTCTGATAAACAGATTAAGTGCAATCCCAATTATAATTCTAGCTGACTTAAAAAAAATACAGTGGTTAAGTTGATTCTAAAATGTATATGGAAAAGCAAAAGACGTAGAAGATCCTTAACATTCTTGTAGTTACAACATGGATGAACCTTGAAAACATTATTTTAAGTGAAAGAAGCCAATCACAAAAGACCACATACTGTATAATTTTGTTTATATGAAAGGTCCAGAATAGACAAGTCCGTAGAGGCGGAAAGTAGATCAGTGCTTGTCACAGGTTAGAGGAGGGGGAAAGTAGGGACTGACTGCTAATGGGTTTGGGGTTTCTTTGTGGGGTGATGAAAATTTTCCAAAATTGGAGAGTGGTGAATATCTCAAATCTCTGTGAATATCTCAAAATCTAACTGTACTTCAATATGGTATGCGAATTATCTCTCAATAAAATAAAATTAGTGGATTTATGCTGATTTCAAGACATAATTATTTCAGATTACAGCAATCCAGACAGTGTGGTATTGGCATAAGGATAGAGAAATCCATCAAGGTAGTAAAATAGAGTCCAGGAATAAACCCATGCATGTGTGGTCAGTTGATTTTTGACAAAGGCACCAAGGCTTACATGAAGAGAGGATAGTCTTTTTAATAAATGGTACTGGAACAACTGGATAAATGTGTAGAAAAAAAAATCATTAGACTTTTGTTGCACATCTCACAATCAATTCAAGATGGATCACAGACCTAATGGAACAGCTTCAACTGTTATTCTTCTAGAAGAAAAAAGGAAAATATTTTAATGACGTTGGATGGGGTAATTTCTTAGGACACGAAAAACAGTAACCATTAAATTAAAAAATGAGACTTTAGCAAAATTTAAAATCTATGCTCATCAGGAAGAATTTAAGAAAATAAGAAGGCTAGCTACAGTGGGAGATAAAATATTCTCAGTACATATATATCTGACAAAGGGCTTATATCCAGAATATAAGTAGAATTCCTGTAAATCAATAAATGATAACCTATGTTGCAAAAAATGAGCAGAAGACTAGTGTAGACACTTCAAAGAAGACATAGGAATGGCCAATAAACCCGTTAAAAGGTGCTCAATATAATCAGTCATCAGGGAAATGCAAATTAAGACCATAATGAGCTGCCACCACACATCTGCTAGAATGGTTAAAATTAAAAAGTCTGATAGATAGCATGAACTATTGGAGAGGATGTGGAACAGCTGGCTCTCTCATACAGTACTTGAAGGAATGTAAAATAGCATGACCGCTTTAGAAAGCAATGTGACAGCTTCTTACAAAGTTAAGCATATACCTACCATACAGTTCAACTGTTCCACTCTAAGGTTTACCCAGAAAAATGAAGCAGATGTCTACAGAAACACAAGAATGTTTACAGCAGCTTTATTCTTAATAGTCCAAAACTGGAAGTAACACAATTATCTACGAACAGGTGAAAAGATAAATAAATTGCCGTATATCCATACAATGGAATACTTTTCAGTAATAAAAAGTAACCAACACTCTATAACATAACTTAATCTCAAAAATGTTTATCTTGCATGAAAGTGTTGCATGATTTAGATGATTATCTAAATCAGAGCAGTGGTTGCTTTTGGTGAGGTGGGGATTGACCAGAAAGGAACTTAAAGAACCTTCTGTGATAATGGAAATGTTAACTGTATTGATTGGCATGGCAGTTACTCAAGTGTATATATTTGTCAGGTTTCTTCAGACTGTACACTTAAAATTTGTAATATATATATATATACACACACACACGCTTCAGTGTTCAAAAATCACTGTATTCCCCTTCTGAGAGAAATGTTGGGGTTTCGAATGTCCCAGGAAAACATTTTTGGATTGAGGAACCTCATTTTTATTTATTACATCAGCTTATGTTATAATTGTTCTAGTTTATGGAGAAGCAATATTTGTAAATTAGGGTAATAACAAAAGTGACTACTTACTGGGCATAGACTGTGTGTCAGGCATTTTATATGTGCTAACTTGTTCAATGGCCACTAGAACTCTATGAGGTAGAAATTATTATTATCCCCAGTTTATAGTCAGAAACACTAAGTCACAGGAAGTTAATTGCTTTGCCCAAGATTCCAGTGAGGCAGACACTTAGCCTTTGCTCCACTGAAACTGCAAACATGCAGAAGAGCCTTGGTCAAATATGAAAGAAATCTTGATCTTTCCTGTCTTCTTTATGCCATACGCACATTTCAAAATTTGTACATCAGGGATGTAAAGCATACCCAAAGATGTGTTTTGTTCTTGAATGTACCATGAATCCTGAAGATTTTTAAATCCATAAACTTTAAAATAATTGCAGTTAAGGAAATATGTATGCATGTATCCTTGTTTGTTTAAACTCTAAAACTAGGATTCAAACAAGAAACTTGAAAACCTGGTGGTTCTGACAAATAGTTTTCAAAAATCTGTGACCTTTTTTCATATATCTTTCCTACATTCCCAAATGGTAAATCCAGCATCCTGCCTAAAGTGTCCATTATTAACCCTCCATTTCTAAAAAGATATAGTATTTTTTCTTATTAGATTATTAAATTTCTAAAGGAAAATACTATTTTGTGATTTTATATATATGTTTATAATGTCTCTCGTAGCCGAAGGAATAAAATTAAGAGCCTCAAAATCAGTTTCCAATGGAACAGCTAAGCCTGCCACTTCTGAGAACTTTGTGAGTATGGTATATATTTAGTACAATCTTAGTCTTCCTTAGTCTTCACTACTTTAGAGGGCTATACGAGTGTCATATTCATTGACTCTCAGAAGAACAGTTTTTACTAGGATTTTGTTGTTGTTGTTATAAAAATTAGTGTTGCCAAGTAGCAATCCTGGTTGTCCATAACTGAAATACCTTCATTGTAGATCTCACTTCTCACCTGCTGTTCCTAGGCCAGCAGCATGAGCATCATCTGGGAACTTGTTAGAGATGCAGAGTCTCAGGCCTACCCTGGACCCTCCTGAATTGGAATCTGCTTTTCGAAAAGATTCCATAGGCTGTTCATCTGCACGTTCGAGATGGGAAAGCTTTGTTCCAATAAAAGCTTGTGTTAACTTTTCAGCATATGAAAGTGATTTTTGAAGCCATTTTAAAATAACATTTGTTATCTGTTGGTAAAGAACTTTATGTGTTACCTACACGGTTACCAAAATTAACAGATTTTTTTTTTGAAGTGGGAAGCTTGAATAAAATTGTAAAACATTGGGCAGAGATGAGCTAAAAAATATTTTCTGCATGTTATTTATGCATAAAAATGTTTTTGAAGACAACGATGTAAAATGGAAATGTCTATCATATAGTTTTATACTTTCCTTTCTTATAACTATATGTGCTGTGATTAATACTATGTAAAAATTTATGTATGCATATATAAGTTCTGACAGGATAGATAATATGTGAAGACATTTTTTATCTGTTAGATTTGGCAGATTCTCTAATAGATTCGACAGATGGATAAATAAACAAGATGGATAACATAGACTGGAGGGATGGATAGAAAGGATAGATGGATGGATAAAATAGATAGCTAGGTAGTTAGATAAGATAGACATAGACAGATAGCTATCTCAGCTGACCTGCTTTCCTTTTCTTGCCTCCTGTAGGGAGATGAGCATAAATGAGTGATACAAATAAATAGGCTTTTCTAAAGTTAGAATATTTGAGATCAGGCCCAGTGGCTAATGCCTGTAATCCCAGCACTTTGGGAGGCTGAGGCAGGCAGATCGCTTGAGCTGAGGAGTTCGAGACCAGCCTGGGCAACATGGTGAAACCCCATCTCTACTAAAATTACAAAAAGTAGGCGGATGTGGTGGCATGTGCCTGTAATCCCAGCTACTCAGGAGGCTGAAACAGGAGAATTGCTTGAACCTGGGAGGCGGAGGTTGCAGTGAGCCAAGATCACACCGCTGCACTCCAGCCTGGGCGACAGAGTCAGACTCTGTCTCAAAAAAAAAAAAAAAAAAAGAATGTTTGTATTATCATCTTTTTTTTTAAAGTTATAAACTCATTATATAAGAACTTGAACAAATTAGGAGGCATAATGAGTGTGGCAAAGCAAAAATTCAATATCCTTGCTATTTTCTATCTGACAAATGAAGTTTGTGTTTTTACTGTGATTTCTCAGGACAAAAAAAATAATATTTCATACATCCAACTAAAACCAAGAAGTGTAGAAATCTGAAATCTAATTTTTGCGTGTGTAAGAAAACAGTGGCATAATTTCTGTATGGCATGAGTGCCAACTTAGGACATATGTAGAAACTAAAAGAATGTCAAATATTTACATTTAAACACTTAAGTTATATATATATTCTGTTTTAAAAATTCTGCTGTCAGGTGATATTAAGCAAATGCTAAGTATAAATATTTCTACAGGATGAAGATTTGAAGTGGGTAGAAGAAAATATTCCCTCTTCATTCACAGATGTGTAAGTTATCTTCTGTTACAGTTTGATTGTAAATTTTAGGCTGTAGTTTAAAAGGGATCGTTCTCATCCTTTGTCATGTGCTTTTCAAACCTCGTACTTCCATGTACTTGGGTAAGCCCCTATCACCAGTCCATGGCCCTTACAGAACTACAAAGAAAACAAAACCCTGGCTTGTTTTGTTTTTCACGGTACAGCAACCATTTTAAAACTAGTGGCCTCTAACCAACTCTAGCTTTTTCTGATCTGCCATTATCAGGATCATTTCATTTTTTATCTATTATGGAAATCGTCAAATGTATGTAAACTTTTTTTTTTTTAAAGGTAACCACAGCACCATGTATTGTGAGGAGGCTTTTGGAGGAAAAACATGAGTATAGGAATCGCCTCTGGAAACTTTGAGCTATTCAGGATCTTCTTTATCTATGTTCTGTTTGACACAAGAATTCCAGATAGCTGTTTCCATAGTGAAAAATAGAATAGCCAAGTATGATAAAATTTTTTTACATATTGGTCTTTCCCTCCCTAGCCCCCATCTGGTTTCTGTTTAGATAGCTTCTGTGTACTATGATATTCCTTTTGCCTGAAGAATTGCCTTTACATTTCTTTCTTGTAGTGCAGGTATGCTGGTAGTGAATCTGTCAGATTTTTGTTTGTCTGAAAAAGTCTTTGTTTCACCTTTATTGAATAAATTTTTGTGGGAATACAATTCTTTGTTGACCTTTTTTTTCTTTCAACACTTAAAAGGTTGGTCACTTGAATGTCTTCTGGCTTTCATAGTTTCAGAAAGATGTCTGCTTTAGTTCTTATCTGTGTTCCTCCACATGTTATATGGGTTTTGTTTGTGTGGGTTGAGGTTTTTTTGGGTGACAAGGGCTGGGGAATTGTCTGCCTTCAGGATTTTCACTTTCTCTTTAGTTTTCGTCATTATGAATATGATAATTCTAGGTTTGTGTGGGCATATATTTTCATTTCTCTTGGCTGTATACCTAAAGTGGAATTGCTAGATCATATGGTAACTCTATGTTTAACATTTTGAGGAAGTGCCAAGCTGTTTTTCAAAGCAGCTGCATTATTTTATAATCCTATCAGCAATATATGAGGGTTCCAACTTCTCCAAACTTTTTGTTAACACTTATTATTGTCCACCTTTTTGATTTTAGCTCTTAGTGACTATGAAGTGATATGTCATTGCACTTATGAATTACTGGAATGCAAACTGCCTTGTTGGGGACTAGTGTTAAATATATTTAACTATGGAATTCAAACTGTCTTGTTGGGGGACTAGTGTTATTTAATTAAACTGTGGTAACTGAAATTAATGTATAAATAGTCTGTGCAAAGTAAGAACTGCCTATTCATTATGAAACTAACAATACACTGTTATACTTTTTTATTTTAGCAGTCAGAAAAGGAAAATATGGGTGTATATATTCTTTTATATTTCCCATGTATTTACTTTTTCTTCTTTCTTTCCTCTATATATGAGCTAAGACCTTCCTCCTATAGGTCTTTCTTTAATATTTCTTATAGGATAGGTCTGCTGACAACAAATTCTCTCAATTTTATTTCTGTGAAAATGTATTTACTTTTCCTTCCTTTTTAAAGGATAGTTTTGCTGGATATAGAAATCTTGATTGACTTTTGTTTGAGCACTTCCAACATGTCTTTCCAATATCTTCTGGCTTTTGTTGTTTTTGAGGAGAAAGTAGTCATTAATTGTATTGTTCTCATGTGTGTGATGTGACATTTATCTTTTGCTGTTTTTCTGATTTTTCCTTTATATTTGGCTTTCTGCATTGTGTTTATGATATGCCTAAGTATGGTCTTTTTTTTTTTTTTTTTTTTTTTTTTTTGTCTATCCTCCTTGGAATTTGTTGAGCTTCTCAGATCCATGTCCCATGGTCATTTTCCAGTGCCTTCAGCTACTTTTTTTTTTTTTTTTTTGAGACGGAGTCTTGCTCTTTCACCCAGGGTGGAGTGCAGTGCAGTGGCGTAATCTCAGCTCACTGCAGCCTCTGCCTCCCAAGTTCCAGTGATTCTTCTGCCTCAGCCTCCTGGGTAGCTGGGATTACAGGCAGGCGCCACCACACCCAGCTAATTTTGTATTTTTAGTAGAGACGGGGTTTCACCATGTTGGCCAGGCTGGCCTCGAACTCCTGACCTCAGGTGATCAATCTGCCTCGGCCTTCCAAAGTGCTAGGATTACAGGCATGAGCCACTGTACCCGGCCAGCTACTTATTTTTGACATTTTGGTCCAGGTTTTGTCAGTGTTTTTTGTGGAAGGGATCATCTGACCTTTTCTGTCCAGCTTTACTTGCTCTCTTGTATTGTAATCACATTCTCTGTGATCCTTTTTTCCTTCTTTGTTTCATTTTCTATGTTGTTGTCCTACCACACATTAAGATTTCTGTTGAATTTATTCTCCCTTGGGTGCCTTGTAATTTTCTGCATCACTGCACTGGAATCATTTTTGTCTTTTTCTTTAATTTTTTTTCTGATTATGATTGATTCTTTGAATTTCTTCATGCTTTGTTTTTATCTACTTCTGCTCTTGGTTTTTAGATTTCTTACTGTAGAATGTTTTTAATATTGCCAAATGTTCTTTTTAAGTTATTGTATTTAATTTGGAGTATTGTGTGTTATAACTATAGTTTTCTTCTACTGTAAAATGTTTTGATTTTCATTTTCCTTCTTTTTTCTTTCCTGCACTGTTATATGGAATTGATTTTGTTTTCCCATTCTGAGAGATTTTATGATGAAGGTTCCTGGTTTGAGTGCCTTTTTCCATCAGTGCGCATGAGTTGTAGTTTCTTTTATGGATGACGTTGATGGTATGGAGTAGGAGAGGTTGGTGTTGTTTTGTTTTTCTTTTATTTCTGCAGACCTTCTCCCACCGCCCCCCCCAACTTTTTACTGTCTTCTTTTTATTTACTACACGATCACATCTCCAAGGAATATTCTTCTTTTTTATATATCATCCTTTCCTGAAAACAATGATCGTTCAAGGGTGCTACTTTTTGTCCCACTCGATTTGAGCCCCTTCCTTGTAGCAGGTGCTGTGAACTTCTTCCAAGTCACTGGTTTTATTCAGTCTGTTGGCACTAAGTGTTGGGCTTTTTTGGAGGGGTTGAATTTTGTCTATGGTTGTCTGAGTCCTCCCACCCCTCTACTATTTTTCCCAAAGTCTCTCAACCCTCTGTTTCCCTACTCTGTGTACCCATGAGCTTGCAGTCACAGCAGGGAATCTGTTGGAATTTGACATTTATTTCTCTATTTACATATAATTTCAAGTTTGTGGTGTTTTTCTGGTAATGCTGAAGGCATGTGTCTTTTGTGGTTTTGTTTGTGATCCTTAGTAATTTTATGGTTTTTTGAGCAAGACTATATGGAGAGATTCAAATTAGGTGGCCACCATTATTTTCCAGATTTGGAAACTCATAACTAAGCATTTTAGAAGGAAATTATTTAAGCAGGCTTACCTCCTACTGTGCCATCACTTCTTGCTGGAAACCAATAAGGCTCCTAGGTAGTTCTCTTTGCATGTGAGGAAGCCACCATTCTCTACTATTTTTTTCTGTAGATAGAAATATATTCTTGGTTACAAAAAATCCTTTGAAATATAGAAGATTGAACTTCTTATTTGATGTCTTCATGAACCATTTATGTGAAATGAGTAGAGCTCTATAATCTAAGATGATTTCCAAAATTTTAGGTTCTTGGGAACCTTTGCTTCTTCACTTATGAAAACATTAACACAAGAAATGTAGCCCAATACTATCCAAAATTAATGTACAATTTACATAGCAAGTTTAGTATTTAGACTTTAAACACAGAGAAAAGCCTTCCCCTTATACATCTGTGGAAATGGAACAAAAATTTTATAAGTCATGGGACATTTTAAACAGATCATGAATAACCACATGATATGTATTATGAGATATTGGTATGATATTCACTGTGAATTTCCTCATCTTCGATAACCCATGAAGGTGACATTAGCATAGCTTATCTCCCTCTTTAATGCACTGAATCGTTCTTAATAAGTTTTAAGTAGTCATTAACGTCATAGCAGGGACCGTTGTTGATATTGCTAGTGTTTAGCTCTAAACAAGGTGCCAAGCATGTAGCAGACTGCCTTCTGGTTCACCTTTCCTCTAACGCCGTCTTCTCCCCCATATTTTCCTTAATCGTATTATTCCAAACAGTCTGCCTTGGCTCCTTCCTCACACCTAGTCAGTCTCCTGGCCCTCCTGGCTTCACCATGGACCGCACTGTAGGTAGCATCCTCTGGCGTTGTGCGTGGCTCTTTCATGGCAAAACTGTGGAACTTGGACATTTCCTTCAGGCTCTCCTCCCTCAGACCTCTGTCGCACATTGAGGCTAGATTAAACTTACTTAACATTTGTTACATTCGTCTTTTCTTTATATCTATATTATCTTTGTTGAGCAAAAGTTCTGTTATATAACACTTCTCTCTGGTACCCTTTGCTGGCAGACATCCAGGCAGTGGTCATAATGACACAGAAGTTAAGCAAATGCTGGATTCTGTAAATACCACCTTTCATAATGTGTTTACTCATAAACGGGTTAGGTCCGCAATAAAATTTTTGGATGAGCACATTTGTGTAATCGTCACCCAGATCAAAAAACAGAATAACACTAAGTGCTCTAAAAAGCCCATTTCCTATTTCCCTTTCACGTCAGGAGCCCACTTTCCCAAAGGTCCTGCTGTCTTGAAGTCTACAACTGTAGATTATTTGTGTCAGGTTTTAAAATTTTATCCCTCAATAGATCATCCATTTGCTTTGCTGTATAGTATTCCATTGTCTGAATAACCCGCAATTTACCCATTGGGGTTATTTTCAGTTGAGTGCTATTGAGAACAGCACTGCTGCGAAAACTCCTGCATGTCTGTCTGCGAGCCTAGATGCTCCCTTCTGTCACCTGTGGATACCCAGGAGTGAGAATTAGTGGGCCATGGCATGTGCCTGTATTCGGCTTTCGTGGATACACTGGCCTTACTGTTAACAACATTATCACCTTTTTTTCCCTTTTATTTCAGAGCTCTTCCAGTGTTAGTGGATTCAGATGAGGTAAAATATATTTTTGCATATTTCCTTGGAGCTGATATTTTCACAAAGTAGAGATGTATTTCAGAAAGAAGTTCTGAAAGCTACTTTTTAAGATTATTATAAATTGAACAGACAGAAAGATGCTATGAATTGATTTGTGGGTAAAGTTGAAAGGATTTATGAATAAAGTCCCCATTTCAAACAAGAACAAGATAAATACTTATTGGTATGAAAGAAATGAAGGATTATTTTATGAAATCTTGAGTTTAAAAGATTTTAAGATGGCAGTTTATCTAAATTAATCTCTGATACTTGTAGACATTTTGCTGAGATATTAAAGTTTCAATCTCATTTTCATTTACTAAGCAGGAAATTTGGATAGAGGATGTGGATTTAGGAAAGTTTTTGGGAAAAAAATTAGCTGTGGATCACTTGGACATTAAGTTGTGTGGCACAAGGCGGGAAGAAATCTGAAGTGTAAGAATTAAAGACTGGATGCACGGAACATTAACTTTCAAAAAGGACGAGTGGAGGGAAGTTAGTGGTAGCTAAGTTGTAACTTGTATGGTGGCTGTAGCACATAAGAGGGGCCAGAGCTGTATACGTTGAAAGAGAAGGAAATGATTTTGGCATCAGTCTGTTATTTGACTGTACTGGGATGGGAAGGTTTGAGAAGGCCTTGCTGCAAAACAGTTAAACTTCAAGATTTATAACTCTACAGAAAGATGGAGCATTACAGAAAGATTCATAACTCTACAGAAAGATGTAGCATGTAGATTAAAAGTAATTTAAATGCCCCTTTAAAAGGAATTTTATACTACATCTTTCTGTATTTAAAGTTTTAATAAATAATTCATTTGTAATTTCAATAATACATTAATTTAGTAAAGTGAGGCAAATCTCTAGATGAGCTAGGCCTAAGAAATCCATTTTAGCTCTATTCCTGCCTCTCATTGGAGATTCTGAACTTGACATGTTTTCTAGCTAGCAGGAAGTTGAAGTTTTCTGAACTTCTCAGCAGATAACTGACTATACATTATTGGAGAGTATGGATTATATGGTTATTTTTTAATTTTTAAATTTTTTATAAGGATGAGGTCTCTCTATGTTGCCCAGGCCAGTCTCGAACTCCTAGCGTCAAGCAGTCTTCCCGCCTCGGCCTCCCAAAGTGCTGAGATTACAGGCATGAGTCACTGTACTTGGCCTTTTATTTTCTGTATGTAATATTTCCATGTATATTATGGAATATATTTAGTTTCCCTAAATGTGGCTGTTGAAAGATTAGAAAATTTTTGTTAGGGTTCTGGAAGTAGTATCAACATGTTGATACATATCTTCTTTTTTTTTTCTTCAGGAAATCATGACCAGATCTGAAATGGCTGAAAAAATGTTCTCTTCAGAAAAGATAATGTGATTGGAACCCGTATAAGTGAAATGTAGTTAAGCCTGAAGGACTATCCTTCATCAAGACTGAAAGTGAGCTTTGATTTGATATTGCCTAAAAATTTTTATTGTGTTATCTTGGAAGTCTGTGTATCAAAATGAAGAATTCAGATGGTAGGAGGTTCTACAGTCCTTTTAAAGCTGACTCTTGAGTGTCAGTTGAATATCCATTAAATTGGATTTGGAAATAACCTGAGGAAAGTATTATGATAAAGATCTGCACAGATGCCTCTTAGCTGATAGGTGGCAGGCCTGTGGGTTTGGGTTCTCCCTCTTTTCTCTGGAACATATGACAATTCCAGATTAAAGAAAAATGTTTTTTAATAAATACCCTTGGTCTTTTTTCTAGTCACCTTTGAGGTAGATATTGTGATTTTCTGGAGTATAGTATATCCGTGTCTCTGTGTCTTGGGTTTACTAGATGCAATAATACTTTTCTTCAACATTCGTACTGAAGTGATTTGATATTAAGTAAAACAGTTAATGTTTGAATATAGGCATATTTATAGGTTTTTTCCACTCCCCCCCACCCACCCTTTTTAAAAAATCTATACAAAGCCCTTGTTTGAGTCTCATCATGCACATCAAATCATGGAGTTAGGTCTTCTCTGAGCTCAGGGGAACACAAGTGCACAGAGAGAGATGTCTTCAGGGTCACTACCAAAGAATTACCCTCATTGTCCCTCACTCAGGCCATGTGTACATGCGATGCTGCTGAGTCTGCTGGGGTGGGTGGTGGCCACGTGGCTCCCCCAGAGCACTTCCTAACTGGCAAGCTGGGAGACCCATTACTGGTGAACTTTGTGGAAATTAGAACTGTATCTTTTACATAATCTTGGCATATTACATTTCATAATAAAAACATACATTTAGTTGCATGCTACATCACTATTGATTTTATAATTAATTTCTTAAGCTTCAACCATGTTTTATACCTTATTTCGTTACATCATATATTTATAATGTGTAATATGAAATCTTTTGCTTTAATGTCTTTTTTTAAAATGTAGAATGTTCTAAACTTGAAAGGCAATTGAATGTAGTATGATGAAAATGTGAATGTTTTGCTGCTTTCATGACTAAAGATACAGGGCTAGTGGACATTTAGAATAATAATTAAAGCTAGAGTCTTGTATGTCTTTTCTTTGAAGGAGTTCTAACCTTGTAAATTGAGAATGACTTCAGAGAATTTTGATTAAGAAAACATTAAAATCTTAACCGGCACAAACACTCCAATTTTTTTCACTGTGAAGCCGCAAGCAATTTTTTTTCTTTTTCTTTCAAAAGCCTACCTTCTGAATTTATTTCTTGTTTACTCATTTCAGAGAGGGTAGTAAAGAAGATCTATTTCTGGTAGTCATATCGCTTGAAAGATATTGGTAAATGTGTTTTCAGTCGTGACCATGTGGAAAGTGAACAGTATTGGCAAACATTACCGAGAAAATCATGTTTTTCAAGATGCCCTTGCTTTGGGATATCCTTCCTAGGGAGAAAAAAAAAGTAGTTTAACAATTGTGAATTCCATTTCTTATTTCAGTTTCTGCTGCAGTAATGGGTTCCCACCCACTATAATTCCCAGCATTTATGTTCTGTTGTATTCTCCCCTTAGCCCAGTAACATTTTTATCTAATACCCCATTCCCCAAGTTTTGAGACAGATTGACCCCCTACTCATTATGTGGCTCTAGTTGAATTTTAAAATGTGGAATATTGGGCTTGCAGGCAGTAGGAGCTGCAAATCTGGTAGAGTGGGAGTGTGGAGTTAATGGTGAGTATGTTAATAAAGGGAAACTGTCTCTGACAGAATCTCAGTAATGTTTACCAAAACATGTCTTTCTACAGCTGGTAGGATAAATGATGCTACCTCTGTAGCTCAGCTACAGGCTGCAGTGCAAACTTTTCTTCCATCCAGAGAAAGCAGAATTCCCTCCTAGTAACCTCATTACAAATACTGTTACTAGAAGGGCATGTGCTGTCTGTCACCTTCAGTAATATTTGTGCCATCTCTTGATGACTGATGACCTGGATCGAGTATTTCTATGAAGGGTCTTCTTAGGCCCCTTACATACGCAAGAGGGGTGCTGTAGTGCCATAGCTGTAGTTCACAGGAAGGACACCAGGAGAAGTTATACCTAGGGCTACTGAGCAGCTCATCATCCCTGCTTCTGCACAGTTTCCTGAAACTGGCCATCAGGGCCTCTGAGGCACTCAAATCAGTTTACTTTTAGCATGCCCCCGTCAGGATGGGTCTCACTGTTAGTGAGGATACGGGTCTGGTTTGATGTTTTTCTAGGCAAAATGCTTAAGTGTTCTGGTTATGCCATTCATTCATATGATGTGTGACATTTGCTTAAAAGGGAATTTTCATGATTTGATTTAGATTAGTATTTAAATATCTGCTTTAGATAGCAATTAATTTTATTGTAAAAATAAGGAAAAATATGTGAATATGTGAATTTTTTAAGCCTGAGAGATGATAGAATGTTCCCATATTTTTCTTGTAAAGAAAATAATATTTTAACTTACACATCCTGTAGAAAATACCACCATTTCCCCTTGTATTACAGTACAATGTTTACATTACTATACTGTCAAGCTGAAAGTATAAAAAAGTACATATACATTTTGAGTTATGTATCCTTTTTTTAAAAAAAAGTTCGAGTCTGTTGCACTAGGCTGTACATGACTAAAGTTGACAGATGCTATGCTAGATTTATAATCACTAGTTCTGGTACTTGTGTCTTTGTATGATCAAAGCATGCAATAAGCAATACAAAATACCAAGCCTTATACTTAAAAGAAGTTTAACATATTGGTTAATATACTGGTTAATATACTGGTTAAACATATTGAATGTATATAAGTGGCAAAACTAGATTTTTAAGGAAGTGTACATTATAATATTGGAGCTCAGTACTGCATGAAGAGACTTCATTAAAACTAAGAAAACATTTATTTGGGGAGAAATTTTAGGCATTTAAGAACTTGTATTTTTCTATTTTAAAAAGTTAAATTATTCCGTAATTTGGAAGAAGTTTCGTTGAATGTAGGACATAACCGTTTGAAGGGTTTTCATTTGAAAGATTGATGTATTCTGTGCCTTAATATTTTGTTCTTTTAATAAAAATGCTCTGAATTTGAATGATTGATTCTTGATAGTATTTATTGGTGCTAGATTATATAAATCTGTAGGACATATAGACATATATAGACTCCAGTAGATGGCAGGACATAAAATTCTTAAAACAGGAGGCACAGCTAATCAAACATGGAAAAGTGCTCAACCTCAGTAGTAGTAAAGAAATGCAAAACAAAAGATAGGGGATAGTTTAAAAAATCAAATTAACATAAGTTTGTACTATGGTATATTTGTAAAATCCCTTTGCTTTCAAAGTCTGATGAAATGAGCACACTTATTAATGATGGTAATATAGTTGATTTCCTTTTTTGTGAAAAGTTCAACAATGTGTTTATAACCTTTGAATAATGTCAATTCTGGTGATATTTTAAAAAATGATTCAAAATACAGAATAAAGTTTCTCCACAAAAGTGTTTATTATAATATTAAAGTAGAAATAAAATTAGAGACAAACAATATCATAGTTAAGTGAATTATGGTTTAACCAGCTACTTTATGAGATATTGTATAGCCATTAAATTATGATGAATTTATAATAAAAATACTTATAAGAACTGTGATGCAGTGGCACATATGTGAATGCTTATCTATGTAAAAATAAGGTAGAGCAACTTACTCTCATGGTTCAGAAAAAATGCATTCTATCTTCCAACTTTTCTGTAAAGTTACAGAATTAAGTAATTACATAATTCTTAATTACATAAATAATTACATAATTAATTATTATTTTGAAATAAAGATAATTAAAAAAAAAAAAGGCCGGGCGTAGTGGCTCACGCCTGTAATCCCAGCACTTTGGGAGGCCGAGACAGGTGGGTCATGAGGTCAGGAGATCGATACCATTCTGGCTAACACAGTGAAACCGCATCTCTACTAAAAATAGAAAAAAATTAGCTGGGCATGGTGGCAGGCACCTGTAGTCCCAGCTACTCGGGAGGCTAAGGCAGGAGAATGGCGTGAATCTGGGAGGCGGAGCTTGCAGTGAGCCGAGATTGTGCCACTGCACTCCAGCCTGGGCGACAGAGTGAGACTCTCAATAATAATAATAATAATAATAATAATAATAATAATAGTGCCTTAGACTATGTATCAGAAAATCTAGAAAAGTGTGTCTTGGTTCACAGCTTAATCTTATTAATTTAAAAAATCCATCTTGCTGTAAGTAGATGGGACATGGAGAATTTTCTTCATGGACATTCTCCCACCTTTGACATGTGAGGAGTGAGAGGGACAAGATGGATAGTCCCAGAGGGAAAGGAAGGGCTGTTGTCATAAGACTGATGACAATTTTGGCAGACTTGGGAGCACTTGCAGAGTGCCAGGCTTTGGTAACCACTGTATTCTCACAGTAGCCAATGAAGTATTAGTTCCCTTGGTTCATAGATTAGAAAACTGAGAGAGAGGTTAAATAATTTGATAGTTTACCATCCTGGCAGGTGGCAAGGCTGGTATAATACTGGTGGGAATCATCCTAGAAGGGTTGTCCTCGAAGTCCTGAGGAGAGAGGAGTTTCGGTTAACAAAGTGCTGTTTGCTTGTTAGAGAAGGTTAAGTAAGACAATGTATCTAAAGTGCCTGGTGCATAGCCTTCAGGAGGCAGCTAAGGTTAACGTGGAAGGTACAGCAATGATTGAGGTGTGACTGAGACTCAATTGAAACAAATGGCATATGAAATTCAAACACATTCCAGGATTGATTCACTTGTGTTGAGATGAAGTTACCCAGAGCAAGTTTTATGCCCCTTAAGTGATAGGGAATGTACAGCTACATTAACAGAGGTGACCTGATATTTACATCTGGTCAGAGGCTGACCTGATTTATATCTGATTTCAGATGTAAATAATTTTGACAGTATTTCCTTAAAATCATTTTGAAAAAACAAGAAGCTGCAATGGAAGTTTATGCACAGGAAAAAATGTGAAAGCTATCCAGCAGGTGGTGCCAAAGTAATGTCTCTTGAAGAGTTCTAATCTTTTTTCTTTTCTCTAATTCTTCCCTTTACAGATTTTATAAATTTACTTACCAAATGCCACTAAACAAATTTGGGGATGAAGAAAAAAAACTTAAAAATAATTCACACAGCACTGCCCTGGAAAAACAGTTATTTTGGTATATTTTAAAACTTTAAAGCTGGAAAGAGCCTCTAAGATCATTTTACAAATGAGGAAATGGAGGACCAGGAAAGCGTCACTGGCTACAGTTCCCTCAGACCAGGGTTGAAGACTGCCTCCTAGTTTGTTTTTCTCACCTCTGGTCCTTATTGTCAGGGGGAAAGAGATGCCACAGAAGGGTTGGACTGGGCATCAAAACTTGAAATACATTTTATATGCTTTGGTGACCACTTGCTACGTCATTTCATATGACTTCATTGTCTTTTCAGCTTCCAAATTCTTGTCTCTACCTGGTCATAATTCCAGTTCTCTGTTTCTTCATTTGATAAGTGGAGATTTCCTTGGGGTTCAGTGGAGTCTGCTAGAAAGGCTTGTCTTTATTTGACCTGAGTCACAGCTTTCCCAGTGCTAAATGCCTCTTTCCAGGGGATACTTATTAAAAGTATTCACAGGCATGTTTTTTAATGTCACAGCTGCCTAAAGCAAAAAATAACATTCAAAGCAAACAACACACTGACCAAAAACCTTAAAAGGAAAGTCTGAAGAATGAGATGACCATAAGGCCTTTGAAAAACCTTCAACATACTTACAGGAATCTAAAAGGTCACATGCATGCATAGGGCTCTGCATGCTCAGCAAAGACCACAAACAAGAAGTGAAGGCTAAGGCAGAGTTAGTTGTAAACTGCCTGAATGAGTGCTGAAGGTGTGCCCCACCATACACACAAGCACCTCGGCAAAGACTGGGAGATTTACTGGTTCCGAGAGGTTAAGAAAGTCTCTGTCCAATAATTGTCTAACCATTACATAACTGAGTAGAGACTTCAGTGACCACATATCACAAAATATACAGACTTTACGGAATTAGTTTAGAGAACTCACTAAACAACTACTATAACAAGTAGTAACAATAGCAAACCATTGAAGGCGAAGGAACTGGTTTTCAGAGTTACCACATTATATTACTTAAAATGTCTAGTATTTACCAAAAAATTATGACATAAGCAAAGAAATGACAGTGTATCTCTCACAAGAAAAAAAAGAGCATCAAAACAAAATGTTCCTGAGAAAGACCAGATGTTTGACTTACTAGACAAAAACTGTAAGCTGTTTTGTAAGTATTCAATGAGCTAAAAAAGTATAAATGCAAAAGTATGAGAATGAAGTTTGACCAAATAATGTCAATAGAGATAGCAATGATAAAAATGAACCAAATGAAAATTCTTATAATGAAAAGTACAATAACTGAGACAAAACATTTATTAGAGGGTGCTCAAGAGCAGATCTGAGCAGGTAGAAGAAAATCAGTGAATCTGAATATAGGTCAATTGAGATTATTCAGTGTGAGGAACAAAAAGAAGATAGAATGAAGAAAAATTAACAGAATCTCAGAGACCTGTGGAACAACCTCAAGCATACAGACACACACATGGTGAGAGTACGAGAAGAAGAAGAGGAAGAAAAATACTTGAATAAATAGTGGTTGAAAACTTTTCAAACTTGACAAAAAACAGTCTACCTAAGCAGAAAGATTAGCAAACTCCAAATAAGATAAACTCAAAGAGATCTGTACTGAAACATCATAATCAAATGATGGAAAACCAGAACCAAAGATGGAGTTTTGAAAGAGAGAAGTGACTCATTGCCTAGTAAAAATCCTCTGTAACATTAACAACTAATTTTTCCCCCTCAGAAACTATGATGGTAAGAAGGCAATGGGATGATATATTTAAAGTACTGAAAGAAAAACCGTCAGTCAAGAATTCTATATCCAAGCAAACTATCCATTCAACATGAATAGAAATACAGACAGTTGAGATAAAAACTGAATTTGTTGTTAGTAGTTTTGCCATGCAAGAAATACTAAAGTAGGCCAGGTGCGGTGGCTCACGTCTGTAATCCCAGTACTTTGGGAGGCTGAGGCGGGTAGATCACCTGAGGTCAGGAGTTCGAGACCAGCCTGGGCAACATGGTGAAACCCCGTCGCCACTACAAATATAAAAAGTAGCCAGGCATGGTGGTGGGCAACTGTGATCCCAGCTACTCAGGAGGTTGAGGCAGAAGAATCGCTTGAACTGAGGAGGCAGAAGTTGCAATGAGCTGAGACAGTGCTATTGCACTCCAGCTGGCAACAAGAGCAAAACTCCATCTCAAAAAAAGAAAAAAACCAAACAAACAAACAAAAAAAACAAAACTAAAGTAAGTACTTTGGGCTGAAATTAAAGAACACTAAACAGTAATTTGAATACATTTGAAGAAATAAACAGTACCAGTAAAGATAACTAGCCAAATATAAAAGACAGTATAAATGTATTTTTGTTTGTAACTCTTTTTTTCTCCTAGTATATTTAAAAGAAACATGTATTATTGATAAATCTAAGTTGATGGGCATATAATGTGTAAAAATACAACTCGTGACAATAGCAGCATAAAGGAGAGGAGGAGAGAAGCCATACAGGAGCAGGTGTTTTGCATACTATTAAAACTGGTTTTACTCAGAACTAAAATCTTATAAATTAAGGTATTATTGGCCAGGTGCGGTGGCTCATGCCTGTAATCCCAGCACTTTGGGAGGCCGAGGTGGGTGGATCACGAGGTCAGGAGTTTGAGGCCAGCCTGACCAACACGGTGAAACCCCGTCTCTACTAAAAATACAAAAATTAGCCGGGCGTGGTGGCACGCGCCTGTAACCCCAGCTACTCAGGAAGCAGAGGCAGGAGAATTGCTTGAATCCAGGAGGCAGAGGTGGCAGTGAGCCGCCATTGTGCCATGGCACTCCAGCCTGGGCAACAGAGTGAGACTCTGTCTCAAAAAAATAAATAAATAAATAAAATAAGGCATTATTGGTAGACCCCAAGGCAACACTAAGAAAATAACTTTTAAAAAATGTACTAAAAGAAATGGGAAAGGAATTAAAATGGTAAACTACTAAATTTTTTGAACAAAACAGGAGACAGCAGTGGAGGAACAAAGAAGACAAGACATACAGAAAACAAAGAGCAAAAAAGGAGAGGGAATATGTGAATATAATGAATAACATTTTGTCAGTAAAACAACTTACATGAAATGGACAAATTCCTGGAAGATAAAAACTACCAAAACTGACTCAAGAATAAATAGGCAATCTGAATAGACTCGTAGTAAGTGATAAGATTCAATTAGTAATTTGTAAAAACTACCTACAAAGAAAAGTCCAGGCCCAGATGACTTCACCATTGAACTCTACTAAACATTTAAAGAAGAATTAGCCTGGGTGCAGTGGCTTATGCCTGCAATCCTAGCACTTTGGGAGGCCAAGGCAAGTGCATCACTTGAGCTCAGGAGTTCGAGACCAGCCTGGGCAACATGGCGAAATCCCTTCTCTACAAAAAAAAAAAAAAAATTAAAAAATTAGCCAGGCATGGTGGTGTACACCTGTAGTCCCAGCTACTCAGGAGGCTGAGACAGGAAGATTGCTTGAGCCCAGGAGGTCAAGGCTGCAGTGAGCCATGATCACACTACTGCACTCCTGCCTGGGCAACAGAGTGAGACCCTGTCTCAAAAAGAAGGAGAAGGGAGGAGAAGGAGAAGGGAGAAAGAGGGAGAAGAAGAAGAGGAGAAGGAGGAGGAAGAGGAAGGAGGGAGGAGGAGGGAGGGTGGAGGAGGGAGACGGAAAAGACGGAAGAGAAGGAGGAGAAGGAAAGGAAGGAAGGAAGGAAGAGAAAGAGAAGAAAAAGAATAAGAATGATTAGTGCCAATTCTTCATGAATTCTTCCCAAAAATAGAAGAAGGCACTTCCCATCACATTTTATGAGGTCAGAATTACCCTGATGCTCAAAATGACCAAAGACAACATGAGAAAACTACAGACCAATATCTTTCATGAATATGGAAGCAAATGTTCTCAACAAAATACTAGCAAACCAAATCCAGCAACATATGAAAAGAATTATACACCAGGACCAAGCAGGATTTATCCTGGGAATGCAAAGATGGTTTAACACCTGAAAATTAATGTAATACATCATATGAATAGGACAGAAACTCAAAAATGCTATGAGTATCTCAATAGTTGTAGAAAAAGCATTTGCCAAAATGAAATACCCTTTCATAATAAAAAAAAAAATACCAACAAACTAGAGGTAGAGTGAAATCTCAACATGACAAAGGGTACCTACAGAAAAAAACCCATAGTTAACGTCATACTAAATGGCAAAAGACTAGAAGCTTTCCCCCAGTTATGGTCTGAATGTTTGTGTCCCCCACAAGTTCGTATGTTGAAACCTAATCCCCAGTGGAATAGTATTAAGAGGTGCGACCTACCTATGTAACAAACCTGCACGTTCTGCACATGTATCCAAGAACTTAAAGTCTAATTAAAAATAAAAAGAGGTGCAACCTATAGAAAGTGATTATGTCATGATGGCATCATCCTCATGAATTTGATTACTGCCCTTATCAAAGAGGCCCAAGAGAGCTTGTTTGCCCCTTCTGCCATGTGAGGATTCAATAAGAAGTTGCCATCTATGAGGCACAGACCAAGCTCTTACCAGACATTGAATCTACTGGCACCTTGATCTTGGACTTCCTAGCCCCCAGAGCTGTGAGCAATAAATTTGTGTTGTTAATAAGTTACCCAGTCCAAGATATTTTGTTGTAACAGTCCGAACAGACTAAGACACCCCCTAAGATCTGGAAAAGACAGGAATGTCCTCTCTCACCACTTCTGTTCAACATTGTACTGGAGCTTCTAGCCAGGGAAATCAGAAAAGAAAGAAAGAGAGAGAGAAAGGGAAATAAAAGTTATTGAAATGGAAAAATAAAAATATCTCTATTTGCAGATTTAATGATCTTGTATATAAAAATCTCTAAGGAATCCACTAAAAAACTATTAGAACAACAATGAGTCCTGTAAGGTTTCAGGATACAAGATTGACATATGAAAATCAATCATATTTCTTAAGCTTGCAATGAATAATCCAAAAATGAAAGTAAGAAACCCATTTACAATAGCATCAAAAAGAACAAAATACAGTGGCTCCTGCCTGTAATCCTAACACTTTGGGAGGCTGAGGCAGAAGGATCGCTTGAGGCCAGGAGTTCAGAATCAGCCTGGACAATATAGGGAGACCCTACTAAAGATTAAAAGAATTACTCGGCATTTTGGGAAGCCAAGGCGGGCAGATCACTTGAGGTAAGGAGTTTGAGACCAGCCTGGCCAACATGGCGAAAACCTGTCTCTACTAAAAATATAAAAAATAGCTGGGCATGGTGGTGGGCGCCTGTAATCCCAGCTACTCAGGAGGCTGAGGCAGGAGAATCACTTGAATGCTGGAAGCAGAGGCTGCAGTGAGCCAAGATCACGTCACTGCACTCCAGCTTGGGTGACAAAGACTGTGTCTCAAAAAAAAAAAAAAAAAAAAAGATTAACCAGGCATGATGATGGACATTTTTGGTCCTACCTATTCAGGAGGCTAGGGCAGGAGGACCACTTCAGCCCAGGAGTTGGAGGTTGCAGTGAGCTATGATCACACCAATGCACTCCAGCCTGGGCAACAGAGTGAGACTCTCTCTCTAAAATACATAAAATAAAATAAAATACTTAGGAATGAATCTGACAAAGGAAGTGCAAAACTTATACACTAAAAACCGTAAAATATTGTTGAAAAAATTAAATAAGCTATAAATGAATTGAACAAATTCCATGTTCACAGAAGACTTAACATTGTTAAGATAGCAGTCTTCCCCAAATTGACCTAGATTCTGATAATGCAATCCTTACCAGAATCCCTGCCAACTTCTTTGTAGAAATTGAGAAGCTGATTTTAAAATTCATATGCAATTTCAAGGGATCCAGAATAGCCAAAATAATGTTGAATAAGAACTAAGAGGAGGACTCACACATCTCAAAACTTACTTTAAAGCAACTATAATCAAGACAGTTAAGTAACTGCAAAAGGATAGTATATAGATCAATGGAATAGAATTCAGAGTCTAGAAATAAACCCATACATCTATGGTCAGATGACTTTCAGCAAGAGTGCCAAGACCATTCAATGGAGAAAGAACAGTCTCTTTAACAATTAGTGCTGGGACAACTGCATAGCCACATGCAAAAGAATGAAGTTGGACTCCTACCTGAGAATACATACAAAAATTAACTCAAAATGGACCAAAGACATGAATTTAAGAGCTAGATCCATAAATCTCTAAGAAGAAAACATACGGGTAAATCTTCATGACCTTAGATTTGACAAACTATTTTTAGAGTTCACGCCAAAAGCGTAAGCAACAAAAGAAAGAAACAGATAGATTGGACTTCATCAAAATTAAGAACTTTTGTGCTTCAAAGGACACTATCAAAAAATGAAAATCAACCCACAGAATGGGAGAAACTATTTGCAAGTCATATATCTGATCAGGGACTTGTATCTAGACTGTATAAAGAACTCCTTCAACTCAATAATAAAAGGACAAATAATCCAACCAAAACATGGCAAAGGTTCTGAATACACATTTTAGGAAGATATACGACAGGCCAATAAGCACATAAAAAGATGCTCTAATCATTACTAATCAAGAAAATGAAAATCACAACCTTAATAAGATACCACTTTACACCCACTAAGATCACTGTCATAATAGAAACAACAAAAAAGGAAAATAACAGTGTTCATGAGAATATGGAGAAACTGGAACTCTTCTAAACTGCTGGTGGGAAGTAAAATGGTACAGCCCCTTTGGAAAACAATCTGGCAGTTAATCAAATGATTAAAGAGTTACCATATGACCCAGCAATACCACTCCTAGGTATATACCTAACAGAAATGAAAACATGTCTACATAAAAATTTGTACACGAATGCTCATTGTAGGATTCGCCATAATAGCCACAAATTGTAAACAAACCAAATTTTCATCAGTTGATGAATGGATAACCCAAATATGATATATCCATACAACTGAATATTATTCAGCCATAAAAGTCAATGAAGTACTGTTAAATGTGACAACATAGATGATTCTTGAAGCATGTTAAGTGAAAGAAAAGCACTCACAAAAGCCCCATATTTTATTATTCTGTTTTTACAAAATGCCCAGAATAGGCAAATTCATAAAGACAGAAAGTAGATTAGTGGTTTCCTAGTGCCAAAGGGATAAAAGAATGAGGAATGACTGCTAATGGGCATAGGATACCTTTTTTGAATGATGAAAATGTTCTTAAATTAGATATTTGTGATGATTGCACAACTTTGTGAACATACTAAAAAGCCACTCTGTCATACCCTATAACGTGGTGAATTTTGTGGTAAATGAATTATACCTCAATTTTAAAAAGTTATATTCAGGGTAACACAACAGAATAAGGAACATCTACAACATATCATTAACAATCCCTGGATACAATCCCAAATAACTAGGCATACTAGTAAACCAGAAAAAGTGACCTATACTCAGAAGACAAGCAATAGCTGTTGAGCCTCAGAGCATACCAGATGGTAAATGACCAAAAAAAGGATTTTAAAACTGCAGTTATAACTATGCCCAAAGAGCTAAAGGGGAAGACAAAGTTTATAATAAATAACCAAATAGAAAATCTCAATAGAAAACAATATTTAAAAAAAAACAAAAACAATAACAAAAAATGGAAATATGAGACCAACTTATATAATAAAAAAATCACTGGATGTGTTTAGTGACGGATTGAGGTGACAGAAGAGTCAATGAACTTGAAGTTAGACCAATAGAAAATATTCAACCTTAAATACACGAAGAAAAAAGAGCCGGGCGTGGTGGCTCACGCCTGTAATCCCAGCACTTTGGGAGGCCGAGACGGGCGGATCACGAGGTCAGGAGATCGAGACCATCCTGGCTAACACGGTGAAACCCCGTCTCTACTAAAAATACAAAAAAAATTAGCCGGGCGTGGTGACGGGCGCCTGTAGTCCCAGCTACTCCGGAGGCTGAGGCAGGAGAATGGCGTGAACCCGGGAGGCGGAGCTTGCAGTGAGCCGAGATGAGCGAGACTCCATCTCAAAATAAAAAAAAGAAAGAAAGAAAAAAGAAAGAACAGTGCCTTGTGGACTTGTGGGACCATCGTAAGAGTTCTAACGCTAAACTAATTCTAAAGGGACAGGAAAGAGAGAATAAAGGAGAAAAATTACTGGGTTAAATAATGGCCCAAACTCCCTAAATTTGGTAAAAGACACAAATTTAGAGATTCAAGAAGCTAAGTGCACTCCAACCAGAATATGCAGAAAAGTACATGTAGGCATGTTTTACCTGCAGAAATCCAAAGACACAAATATAATATTGAAACCACAATGAACGGGAAGAAATGGCACACCACATAGAGAGGAACAATGACAGAAATGAATCTGACCTCTCATCAGACAGAATGGATGCTAGAGAACAGGTCAGTGATATTGTTAAAGTGCCGAATGTAAAAAAAGTCAACCCAGAATTCTATATCTACCAAAAATAGTCTTCAAGGACAAAGTCAAAATAAAGACATTTTCAGATAAATCATATTTTTAAAAATGTGTTGCTAGTGACCCTACAATACAAAGTGTGCTAATGAATGTTTTTCCTGCTGAAGGAAAATGATATCAGAAGGGAACTTGGGTCTTCAAAACAAAGTGAAGAGCACCAGAAATTGTAAATCTATCTATAAATATAAGAGTGTTCTTGCTAAAAATTTGTTAAAAACACATATGCCTATTTAAAGCAAAAATTAGAATATTACACTACAGGGGTTTTAACATATATGGACATAATATGCATATGACCACCATAGCATAAATGACAGGAGTTGGTAATTGGCCCATTTCATTGCAAGCTTTTTACATTTTATTTAATTTACTTATTAACTTTTTTTTTTTTTTTTTTGAGACAGGGTCTTGTTCTGTTCTGTTGCCCAGACTGGAGTGTAGTGGCTCTATCACGGCTCACTGCACTCTCAACCGTTCAGGTTCAAGTGATCCTCCTGCCTCAGCCTTCTAAGTAGCTGGGACTACAGGCACACACCACCATGCCTGGCTAATGTTTTTCATTTTATTTTCGTAGGGACAGGGTCTCACTGTCTTGCCCAGGCTGGTCTAGAACTCCTGGCCTCAAGCGATCCACCTGTCTTGGCCTCCCAAAGTGCTGGGATTACAGACATGAGTCACCACATCTGGCAATGTTACATTTTATATGCTGTATACACTGTTAACACTAAAAAACACTGTGATAAATTAAGAATGTATATTGTGATCCAGTGGCAGACATTAAACAATTATAACAATAATGCAGAGGTATACGTTAAAAGTCAATAAAAGAATTGAAGTGAAATTTTAAACATTCAATCAATTAATCTAAAAGAAGGCAGAAAAGGAAAACAGAGTAATAAAAAAACAGAGGGAACTGGCTGAGTACAGTGGCTCATGCCTGTAATCCCAGCACTTTGGGAGGCCGAGGTGGGCGGATCACCTGAGGTCAGGAGTTTGAGACCAGCCTGGCCAACATGGTGAAACCCCGTCTCTACTAAAGATACAAAAATTAGCCAGGTGTGGTGGCAGGTGCCTGAAATCCCAGCTACTCAGGAGGCTGAGGCAGGAGAATCACTTGAACCCAGGAGGCGGAGGTTGCAGTGAGCCAAAATTGCAAAAATTGCAATTTTGCCAAAATTGCAAAATTTTGCAGTGAGCCAAAATTGCACTGCAACCTGGAAGACAGAGCAAGATTCTGTCTCAATAAACAAACAAACAGAGGAAACAAATAGAAAACAAATGATAAAATGGTAGGCCTAAATTCAGACATATCAATAATTACATTAAATTTAAATAAACCACTCAGCTTAAAAGGCAAAGATTTTTCACATTGGATAAAAAGGTGAGACTCAATTATATGCTATCTAAAAAAGGCACACTCAGTGACAGAGTGAGACTCTGTCCAAAAAGAAAGAAAAGAAAGAAAGAAAAGGAAGGAAGGAAGGAAGGAAGGACTGAAAACATACAGTGGAGAGAGAGAGAAAGAGAAGGAAAGAAAGAAAGAAAAAGAAAAGAACTGAAAACATACAATGTCTTCTCTGACCACAGTGGAATTAAATTATAAATAAATAATAAGATATCTGAAAGAAACCAAATATGTGGAAATTAAACCACACAGTTCTAAGTAACCCATGGATCAAAGAAAAAATTATGAGAAAAATTAGAAAGCATTCTGAACTACATGAAAATAAAAACACCATATATCAAAATTTATGGTATGCAGCTAAAGTAGTACTTAGAGGGAATGCTGTAACTTTAAGCACTTATATTGGGAAAGAAGAAAGGTATAAAGTCAATTACCTATATTTCAATTTTGATAATCTAGGAAAAAAAGAACTGAGTGAGTAAACCCAAAGAAAGAGAAAGCAATAAAATAATAATATAATATAAGCTGTATTTTCTTATTTTCTGTATTTTCAATATTCTTGCATCTGGGGCCTTGCTGACCTGAAAGGACTGCTCCTCTGGAGTTTGCAAATTCTGAAAGATAGTAAATGACTTGCTCTAGAGCATGCATTTTATATGCAAACCAAATAACCCCAAGTTCATACTCCTGCTTGCTTCCTTTTATCTGCTACGATATCCTTTTGCCCTAAACACCGCAAAGCTGGGTACTGGACAACTACGGACCACCCCTAGAGCCTAGAGCCCATCCAAACTCTTCAAACTATCCAATCCTAAACCTGCTTAGCTTGCTTACCTTGTTTCAATTGTTCCTTCCTGCAAAAACCACAATAAAGTCACTTGTCCACAGTTCCTCTCTCTCTCTCTCCCTTTCTCTCTTTTCCTCTCTCTCTGCCTGCTCATCTCACCTGGGCATTTTCCTGTGTGATCCTGCATGATATACCATCCCTCTTGTTCTTAGGAGACTGTGAGTATAATAAAAACTTCTTTCTTCATGGAAATTATTTTCATGTCTATGTATCTTACCACACCTGATTAAAACAAATCCTAGGTGCTATTGAAACAAATAAAGATATGAGCAGAAACCAATGAAATTTTAAACACTTGAGAAAATTAACAAAGCAAAAAGTTGGCTCTTTGAGAAGAAAAACAAAATTTATAAATGTTTAGCTATAATAATTAAGAAAAAAGGGAAAGAGCACAAATCATCAATATTAGGAATAAAAGAAGGGCTACCACTACAGATCCTACAGCCATGAAAAAGATAAGTGAATAATACCATTTTATGCCACTAAATTTGGCAAATTAGATAAAATTAAAGAATTCCTTGAAAACTATAATGTATAACTGACATAAGGTGAAATAAAATATTAAACTATACACACATTTATTTAAATATAATTTTAGACTTAAAAGTTGCAAAATTAGCACTTACACCTTTTATCCAGGTTTTCTTTTTGCTTAGCATTTACTCAATTTCAGTT
This sequence comes from Pan troglodytes, assembly GCF_028858775.2. Lineage (NCBI taxonomy): Eukaryota > Metazoa > Chordata > Mammalia > Primates > Hominidae > Pan > Pan troglodytes. The sequence continues at coordinate 11,089,407 of NC_072410.2, read as the reverse complement.
TGATCTTGGGCAACCTACTGAAGCATTCTAAGCCTCAGTTTCACAATCTGTAAAATGAGATTAATAATGGGACCCATTTCACTGGGTTGTCATGAGAACAAATGAGAGCATTTGTGACTGGTTTACAGTAGGTGCTCAGGACATGTTTGTTTCCTTCTTATGTTGTCCCTGTATGAAGGACCATCAGTATAAGCAATGTCCCTTTAACTGAGCACTTACTTTATGCTCAGCATTGTGTTAGGCACTTTATTATTTTGAAATCTCATAATCTCTTTGATAAATACTTGTATTCTCATATATAAATCAAGAAGCTGAGGCCTGTAAAGATTAAGAGGTTACAAGTTCACACTGGCAGCAAGAAGGGGGTAAGATTTGGCCGAGGCACGTCTGACTTCAAAGGCTGTGTGTGCCTGACTGCATCCACCATCTCTGCTGCTTCCAAAGGCATGTGGAATGGCATTCGTGGATGTTCAATGTCTTGCTCCTTTTGGCAGATGTTAACTGGTGTTTGGTCTTTAATCACAGCACAGTGAAATCTGCTTTTCTACAGGCTTTCATCTTGTAAAATTGGAAACGCTTTTCTAGGGGGAACGGTTTCTACTGGCAGTCCTGATATCATACATAAGTAGACAGTCTCTTCACCTTTCAGCACAGGACTGCACAGTTCTGTTGGCTAAAGCTCTAGATATAATGTGAGAATGTCGTGCCTGGCACAGGGCCATGCCCGGAGTTGGCACTTGATAGATATCTTTGTAATGAATGAATTGGATGAAGTCACTGCACCCCTGCTAGACCATTCTCCCTACACTGTTTCTACCCTATTATCCTGTCAGGCTAACATGCTGGACTTTGTTCCCGGGACCTCTGTAGGTGCTTCGTAGGGGTTGATGACGTTTAGAACCACAGAGAAATGTGGGGTAAAGGATGAAAAGGGAGAGAAGCAGCTGCAAATGAGCTGACAGTAAGACTCAGCCATAGCTGAATCAGTAAGTCCATGAACCCAAACTGGTATGCAACATGGTATGGGGCACCACTGGGGACCCAGAGGAGCCCCCAGGACAACTCTGGAAGGATAATTTCAGACCGGATCTTGCTTCTGCTGGCATCTGTTTATTTATTTAATTTATTTTTGTCTTTCTGAGACAGAGTCTCACTCTGTCGCCCAGGCTAGAGTGCAGTAGCAATCTTGGCTCACTGCAAGCTCCGCCTCCCGGGTTCATGCCATTCTCCTGCCTCAGCCTCCCGAGTAGCTGGGACTACAGGTGCCCACCACCATGCCCAGCTAATTTGTTGTATTTTTAGTAGAGATGGGTTTTCACCATAATAGCCAGGATGGTCTCGATCTCCTGACCTCGCAATCCGCCCACCTCAGCCTCCCAAATGCTGGGATTATAGGTGTGAGCCACCACACCCAGCTTTTTTTTTTTTTTTTTTTTTAGATGGAGTCTCACTCTGTTGCCCAGGCCAGAGTGCAGTGGCACAATCTTAGGCTTACTGCAACCTCCGCCTCCTATGTTCAAGTGAGTCTCCTGCCTCAGCCTCCCAGGTAGCTGGGATTACAGGTGCCTGCTACCACACTCGGCTAATTTTTGTACTTTTAGTAGAGACAGGGTTTCATCATCTTGGCCAGGCTGGTCTCGAACTCCTGACCTCAAGTGATCCGCCTGTTTCAGCTCCCAAAGTGCTGAGATTACAGGCATGAACCACCGCACCTGGCCTCTGTCGGGGTCTTAAAGACAAATTTCTGCAACAAATCTTCCCATTTTGTGTTGCATGCCTATGTTACACAGAGAACCTGAATGTATCAGAGCACTAATCCAAGGAGATGGCAACTGATCTTACCAAAAGACGTTTAAAATACTTTCTGTAGACATGTTGAACCCCACCAAACCAATCCCCCGACACTCAAGAATATTCTCTTGAAAACTAAATAGAGGGGAAATAGAGGAATAAAATAGCTGATAAGGGCCAGGCATGGTGGCTCATGGCTGTAATCCCAGCACTTTAGGAGGCCGAGACGGGTGGATCACGAGGTCAGGAGTTCAAGACCAGCCTGGCCAAGATGGTGAAACCCCGTCTCTTCTAAAAATACAAAAATCAGCTGGGCGTGGTGGCAGGTGCCTGTAATCCCAGCTACTTGAGAGGCTGAGGCAGGAGAATAGATTGCCTCTGTGAGGCAGCAGAGGTTACAGTGAGCTGAGATCATGCCACTGCACTCCAGCCTGGGCGATAGAGTGAGACTGTCTCAAAAAAAAAAAAAAAAAAAAAAGGCTGATAGGCCCATTGTATTCAGTTAAAGGTGAGGGTTGGGGGCTTAAAGGTAGAGCACCCAGCTGATTTTCATGGGCTGTCTGCTTGTAGACAGCCTTGGTAGGTTCTGGACTTGATAGGCTCTGCCTTGATTACTGCAGATCCAGGGCAGCTGAGGACAAAGACAGAGAAAGGACAGTGCTGCTGGGGCAGTCAGATCTTAGAAGGTTCATTCAGACCAGATGCCAGAACACTTAGAGAGAAGGCAGCCATAGGGAAAGGGTTACAAATATAAATAATTACATAGGAAAAAAAATCCTGTTGAAACTTAGAAATATTTGAAAAGTAAAAACAAAAGCAAAAACCCAAGAAAACAAAAAACAACAACAACAAAAAAACAGAAAACCCCCCATTACTGTAAATAAAATTCCTGAAATGCTATGATCATATATTTAATATAAGCAACATAGTAGCCCTAAAATGAGAGGTGGGATAAAGTCAAAGGTAGTCTGTCCTAGAAACAGCACCGCTCTGGGAGGGGGATCTTGAGACCAGAGTTTGCATTCCTTGGGCAAGTCAGTCAACCATGCCCTGATTCAGCTTCTTCATCTGTGAAATCAAGAATCTCTTCTTGATTTCACATCTTTATGACTCCACAGAAAGGGCAGGAGAAGAGAAAAGAAGGCTTGCTTACATCTGCCCGATGTCTGGTTCCCAGCGCATAGCCAGAACAAGGCTGAGAGCCAGAACAGCTGGCCTTCCAGAGAAGGTCGCCATGTAAACACAAGGTGGGATAGGACACAAAATATTAATAAATGCAGCCACACTGACCAGGAGGAAGCTTTTCAAGGATAGGGCAGAGGACAGAGAGACAGAGAGGGAGCAGGGCACTGGCTTTTGGTATAGACAGCAAACACATGAGAGATCGAGGCAGAAAACCACCATCTCCACAGGCTGCCCTGGATCGGGCCATGCTGTCCCGTCCTCTCCACCTGGATAGGGAGAAGCAGGGGTATGACCATGTCTCTCTTCAGGATGTTCAACCAGGAATGCAAAATAAAATTACATGGATCCCTTGCAGGCTGCAGTGGCTCACACCTATAATCCCAGCACTTTGGGAGGCTGAGGCGGGTGGGTCATTTGAGGTCAGGAGTTCAAGACAAGCCTGGCCAACATGGTGAAAACCTGTCTCTACTAAAAATACAAAAATTAGCTAGGCGTGGTGGTGCATGCCTGTAGCCCCAGCTGCTTGGGAGGCTGAGGCAGGAGAATTACTTGAACCAGGGAGGCAAGGCTGCAGTGAGCTGAGATCAGGCCACTGCACTCCAGCCTGGGCAACAGAGCAAGACTCCGTCTCAAAGAAAAAAAAAAAAGTTTACATGGGTCCCGTTCCACCTCCTTTGCATGGGAAGGTTGGGGGAGCAGCACTGTAGGATTTCCTGGGCAACCAATGCCCAGGAGGCCAGCCTAAACCATGTCCCCTGCTTTTTGGGGCACTGGCTAGGTTCTGAATGTTGGTGTCTCCCCTAAATTTATATGTTGGAAACCTCATTCCCAAGATGATGGCATTAGGAGGTGGGACCTTTGGGAGGTGACTAGGTCGTGAGTGCAGAGCCCTCACAATTGGGATTAGTGCCCTCAGAAAAGAGGCCCCAGAGAGCTGCCTTTCCCCTGTGAGGACACGGGAACCAGAACTCTGGCCCTCGCCAAACACCTAATCTATTGACACCTTGATCTTGGACCTCCCAGTCTCCAGAACTGTGAGAAATACGTTCTATTGTTTATAAGCCACTCAGTTTATGGTATTTTGCTATAGCAGTTTGAAGGGACTAAGCCAGGACTCCAACTTTCCTTTCTGGCCTCTGCTGGGAAACAGCTCCTGCTCTGCGGTCACAGTCTTGTGGGCTCCCCATTCCCTGAGCTCTGAGTGGGCTCAACAAAGTGAAATGTGGAAGAGGAAAAAGAGATCTGGGGCTTGACCAGACTTGTGTGTCCCAGGACATCTGCAGTGACTGCCTTCAGAAAACCTTCCAGGAAGAACGTCAGTCATGCCTTCCGGGAGCTCAGGTCTGAGGCATCTGGTTGTACCACAGCCCTGATGGCAGGGGACTTCAGACTGCTCATGCCGGCCTGGCACTTCCTGATTCGACTTCAGCAAGGCATGCAGTGTTCTAGAACCTGACCTCCGATTTAAACTGAGTTTCTCCTTCCCTTGAGCAAGGAGGACGGTGAATCAGAAGGACTGTAGATCCCCTCACTGTATCACTGTGTGTGTATCTCCTCACTGTGCGTGCGCGTTCTCACACCCCCGTTGCATTACTTAAAGGGACACTAGTTTATTCGGATGGAGAACTCAGTCCACCCCATGTCAAGCTTATGAAGCCCATCTCCTGGCCCCCTTCTAGGAATGTCGGGAGGAGGGTGTCGCGTGGGCTTTGAAGTAGGACAGACCTGGGTTTGGGTTTCTGTTCTGCCACTTGTCCTTGGTGACTGAGCCTCAGTCTACTTGGTTGGGAAATAGGACAGTCAGGAGTGAACCTGCCCAGGGTGGGCTTCCAGTCACCCGCACATATGCGGGGCACTGGCCGCCCATCCCTGCCAGGCCCTGAGGATGCCCGCGCTCGTCCTCGGCGTCGCGCCCGGCCTCCTCGGGGAGCCGCGCGGGTTGGGCGCGCTCCCAGGCGCATTCCTGGCCGGGCAGCCCCTCCTCCCTCGTCCTTAGCCAAAGGGGCTGGCGCCTCCCCGCCTCGCCCGGACTGTCTCGTGCGGGCAGCTGCGGACGCTCGTGGCCGCGCCGCTCCAGGGTCCGGTGCACGGCGCACCTGGACCCTAGCAAGGGCCGGGCGGCGCCGATCCCCGCGGGACGCACTGCGCTCGGGGGCCTCCTGCCTCCCTCCCTGCCCCAGCCGCCCCCCGGCCGCGCGGCGCCCCGCACCCTGCAGGGGCGGCTGCCGCATCGCTGGGACACACTCGGCAGGGGAGGCCGACAAAGTTATTTCCCCCTCCCAAGCGGCAGGATTCCGATTGGCAAGATGGTGCCCAGCTCTCCGCGCGCGCTCTTCCTTCTGCTCCTGATCCTCGCCTGCCCCGAGCCGCGGGCTTCCCAGGTCAGTGTCCCTCCCGCCTCTCTCCCCTGTCCCGCGCGCAGGGGAGGCAGCACCAAGGCTGGGGGGCCTGGGCTTGCCACTTTCCACTCGGATGCCTGGGTTGAGAGCTTGGAGCGATGCCTGGGGCTGGGGTTCAGTTTTCAGAGAGAGGTGCAGGGTCCCCCATCTGTCATCTCAGATGCATCGCTGGCCGGGCCCCTGGGAGGACCCGGGCTGGGGTGCGAAAGCGTCGGTCCATTGTGGGAGAGGACTCCGCGTGAGAACCGCCGGGAGGAGGAAGATTTCTCGGGCAGTTACGAGACATTGGTCTTTCCTGGGTCTCCGTGAGAGCTCCGGGTCCCCTAATTAGCTTAGAGAACGCCCCCGCCCTCCAAACTCCGACATTTAAATTTCCAACCGAAATATGAGAACACTCGCGGGACTTTCTTAGCAGTCGGTGGCATTTCCCAGGCAGAGGTGGCCCGGGAGGTTTCTGAAGCAGCCCCTTCCTGAGCCGGCGAGGCCCTGGATGTGGGACTACATTTTCTTAAACACATATACAGGCGGCTTGCTGTTTAATTTTTCTGTTCTTGCCATTGGCATTTGTTCGAATCTCACCGGATTTATTTGTTTAATACTTGACCAGATTCGCTTTTATATTAACCATTAGCAACTGATTGTTAAAATTAAGGCGAGAACTTGAATTGCCGAGTCCGGGACCCACATCCAGCAGAGTAGCCCTGGCAAGCCAGGGTGAGGGGCCCGGCCATGGACTGCCGACCCCGCCACCTGCACAATACCAACAGCAGTGGGTGGCGGAGAGCCTGCACGCGCTTCCCGAGTGCCTGGTGTGTCTCAGGCTCCCTGCAGGGTATCTTCCAGTCACTTCATTCCCGGAGCAACCCTGTGAAGTGGGGACTGTTACCCCCATTTTGCAGATGATGAAAGTGAGGCCCAGGGAGGATGAGACGTATTCAAGGTCACACAACCAGAAATGAGCGGAATAAACCCAGTCTCTCTTGTTGGGCTCCAAGATTTCTTCCTGGCCTGCAGACACTTGCCCATACTCCCTGGCCAGAGACTGACTTCCTGGGCCAGGCAGGCATGCCCATGGCCACCTAGAGGCCCCTGCGGTGCAGGAAGGGATTCCAGGCAGGCAGAATTTGGCTCAGACGAGACGTGGTGATGTTAGTGCAGAAGGTGGTGAGGGGGCACCACAGGGAGATACTCAGTGACCAGGCAGCAGAGGCCCAGTTTGGGGCCACGCTAAACCCACCCAACAGAGCAATGGGGTCTCCTATCAACTTTGCAGGTTACAGAACAAAGTAAAACCCCACCTCAGACCTTGAGCCCAATGCCAGAAGCATAGGTGGGTACATCCCTAAGCCGGCTCCCCAGCCTAGGCTCCAAGGAGGCAGCGTGGACAGGATGTGTGATGAGATGCTTGAGAACCAGGCCCTGCCATTGTGTGACTTTTGCTGCTCAGGGAATGAGGTAAACACCTGTCTCCTGAGGTTACCTAGAAACCAGGTGAGACCGAAGCCCTTGTCATATGTTTGCAGCTGCTGCAGAGGCAAAGTGAGCTCACCCAGACTCTGTACCCGGAACTTCTGGGTCCAATCCCTGTCCCGCCACATCCAGTCTTTCTCAAGTTTCTTATCCTCTAAACCTTACTGTCTTGAGCTGCAAAACACCTGTCTTAGGTGCTTTGTGAGGGGAAAGGGAACAAAAGAGATTGCCCATAGATGGTCATTTAAAAATTCTAGTGAGACTCTCTTTCACCCACAGTCCTATGTGGCCAGGGGTCTCCCCTTCTCCACCCTCAACCCTGTCCGGGCAAGCTTAAAGGGTGAATTGTAAAGGAGGCCCCAGGGCCAGGTGCATGCTGGAACAAGCATTACCTGACTCCTTCCACGTTTTGGGTCTCTGCTCAAATAAGTAATCCTCTGCAGAGGCCTTCCAGAACTCTCTCTACTCCAAACAAGTCCTCTCTCTGCCCCTGTATTTCCTGTTTGGGTCCCCTGAAGGGCTCTGGCATAGTACCGATCATCATTTGTAATGGTATATTTTGGTAGGTTTCAAGTTTATTGTCTGTATTCCCACTATAGGGCTCCAGGGGCAGGGACCCACCTGGCCTTAAAGTAGTGTGAGCCCTGGGACCCCTGAACCCACCAGTAAGAGCCATTGGTTGGTGGAGACTCAGCAAGTTTGGAGAATGAGCTGTGCCCACAGGATCATATCTTGCCATGGAGGAGATGAGATGGGTCAGGTGGGAGGCACTGAGGACAGGCTTCCTCGACCAAGGCCCACTGACACAGCAGCTCCAAGGAGCTCTAGATGGAGACTGCGGTGCTCCTCATGGGGGTGGGCCACAACCCTGTCTGGGGTTCCCGTTTGCTGGCAAATGTGCTTGCTTTGTGTTTTAGGATACAGCGCAAGGGTAATATCATGAGTGTATGTGTGTGTTTGTGTGTGTGTGTGTGTGTGTCAATAGATGTATGTGTCTCTGTGTGTGGTTGTGTGTACACACCTTTTTGCATTGGTACCTGTGGTTGTGTGTGCATCTGTCTGTGTGAGTGATTGTATGTGTGATGGTAAGTGTATGTGGGTGTGCATATCTGTGCTGTGTGTGTGATTGGGTATGCACATGTCTTTGTGTGTTGGTGATTGTGTCTCTGTGATTGTGTATGTGTTACAGGGGAGGGGAGGCTGTGTGCTGCAGGGTCCAGAGCAGTGGTCCTGCGGGGATGGAGTCTCATCTCTCTCCTGCTCTCCTCTGTGGCTATCCACTGTGTCCCTCTTGTCAGCGCATCTGTCCCAAGTCACTTTGCAGGTTTTTGTCACTGGCTGATGAAGAGCAGGTGGTCATGGGGAAGGAAGGGAGGCTGAGAAGTATGGGGTGTGCAGAGAGCAGGAGCCCTTTCTGGACACTGTGCCCACCCTGTGGCCTTCCCACTGGAAGAGAAACACCTCACTGGGGAGATCAGAACAAATATCTAACCATCATCTCGCACTTCACCTTCAGCCCACAGTAGCTCTGGGCGGGCAGGGGATGCAGGCTCCCGGCCACCTCCTCACCTGTGTGGGGAGCTGCTATGGTGTTTAAGCAGGCTTCCCTCCCTGACCCTCTCCCTGTGATCAGATGTCACAGGTCTCCAAATTCCACCATGAGAGGTTCATTCTTTTAGTTGCCTCCTCCCATTTGATACATTGCTTTTTATAATTAAATAAAAATAAATGTTGTTCATGTATAATTTCATGATTTTAACCATGGAACTATATTCTATGTGTGGCAACCACCACCACAATCAGGGTACAGAACAGTTCCACCGCCCCCAAAACTACATCATGCTGCTCTTTGAAGTCACACCCACTGCCCACCCCAGCCTTGGCAGCCCTTATCTATTCTTTATCGTTACAATTTTGTCTTCTCCATCATGTCATACAATTTTTTATTTTATTTTGTTTTAGAGACAGGGTTTTGCCATGTTGCCTAGGCTGGTCTCGAACTCCTGGGCTCAAGCAATCCTCCCATCTCAGCCTGGGATTATAGCTGTGAGTCACCGCACCCGGCCTCCACAATGTCATATAAATGGAAAAGAGTACATGGCCTTTTGGGTTTAGTTTCTTTAATCTCATTTGCTCTGAGAATATGTGTTGGGCAGTGCTTGTGGCTGCAGCATTTACCCCGAGATAACTTTGTCACAAAATATCTTTTTTTATTTTCACATTGCTTAGTATATCAACTTTGGAAATAACAGACATCATTCTATTTATAGCATTCTGTTTTTAGTAGTGGTATTTCCATTTACAAAATATAGTAATTCTTGATCGCTGAAAATGTCAAATCCTAGAAAACATAGCTCTCCTACGCGTGATATTAACATCGCTCTGGAACAGTTGTTGGCCGAAGATTCAATTGATGCATCTGATTTTTCCCAAATAGACGATTTTAATGATTCAGACAATTCTGATGTTAGTTCTGCTTTGAAATAACTACAAGAACAGTTTTTATATTTTATTTTCACATTGAAAATCATTCAGATTTGCTTCAGCTTCAAAAAGCATGTTTCTGTAAAATTAAATGAGCACTGGCAGCGAGCTGCACTTTTTTGATTCTAAATAAGAAAATTAACTTCGTATAATGCATCTAAGAATCACCCAAGCTACAGGCTCCTTTTTGTTTTTGCTTTTGTTTTTGTTTCTGTTTTCTTTTTTCTTTTTTTTTTTTTTGAGACGGAGTCTTGCTCTGTCACTCAGGCTGGAGTGCAGTGGCGTGATCTTGGCTCACTGCCACCTCCGCCTCCCGGGTTCAAGCGATTCTCCTGCCTCAGCCTTCCGTGAGTAGCTGGGATTACAGGCTCCCGCCACCACGCCCAGCTAATTTTTGTATTTTTAGTAGAGACGGGGTTTCACCTTGTTAGCCAGGATGGTCTCTATCTCTTGACCTTGTGATCCGCCCGCCTCGGCCTCCCAGAGTGTTGGGATTACAGGCGTGAGCCACCGTGCCTGGCCGCTACTGTTTATCGGTTCACCCACTGAACAACACCCACCCGTGGTGTCATTCCAGTTTTGGGCAATTGTGAATACAGCTGGTGTAAGCATTCAAAATACGCTTTTCATGTGAATGTATTTTCATTTCTTATGGGCAAATACCTGGGAGTGGGATTGTTGGGTCATATGGTAAATGTGTGTTTAACTTTGTAAGAAACTGCCCAACTATATTCTGTATTAGTTTGACCACTTTACATTTATGAAAGACCTCACTACACTGCATCCTTACCAGCACTTAGTGTTCTCGGGTTGATTTGTTTTTCTCCAAGTCATTTTAGTAAGCATGCAGTGGTATCTCATTGCGGTTTTAATTTCCATTTCCCTAATGACTAATGACATTGGACATCTCTTCATGTGATTATTTGCCAAATAGTCTATTGGGCAAAACGTCTGTTCGAGCCTTCTGCCCATTAAAAAAATTGATTGTTTGTTTCTTTTTCTTTCTTTTTATTTTTTTGAGATGGGGTCTTTCTATGTTGCCCAGGCCAGCCGTGGAATTACTGGGCTCGAGTGACCCTCCTGCCTCAGCCTCTGGAGTATTTGGGATTACAGGCAAATCCTGATTGTTTTTAATAAATTTTGAGCGCTCTTTATATATTCTAAATACAAAGCCTTTTTTGGATATGTGAGTTATAAATATTTTCTCTCAGTTTGTAGCTTAACAATGACTTTTGCAGAGCAAAATTTTAAATTTTAATGAACTTTAGTTTATCAATTTTTTATTTTAATGGATTGTGTTTTGGGTGTCAAGTCTAAGCACTCTTGGCCTAACCTCAGGTCATGAAAATTTTCTTCTAAAATTTTTATAGTTTTACATTTTTATTATGATCCATGTTGAGTTACTTTTTAAAAATGAGGTGTGAGATTCATCTTGAGGGCCACTTTTTCATGTGGATATCCAATTGTTCCAATACCATTTGTTGTTGAAAGACTGCTGATTCACACACTTGCCTTAGCAACTTTGTCAAAAATCATTCATCATACATGTATGGAGAAATTTCTGCCAATAACACACTTATCTTGATTACCGTAGCTTTACAGTAAGTGTTAAAATTGAGTAAACTGAGTCCTCCAACTTTATTATTCCTTTTCAAAATTCCTTTGGCTATTCTAGTTTCTTTGCCTTTTCATTAACATTTCAGAATCAGTTGTCTATGCCTATAAGAAATTCTACTGGGCCGGGCACTGTGGCTCACGCCTGTAATCCCAGCACTTTGGGAGGGCAAGGTGGGCAGACCACCTGAGGTCAGGAGTCCGAGACCAGCCTGGCAAACATGGTGAAACCCCGTCTGTACTAAAAATACATAATTAACCAGGCGTGGTGGCACATGCCTGTAATCCCAGCTACTCAGGAGGCTGAGGCAGGAGAATTGCTTGAACCTGGGAGGCAGAGATTGCATTGAGCCACAAGCTGAGATCGCACCATGGCACTCCAGCCTGGGCAACAAGAGCAAAACTCTGTCTCAAAAACAACAACAACAACAACCAGAAACTACTGGAATTTGTATTGGGATTGCATTAAATCTATAGATCGATTAGAGGAGAATTGGCATCTTAAATGTACTGAGTCTTCCAATCTGTGAACACAAAATGTCTTTCTACTTATTTAGATATTCTTTGGTTTCTTTCATCAGTATATATATATTTTTAGTTTTCAACACAAACATGCTGTGTTAGACTTATACCTAATTATTTCATTTTTGAAGTTTTTTTTTAAAAAAAAATTCATTTCCAAGTGGATATCCCTAGTATGGAGAAATCCAATGGGCTTTTCTGCATTGACCTTGTATCTTGTGACCTTGTGGAACTCGATCATTATTTATAGGGAATTAAAAAAAATACATTTCCAGGGGTTTTTTTACATGGACAATCATGTCATCTATGTATTAGAGCAGTTTTATTTCTTCCTTTCTAATGTATGTGTCATTTATTTATGTATTTAGCCTTATTACATGGACTAAAATTTCAAGTACAGTTTTTAACAGGAGAGCGAACATTCTTGCCTTGTTCTAGAACTTAGGAAGAAAGGATTCGTTTTTTCAACATTAAGTATGTTCTGGCTGTAGGTTTTTTGTAGGTGTTATTTGTCTGGCTAAGGTTTCCTTCTTGTCCTAGTTTGATACAATACTTATTATGAATGGACATTGAATTTTTTCACATGCTGTTCTTCTACTTCACTTGATATGGTCCTGTGGTTTTTCTTTAGTCTGTTAATAAAGTGGATTTTCTGTCTTCTGGAAGAGATGGTGTAGAATTGGTGCCAGTTCCTGAAATGTCTGGTAGAATTTACCAATGAAACCATGTGGGCCTGGAGACTTCTGGAAAGTTTTAACTATGAATTCAATTTCTTAGATACAGAGCTATTTAGGTTGGCAATTTTTCTTCCCTGGGGTGAGTTTTGGTAGTTTGTATCTTTCAAGAAATTGGTCCATAGCACCTCTCTCTTGAGGCACCTACTTCTAAATACTCTGGGGACCACTCCGCATTTCTACACAATTGATCTCCTATAATGACAGATAAGTGCTTTGTTCCATAATCCACTACAGAGCCAAGTAGTCCCCTATGATTAATTTCCTTTCTTGTGTAACTTTTTAATTTTCCTAGAGTTTATTCCCTTTTGCCTCAGTCTGCCGTCTACACAAGCACAATTGTTTCCAGGATCTCCTTCCCAGTCAGTGTTCTGCCAGGGCTGCTTGTCCCTGGAGCCCAGACTCCCCCGGCCTCTCTGCATTCGGCTCCCGCCTTGCTGCTGCCCTCCCTGGGCTCGTGGCCCTGCGGCTACACAGGGGCTTTGGGAGAGAGTCTCTCTGCTATCCTGAGCTGGAGTCTACATTTTCGAGATCACATGTCTTCCTCTTTCTTTGGCTTACTCCCTTATTTTTTTGAACCCATCCTTAGGAAAATGATTTTTAACTCATTATTGCTGGGCTTGTCAAATCACTTGCCTACAGTAGATATCACACTTTTTCTACACGGAAACTTTTAAGCAGCCAACAGTAGCATCATGATCCCGGGTCGTAGGTGGGGGGTCTGCTGTGGCCAAAAAAAAGTGGTGGCTGAATCCTACAGTTGGGAGCAAGGCCAGAGGAGGAAGTGAGAGGAGGAAAGCTGACCCGCGCTCTCTCCGACTCACTGCCCGCCAGCTCTCCTCCCCACTGACTTCCCAGCGAAAATCAAGACCTCGCGCTGGAGCAGGACTTGAGACTTATTTCTTGGTTTGAGAAAAAAAAAAAATGAGCTGAAGGGTGGAAAAATGAAAACAAAAGCTTGCTCCTTTCCGGCCTAGTGTGGCCTGGGAAGTCAGCCCATCAGTGTCAATTTAGCTGCCGATTCGGATTGATTGCTTGGGACTGCCTAGAGTCCAGGTTGAGATGGCTCCTCAGTCACTCTAGAGCTTGGCATGAAAGGACACCATGATTGACAGGGGTATCTGCCCTCATCCTAGCACCAGGAGTGTTCACTAACCCTGAAGTAGAGATTTTAATACTAATGCATGAAGATGAGCTGAAACAGCAGGGGCTTGTGAATCATTCAGATCTATTGATCTGAGATAAATACCGCTATCTAAAATGAGGTATTTCATAAAACAGATATTTGGTGCCTACAATGGCCCAGGCACTGGGAACAAAACAGACAGTGATCTTGCTTTGATTTTAAGAGAGAAGCTCTGGATCTGAAGTTGGCAGGCCAGGGTAGCAATTTGAGCCAAGCTCAGCTGGTCTGCTCTGCTAGTCAGGGCCAGACTCAGCTCATCTGGACTGGCCTTGCTCGTTTGTCTGTAGTCAGCTGCCAAGCTAGCTGGGGCTGGTTGGTCTAGGGCAGTTCATCTGGTGCATGCAGGCTCTGCTCCGTGAGGCCTCTCATCCTCCAGGAGGCTAGCTGGGGCTTTTCTCATGGTGGTTGTGGTGGTGGTGGTGGTGATGGTGGTTGTAGAGCACCAAGACTGAGCAGAAGCTCACAGACTTCTTGAGACCCAGGCTTGGAACTGGAGCATGACTTCCACTGCATCCTGTTGGCCAAAGCAAGCCACAAGTCCAGCCCACATATGAAAGGTGGCAAAACAGACTTCCTTTTTGATGAAAAGAGAGCAGAGTCTCCTTGCATATGGCATTGGCACAGGGAGGAAGACCTGGGGTGATTTTTGCAAATCCTCCATCATAGTGATACAAAGACTTACTCCCACAGGCACCTGTGTTTAGACAGATGGGTGGAATCAGGGCAGGGTGGTGATGGGGAGGTCCTCCTGGCATCTTCTGCTTTCTCTAGCAGCCTCCACTTCTCCCTGGCACATTCAAGAATGAAATCTATGTCCTGTCAAGGGCAGCCCTGATTGCAGAGGAGAATGGAAGTCCCCTTGCTCCCTTGGGGTCATTTCTGGCCCTGGGGGCATTGGGCAGTGAGTGTAAAGGGCCCGATCCACACCATGGCCCACTGGGAAAGGAGACGTGGCCAGCCAGTTCAGTGGTTTCTTGGGCTAGCCTGGAGTCTTTCAATCAGGAACGGATGTCCTCCCAGGTCTGCTCACCCTGGGGAATCCTATTTGGCACTAGACTTGATTCCAGGCAGATCGAGCCAGATGCCTTTGAAGCTGCTCCCCTTCCCTTTGGGTACCAGCCCTCCCTCCATATGCTGGCTCAGACCTGCCTCTCAGCCAGCTGTGCCAGGATCAGGGTCCACTGTTTGGGCACAGCTGTTGACAAAGGCCTGACTGTGCTGGCCACTCTCCCCTGACCCATAGGGGCAAGGGTTTATGCAGCCCTGGGGCTCCAGAGAAGACTCCCAGGGTGGGTTGAACTTTCTTTATCCTTTCAAACTCCCTGCCAGGACTTTCCATGCTCTTCAGTAACTGCCTGAAACCTAAAATAAGGACATGACACACATTTTTGTTAAAGAAAAAATAAGCACCCAAAATTTGACTGGACCCAAACCCATCCATTTGCACAATTCTCAAGTACAATTTGTAACTCAAGTAAGTAAAATGTGTATCTCAAGGAAGTAATCATCTCTCCTCCTGTATATAGGAAAATGTGTTCCTCTCTGGACACCAGAATCTCTCAAAGGAGGCAGCCTCGATGGGAAGTGAGACCCAAGGAACTCAGCGTGGGGCTGGGTGCCTAAGTAGTAAGATTGAGACATGACAGTTGTTCACATCAAAGACCAGAGGCATGGGGGATATTGGTGGTGACTGGGAGGGAACTGGAAAGTCCCTGAGCCACCCTTGGCCCCGTTCTTGCCATCTGGTTGGCCACTATCTGAGACGTTTCCCCGTCTGCTGGAGATCAGTTCCCTCTGGACCTTAGATGGAAGGGGAGGGGGCTATGAGCTCTGGAGCAGCCCTTTCCCATGCGCACCCCATCTCTGAAAGAGGGGCTGGGGTCAGAGAGCAAGACCAGCAACTGGTTGCATTGTCCAGAAAGCCTCAACTGCCCCTGGGGAGCTGAGAGCATCAGATGACTCCCGGGCTGATTTGAACAAAGACAGAGGACCACTGAGCTCCAAGACAGGGGTCTCTGCTGTACCAGAAGAAAAAAAAAAATGCATCCAGAGAAGCATCAGACTGTAGTGTAAAAACATACAAACATGTTAGTATCTCCTGAACGGGTCAGTATCACCTCAGTCCTCCTGCAATTTAGGCCTTTTCTCTGATTGCATGACAAAAAGAATCTTTAACTAGTAAGATAATGTGCTCATCCCACAACTATGTCCTGAGAGGCTAGCACAGGAAAGATGCTGTTCTGGGAGGCCTGAGGCAGCGTAGCAAGTGGTGAAGACTCCCAGGCCTGGCTTGATCTTGGCTCGGATCCTTCCTGGTTGACTGATCTGGGGCAAGTTCCTGCCCCTTGTGAATCAGTTTCTTCCTCTGAACAGTGGAGATAATAGACATTCCCATCTCATGGGGTCATAGTTGAAGAAAATGAATAATATTCAAAGACCAGGTCCATAACAAATGCTAAATACGTGACAGGAGAGAGAAAGATGCAGCTGACACAGTCCCCACTGCCACTTAGCTCACCAGGCAGGAAGAGAAAAACCAGACAAATTAGAAAAGTATCAGAGGGCCAACGATTGCCTAAGCGGGGTGCTGCATTGGAGGGTGGCCACGAGCTACTCCAGGTTAAGCAAGCAGGTAGGGAGCTCTCTAAGGAGGGGACTTCTAAGTCGAAGTGGAAAGACAACTCTAGAGGACTCCACTCTAGAGGACCTGGGGGCAGATTCTCCGGGCAGAGGGCCCAGCCGGTGCAAAGGCCCCAAGGTGGGTATAGCCTGGGGAGGTTCACGGTAAGAGGGCCTGGATTCCGCTGGCAGAACGGATTCCGCTGGATTCCATGGGCAAACGGGAAGGGAAGGGTCAAATGATGGCGGTGTGCCTGAGTACATTGTCAGGGTCCGGGGTCTTGGAGTCTTTATTCTTGGAATAACTAACATGAATGGTGATGATGGCTAAATAAAAAGTGGGGTGTGTTTTCTGATTTTCCTACTCTCTCTAGGGGAAAATCCCAAGTGTTTCTGAGTAGGTTGGCAGTGGTGCAACAGAAATTATCCTCTCCTGTACCACGGCAGTCCTGTCACATCTCTCCTCCCTGCATCCTCACTTGCTTTCGTAAAATCTGTATTTCCCAAAGACAGAGGTCAGAGGCCAGGCTGCATCACGCCCCTGCCTACATCCCACAAGTCTCCTCGCCGCTGAGAGTAAAGGGAAACTCTTCACCATGGAGCTGACAGAATGTCTTAGTTTTTCATTGCTGCCTTGTTTGATTCCTTTTTATCTACTAAACTTTCTCTCCCTTCTATATTCATATTGTGTTAAATCCCAAAAGGAAATAGACAAAATGTGCTGCCATTTTTGCTGGTAGGAGGCTCTCAGGTTGTGAGATGTGAGGAGAAGGCTCAAATACCCGGCTTGTGTACCTAGGAGGGGATTGCAGCTGCTGGATGCCATGTGTGTGGACCCCAAGCTCCTCGCTTGGCTTGGGCATTGGGGACCTCAGAGACTTGCTGAAGATAATACCGAGGCTGTGAAAGGCACAACCCAATCCACAGGTGCAGGTGGCCTCTGGACAAAGGTTAGCTGGGCAGCAAGCAGGTGAAATGGGGAAAGTGAGTTTGGTGGTAAGATGAGCAAGAGATTGTCTTTGGCTCATACTGACGCCATTCCTTCACTCCTCATTCACTCGTTCACTCGTTTGTTCATTCAAATGGGCATCTAGTGTACACTCAGATCCTATTCTCAGTGTCAAGGATTCCAAGTTGTCTAAAATTTGTTTTCTGTCCTCAAGAATGCCAAGCGGCCAGGGGAGAGGTGGCTGGGAGGGTGACCAAAGGCGGACACCAAGGCTTTCAAGGGGGTGCTGTGAGGTGAGAGGATGAATGAGGCAGGACTCACGAAGGTTCTCTGTGCACCCCTCTCTAAGGTGAGTCCAGCCATCTTGTCACACCAGGGGCTGGAGAAGGCACACTGGGTTTTAAATCCTGGATAGGCCACCGTGGCTCAGAGACTTATGTGGCTTCCGCCCCTGTCAAGTGGGTGTTGTAATGGTGCCACGTCCTGTGCTGTCATGGGTTCCTGTGTGAAGTGTGGCCGCAGTGCCGGCTCTTGGCACCCGCTGTTTTTGTCATCGCTCCTGTGGCTGTTTTAAAAACCAGACTGGAATGCGCATGGAGTGTAAATGTAGAATTACAGGCAGCCAGCAGGGTTCAAACTCGAAGTACCCTGAGCATCCTGGGGTGCAGAGCCCCAAAGGGAGGCTCCAGCTGGAGGGCTGGGGTGGTTAATTTTATGTGTCAATTTAGTTAAGACATGGTTTCCAGATATTTGCTCAAACACCAGTCCAGATGTTGCTGAGAAGCGATTGTTTAGATACGACTAGCATTTAAATCAGCAGCCTTTGAGAAAAGCCGATTCGCCTCCTAATGTGGGTGGCCCTCATGCAAAAGACTGAGGTCCCCTGAGGAGGGAGTTGGGTCTCCACACTGCCTTCTGCCTTTGACCTTGAGCTGCAGCATCACCTGCAGCTGGCCCTGGGTCTCCAGCCTGCTCCTGCCCTGCAGAGGTTGGACTTGCCAGCCCCCATAACTGCTCGACAGTTCCTTAAAATTCCTTAAAATTGGACTTGCCAGCCCCCACAACTGCGTGACAATCCCTTAAAATCTCTCTTTCTCTCTCCATATATTAATAAGTATGTTATATATTACAATATTACATATGTATACGTATGCGTGTGTGTATATATAATATATATCTCTTTCTTATTGCTTCTGTTTCTGTAGAGAGTTCTGACTAATCCAAAGGCCTCAGGCAACTCCCCAAGTGAAATTCTCTCACTTCCTCCAGAAGCACCCACTTTCTCTCCTCATATATGTGGGTGCTGAGCAGAGGTCTCTGGCATGAAGAGTAGTCGAGGATTTATAACCCGCCTCTGGCTCGGTTGAAAAATAAAAATAAGTTCTGTAGAAAGCACATTCACGAATTCGACATGACTCAGACGCTGAAGACTCCGAGCCTTGGCCAGCAGGCACACATTTGGCAAGTTGCTCGGTCCTTTCAGAGACCTAAGGCATCAAAACATCTGTGTTCCCATTAACAAAATGCTGACATGACGCATAGCTGTGGCTTGGGAGAAACCAGCGTGGGAGACAGCCCCTCCAAGTCTAGGGGTCATCCGTGGCCATCGGAGGTCTTGGAGCTCTATTGTCACCAAAGAGGCTCTCAAAAGGTGTCACTGTACCAAGACTGTCACTGTGAGGAGGACCATCGAGCCAGGTTACAGGAGAACAGAAGCCCCAGGGACCAGTCCCCATGTTTCCGTACATACCCCTGAAGCTTCTCCGTACCCTCTGTTGCCTTCAGAGCAGGTTCCAGATGAGCCCAAACAGCATGGGGGCCTGGATGGGATGGGAGGGGTCAGGCCTGCTGGCAGGGGACCGGGTGAGCCGGGGGACACACACCCATCTTTGGCTGTGTCCACCCTTGGACCAGGAGGTAGGGTCTGGGGGTACGAAATGTCTCTGGAGGCCCAGCCATCCTGCAAGTGGTAGTCAGTTCTCAGAGGAAGGGAGCCTCCTGATCTCTGAGGAATCTTCCGTGGACCCGCCGGAGTAAACACTGTGCGAGAAGGGGCTGGAGGGGAGATGGACAAGAATTCCCGGAGAAGGGCAGGGGTGGATGGAGCGTTCCATGGGCCTTCTTGCTTCCAAGAGCCTTAAAACCAGCTCCTCCCCTCGCCCAGCTCTCAGCACTGGTCTGCGTCTTCCAGAACCATCCATGCCACCTCTACTCCAGCTTGGAAAAACCTGGATGGGGTGACATCTGTTGTTCCTTCTCTAACTGGTTCTCTGCAAACATTGCCATTGGTGTCAAGTTAGATGAAGTACTCACCCCTTTAAAGAGTTTCATAACAGAAACGGTAAACCTTGATATTTTTCTACTCAAAGATGGAAGGTTTCACTGCATGTCTCCTCTTAGTTCCATTTCAAAGAAGTTATTAATTCAAAGAAATGGAAACTATTCGTCATTATTTATTGTCAATGACATAAGTTGGGCCACAAATGGTTTTGAGGGGATGAAAATTTATACCATTTGAGGGGATCTCTCTAAGAAAAAGATTTAAAACGGGGCGCCTCAAGAGCCCTGGAAGAGGCCTGGGAAAGTGAGGACCCAGACATGGCAGCTTCCTCAGCTTCGAGGGGACGGTCTCTGGAACACGCTCTGTCCTTCCTGGGGTGCAGGGGCCTCCCCTTGCTGCCCTGTCTGGATCTGACCTTCACCCAATCCCACCTTGGAGAGTGGGAGGTCAGCTTTGAGGGCTGTGCAGAGCCTGGGGTTGCTTTTCACAGTTGGGACCTGGAACCCTGAGATGGGAAAGCCTCGCCCAAAAGCCAGCCCTTCACTGAGCAGCAGGTGGACCGCCCTTGAGGGTCCGGCCGGCTTCCTGTCCATCCCACAGCCCCTCACAGCACCCTTGGCCTGACCTCGGCAAGGGCCACATGTGCATGGAAGGAAATGACCTGCTTCCATGCATGGCTCAGAGCAGGGGAGGGTGGTGGGTTTGGGAGGGGAATGGCAGACAACTGTGGCTGTGGGCAAGGAGCCCCCTGCCCAGACTGAAAAGAGTGCATTGAGGAATGAGAATTGAGACTCAGAGACAGGCCGGTGGCTCTGCTCGTTAACATGAAAATGATGCCACAGCCAGTGTTGAGGGGAAAGAGCTGACATAGAGCCTGCATCCTGTGTGGCTGCGTGGTGACGTCTGTGCAAGGGAGCACCTGTGTCTAACCCAAGACTTGAAACCCAACGAAAAGCTAACAGTGGTTGTCTCTGGTTGTGGGACTTGTTCTTTGTTTGAATGCATTTTTCTGTATTTTGAATTGTTTTGCAGAGATTATGCTTTCTTTTTATGATCAAGCAAAATGATAAAGCTTTCTCAGCTTGGCAAAAGGGGGCACTGGGGTCTCAGGCCCCTCACACGACCTCATTTGTCCCCATAATGTGGGTCTCATGGGTGCATGTCTTGGTATGTAAGGATTCCAGCTTCATCATCTAGCTTTGCAAAGGAGCTCGGTGATGCCTGTGCCTATGCCAATCTCAGGTGACAGATGAGCATGGCATCCAGGACCGGCCCTGTTAGGAGCAGCTGCAGCTCAGACCCTCAAACTTCATGTCAAAGGCACGGATACTCTCTGCTTCTCGGGCTCCCTGGCCCCAACCCCGGCATGCTGGCTTGCCGAGAGCAGCAAGATGCTTCCTTGTACCACACTCTTTCATCAGCCTCACTCCAGAGAGGTTGGAGGCTGGGATGGGCCACAGCCTCCTCACCTTCCCTCGGCAAGTCAGCCTGCAGCCTTTCTGTCTCCCTCCCCGCCTGGGATGGAGATGCAGCCTTGGTTTGCTTGGTCTTGAAGATGTTTAAGGTTTTTCCGTGGTAACTGGCAAGCTGGGCACATCTCACCCTCAATGAGCACTGGGAAGAAAGCAGCTGGCGCCTGTTGCCCACGGAGCAGGAAGTGCCACCGGAAGCAGAGGGCAGTTGTGCCCGGAGCCAGCAGCACTGGGGTTAGAAATACTTGGCTGCCCAGCGGCCAAGTAGAAGACAAGACCCTGTCCCTCCACACACACTCCCCTGCTTCCTTTACTTCCTGGAGCCCCAGGCCATCACCCCAGGTTCCTGGCAGTATGCTTGCCCTTCCCAGCACAGCCTTTGGCACAGATTTCTCCCGGCTTCAAAACTGAGCCCTCCATGTACCCGGGGCAGCTGCGGCTCCGTGAACCCACTTTCAGCTGTCAGGGCCTGGCCAGCTCGTAGCGCAGGAGGCAGCTGCTTGCCTGGCTGGATGTGGGCAAGGACGTCTCCTCCACCTTCCCTTCACGCCTCCTGCCCCCGCTGCCCAGGTGCCCAACCTGAACTTTGCACGGGAGTGAGAAATCTACTGTGGGGCATTTGGGCTCAGTCCTATCAATCCCTAGTGCAAATTCATCAATAAGATCATTCACCACACAGGAGCCTGTGAGAACAAAGGAGGCAGTCCATTGGGGTGGCCGGCGGGGCTGGGTGGGAGTCAGACTTCCTGGCCTGGCTCTACTGCTCCTAAGCCCCATGATTTGGGGGAAGGTGTTTGACTTTCAGCCTCCATATCTTTCTCTATGAAATGGAGACAAGCCCCGTTTCTCCACAGGGTTGCTGCCAGCCAGTAGCTGAACTATTCTTTGTTACAGCGAAGAAGCTCTTTGTAGACTGAAGTACACAAATGCAATTGACATATAAACCATGAAGTCATCTATAAAAGCAGAGCCCCCCTTTTTTAAGGAAGGGGACGTGGGTGTGGGAAATCAGGTTTGGGTGGCAGGGCTGCACGGTGCTGGGCAGGTACGGGGTTGCAGGAGGTCGCTCCTGAGTGCCCCAGGACCTGCGTGGGAGGGACCACAATGTGGGAGTAGGAAGGAAAACAAACCAAACTTCTCTTCCGAGCAATTGCGTTTGGGGCTGTGCCTCGTCAGGCCCTGGGTATGGTGGAGGCCCAGGAGCCCCCGGGATTAACGAATTCCAGGGGCAACTGGGGATTCAACTGTGTCAAAAGCATCCATTCAGTCTGGCCAGTGAGTCATCTGTTTGGTGAAATCTCCACGGTGCAGAGGCCTGGCAGCCTCCCTGGGAGAGCAGCACTGGCTCCATTCCCACCGCGGTGGTGGTGGTGGTTGTGGTTGTGGTGCTTCGTTGGTGAGGCTGGAAGCCACCCTGGCTGTGGGGGCCACACACCTCCCTGCCACTTTACTGTCGCACTGTATTTTAGAGAGTTTTTTTGAATTATAAAACCAATCCTCAGTAGAAAAAAAATTAAGTAGAAAAAATAAAATTAAGGCTGGGTGCGGTGGCTGACACCTGTAATCCCAGCACTTTGGGAGGCCGAGGCAGGCAGATCACCTGAAGTCAGGAGTTCGAGACCAGCCTGGGCAACATGGCAAAGCCCCATCTCTACTAAAAATACAAAAATTAGCGGGGCATGGCGGCGGGCACCTGTAATCCCAGCTACTAGGGAGGCTGAGGCATGAGAATCACTTGAACCCGGGAGGTGGAGGTTGCAGCGAGTTGAGATTGTGCCATTGCACTCCAGCCTGGGTGATAGAGTGAGACTCTATCTCATTAAAAAAAAATTAAATTAAATTAAAACATAATCCATAAGCCTATCCCTAAAGATAACCATCATCATTGTCTTGATGTGTCTCCTGTCTCCTGTGCAGGCAGCAGAGTCCAGGCTGTGCTGTTGTAACACACAGCCCCCAGTGAATGTGAATGGCCTTAGTAGAGACCTGCTTGCTCCACAAGGCCGAGGTCCCATCCCTCCCCACTTGATTCACCCCTCCTTTACTATTTTTCATGTCCTGGCTCTTTTTCTTAATTAGGTAATTAATTTTTTTGAGGCAGGGTCTCACTCTGTCACCAAAGCTGAGTACAGTGGTGCAATCATGACTCACTGCAGCCTCAACCTCCCAGGCTCAAGTGATCTTCCTGCCTACAGGCACGCACCACCATGCCCAGCTAATTTTTTATTTTTTGTAGAGACAGGGTCTCAGTCTGTTGCCCAGGGTGGTCTTGAACTCCTGGATGCAAGTGATCCCAAAGTGCTAGGATTACAGGCGTGAGCCACTGCACCCAGTCTGTTCTGGTTCTTTGGTTCTTTTTTTTTTTTTTTTGAGACGGAGTCTCGCTCTCGCCTAGGTTGGAGTGCAGTGGCGCGATCTCGGCTCACTGCAGGCTCTGCCCCCCGGGGTTCACGCCATTCTCCTGCCTCAGCCTCCTGAGTAGCTGGGACTACAGGCACCCGCCACCTCACCCAGATAATTTTTTGTATTTTTAATAGAGACGGGGTTTCACTGTGTTAGCCAGGATGGTCTCGATCTCCTGACCTCGTGATCCGCCCGCCTTGGCCTCCCAAAGTGCTGGGATTACAGGCGTGAACCACCGCGCCCAGGCTGTCCTGGTTCTTAAAGGCAGTTGAGATTGGAAATATTTAGTTTGGTTTTGTTGTTGTTGTTGTTTTTGAGATAGGGTTTCAATGTTATCCAGGCTGGAGTGCAGTGATGTGATTGCAGCTCACTGCAACCTCCCTCCCAGGCTCAGGCAATCCTCCCACCTCAGCCTTCCAAGTAGCTGGCACTACAGGCATACATCACCGGGCTCGGCTAATTTTTTTGTTTTTAATTATTTTATTTTATTTTATTTATTATTTTGAGACAGAGTCTTGCTCTGTTGCCCAGCCTGGAGTGCAGTGGTGCAATCTCGGCTCACTGCAACCTCTGCCTCCCAGGTTCAAGCGATTCTCCTGCCTCAGCCTCCCGAGTAGCTGGGATTACAGGCACCTGCCACCATGCCCGGCTAATTTAAACAATATTTTTAGTTGAGACTGGGTTTCACCATGTTGGCCACACTGGTTTCGAACTTCTGACCTCACATGATCCGCTCGGCTCAGCCTCCCAAAGTGCTAGGATTACAGGCGTGAACCACCGAGCCTGGCTGAATTTTTAAATTTTTTTGTAAAGATGAGGTCTCACTATATTGCACAGGTTGGTCTCGAACTTCTGGCCTCAAGCAATCCACCCACCTTGACCACCCAAAGTGCTGGGATTACAGGCATGAGCCACCGTACCCGGCCAGGAAACCTTGAGAATTTTAGCATTAAGTAGAATGCTGGCACCTCCGGAGAGTGGCCATCTGTCATCTAGAAGACATCACTAGAAACTAACACTGCCGATGCCTTGATCTTGGACTTCTAGCCCCAGAACTGTGAGGAAATAAGTTTCTGTTGTTTGAACAAGCAAACAAAAAGTATGATGCTTGATGCTGCTTTAAGTTAGGTAGCCTTTATCATGATAAGCATGATCCTCCATTTTCTGCCTTTCTATGGCTTAAAAAAAATCATCAGAACGAACATTGACTTTTATTGAATGCCTCTTTAACTGTAGTGGGTTTTTTTTTCTTATTTCCCATGTTATATGTCTTTAAAGAATAGGAACCATTGGGCATTCCTGTTTTGCCTGTTTTACATGTATTATTGGCCCTTTGCTTTTAAAAATGTCTAAGAGTGACAGAAAGAAAATGTTTGCCAAGGCCGAGGGTTTTCAGAGCATTAACTTAGAGTGAAGAATTAGAGAGAATCTCTCAGAGTGGCAGCGTAGTGATTATAAGGCTCTTTGGGTTCAAATAACTGTTCATCCACCCGGTCATTTAGAGTCATCCGTCCTGCCTGCATTTTGTTTTTGTCAAGGGGTGAACTGGGGCTACCATATGTGTGCTTGGGGCTGTCCAGCGGCAGGTCACTTTTACGTTGCGTTTAGTGAGCTTCAAACGCGGTTTGGACCCCGTGGCTTCGGTGATTTCGGAAGCTCAGACGAGCATGTGAGACTGAGTCAGTCTCAATGGGTGGTGGTGGCGATGTCTTCTCTCCGCAGAACTGTCTCAGCAAACAGCAGCTCCTCTCGGCCATCCGCCAGCTGCAGCAGCTGCTGAAGGGCCAGGAGACACGCTTCGCCGAGGGCATCCGCCACATGAAGAGCCGGCTGGCCGCGCTGCAGAACTCTGTGAGCAGGGTGGTCCCAGATGCCCTTCCAGGTGGGTCCCCACGTCGGCACTGCTGGGGTGGCAGCGCAGCACTCAAGCACTCTCCCCGAGATGCTCCCAGCCGGAGGCCCCCTCGTCACCCCTCACCCTTCCCCCATCACCTTCCATCTTCCA
The DNA here is from genome assembly GCF_028858775.2 of Pan troglodytes. Taxonomy (NCBI): domain Eukaryota; kingdom Metazoa; phylum Chordata; class Mammalia; order Primates; family Hominidae; genus Pan; species Pan troglodytes. Next base: position 11,064,293 of record NC_072410.2, on the reverse strand, counting down.
ACTGTGGCCCCCCTTATTTATTTATTTATTTATTTATTCATTCATTTATTTATTTATTTGAGACGGAGTCTCGCTCTGTCCGTCGCCCAGGCTGGAGTGCAGTGGCGCGATCTCGGCCCACTGCAAGCCCCGCCTCCCGGGTTCACACCATTCTCCTGCCTCAGCCTCCCGAGTAGCTGGGACTACAGGCGCCCACCACCGGGCTCAGCTAATCTTTTGTATTTTTAGTAGAGACGGGGTTTCACAGTGTTACCCAGGATGGTCTCGATCTCCTGACCTTGTGATCCGCCCGCCTCAGCCTCCCAAAGTGCTGGGATTGCAGGCGTGAGCCACCGCGCCGGGCCAATCTGTGGCCCATTTGTAAGCCTGGTTGGTGGCAGTGGGGGTGGGGTGAGCACATTAGAAAGGCAGTTGCCCTCTTTCTTCTCCCTCAGCCTGAATGTCACCCCTTTTCTTCTTAAGCCTTTTCATTCTGGCCTTAACAACTATCATGTCTTCATACTGACCAAACTGTTGCAAGGCGCCACTTTTAGGTCTCGCACTGCTTTTCCCTTCCCCATCCACAAGTTGGATCCAGTTTTGGTTTTGTTTTCATTTTTGATTTTATTTTAATATAATTTTTTAGAGCAGTTTTAAGTTCATAGCAGAGTGGAAAGCACTGAGTTCCTCCACACCCTCTGTGCGTGCACACACGCACACGCGCACACACGCGCGCACGCACGCGCACACAAGCGCACACACGCGCGCGCACACGCACACACACGCACACACGCGTGCACACACACACCCCCAGCCCGCGCCAGTGCAATACACTGGTTCCAGTCCATGACCAAGGTTGGCTCCAGTGCTTCAGGCGTGAAAGTGCACCCTCCAGGGAGTCCCCATTAGTACCAGGACGGTTGGGAGGGAAGGGCTGCTGAGGACAAGCTCCACTTGTCTGATGAGGCTACAGCCGACACCCCAGACTCCCTCCCATGAGGGCAGGACTCTGACAGACACAGGGGCACTTTTTCATGCTTGCCCTGTAACAGCTTTCACACCGCCAAGACCCAGAGATTGGCGGCTGGTTTCCTCCGGTGTCTTAGGGTGCTGGGGGGCAGGGGCCAGTCATCATGTTCATTCAAAGTCAGGAGCCTGTGGAATATCTGACATCATTTACTCACTGCAGACACATTTATCAAGGGCTGTCTTTGTTGAGTGAGTTGAAGTTTCCTGGGGAAGGCGTTGGATTTCCTACCTTCTCGGAGATGATGGTGGCAAATCCAGCTCTCAACGGCACTGAGTCCGTTCCTGTTTTCCTTGGCTCCACAGCTGCAGAAATAACCACCAGCCAAGCCTCACACTTTCCAAGGCACTGTGAGGCCCAAGCCCTCACTGGGGCTCCACACACCCCAACTCCACGGGGCAGGCAGGGTGTCTTTCCTTCCTGCTCCAGATGGGGAAACTGAGGCCAAGACAAGTAAGTTAGCGGTCAGAGGTCCCTGATCTAGTGATTTTTTTTTTCCTGCTCAAGGCCTGACTCCACAAAGCCTTCCTTGTTTTCATGGGGTCAGAGCTGCCTGCGGTCCCTGGGAGTTTCAGTGGAGCCCACAGGGAATGTTATACAATTCCCCTGCCCATGTGAGAGGACCCTGCCCGCTGGACAGATAGAAAGGCAGTTATTATTACATTATTCATCCTCCTTCCCAAGATTCAGGGGCTTTCATCTCTGAAATGTACAACATTTTTTAAAGTGCCAAATTCCCTTTTTAAAAAATTGCCATCATGTATTGTATCTCTAAGTGTGTGGGGGACCCCGTGCTGGGTACTTTATGCGTGCAGAGGCTGATCCTGTGACAGCCCTGCAGAGGACAGGCAGCTGTCAGGATCCCTTTTCAGGGTGTGGTGGGGGTTGGGCCCGCACCTGGAGGAAAGCCAGACACCTGCCCAGATCAAATGGCACATAGTGGGAAAACTACCTTATTGCTTTTTAAAAGAGAGACAAGGTCTCGCTCTGTCACCCAGGCTGGAGAGCAGTGGAGTGATCCTAGTTCACTGCAGCCTCCCAGGCTCAAGCGATCCTCTCACCTCAGCCTCCTAAGTAGCTACGACTACAGGTGCACACCACTGCACCTGATTTTGAAAATTTTGTAAAGATGGGGTCTCACTATGTTGCCCAAGCTGATCTTGAACTCCCAGGCTCAAGCAATCCTCCAGCCTCAGCTTCGCAAAGTGCTGGGATTACAGGCAGGTGCTCCCGTGCCAGGCCTGTTTTGCCTTTTTTTTTTTTAAGGGAATTTGCTGGGAGTCAGGAAGAATAATTTCCAGTTCTGGAGAATTCTTGGTCTTCCTCTCTGGCTTCCATATGAAGTACCTCCCTCCTGTTTCCTGGGTGCATCATCACAACCCATCAGCTTCAGGGTTCATCCAGAGCAGCCTCAGCGGATTCATGTCCCCATGTTGCTGAGACTGCTTAACTGTGGGTCTCACTCCTTACATGCTAACTTCACCTCGGAAGGCGCAGGGAGCTTCGCTGTGGCTCTGCACACTCAGTAGGATGTGCTTCTCGCCAACAGAATCAACCAAAGGACACGTTCTCCTTCTGTCACTAGAGAAGGGCCTTCAGCTCCCATTTGGGATGTGACTACAAATTGATTTTTAATTAATTTGTATCCATTAATCCACTCCATTCACATTTATTAAGCATCTATTAAGTGCCAGATACTGTTCAATCTATTCAGGTGTATTTGTGAGTTGCAGGTAGTTTTCTTTTGTCGAGGTTTTTAAAGATTTTTCATCCCCAAAGAGACCCTACTATTTTCCCCCAATGCATTTTAAAACTCTTTAACACAATAAAGTACTAGATGTAAAAAAAAAAAAAGGAACTATAAAGCAATTTATTTCAGAGGCTGAGGCAGAACCCCTGGAGCAGCCGAGTCCTGGGATGTGAGCTCTCACTCGCTTGCTACTCACAAGGTTATTACCACTGGGGGCCAACTTGGAGCTTTACTCAAGGAAGGCGATGCAGCAATGGGCAGATATTCCCCAATCACCAAAGGCCACCGAGCATCCTCGGAGGGTCCGGCACCTCCCTCCGCCCCAGCTCAGGCTGCCACGGCTGCTCCTCAAAGAACCCCAGGTTGTGTCCGGCCCAGGTGGGATTTTGGGCAGGGCTACACCATCCTGCCAGCTGCACTCCTGGACAGGGAGGCCCATCATGCTCCTTAGTGGCCTCTGGTCCAGGACACCCCTGATCAGTGCATCCTCATGGGGGATGCTCAGTGACTCTGTCACTTGCTTTGACCTGCACAGTTGAAGCAACAGTTCTGTTTGTGCCTGTTTAAAATATGAACATGGCAAATGACACTTGGAATTTACCTTAAATGCGTTTCAGAAGTGGCTCTGAATTTCCATCTAAACTGAATCCAAATCCAAGCCATCCTAACTTTGGGCATTCCCTCGTCGCCCATGCGTGATGCTCTGTTGCAAAAAGAAGAGGAACAGGCTAGCTTCACTCCGTCTCTCTCCAACCACATCAGTCCTTCGGGAAATCTTCACAGAGCAGCCAGGATTCGAACCATGTCCCTCATGCTCAGCTACTACCCTGGCCTGAGCTTCCCTCCCCTTCCTCTTGTACGGGCACTTCACAATCAAACCGCAGCAGGAGTGCTGCTGAGAGTCAGGCTGCTTCCTGCCTGGGCTCAAACCTCCAGGGGCCCGGTCTCACACGGAGAACAAGTTGCATGGCCTTTTTGTTTTCTTTCCAATGCCCCGTGTAACTCTGAGCTGTCTTGATCCTGTTGCCTGACTCATGTCTAACTACTTTCCACCTCGTCCACTCTATTCCAGTCCTGTTGCCTCCTTGACATTCCTCAGACCTGCCAGGCACATCCCCACCTCAGGATGTTTGACCAGCTGTCCCTCTGCCCTCCCCAGACATCTGTCTGGCTGTGCCTTCACCTTCAACTCGTTCTGGTGAGGCCTGCCCTGACCACTGTATTCAAAATGATGCCCTCTCTCCGGCATCTCCAGCATCATTCCCTGCTTTCATTTTCTACATGGCCCCACACTTCGCCATTGCTTATTATCTCCCCTGCTAGATGGTGGGCTTCCTGAGGGTTGGGTTTTGTCTATTTTGTTCATGGATATAGCCCAAGTCCCTAATATAGTGCCTGGCACATAGTAAAGATGCAATAAATAAGGCTCCATTCATTCATTTGTTCAAGAATGATTTCTGATTTATCCAGTATTCACTATGTGCCAGGCAGTGGGCTGGTGCTGGGGATACACAGGAACATAGGCCAGATGCATTCTGATGGAGAGGACTGACAACATATCTAGAAAGAGGCAAGTCAATAAGAAAGTTCGGATGGTTACAGATACTGAGAAGACAGCAGAGTGAGCGCCTGGGGAAGAGTGTCTGGGGGGGTCTGGGTTAGGCACGGTGGCCAGGGAACACGCGGGGAGGTGGTGGCATATGAGTGGAGACCAGGAGAGTGAGAAGGAGCCAGGTGTGGAAGCTCTGAGGAAAGAACATTCCAGGCAGAGAGAAGAGCAAAATCCCAGGCCTGGAGCTGGGGCTGAGCCCGGCCTGTTCAGGAGACCTAAAGAAACCCAGTGGGGTTGGAGCTCCAGAAAATCAGAGTGAGTAGGTGGCAGTGATGAAGCAGATCATTGCAGGGTGGGCCTCCCATGCTTCGAGCCCTTGCACACAGCACTTAGTGTCTCTGAGCCCCAGTCTCATCACCTTTTGCTAAGCAGGCATCGTACCACCCAACCCCAAGAGAGCTTTGAGGACTTGATGAGACGCAGCATGCAGAATGACCAGCACAGTGCACAGCCTGCAGCAGGCATGCAACAGAGGGCACTTCAAGATGGGAAGTCCTGTAATTCAGTAATGTCTAAGGGCTATGTCCAGGATGAGCAGCTCGTAATCCTTCCATCTCTCCTTACAGTTTCCTGCCCGGCTCTGAACACCCCCGCAGACGGCAGAAAGTTTGGAAGCAAGTACTTAGTGGATCACGAAGTCCATTTTACCTGCAACCCTGGGTTCCGGCTGGTCGGGCCCAGCAGCGTGGTGTGTCTTCCCAATGGCACCTGGACAGGGGAGCAGCCCCACTGTAGAGGTATCGTCTCTCCTTCCCATCCCACTGCGCTGGACCCATCACAGCATAGCAAGGGTTTCTTGCACAGAAAGGGTCATTGCTTGGAACATTTTCTGCTTGGTTCTTTAATCATTCCTCAACCACAGAACAGCAGCCAATGTGCCTGATCACTCACCTCCATGCCGGGTTGGCGCTGGTCTCTATCTGTATGAGCTCACTATATCTTCACAATAATTTAGTCTTGTTTTGCATATGGGGCACACAGAGGTTCAAGAACTTGCCTAAGGTTACACAGCTAGGGGGTGGGGGGCACAGTTAAGATGCTTCACACCTGGACACTCTGACCCCAGAGTCTGCGCTCCTTCACACCACTCTCTGCTCTGGACACCAGTGACTTGTTCTTATCAATGTGAGGGCAAGAAGCTGCTCATGGGTTGGGGAAAGGGACCAGAGGAAGGTACTGCAGGATGATGTTGCTGTGGCTGCTCCGTTCTGGGCCTGCAGTCTGTCTGTGAGGCTGCCGGTAACCTCTGGGGCTGAGGAAACTCCTCAGGTGTCCTTTCTGTCTGCATTGGGACTTGGTATCAACAGGCTCCAGGAGAGTCCACTGTGTGGGGGAGGCATGAGAAGGCTTCTGTCTGTGCTAGGTTTAAAAACAGCACTTTTTTGATATAGAGGAAAATCAGCCTTGGCACAAAAAATCTGTTGGCTTTTCAAAAACCCATGGTCAAAAAAATCTTGGCTACCAGTCACCAGTCATTTTCAGAGCAAGGTTCGTGGGACATCTGCTGAGGCAGAATGTCCATGATTCTAGCCAAAGAGTTGAAGGAGAAACATGGACATTATATAAACAAGAAGATTGCAAAGAGCAGAGTACAGAGAGGACTTTGTTTTTGTTTTTGTTTTTGTTTGAGACAGAGTCTCGCTCCATTGCCCAGTCTGGAGTGCAGTGGCATAATGTCAGCTCACTGCAACCTCTGCCTCCCGGGTTCCAGCGATTCTCCTGCCTCAGCCTCCTGAGTAGCTGGGACTACAGGTGCCCACCACCACGTTCAGCTAACTTTCGTATTTTTAGTAGAAAAGGGATTTCACCATGTTGGCCAGACTGGTCTCCAACTCCTGGCTTCAAGTTATCTGCCTGCCTCGGCCTCCCAAAGTGCTGGGATTACAGGTATGATCCACCACACCTGGCCAAGAGAGGACTTTGGATGCTTAAATTACTTGAAAACATAGAGGAACTCCAGAAAGTATGCCATCCCTAAAGATGAGTATGGATTGCCATGAGAAGCTCAGGGAAACCAGAATCACATTTACAATTTAGGCTTCTCTTTCCTGACCCCTGGAAAGAGTGATGATGGTTCAAAGGTTGATGACCGGCTCTCAGACCCACTTAGGAACCAGTCAGGAAGTACAAGTCATGTAACATGCGAACAAAACAGGGGAAATGCCAATATCTGGTATTTACTTACTTGACTCTGAAAGATCTCAAGCCAGGTTAAGCACCTCCTGGGTGATAAGCCATGGCGGGGGAGATGGGTACACACAGATATTTCAGTTTTATTGCTTTGGGCGTCAGTATTTTTAACTTACAGATTGAGTGACAGACCCTGGTTGGTTTCCTTCTCGGTCTACTCAGCACTTTCAGGACCCATTTGCATTACCACGTGCAGTCTGCTCCAGTGCCTCTGATAGCTGCCTCGTCCTCTCTGGGGTGCACCCCCACATCTGATCTGTCCACCCCCTGCCATAGGCACCTGATTGCAGTCAACTCCCGGCCACCACAAACAATGTTGACAAGGCCTTCTTATCGCCCTACTTTGTCTCTGGGCTGTGTATCTGTGGCTGGAGGGGGCCCGCTGGCTTCAGGCTCGCTTTGAACTGAGCACTGCCTGCCACTCAGCAGAAGGGCTGCACCTGCCCACGCGCCCCCAAGCGGTGCTGCAAGTGAAAGCACATCTTACTTATGTGTGTGCTGTTTTTTCTTGCTTGCTCAGATATTATCCAAATATTCTGTCCTCAATGGCGACATACTACAATGCACATCATGTGATTAAAATGAAAAGATGAGTTCATCAGAGAAGATAGCAGAAAGAATGCCTTTTTAGGGAGATGATAGATACAAAACACTGGAGGCCCAGAAACATAGTCGTGAGAAGTGACTCAAGCAAAGGAACACGTGGTTACTTGACAAAGGTGGAGACCCAAAGCGCTCCCCACAGTCCATCTCCATCCTAGTGGCTGGCCAAGAATGCCTTCCTAGAGGATCCTGGGTGTGTTCACGAGCTTCCTTCTTGACCTTGGGTGCTTTAGTTATGCATTTGCACCTGCCTCGCTGCAGCAGGACCCCCTCAATGGAAAAGAGGGTCCTGCCGCGTCCTAATTTGTGCCATGATCTCAAACATTCAGGTCCTCCAGAGTCACCCAGGAAGCTCATGAAAGATAGATTCTGAGGTCTCAAAAGACCGATCCAGTCGGAACTTTTATAGATGAGACCCAAAACATCTGCATTTTTAGTATGTTCCCTAAGTAATACTGCTGTTAACTAAATTTTGAGAAGCACCACTTGGTTCATTCTTGCTATTGCCAGAAGCAGAAAATATATTGAAAATTTTGAAGTGCTAATGCATTTTGGGCCCAAACCGGTCAGAATGACTGCCAGCCACAGGTAAAACAGTAGACAGATGTATGTGTGTCATCTCTGTCCAGGAAAGACACGTTATGTTATGTTATTTATGTTATGTTATGTTATGTTATGTTATGTTATGTTATGTTATGTTATGTTATGTTCACTGCTACTTGCCCTGATGTTTTGGGAAGGCCAAGCCAACTCTTGCAAAGATCAGAGCCCACAGCCCTGCTGGGCAGACTTCCCTTTCTTGAGATGTGGAGGGCGGACTTTGCCTGGGGGACCATGGTGCAGAGCAGACGGTCCCACCTGCCAGGCGTCCAGCAAGCCTACTGACCTTTCCCGTGGTCCAACGTGGTATCCTCCCGAGTCTTGCCCTTGGACGTACCAGCTCATTCCAGATGCACCTTGTGCTCGTCTCTCATCTCCCCATAGCCTCCTGCATAGCCCTTTTCCCTTCTACCCTGACTTCCACACCAAAGAGCTGCATGATGCAGCCCACCTTCGGGATGCCTACTCGGGCAGCATGTGCTATCAAAAACTTGGGAAGGACTAACTCAGGGAACAAGGTGATGGCCAGTCCAGGATGAGATCTTAGATGGAGATTTTTCTTCTCTTGAAGCATAGATGGGGCCTGGGCATTGACCCCATGGTGGTGATTGAACAAAAATACTCATGTGTTACAACCAAGCTGCTCCAGCAGCTGCTGGCCACGGCCCCTCCTAAGTGAGTAGACTCTGCCTGCACCGACACTTCTGTTCTCAGCAGGAATTGATGTGATTCATGGTTGTTGTCTCCAGCAAGAGCCTCAAAGCGGTGTCAGCCAAACTTGCCAGGAGGGAGAAATAGTGCTCCTGACTGCTGTTTGATGACCAATTGTGACAGTATTAAGGGTGTGGATGGGACACAGGCTGGAACTCAACAATCTAGTGACCAAACCTAGAAACTTACCAGCAACCACTGAGCACACCCACTGCATGTTCCAAACCACCAGTCGTGTGGTTGCCATGTGTTATGACCACAGAGTGGGGGTGGGGCATAATCTTCTTAATTACAGAGAATTCATTTCAAGGCCCAAAATATCAGTGCCAGTGACAAATTTGGCAGTGCTGTCATAATTGTCCCTCACTCCAACTCTAGTCAGCTGCTTGGAAAGACAGTGATGAACCCAACTTGGCAGGGAAGGAAATTGTGTGTACACAATTACGCCATTAAAAAACAGCAGGCAGGCCAGGAGCGGTGGCTCACGCCTGTAATCCCGGCACTTTGTGAGGCCAGGGCAGCAGATCACCTGAGGTCAGGAGTTCAAGACCAGCCTGGCCAACGTGGCGAAACCCCATCTTTACTAAAAAATACAAAAATTAGCTAGGCGTGGTGGTGGGCACCTGTAATCCCAGCTACTCAGGAGGCTGAGGCAGGGAGAATTGCTTGAACCTGGGAGGCAGAAGTTGCAGTGAGCCGAAATCACACCACTGCACTCCAGCCTGGGTGACACAGCAAGACTCCGTCTCGGGAGAAAAACAAACAAACAAAAGAAAACAAACAAACAGCAGGCGTAGGTGGACTCCAGAACTCCAGAGTGGAAAGCAGCCACTTGGCTTTCTCCATTTCTCCTTTATTTTCCTTTTTTCCTCCTACTTTCTCTGAAGGCCATGTTTTTAAGACGTAAAGCTTTCTGAATTGGTAACCATAGCTGAAGATCTTGTGCCTTTGACAACGTGGGTAACCAAAGAAACGAATTGGAGAGATATAAATACCGTTGTCACTTATCATCATGCTGGTGGAAAGGAATCTTTGTCAGTCGTCCCCACCCTTTATTTTTAACCTTCATTCTTTTATTCAGCCAATTTTTACTGAGCACCAGCCATTCACAAAGCTGGTGCCAGATGCCAGGGACTCAATGTCGAATCCCACAGACACGACCCTGGCCTCTGGGGTGCACAGGCTAAGAGGGGAGGCAAAGCAAAGCAGGCAGCCACACACCAAGGGAAGCGAGCTGACGTTTGTGGTGAGGGCCACACATGACCTAACAAGGGACAGAGTAAACAGCATGGGGCAAGGAGCAGTTGAGGGCCTCTGAGCAGGGGACAATGACACTGAGATGAAAGGAGGAATGGGATCTAACCAGGCAAAGAGCAGGTAGTTGGGCAGCACAGGGCAGACACTGTTTTAAGAAAAGGAAGAAGGGGCCAGGCGCGGTGGTTCATGCCTGTAATCCCAGCACTTTGGGAGGCCGAGGTGGATGGATCACTTGAGGTCAGGAGTTCGAGACCAGCCTGGCCAACATGGTGAAACCCCGTCTCTAATAAAAATGTAAAAAGTTAGCTGGCTGTGGTGGCAGGCGCCTGTAATCTCAGCTACTTGGGAGGCTGAGGCAGAAGAATCGCTTGAACCCGGGAGGCGGAGATTGCAGTGAGCTGAGATCGCACCATTGCACTCCAGCCTGGGTGACAAGAGCAAAACTCCATCTCAAACAAAACAAAACAAAACAAAAAAACAGAAAAGAAAAGAAAAGAAAAAGAAAAGGAGTGGATCACTTGAGGTCAGGAGTTCGAGACCAGCCTGGCCAACTTGGCAAAACCTCATCTGTACTAAAAATACAAAAATTAGCCGGGCATGGTGGCATGCGCCTATAATCCCAGCTACTCTGGAGGCTGAGCTGGGAGAATCACTTGAACCCGGGAGGCAGAGATTGCAGTGAGTCGAGATCATGCTACTGCACTCCAGCCTGGGTGACAGAGTGAGACCCTGTCTCGAAAGCGAAAAAAAAAAAAAAAAAGAAAAGAAAAGGAAGGAGAATGAGCAAAGACCCCCAGGGAAGGGAAGAATTTGGCACAATTGAAGAAATGAAAAATGAAATTATAGAACCTTGTTGCTGGAGATTATATGAGCTGAGAGTGAGCCAGGTGAGGTGGAGAGACGTGCAGGCCAGCACTGTAGTCATGGGCCATGCAGGTGGTGGGATTTTAGTTCTAAGCCCAATAAACAGGGTTAAGACAAGTGTCGCTGCTGCATAGAGAATGCATTGGAGATGACAAGAATGGAAGCTGGGAAAACACATAGGTGGCTATTGCAGAAGTCCAGGGGAGAGATTGTGGCAGCGGAGATTCTAGGTATTTTTAGAGACAGAACCGATGGAATTTGCTGCCATCCCATGTGGGCTGTGAGCCAGGAGGAGAAATCAAGGCTCCCAGGCTCAGGCTTGGATGATGGTGTGCCGGGTGTCATTTACAGAGATAATGAAGACTGAGCGACGGATGTGGTTTGTTTTTAAACAGCTCGTGTGTGGGTCATTGATCAGAATTCCATTTTGGACATATTACGTTAAAATGGCTGTGCGACAGACACCCTAGTGGAGATCCATTCATTCCACCCTAGATGGGTAGACATCGTCTGGACCTCAAGGCAGCAGAAGGGTTGGAGGTACCCAGTTGGGAGTTATTTGCATAAGATAGTACTGAAATCCATGGGCAGTGGTAGGAGGACCTGCAAGGAGAGGGTGGAGACAGAAACGTGACTCAGGCAGAGACCTGCAGGGCATTGAGAAGTCAAATGGAGAAGGAGGAGGGCGAAAGGAGACAGGAAGGGCCGGGAGAGGCAGACTTCTGGGAGGCTGTGGAAAGCAGGGCCAGTGGTGCTGGATGGAGTTTTGGAAGGGCATTTTGCAGTGAGAAGGGAGCAGAGCTTCAGTCCATCTCACCTTCTGTATCATGAGGCCTTTCCCCCGAGACCTTTATAAAAAAAATTTGAGTAGAAAGAGCTGCCTTTTAAATATATAGTAGCCACTCAATAAATAGTTACTGAGTAACTGACTGGCTGGCTGATTTACCAAATGATTAAATTAATGAAAAAAAGATGAATTTCCTTCTAGTCTTTTATCTAAGCACATACACATACATCCAAGTTGCACATATTCAGTATCATCTGTGTATAGATATTAACGTGAGCAATTTTTCATTACCTCTTCTTTCTACATGTAACTCTTTATGATTAGGAAGCCCTTCCTCCTAAGGGCTATTCTAGGCTTTACTAAATGGCACAATCTCGGCTCACTGCAAGCTCCGCCTCCTGGGTTCATGCCATTCTCCTGCCTCAGCCTTCCGAGTAGCTGGGACTACAGGTGCCCGCCACCACGCCCAGCTAATTTTTTTGTATTTTTAGCAAAGACAGGGTTTCACCGTGTTAGCCAGGATGGTCTCGATCTCCTGACCTCATGATCCGCCTGCCTCGGCCTCCCAAAGTGCTGGGATTACAGGCGCTAGCCACCGCACCCGGCCATTAAGCATCTTAAAAGATTTTTTCACTATGGAAAGTTTCAAACACACCAAACTACAGAGAATAGTAGAATGAACTTATGTACCTAAAATCCAGTGATTAACACAGCAAATTCCTTAACATCATCAATATCTAATTAGAGTAAAAATTCCCCCAATTGTCTCACACTTTTTTAACACTTTGTTTGAATCAGGGTCAAAATCAGTTTTATAACTTAGAATTGGTTGATAACGTCTCTTCTGCCTCAGCGAGTGTCACTACCATCCTTATTCTGATGTCTGTTTAGTTAGAGCAATTTCCTGAGTTTTCCCACTTTCAAAAAGTGTGCAGCTTTTTTACTGGTTGTTAGTTCCATTGGATATAAAACACCTATCTCACATTTTTCTTGAGTATCTTATGTCACTCTGTGTCTTCTGTTTTAAACTGATGCTGTTGTGCTATTATATTTGTCTTTTTGCCTGAATGCCCCCAAAATATATTTTTTTTCTCTAAAATTCAGTCATTTGATTAGGATCTGTCTCAGTGCCAGCCTTTCTGGATCAGTTTTCTCAGGTATGGAACTCACCTTTTCTTTTTCTTTCTTTTCTTTTCTTTTTTTTTTTTTTTTGAGACAGAGTCTCACTCTGTTGCCCAGACTGGAGAGTAGTGGTGCGATCTCAGCTCATGCAACCTCTGCCTCCTGGGTTCAAGCGATTCTCCTGCCTCAGCCTCCCAAGTAGCTGGAACTACAGGTGCCCACCACCATGCCCGGCTAATTTTTTGTATTTTTAATAAAGACAAGTTTTCGCCATGTTGGCCAGGCTGGTCTTGAACTCCTGGCCTCAAGTGATCCACCCTCCTCAACCTCCCAAAGTGCTGGGGTTACAGGTGTGAGCCACCACACCTGGCTGTAAGTTCATCTTTTCAATAGGAAGTTTCAGTGGCTGGAACAGCCTGCCCCACAGGAACCTCCAAAATTTCCCAGGGCAAAGTCTTAATATTAAGGAGACTTTAACGGGAGGAGAGTCCAAACTGTGCACAACAAGGAAAATAGGTGCAAATGAAAGAGATGGTCATCCAGACAAAAGTGCAAAGGAGGCAGAGCTGAGAAAGTGTGAGGCCCTGTGTTTGCTCACGTTGGAAAAACAACAGAAGTGAAGTGAGAATTTCAGAGTCATGAAGTTAGCAAAGCTATATGGGAAAACATTTCACTTAATTCTGAGTAATGAAAAGGATTCTTGACAAATTCCTTAGAGGATATTATAAAAAAAAGAGTAAAATTTCTATAGACGATAAAGAAATGCCGGAAAGACATGGCCATAAAACAGATAAAAACTATAACCTAGAGTATCACAAGCTGAAAGAAATGTTTAAAAGATAAAAGCAAGGAAAGAACAGTTTAGATAAAAATGAGAAAACACTCAAAAATGAGGTGATTGGAAAAATGAAAAACAGGAAATGAGTTGATAGAACCCAGGAAGGAATTAGAAATAAAAGAAAAAAGTCAGGAAGGAATTAGAAATAAAAGAAAAAAGTTCGGTCATGCATATAAAATCCTTAGCTAGGCTTCATGAAAACAGTAAGATGAAACTTACTTACGTGAAGTTTCATCTTCACGAAACAGCAGATGAAAGCAGAATTATCATCTGGGCTTTGGCTTGCCAGCCCCTGCCATGCACTTGACTGAATGCCACAGCCTGGGACATACGTGGGTGTGATGACAACTGTACTTCAATCAGGACACAGAGTGGGTGCCGGGCTGGACATCAGGCCATTGGATGCCTCTGATTGCAGATCAAGATAACAGATAAAGAGAGTCTGAATGCAGCCTGTCTAGAAATGAATACACTGGGTGGATCCAGAGAGGGAGACAGAGTGTACGGTCCTGGGACAGCTGTGCGTTTCTCTGCTGCACCGATGATCCCCAACCCCCATCCACATGGTTCAGGTACAGATCAGGCTCGATGCCTTCTTTTGGCAGGCAGCAAAGGAGAGACCACGGCACTGGCCCTACTGGGGCCAAGCTACAAGATACTGGTGTTCACATTTTCTGGCTCTCTGCCCACAACTTCACGGCCTAGTGATCTGTCCACTTCCAGACTACGCTGGTGGGCAACCATGGAGCTGGACAATGGATAACAGTAACCCCAAGCTCTAAGCAACCCCAAGCATTTGTGTACAGTCATTTCAGACACATTCCTGGAAACCGGTCTTCTGCAAACAGAATGTATGAGGGACAGTGCAACCAGGCTGAGGTTACTGAGAAACTGAAATGGCTCCTTCTCCAGGGATGAGCAGCATTCGGGCAGCCTGTCTTTTTGCAACAGATAGAAACTGTTTAAGAGTCTAATGACATCCCAATCTCCAGGAGGCTTAAGGGAAGCCTAAGTCCCTCCCATTCCACCCAAAACAAGTCTGTCGTTCTCATTAGGAGCAAAGCACCTGTTTCTTCCTCTTGATAGACACACAGGAAAGGCTGCTTTTATGCCAACAAGGAGGTGTTTTCAGTTTTCTTTCCGAAGATAATGTGGTCAAGTCAGTGAACTGACAAGCCTCTCTCTGATGGAAATGGCCTATTTCTGTGCACTAAAACTGGGCTTAGGGAATTCATAACAAGCACATGTGGCCTATGGGGTTTTGTTTGTTTGTTTGGTTGGTTGGTTTTTTGTTTTTGAGACGGAGTCTCATTCTGTCACCCAGGCTGGAGTGCAGTGGCGGGATCTCGGCTCACTGCAACCTCCGCCTCCCGGGTTCAAGCGATTCTCCTGCCTCAGACTCCCAAGTAGCTGGGATTACAGGCGCGCACCACCATGCCCCGCTAACACGTGACCTCTAGGTTTTAAAACAATCATTTTTTTTCTAATTAAAACAAATGTATACAGGATTATTATGGGAAAAGGGAAGAATACAAAAAATTATAAACTAGCAAAGAAAAATCACCTGTAAGCCTACCACTCAGAGAAAAAAAGTCTACTGAGCTTTTTAAAATAACAATCTCTCTCTACAAAGACCTTTTCCACAGAAGTGTCGTGTAGATGAGCAAGGAACATCTCCCTTTACCAATGTTAAGGAAATGTCAAAAAACTCTTACCTGGTCAAGCACAGTAGGGCTTCTGGTTGGGAATTTGGAGAATTCATTTTCCCCAACCCTGGACATTCCAGTGGGCCATCCCTCCCCTTTATAACTGCACTGAATTTTGTTCCTGTTTAAAAATGTTTCTCCCAGGTGCTGGCTGATGGAGCAGAAGGTTTGTGGGTTGCAGGGCCTGACTCAAAGGCAATGTGGGCAGATGCCCACAGGTAGCCACTTCTGTCTGGCTACAGCTGTCTACACTGCACCTTTGCAAATTAGAAAATGGTGCCTGTGGGTGGGGTATGGCCAGGTCATAGGCCAGCTCCTGCATGCAGAGCCCCAGGTGGGCAGTGTGTGCCTGGGTGCAGGGCCTGCTGAATGGAGATGCAATAGGGCTGCATATCAGCCCCATCGGCCCCCTGGCAGCTCTTGCGGGTGGAGAGGGTGGAAAGAGTGGGTGGGGTCAGGTAGAAAGTGGGAGTTATCCTACAACGTAAAGGAAGTTAACCCTTCATCAGTTTTTTATTGTATTTGTTTTAGACCTAGAACTCGCATCCTTATATTTGAAAATTATTTATCTTCCTAGGTATCAGTGAATGCTCCAGCCAGCCTTGTCAAAATGGTGGTACATGTGTAGAAGGAGTCAACCAGTACAGATGCATTTGTCCTCCAGGAAGGACTGGGAACCGCTGTCAGCATCAGGCCCAGACTGGTATGTAGCCACCATGGGGTTAGGTGAGGACATCCTGCTGTGGGGAGAGGAGGACCCTAGGCATAGGTCCCCAAATGCAGACATGTAGGGAGCTCAGTCCCCCACTCAAAGATGTAGCTTTTCCTCTCTGTTTCACATCCACCGATCCCTCTGGTTTTCTAAGGTGGTCACTTGACAGAGCTTAGCTCTTTGATGCAACCAGAGTTTTGATCCTTCTTATGGTAGAAAACACAAGCGCAAGAACTGACTCCCAACGTAAAAATCCCCTAGATTGGGAATGTGGCCCAAGAAGTTTCACTGTTGCCACCTTTGCTTGGTCAGCATTTCTTACAGCAGAACCACCTTTTCTTTCCAGTGTTCCCATTACATCTTGCAAAATTAGCAGCTATTGATGCAGGCCCAAGTATTTTGAGAGCTGGATAACTATACATTTGACTGGTTTTGAGATTATTATTCACATCTTGAGTCTCAACATATCTCGACCCAGAGAGTCTAAGAAGTCACGTGGTGCCTGGTTTTGCATATGGCAAGAAAATCCAGTGATAAGGAATCTGTGGAGGATGGACAGGGGTTCCCGCACCATGATGCAACCAAGATTTCATTCAGCCCCAAAGATATCCTATTCCTTAGCCAGAAAAGTCTGGTGTGTTATGCCTGTTTGTCTTTATTTCTGTATGAAATATCTGTGGGGGGAAGGGACATTGGGGCTAGTGCAGTGTCCAGTGGATAAGAGCTTTATCAATACTTATGATCCTGGCCCTGGACCCAGCCCAAGGTCAGGTTTAAATAGTGCCCCAAGAGATTTGCTGCTTAATATGCCTTGATTCAGTTCAGCTGAGTCAGCTGGCTGGGCACTTTCTCAGAATGAGGCTGTCCTCCCGAGCTCAGAGGCCCCTTACAGCTCCTATCCCTGGGATTGCTTTCTATGGAAACTGAGGCCAGAGACAGGGCTTTCTTGGAGACCTCACTGCCTCTCCCCTTGTTTACAAACAAGAGGGAAAAAGAAATGGGTTCCCTTCTGCCCTAAATATGCCAGTCCTGGTCACTGAATGTTCTAAACCCCACTCTTTAGGGTTTCCTCCCACTGTGGGATTTTATTTTTTTTTTGAGATGGAGTCTCACTCTGTTGCCCAGGCTGGAGTGTGCAGTGGCACCATCTCAGCTCACTGCAACCTCCGCCTCCTGAGTTCAAGTGATTCTCCTGCCTCAGCCTCCCGAGTAGCTGGGATTACAGGTGTCTGTCACCACTCCTGCCTAATATTTGTATTTTTAGTAGAAACGGGGTTTCACCATGTTGGCCAGGCTGGTCTCCAACTCCTGACCTCAAGTGATCTGCCTGCCTTGCCCTCCAAAAGTGCTGGGATTACAGGTGTGAGCCACCATGCCCGCCCAAGGATCTTTAGACAATTGTTGCTCAGGTCCAGGGAGGCCTGTTATAAACTGTCCCCATGGCCAGAATCTTCCCCAGGAATGGGAAGGAGGGGAAGCAAGCAGGCATATCCGAAGCCAGCTCCTATCCTCATAGTCTCCATGAACAGCCATCACGCATCTGGGCTCTTGCTCACCTTGTCCCTCAGCCTGACACCTTCCTTCCCATCAGCTGGCCCATGCCTTTCCAGTTCCCTGGAGGAGCATCCCTCCAATTCCTTTTTTAAAAATCCATTCACCCTATTTTTTATGATGATAAAATATATATAACATAAAATTTACCAGTTTCATCCTTTTTAACTGTACAGCTCAGTGGCATCAATCACATTCACATTGTTGTGCGACTATCACCACCATCCAGCTCCAGAATTCTTTTTGTCTTGCAAAACTGAGCTTCTGTACCCATAACAGGACAACTCCCCATTGCCCTCCCCACAGCCCCTGGTAATCACCATTCATTCTTCTTTCTGTCTCTGTGAGTCTGACTGCTCTAGGGACCTCATCTAAGTAGAATCATGCAGGATTTGTCCACTTGTGTTTGATTCCCATCAATCCTTGAAAAACTTTCAGAAAAATAACATTTTTTCCTGATTAGAAATATAATTTGGCCAAGCATGATGACTCATGCCTGTAATCCCAGCACTTTGGGAGGCTGAGGTGGGTGGATCATTTGAGGTTGGGAGTTTGAGACCAGCCTGGCCAACATGGTAAAACCCTGTCTCTACTAACAATACAAAAAAAAAATAGCAGGGTGTGGTGACGTGCACCTGTAATTCCAACTGTTCAGAGGCAGAGGCAGGAGAATCATTTGAATGCGGGAGATAGAGGCTGCAGTAAGCCGAGATCGTGCCACTGCACTCCAGCCTGGGTGACACAGCGAGACTCTGTCTCAAAAAGAAAGAGAGAGAGAGAAAGAGAAATTTATGTTCCTGGTAAAAACCAAAAATGTGAACACTTTAGAAAAGTACAAGAAATACAAAAAAAAAAAAAAAAAAAAAAAGGAAACAAACAAAAAACCAGGAACAAAAAATAGTGGCCCATGAACAGACCAATAATGAGCTCTGAAATTGAATTGGTCATAAATAGCCTACCAACCAAAAAAAGCCCAGGACCTGACGGATTCACAGCCAAATTCTACCAGATGTACAAAGAAGAGCTGGTACCATTCCTACAGAAACTATTCCAAAAAACTGAGGAGGAGGGACCTCTCCCCAACTTATTCAATGAGGCCAGAGTCATCTCGATACCAAAACCTGGCAGAGACACAACAAAAAAAGAAAATGTCAGGCCAATATCCTTGATGAACATTGATACAAAAATCCTCAACAAAATACTTGCAAACCAAATCCAGCAGCACATGAAAAAGCGAATCCACCATGATCAAGTAGGCTTCCTCCCTGGGATACAAGGTTGATTTAACATATAAAAATCAATAAATGTGATTCATCATATAAACAGAACTAAAAGCAAAACTACATGATTATCTCAATAGATGCAAAAAGGCTTTTGATGAAATTCAACATCTCTTCATGTTAAAAACTCTCAACAAACTAGGTATTGAAGGAACAGACCTCAAAATAATAAGAGCCATCTATGACAAACTCACAGCCAACATTGTACGGAATGGGCAAAAGCTGAAAGCATTCTCCTTGAAAACTGGCATAAGACAGGGATGCCCTTTCTCATCACTTCTATTCAACATAGTATTGGAAGTCCTGGCGAGAGCAACAGGCGAGAGCAAGAAATAAAGCGCATCCAAATAGGAAGAGAGGAAATCAAACTGTCTCTGTTTGCAGATGACATGATTCTATATCTAGAAAATCCCAAGTCTCAGCCCAAAAGTTCCTTCAGCTGATAAACAACTTCAGCAAAGTTGCAGGATACAAAATCAATGTAGAAAAATCACTAGCATTCCTATATACCAACAACAACCAAACTGAGAGCCAAATCAGAAAGACAATCCTGTTCACAATTTGCCACACACACACAAATAAAATACCTAGGAATACAGCTAACCAGGGAGGTGAAAGATCTCTATAATGAGAATTACAAAACATGGCTCAAAAAAATCAGAGAAGACACAGACAAATGAAAAAACATTCCATGCTTATGGATACAAAGAATCAATATCATTAAAATGGCTACACTGCCCAAAACAACTTACAGATTCAATGCTATTCCTATCAAACTACCAAAGACATTGTTCACGGAACTAGAAAAAATTACTTTAACATGCATATGGAACCCAAAAAGATCCTGAATACCCAAGGCAATCCTAAGCAAAAAGAACAAAGCTAAAGGAATCACATTACCCAACTTCAAACTATACCACAAGGCTACAGTGACCAAAACAGCATGGTACTGGTACAAAAACAGGCACGTAGACCAATGGAACGGAGAGCACAGAAATAAGGCCACACATCTATGACCATCTGATCTTTGACCAAGCTGACAAAAACAAGAATGGGGAAAAGACTCCTATTCAATAAATGGTGCTGGGATAACTGGCTAGCCATATGCAGAAGACTGAAGCTGAACCACTTCTTACACCATAGACAAAAATCAACTCAAGATGGATTAAAGAGTTAGATGTAAAATCCAAAACTACAAAAACCCTGGAAGACAACGTAGGCAATACCATCCTGACAGAGGAATGGACAAAGATTTCATGACAAAGATACCAAAAGCAATTACAACAAAAGCAAAAATTGACAAACGGATTCTAATTAAACTTAAGAGCTTCTGCATAGCAAAAGAAAGTATCAAAGGAGTAAACAGACAACCTACAGAATGGGAGAAAATATTTGCAAACTATGCATCTGACAAAGGTCTAATATCCAGCGTCTATAAGGAACTTAAATTTACAAGAGAAAAACAAACAACCCCATTAAAAAGTGGGCAACGTACATGAACAGAAACTTCTCAAAAGAAAACCTACAACAGGCCAACAAGCATATGGAAAAAAAAGCTCCATATCACTGATGATTAAAGAAATGCAAATCAAAACTATCTGGTGTGAGATACTATCTCACACCCCTCAGAATGGCTATTATTAAAAAGCCAAAAAGTAACCGATCCTGGAGAGGTTGTGGAGAAAAGGAAACCCTTATACACTGTTGGTGGGAGTGTAAATTAGTTCAACCATTGTGGAAAGCAGTATGGTGATTCCTCAAAGAGCTAAAAGCAGAACTACCACTTGACCCAGCAATCCTATTACTGGGTACATACCCAGAGCAACACAAAACATTCTACCATAAAGACACATGCACTCGAATATTTGTTGCAGCACTGTTCACAATAGCAAAGACATGGAACCAACCTAAATGCTCGTCAATAACAGACTGGATAAAGAAAATGCGGTACATGGGGCTGGGTGTGGTGGCTCACGCCTGTAATTCCAGCACTTTGGGAGGCCGAGGCGGGCAGATCATGAAGTCAGGAGATCAAGACCATCCTGGCTAACATGGTGAAACCCCGTCTCTACTAAAAAAATACAAAAAAATTTGCCCGGTGTGGTGGCGGGCACCTGTAGTCCCAGCTACTTGGGAGGCTGAGGCAGGAGAATGGCATGAACCCGGGAGGCAGAGCTTGCAGTGAGCCGAGATCGCCACTGCACTCCAGCCTGGGCGACAGAGTGAGACTCCGTCTCAAAAAAAAAGAAAAGAAAAGAAAAGAAAATGTGGTACATATACACCATGGAATATTATGCAGCCACAAAAAGAATGAGATCATGTCTTTTGTGGAAACACGGATGGAGCTGGAGGCTACCATCCTTAGCAAACTAACATAGGAACAGAAAACCAAATACTGCATGTTCTCACTTATAACTGGGAGTTCATTGATAACAACTTATGAACACAAAGAAGGAAACAACAGACACTGGGGTCTACTTGAGGGGTTGGGGAGGAGGGAGAGGAGCAGAAAAGGTAACTATTGGGTACTGGGCTTAATACCTGGGTGATGTGTACAATAACCCCCTGTGACACGTGTTTATCTATGTAACAAACCTTCACATGTTGAAGGTCTTCAAACCTAAAATTAAAAATAATAAAATAAAAAATACACACACACAAAGAAACAAAAAATAGTGGCCCGTGGTTTTAAACTCTAGTGATCACTGTTAGAATTTTGGGGTGTTCAAGTCTTTTTAAGTGAAGACGTGGATTTGCCCTAGCTGTCCTTCTCGGGGTGCGGCTTGGCGGCCTGCATTTTCACGCACCTTTCTATTCGAGTGCGCTTCCTGCCCTGCGCCCCCTTTGGGTAGGCCCTGGACGGGTCGTCTGGGTTTGTGGTTAATTACTTGTCTTTCCTTTCCCTACTCCAGAGTAAGCCCCTTGAGAAGGGGCCGTGCCTCCGTCTTGGTTCTGCTCCCGGCCCCTACCCAAGGTTGGGCCCACGGCAGGTGCGCCAGGGCCCGGGCACTGAGCGTGTCTTCTCCCCGCAGCCGCCCCCGACGGCAGCGTGGCCGGCGACTCTGCCTTCAGCCGCGCGCCGCGCTGTGCGCAGGTGGAGCGGGCTCAGCACTGCAGCTGCGAGGCCGGATTCCACCTGAGCGGCGCCGCCGGCGACAGCGTCTGCCAGGGTAGGCGCGGGCTCCGCCAGGACACTGGGGACAGCCCGGGGAGGACATGGGGCGGGGAAGGGGCTCTCACCCACCGCCCTCCTGCCGGCACGGGTGGCTTCCTGCGCGCGGTCTCAGAAGGCCTGCCCACTTTGCATTATAGGTAAGTGTTGACCTAATGATTGCTAGAAGGCAGCTAATTCATAGAGATCAGAGCTCGCCCCACCTCAGAACCTGGTCCAGCCTATGCCCAAGCCACACGCGCTTGGTTCAGGAGAGCCTTGAGACCCTCCATCCCCTCCGTCCTGGCTGGAATCACATCTACGGGTGGCAAGGAGGAGCTTAAATCGCTGTGTTGGTAGAGCGGGCCCGGAGCTGGGTAGGGGTGTGGGACTCATTCCTTGCTCCCCTCTGGGCTTAGCTTTCCTGACGGCTCAGTTTTGCTGTGCTCTCCCGATTACCAGAGTTCTCTCCCCAAACAACACAAAGCAGGAGTTCGAATCTGAGATCTGGTCAGTTGGTGCTAATAGCCTCATTTTACAGCACAGAAAGGAGGATTCCCAAAGATAAAGAGAGTTAACATGGGGCTGTTAACCCATCCCTACTTTCTGGGAATAGGCTTGATTTGCCAGCCTCTGCAGGGTCTCCCCAGGTGTCTTCAGCCTAAGACAGTGATGCCTTTCTAGGGCCTAGCACTTCAGCTCCCTCTCACTCCTCCTTTTAGCCCTCTGGGCCCTCGGCTTAGGAGAAAGGGAAGCACACCTGCTCCTCTTGTGCGTGCTCTGCTGGGGGTAGGGCATGGCGGCTGCCCGAGGCCCAGCCACTTAACTGCAGCTGCCACTGCCTCCAGGAATTGAAGCATGATTGTTCTGGGTCACAGCTGGCAACACTTGCTGCATGGCTCCTAAAGTCACAGTGAGCACTTCTGTCTGCAGATGTGAACGAGTGTGAGCTCTACGGGCAGGAGGGGCGCCCCCGGCTCTGCATGCACGCCTGCGTGAACACCCCGGGCTCTTACCGTTGCACCTGCCCCAGTGGATACCGAACTCTGGCCGACGGGAAGAGCTGTGAGGGTGAGTGAGGCTACAGAGTGTCGTCTGCACCCAGCCACCTGCTGCTGTGCTGAACCCCCAGGACCTCACAATCGGGAGTGAGGTGGTTAGGAGAGTCACAGTTTCAGATACATTGGATTTTTAAAAAGCCACCAACCAAAGGGCTTCTCAAAGGTCAGGCCACATCATCATCTACATAAATAGGAAAATGAATTCCTTAAACATCTTGGCAACTAGTCTTTTCCGACTTTATTTGAGTAAATGGGTTTTTTGTTTTCTTCAAGGTCTGGTCAATTCTACCCACTCAACAATTCCTTCAGCTAGGGCTGGGCCTAAAGGCCCAGCTAATGGGTGGCCAGGAGGAACCCGTGAGACTCCGTGACCCTGTGTCCACTTGTAAGTCCACCTCTGAAAGGGGCAGCACCTTACAGGCACTTATGTCTTAGTGAGGTCGGGCGCTACAGCACCAGCCTTGTCTGATGGTAGCTGAGGACAACAAGGGAGGCGGAGCACCCAGGGAGGGACAAGAGTCGGGGGCATCACTACCCCTGGCTTGTGAGGTACAGGAAGTGAGGGGGCTTATCAGAGCCTGAAAGATTGTGGCTCTGATCAAGGACACAGCCTCCATCAGAACCACATCCAGGCAGGTCAGGACTCCTCAGGCTGGGTCACTGTCATTTGCCAACCCCAGCTAAAAACCAGTCAGCCTCTCAGGTGCAGAGAGTGGGTTGGGGGGCAGCGGCGCAGATGGAAAATAACTGGCTCAGGTTTCACCCCAGTGCTGAATCCTGTCCGTCAGCAGTGGTTTCCTGGAGGGCCGGGTTGAGGTTTCTGAGGCTGATTCCTGGCAGAGTGGGAAAGAACATCTTAAGTTGACAAGGAATGTCTGCAGCAGGGATGGGAGGCACCTAAGAGATTAGGAAGGATGTGTGCAGAGTGGGTTGGTTGTAGAACAGAGAGGCTGAGAACCCTCGCAACAGTCACCATCATCACTACAGGACAAGTCCCAGGGACACTGGGTGCCTAACAGGAAGCCTCCTGTGTTTCCCCACCTCCACTTAGGGAAAATACAGATGTCAATTGATGTAGACATGCTGAATCTCCACATGAGCTGAGTCAGAGCACACATCTCAGGCCTGAAGCCCAAGCGGGATCATCCTGACCCTTGGCCCTTAAACCACCGTGCTGCAGTGGGCCTTTCGGGGGAACTGGTTCTGCTCCTGCAGGCATACCTCACACTAGGAGGGTGGACAGGCCCACCTCCCCAGCTGGACTTCCCCCATGGAAACAGGACACAGAGGGGAGCCCCGCTGGCTCCAGACAACAGCTCTGACCCACCAAAGGAGGACGGGAGAAGAGAGGGTAGAGGGCTCCTCCATGGGCTGACGTGGGAATGTGAGGGGAGAGGTGGCTCCCCGGTGACATCCCATTGGGGCCCCGCTGCAGGGCTCTGAGGAGTGGGTGACCTGGGGCTGGAGCAGGAGAAGGCATCCAGATAGCCACCCACACTCCCTCCCTCCCACAGTGCTCACGAAGGCCCATCTGGGGTTGCTTGGGGTTGGGAAGGACGGCCTCCAGCTGGGGAGACTCTCTGGATGTCTGCAAAGGGAGCAGAGAACTCATGCAAATCATGATACTGAGGTGTCTGCACTCGCATGGGGTGAGGCTGGCAGGGAAGACTTTCTAGAAGATTCTAATTTAAAAAAGTGTGTATATATAGTATATATAGGTATATGGTATATATATGCTGTATATGGTATATATATGGTATATATATGTATATGGTATATGTATATATATGTATATGGTATATATATATACACACACCATATATATACCATATATACGTATATATGGTGTGTGTATATATATACCATATATACATATATATATACCATATACATATATACACACACACACACATATATATATGAAGAATAACAGCCATGGAGGGTAATGGGGCACTTGGGCTGAGAAGCAGATAGGTCTGAGAGAAGCATTGTGACCAGTAACACTCACCTGGTGCTTTCCACCATCCTTGCCACCTGTCATACCCCAGGGAAAGAGGACAGGATCTCAGGGAGGGGCACTCCCTGGCATTTCCTCAGGGCCCTGATTCCACACAGTTAAGGAAGGCAGGCTTTCTGCTTTAAGAATAAGTGCCAGGAGCAGGGAGCACCACATTACAGGACCTGCAGTGTCTCTCTTGTGGTTCTGCCTGCAATGGAGGGAAGGTCAGGGCGATTCTCACCTGTTGTATGTCCTGTATCTCAGATGTGGATGAATGTGTGGGCCTGCAGCCGGTGTGCCCCCAGGGGACCACATGCATCAACACCGGTGGAAGCTTCCAGTGTGTCAGCCCTGAGTGCCCCGAGGGCAGCGGCAATGTGAGCTACGTGAAGACGTCTCCATTGTGAGTATCTCCAGGGGAGGCACACCCTCACCCAGGCCTCCAAGTGTGGCTGGGCTGGATGCTTCCTAGAGGTTCTTGGGAGAAGGTACAGTTATACCATAGAAAGATGAGAGGCAGGAGGCTGGGAGGCTGGTGTCTCTGAATTTCCATTTCCGCTTAGTGGTTGCATTTAATGCGTTGCTGCTCTGGAGAAATAAGAACCCCATTCCCCATGGGAGTAATATACTAAGTGCACCCCCACTACATAGAGGTTGATGGGGTTGCTGCCACCCCAGGATGGCAAAGCCAGGGCAGGCACTGAAGGGAAGAAGCTGTTGGTGACATTACCCTGATAAACCCATAGCAGCCCAGGAGACAGGTATAGATCACATGGATTTGGGAGGTGACAGCATTCACATAGCCAGGAACTATAGACTCCCTTGAGTTACACTGCATATCCCGTGCACCCTGCATTATATCACTCTGCTTTTCCAATAGTACTAGAAGGTTCTACATCTAGTAACTGCAACTCTTAAACAGCAGGTAGAGCTTTTTTTTTTTTTTTAAGTTGGGAGATGGGCCTTTAAGGGGAATGACTACAACTATCACAAAGCACTTACATTTTCCTCTCAAAAAGAGATCACAAGAGCCCTAGCATTGTCTTTGAAATGAAGTAACAGCCATGGAGGGTAACTTAATTATTTGAATTGCTGTTGAGTTAAAGCAGATTAGAAGCAGCAAGAAACTTAGTGGCATTGAAGCATGGCAGTTTTTAGAGAGAGTGAAGACATCAGAACCTTCCTCATGAAGTCACTCGGTGAAGGGATAGGGAACGGGTCTATTATGGCCTCTGGGGCATTCGACCAACAGCTGGATGTGACAGTTGACTGCATAATCATGATGCTACAGAATCACCAAATATACTAGATTGCATTTGTCTTTTAACAAGATAGAGAAATATCGAAAGCATTTCCACAAGACCCTTTCCAAATGATTAAGGAAAACAGGGCTTCCTGCGTTGAGAATACACATGATGGCCAGGCACAGTGGCTTATGCTTATAATTCGAGCACTCTGGGAGGCCGAGGAGGGCGGATCACTTGAGATCAGGAGTTCGAGACCAGCCTGGCCAGCATGGTGAAACCCCGTCTCTACTAAAAATACAAAAATTAGCTGGGCGTGGTGGCGGGCACCTGTAATCCCAGCTACCCAGGAGGCTGAGACAGGAGAATCACTAGAGCCTGGGAGGTGGAGGTTGCAGAGAGCCTAGATCATGCCATTGCACTCCAGCCTGGGCGACAGAGTGAGACTCTGTCTAAAAATAAATAAATAAATAAAATACATGCTGCTGTGTTTAGGAAGTTCACCGTACACCGTGTGGGAAGCACTGCATTACAGGATGTTGCTGGCTAACTGCTGAGGTCCTACCATTACTGAGCGAGGTCGCAGCACATGGAGAAAGGGCACCTGGTTTGAATATCAGCATTGCCATCGTTATTTAATATTCCCAGGCTTTATTTTTCTGTAAAAATGATAGTAATAGCATAAATAAATGTATGTGCACACACATACACACGTACACAGGTGGGCAGGGAGCACCCTTGAGCAGGAACAGAAGCAGCAGCCCTTCCTTTGCCATGCCTGACACCAGCTACATTCACTCGTCTGCAGCTCCGTAGCTCCTGGGTGAAGGACCCGTGGCTGGGAAAGGTCATCTAGGTGGCCTCTGCAAGAGGGCAGGTGGGCAGCCGGGTCAGAGCAGCTCTTCATGAGACTCCCCAAGGCTGACTGCCTCCATTTTGCCTCTCCGCTCCAGCCAGTGTGAGCGGAACCCCTGCCCCATGGACAGCAGGCCCTGCCGCCATCTGCCCAAGACCATCTCCTTCCATTACCTCTCTCTGCCTTCCAACCTGAAGACGCCCGTCACGCTCTTCCGCATGGCCACAGCCTCTGCCCCCGGCCGAGCTGGGCCCAACAGCCTGCGGTTTGGGATCGTGGGTGGGAACAGCCGCGGCCACTTTGTGATGCAGCGTTCAGACCGGCAGACTGGGGAGCTGATCCTTGTGCAGACCCTGGAGGGGCCTCAGACGCTGGAGGTGGACGTCGACATGTCGGAATACCTGGACCGCTCCTTCCAGGCCAACCATGTGTCCAAGGTCACCATCTTTGTATCCCCCTATGACTTCTGAGGGTACACAGGGGCACTGGGGTGTGGAGAGCTGACCTCATTGCTCTTCCCCGAAGGCTCAGCTTCGGGCACTGACTGCGTGGACCCTCCCGCCTGTTCCCGCCCTCTCGCCAGTGCACCCAGGCTTCTAGGGCAGCGTTGCACGGCGTCCCATGGAATAGCACAGAAGAGCAGCCACAAAACTCAACTGCTGCCATCACTTTTTTTTTTTTTTCTTGCTTTGAGGCCCTTCTCTTAGATTATGCACTAACTTTCTTAAAACTTTTTCATCCAGGGGATGGGTGCCTTTCCAAAATGCTGTGCAAATGGCCTTGTGAGTTTGAACTAGCTGGGGAGAGAAAAGGTGGCAATGTGTGTCAGGTGACTATCAGCCCTTCTGCATTTTTATAGCCAGGCTTGCTATGAATGAAACGGTTCTAGTCGTGCGGGGGGCCCTAGTCATGCCTCTGCGCATGTGGCATAGGAAGTGGAGTCTCCTCCCATGACCCAGCACGTTGTTCTTATCTGCCTTTTCCTCTGTGACATGCCTGCCTGCCTGCCTTCTCATCAGAGAGTCACAGGAGGGCCTTAAACCCCACGCAGATCCTTCTAGACCAAGGACCCATTGTTAAAAGCATGGATTCTGCCTGAGTTACTTCCCTTTTGAGAAATCATATCTCAAATACATAACCTGGTAGTATAACTGAAAAAATAAAAGTGATTGCTCCTTCCTGCCCGCCTGACTTCTACCTGAGCATGAGACAGCCCACTTTCTTCTAGGAGGGGATGGCTGGCTCTCTTCCTGTCTGGGTTGGATACACTGGAATAAATGAGTCAGAGAACACAGAGGTGATGTTTGGGACTGTTCCACAATATAAATTTGTTTTGACCACATGGGAGATTGGTAAGGACAATACCTGGCCGTGGAGAGTTTAGGAAAATGCTTGAGTTGT
This sequence comes from Pan troglodytes, assembly GCF_028858775.2. Taxonomy (NCBI): domain Eukaryota; kingdom Metazoa; phylum Chordata; class Mammalia; order Primates; family Hominidae; genus Pan; species Pan troglodytes. Next base: position 11,035,992 of record NC_072410.2, on the reverse strand, counting down.
CATAGATTCCATGGCCTTTTGTTTCTGATGAATTCACTACAGGGTGACGCCCTCCAGGTGATCAAAGAGAGAAAACACTGGCCAGAGCTGAGTGGGGTGTGGTAGGATGGGGTGTGGGGTAGGGTGGGGAAGATCATTCAAGCTAAAACTTAAGAGGTAGCGAAGCTGTAAGAAAGTTTCATTATCTAATTACATGTCAAGCTGCTGGTGAGATTTCCTCACACATATTTTATTTAAATCTTTGTGTTTGCCCTGGTATGAGATGGAGCCAGAAGTGTGTCACTAGTTCAATGATCAAGCCCTACATCAAGATGGTTTCTAAGATGGTTTATTCTTGTACTGTTGTTTGGACAAAGGTTGAGACACAGTCAAGAGTTGCTTTTGAAATGTTTCTTCTCCCATGGGCTCAGCTGCGATCTCTAACAACAGAAAAAGGACATGCAAACTAAAGTTACAAGACTTCATTAAAACATTATCCACAGGCTTATGTTTCTAAATGTAGCTATGCTGGGCCAGAAGCCTGCACACCACCCAGTCCCATGTGCACAACACCAGGCGGAAGAGTCTAAGGGCCTGGCCAGGTTCCTGAATGGGAGATGTCACAGCTGTGGGCTAGGGACAGCCCACACATCACACACATCATATGTGAGATATGATGACATATGATGTGGGATATATGTGGGATATATTGAGACATGATGTGTTCAGGGGGACAAGCCTCTCACATGCCAGAAGGTGGGGAGTGTTTGGGGAGTCTCCAGAGCAGGTGCCCTCTAAACTGGTATATGATAGGACTTTGATGCCAAACAGCCCAGTTTAAAGCAACAGTTTCCATCACCAAGATCTGCCGTCATCAAACCTGCTTCCCACTGATGAAATCACGCACCCAGCCCCGGTGCCCACAGCACCAAAGTATAAATGGCTGACTGCTTAGGATGTGGATGATGGCTGTGGACAATGATGGCTGGGCACTTCTTGTGGATGATGTGGATGATGGGTCTTTTGTGGATAATGGCTGGGCACTTCTCCCTGTGGAGTGTCTTGTTCTCTATATGCTCTCTCCTCACTCTCCTCTATGGAATCAACTTTTCTTTTGTCCTTTCAGAGCTCCACTCTGTACTAAGAGTAACTACTGGTTAACCAGAATTCATTTGCACCCCTTTCCAGGTAATATAGTTTCATATTATTTGAGGGAGGGGCTTTAAGACTTTTTATCATGCAAAGTTGCAAACATATGCAAAAGTAGAAAGAATAGTATAATGAACCCCATGTCTGAATCAGTAGCTTCAACAATGAACACGTGGCCAACTTGTTTCATCTACTATCACCCCACCTCATGATGATTTCCAATCCTATCATTTCATCTATAAATATTTTAGAATGTATTTCTAAAAGACAACTTTTAAAAAAAGGATAACCAAAATACCATTCACATCTAAAACATTAATTCCTTAATACCTTTAAATATTCAGCCATCGTTGACATTTCTCTGAGTGGCTTATATTTTTTTGTTTACTTGCAGTAGGTCTATGCACTGTGATTTATTGATATGCATTTTAAGCCTTTTTTAAATCTGTAGCAGTGGGTCTCACACTTCAGCATATATTGGAATAATCTGAAGTTTTGTTGGAAGACAAAATATAGGGTCATTTATCTTGTAGAATTTTTCACAGTATGAGTTTTTCTGAGTGCATCTCTGTCTTCTCTATTTCTTATAAATCTAGAGAGTTAGTCAGATTCAAGTTAGATTTATTTAGGCAAGACTACTTTATTGGTGGTGACAGATCCTTCCAGTAGGAGGAGCAAAATATCTGGTTGCCTCTCTTTTCTGATGTTAGCACCCGCAGATTGCACAGATCCATTACTTCTGTAGGGGTTGCAATTAATATTCTAGTGCTATTGATTTTTTCTTTGTTTATTAGCTGACATACTTTATAAAGAGAAACATACTCTCATCAGTTATTTGGTTACCCTGAGATTTGGTTTGTATAAGAAAAGTAGGATTGATTCTTGGCTTTCCTCCCTTTATTTTTCAGTTTTCAAAATGAGATGGTTCACAGGCATCTTTCCAATATGCCCTGTGAGAGTTGTTTTCTTCTTTGAGTACATTATGAACTCATGGTTGAAACATATCTGATGTTATCATGTGTGTTATCATCTGTATTAATAGTAATTACAGTTACTGTCTTTGTTTTTGCTCAAATTGTTCTATCTTTGGTTCTTGGGAGCTGCTTCGAGGTGGCTGATTCCTTTTGACATGACCCTAGTAGTCTTTTTCATCGTGTATATTTTCTGCCCCTGCCCTGAAATCAGCTGTTTTCTCCCAGTAATCCCTGGTTCCTTCTAGTGGGGGATGGTAATTAGACATCAAGGTCTGAGTGTTCAGAGTGCTCATTGGTAGCGGTTACATCATAGTTTCTTGGCTTTAGTGGCTAGAGCTAGGAAATATGTATTATTAATATTTTTTTAAGATAAAACACTACATGAGTTCATGCTGATACTTCCAATTTAATTCAGGACTACTGTGGGTTTTTTATTATTTAGAGGGGAGAACTGGCATAGGGACAGGGTCTCTCTGTGTCACTCAGAGTAGACTGCAATGGTACAACCATAGCTCACTGCAACCTCAAATTCCTGGGCTCAAGCGATCCTTCCACCTCAGCCTCCGAGTAGCTGGGACTACAGGTCCATGCCATTATGCCCAGCAAATTTTTATTTTTTGTAGTGTTTTCATTTTATTTTATTTTATTTTTGAGACAGTCCAGCTCTGTTGCCCAGGCTGGAGTGCAGTGGTGCAATCTTGGCTCACTGCAACCTCCACCTCCTGGGTTCAAGTGATTCTCATGCCTCAGCCTCCTGAGTAGCTGGGATTACAGGCATGCACCACCACACCTAGCTAATTTTTGTATTTTCAGTAGAGACAGGGTTTTGCCATGTTGGCCAAGCTGGTCTCAAACTCCTGTCCTCAAGTGGTCTGCCCGCCTCAGCCTCCCAAAGTGCTGGGATTACAGGCATAGCCACCGTGCCTGGCCTTGTTTTCATTTTTAACATAGCTTCATTGATCCTCTATCTGCTCTCTTTCTCTCATTCTGAAAACCTCCTTTTAAAAATAACTACACATTTAAAAAAATTCTTATAAGAACAATGCCAACCTTAACACACAAATGTGATAACTAAAGACAGCTAAAATCATTCTTTTTCTTCAATTCTTTGTGTCCTCAGCATTTATGCAATTAGGGACAGACAGTCAACTTACTGTTGTAAAGTTACTTGGAATGGTTCCCCTCTCTGTGGCATGCTCCAAACTAGAATCAGGATTTACTGACTATACCTCCTTCATTTTCCTGAAATTTTTAGAAATTGCTTTTTAATTTTAACTTTGTTTTATAATAATGTAAACTATTTACATGGTTTCAAAGTCAAATCTACAAAACAAAATGTATTCAGAGTTTATCTTCTGACCGGTTCCCTCCACCCTATTTCCTGCTGCTCTTCTGCTGTAATCAAATTTCCCCTTTTATCCTTCCATTTAAGCAATATAAACAAATGATAAATGATAGCATGCTATTTCACACTTTCCTGGACCCTTCTATTTTGCTTAAAATATTGGCTGTCACTCCATAGAACCATATAGTATGTTTTCCATTGTAATGCTTCATTATGACAGCATACCATTGTTTATTCAACCAGTCACTCCTGATTGACATTTGGGTTGTTTCTAGCCCTTTGCTATTAAAAATATTGCAGCAATATGCATATGTCTTTTTGTATTTTTGCCTTTGTATCTTTAGGGCCAATTTTTCCTCTGTAAGAATTATGTTATTTTCCACCCCCAACAGCAATGTATGAGCATTCTTGTTCCTGAATCAAAGAAGGCCCCAGTGACGCCTCCAGTTCTCACATCTGCCCCACCCACCAAACCCTCCTTTGGAAGGACAGAGGGGCCTGAGTGGAGGGGTATTCTACAGCTAGCCCACCTGCCTGACTTGGGTATCTGGGTATCAGTCAGCTGCCACCAGGAAGAGACAAGAGGCAAGCCAAATAGATCCTGGGCACTTGAGCAGTAGAAAGTTAGCTAGGATTCTGGATGGGTTTTAAAAATCACTTTTTAAGAATTATTATACCTACAACACTAGCAAACAAAAAGAAAAATAAGCCAACAATGAAATACCACTGCAGAGTCACAGTCAACTTGATGGGTTTGTTGGGAGTCTGAACATGTGCCCAAGGAGAGAGGAAGTCAGACTCGAATGGGTTGCTCACTTTCCACCAACCACTGCCTCAGCTTTACCAAGCTCTCACTGCAGGGATGGAAAGATAAACTTTTATGACTCTTAGCTTGTGCATATGAAAATCTCTAAGTGTTTATGAGCTGCGTGAATATTCCTGAATGTCTACTGCGTTCCAGGCACTGTTCTACTTGCTGAAGTTACAGTGGATAAGATTGCTGAAGACACTGACTTCATGGAGCTTACATTTTGGCAAGGGGACAGACAATAGATGTGTAAATGAAAAAATGTGTAATGTCAAAGAGGGATGAGAACTACAAAAACAAAAGCAGTGAAAGGTGTTTGTCAGTATATAGTAAATGTATGTGTAATATATGTAATTACAGTCATCCCTTGGTATCTGCAGAGGATGGGCTCCAGGACCCCCCATGGATACCAAAATCCATGGATGCTCAAGTCCCTGATAGAAAAATGGCATAGGGCTGGGTGCGGTGGGTCACACCTGTAATCCCAGCTCTTTGGGTGGCCAAGGCGAGTGGATCACCTGAGGTCAGGAGTTTGAGACCAGCCTGGCCAACATGGTGAAACTCCATCTCTACTAAAAATATAAAAATTAGCCGGGTGTGGTGGCACATGCCTGTAATCCCAACTACTTGGAGGCTGAGGCAGGAGAATCACTTGAACTCAGGAGGTGGAGGTTGCAGTGAGCCGAGATAGCGCTGCTGCACTCCAGCCTAGGTGACAGAGCGAGACTCTGTCTCAAAAAAAACCAGAAATGGCATAGTATATGAAGAGAGCCTATGCACATTCTCTTGCATAATTTAAGTAATCTATAGATTATTTATAATATCTGATACAAAGTAAATGCTGTATAAATAGTTGCTATACGTTTTAAAACGTATGTTATTTTTATTCCTTTTTTCTGAATATTTTTGATATGCAGTTGGTTGATTGTGCAGAACCTGTGGGTATGGAGGGCCGAATGTATATCATCAACGTCACTTGGGTGTTGCAAACACCGTAATCGTGTGCAATGACAGTTGGATCCCATATCCTAGGAGTTTGGCCTTAGGACTCAGAATCTCTCCTGAGTGTTTGAATGAGGCAGTGGTGTAAAGCTTTGGATGGCCATATTGGGCTCATGTGCACAAGGGAAAGACAACTTGTCTACAAACAGAACAATGATGCTGATGTGGGAAGAAAGGTAACAATAGAACATAGGGCTTGGAAGGATAGAATTTAATTTTGTGTTCTGCTTATTATTGCTGCATAAAATATCCCACCACTTAGTGGCTTAAAACAATTATTTCATTATGAATTATCATGGATTCGGTGGGCCAGTAGTTCAGAGAGAGCACAGGGGAATAGTTTCTATTTGCTCCACAATGTCTTTGCTTCCATCAGCTGGGAAGACTCCATGCCTGGGGGCTGGGGTTACCTAAGGGTCACTCACATGTCTGCCTGGGCTGGGATGACCTAAAGACTAGGACTGATAACTGGAACATCTACCCTTGGGCTCTCCATGTGGCTTAGCACCTAGAACAGTGTGTAGGACACAGCAGACATTCAGGAATATTTATGCAGCTCGTAAACACTTAGAGATTTTCATATGTACAAGCTAAGAGTCACAAAAATTCATCTTTCCTTCCCTGCAGGGAGAGCTTGGTAAAGCTGAGGCAGTGGTTGGTGGAAAGTGACCCATTTGAGTCTGACTTCCTCATATCTCTCCTTGGGCACAAGTTCAGACTCCCAATAAAGCCACCTCTGAGCCAGGTGGCCTCAGAGTAGTTGGGCTTCTAACACAGTGGCTCGTGTTACTAGCATGAGTGTTCCAGGAAACAATGTGGAAGCTACGTGGCCTTTTAGGACCCAATCACATATTGTTACCTCCACCATACTCTGTTGGTCAAAGTAGTCACAAGAAGCCACTGAGTCCTGGGAGGTGGACATAGGCCAGTGAGTACTTACTAAATTGAATTGAGCTGAGAGGTTTCAAAGGATTTTAGGGCCAATTTTCAAAACGCCACTCCTGGTTTCCTGTTTGGGTTTCCAGTGCCTCATGCAACCTGGCTTCCCGTCAGTGGGTTTTATCAGATAGCCCTGTGTCCTTTCAGTCTTCCTTTGCATGCATTCTTTTGGGTGTTCTTTTCAAACAAATGATTTCTGCCTAAAATAAAACTTACCCTCTAGTTCAGAAGTAAGATCTCCACATCTGTCACAAGGGGATACTTTGAACAATGGTAGAAACAGAGTGAAAAATCCAATGTGGGTGGTGCTGCAGGTTCACCAAGGTCAGAAGTTGGGGGAAAGGGATCACTGGAAGAGTCAAGACCAATTCATGGAGAAGTTGGCGCTTGATTCATGGAGAAGTTGGTTCTTATTAGAGGAAGTCTAATGAGAAACTTAGGCCACCCTTTGTCACAAAGAGGATTTCCAAGAAAACACAGCATTGGCCAGACCGCAGAAATATTAGCTGACTTGCAAACAAGAGACTATGATGATGAAAATTAGATTTGGGCTGATGGGATTTTCTGAATCTGACCACGTTTAATGAGAAAGTAGATCGTAGCAATCTAGTTTCTTAGCTCAGGGAGCGCTTTAGATGCATTCTTTAGGGGGAAAGTGTGCTCTGTCATATACCTTGCTTGCTTATGCCAGGATTCACCTCAGCCACGCGGTGGCACTTATGCAATAGCTTGCCTTCCTTTCTTATGGTTGGCTGAGTGGCCAGACATGTTTCTGCAAATAAAGATCTCTGCCTCTTTGACTCGTTTGTCCACCTGACCCAGGCAAACCTCCATCATAGGAAGAGTTCACTCCTCACCCCTTGCTGGGGCCCTGAGTGGCAAGGTAATTTACTGCTCCCATTCCTTCATTCCTGTCCAGCTCCCAGGGAGTGCCAGACCTGGGCTTGAAAGCTGTAGGAGGCAAGAACATTGCCCTCTAGGGAGTCTTTCTCATACTAATGCTGGACTTGCTGTTATGTGAGATAACGTGGTTATGATTTAAGTAGGTTTCAGATGGAGTTCTTGTTTGCAGCCAAAAGCATCCCTACAGACCTGACCTGCTGGGATCCCAGCTCCACAAGAGCAGGCATCTTGTCTGCATGCTCACTGAGGCAGCTCCAGTGCCAGCCTGTCCTGTGGGCCAGGTGATGGACAAGGCACAAAACAGTTGGCATTTGTGGTAGACATTAGCAAATTTGGCCTAATACTTCCTCGTCTCCCACCTCTGGGCCCATGATAGGCTGGCACTCTGTGCCCTCATGGGAGGGCATGGCACTGGGACCAGTGGTGGCTCAGAAATGGTGCCAGTCTCTTCCAGGCCAAGGAACTCACAGATGCTGGGACCCCCAGAGTTCTCGCTCCTCTCATATGGCCAATGGCCCCACTCAATGTGGAGGTTGCCCTGTCAGCTCAGGTGTGTGAGTGATCACAGTGAACTGCTGATCTATGAGGCACAAAAGCATGAGCAAAAAATAGTCCTTTGTTGTTTTAAGCCACAATGATTTTAAGGTTGTCTGTTGCTCCAGCATAACTATCCTGACTGAGTCAGGGCAGAAAGGGAGAAAATAAAATGACAAGATCCCTCTATCATTGATGGGGAGATTATGCTGTGGACTGAGGAACAGAACACATTTGACTCTGTGCACCTGCCTTACCCTTCCCCCAAAATTAATTTCTTCTTCTTCTTCTTTTTTTTTTTTTTTTTTTTTTTTTGAGACAGGGTTTTGCTCTGTCACCCAGGCTGGAGTGCAGTGGTATATTCTCATGCCAGTGCAGTGGCATGTTCTCATGCCACTTCAGTCTCCACCTCTCAGGCTCGCACAATCCTCCCACCTCAGCCTCCCAAAGTGCTGGGATTACAGGCGTGAGCCACAGTGCCCAGCCTGATTACTTAAATTGCAAAACTCAGGCTAGAATGGCCTGTATCAAAGGTTGGAATATCCTTTCCAGCATCATGGAAGAGTCTGATCAGGGCCAGCCTTAGCTCTGTCCCAGCCTCTTGCTTGAGGAGCATAATAGGCTTTGTGTTGTAGGCTGAACTGTGTCTCTCAAAAAGATATGTTTGTGTCTGTATTAGTCCATTTTCATGCTGCTGATAAAGACATACCCAAGATTGGGTAATTTATAAAGAAAAAGAGGTCCAACGGACTGACAGTTCTGCATGGCTGGGGAGGCCTCACAATCATAGCGGAAGGCAAAGGGGAAGCAAAGGCATGTCTTACATAGCAGCAGACAAGAGGGAACTTGTGCAGGGGAACTCCTCTTTATAAAACCATCGGATCTCCTAAGACTTATTCACTATCACAAGAACAGCATGGGGAAGACCTGCCCCCATGATTCAGTTATCTCCCACCAGGTCCCTCCCATGACACATGGGAATTGTGGGAGCTACAATTCAAGATGAGATTTGGATGGGGACACAGCCAAACCAAGTCAATGTCCTAACACCTGGTACCTATGAATGTGATGTTATTTAGTAATAATGTCTTTGCAGATGTAATTAGTTAAGATGGAATCATCATACAATGACTGGCATCCATAAGAGAAAACACACACACACACACACACACACACACACAGAGAGAGAGAGAGAGACAGAGAGGGAAACATGCAGAGAGAGAGAGAAAAGACAGAAGCAGAGATTGGTGTCATGCTTTCACAGCAAAGGGATGCTGAGATTGCTGGCAATCACCAAAAGCTAGGAAAAGATAAGGAAGGATCATTCCCTGCAGCCTTTGGAGGAAGTGTGGCCCTGTATAAACCTTTATTTCAGACTTGTAGCCTCCAGAACTGTGAGAGAATGCCACCTGGTTTGTGGTATTTTGTTCCAGCAGCCCTAGGAAATGAACACACCTAGTATCCCAACCTCCCCTCCAAACACCAGCTGAGGGTAAATCACCTATTGCTGAAAGGGGTCATCCCCATCCTAGGGAACATAGACAGCCACCAACTGCCAACCAGTCACTTCACTTCAAGTCCACATCCTAGCTCAGCCATCCCTTTCTTTGCTAATGATCTTGGAGCAAGATGATGACTTTATTAGTGTAACTGCAGCTAAATTTAAAGCCAGAGAGGAAAGCCATTTTGCAATGAGGGCAGAGTCATACTGGGACATTCAGGGAGCTGATTTTCAAACATCGTGGACTTTTTTCTTTTTCTATTTCTGAAAAAGACATGGACTAATTTTATAACTAGTAATGACATGATTCTACTCACTTCAGCAGTAAAAAGATGAAACAAGGGGCTCAATCAGCATATTTCATAAAGAGATTCATTGACTCCAGGAACAGGAAGGGCTATGGACTCTTAATCCCCACCCTGGATTTGCCTGGAGAACAGCAAACAAAATCAAAGCCATTCTCTCCTCAGAATCTGCAGGATCAAAAACACTCCCTCCCCGAAACCTCCTCTTCCAGGCCTGCTGTCTCCCTCCTCTGTAACAATATTCCTGCAGCAGCTGATTCGGCTCTTACCCCTTTCTGTGGTCTGGATGTTTATGTCTCCCCCAACCACCTAAATTAATATGTTGAAACCTCATCTCCAAGGTGATGGTGTTACAAAGTAGGGCTTTTGGGAGGTGATTAGTTTATAAAAGTGGAGCTCTCATAAATGGGATTAGTGTCCTTATAAAAGAAACCCAGAGGCTGAGTGCGGTGGCTCATGCCTATAATCCTAGCACTTTGGGAGGCCAAGGTGGGCAGATTGCTTGAGGTCAGGAGTTCAAGACCAGCCCGGCCAACATGGTGAAACCCCCGTCTCTACTAAAAATACAAAAATTAGCCAGGTGTATTGGTAGACATCTGTAATCCCAGCTACTTGGGAGGCTGAGGGAGAAGAATCCCTTGAACCTGGGAGACAGAGGTTGCAGTGAGCCGAGATTGCAGCACTGAACTCCAGCCTGGGTGACAGAGTGATATTGTCTCAAAAAAAAAAAAAAAGAAAGAAAGAAACCCAGAGTGTGTCTGCTACCTTTCATCATGTGAGGACACAGTAAAAAGGCACCATTTATGGGTCATGAAACAGGTCCTCACCAGACACCAAACCTGCTGGAACCTTGATCCTAGACTTTCCAACCTCCAGAACTGTGAGAAATAAATTTTTATTGTTTATTAGTCACCCAGCCTAAGGTAGTTTATTATAGCAACCCGAATGCACTAAGATACACCCTCAGTAAAGCCAGGGAAGCCTCCCTCCACTATAGTCTACCAGTGAGTCAGGCTAACTAATTGGAATCTCTGCTTTTATTAACTTCAGGTGACATTACAGAGCAAGTGAAGGACTATGTGGGTTCCATCTGCATGCTAATTAAAGCCAGGCTCTGCCCTAAGAACCAGGATGCATGACCCACATTTCCTTTTCCTCTTGGACAAACAGAAGGGAAAAAATTATAATCAAGATCAAAAGTGAGTCAAAAGACAAATGGACAGGAATTCCATAGAAATGCCTCCCAGGTCAAGGCGGTCCCCCTGAGAAATTGCCCAGGGTGTCTTTTCTCCTTTAGCATCCCTGCATGCAACTCTCCCTCTTTGCATGGTGACAGACAGTTGTACGGTGGGCAGAGTCATTTCCTGGTGTCCATTTCTCTCATTTCTCTCATCGTCACTTTTCCAGTGACGGAGTGAAAAATTGCTCTATTGGCAGCAAGGCTGTCAGGGAGAACTGAGAGTTGAAACAAGCCACAACTTTTCAACATTGCTGCTCTAGAGCTAACCCATAAATGGCACCCATTCAGAACATGAATGTCACAAATCATCTAAGCATAAACTCTCCTAACACCCACTCACTCACACAGCCAGACAAGAGTACTGACTCTTCCAGAAACTCTCTAGTTTACAAAATCTCACCCATCCCTTCCAGGATCATCCTATGACTTTCTCTGGTCTCAAATGCCCTGTCTGTCCCCAATTCCCTCCTGTTAAGATGTTCCTCAGTTCCTCTCTGCTATGGTTTGAATGTGTCCCCAAATGTTCATGTGTTGGAAAATTAATCCCTCTGCCCTCATGAATGAATTAGTGTTAGCTCTGCCCTCATGAATGGATTAATGGGTTAATGAGGCCTCTGTGGTCATAAATGGATTAATGTCACTATCACAGGAGTGGGTTCATTATTGAGGGAAGGGCTTTATTATAGAAGCGAGCTCTCTCTGGCTCTCCTGCTGTTGCCCTCTCACCATGTAATGCCCTTCACCGTGGTATGATGCAGCAAGAAGGCCTCACAAGATGCCAGTTCCATGCTCTTGAACTTCCCAGCCTCCAGAACCATGAGCTAAACATTTTCTTTGTAAGTTACCCAGTCTGTGGTATTCTGTTATAGCAACAGAAAACAAAGACACCCCCCATATGCAATCTCTTTTGCTGCAGCAAATAGTAAACCTGACTTTGTTGACTATATGTGGGTTCCTGGTGGTCTTTGACTGAGAGACATCAACTCCCAACTCAAGCAACCAGTGCTCTCAACTGCAATCCCTGATCCACTGGAGTGTGCTGATCAGCTGTGAAGTGTGTATTAGGTAATTGGTGGCTAGTACTAATTAAGATTCTCAAGTTTGGAAATAACAAAGGAGTATGGCTTGCTCAGGAGGAACTGTGCAGAGCCATGGGGGACACCTCAGATGTTCGTGGGAATGTCACATAAGGGGTGGCATGTATGCAGCTGGCTTATGCATAGGGAATCACTAGCTACATACTTGGCCATTCTCCTTCATTTCTGCCTTTGTCTGGGGAATTCTCGAATTACCTGAGCAGAAGGACACATCACCTCCATCTATGTTGTTTCATGGATAAGGCGTAAATGGTTTTTTTTGTTTTTTGTTTTATTTTGTTTTTAGACGTAGTCTCGCTCTGTCCCCCAGTCTGGAGTGCAGTCGCACAATCTCGGCTCACTGCCACCTCTGCCTCCCAGATTCAAGCTATTCTCCTGCCTCAGCCTCACAAGTGGCTGGGATTACAGGTGCACCACCACCCGGCTAATTTTTGCATTTTTAGTAGAGGCGGGGTTTCGTCGTGTTGGCCAGGCTGGTCTCGAACTCCTGAGCTCAGGTGATCCACCTGCTTCAGCCTCCCAAAGTACTGGGATTACAGGCGTTCCAGGTGTGAGCCACCACACCCAGCCTAAATGTTTTTTAAAATCCTATTTATTCTCTTTCACTTAAAGGTCACCATTTTTCATATTGTTGGATGGAAAAAAGCAGCACCCATTTAAATGTTTTAAATGTTAATGATGAATATTGAGCAAGTGCCTTTTATGTGCTTGATCCTTGCAGAGAATACAGCTTTGGGTGGGGCAGGTACACTAAATGCCCTTCCACAGCTTCCAGAATGTCAGCGAGGACAATTTGAGACAAGGAGTGTGAGGGTTGCTGAGATCAAAGGAGGGTGGAAAGCGAGATGTGCCCTTGCCTGGTTCACTAAGGCTGCCTCTGACAACAGAGGAAATGTGAGTGAGGCCTCTGAGGCAGGAGGCAGGGCCCAGTGACTGCTGTCCTGAATCTCTTTACAAATCCTGTGATTTGACCTGGAGAGTTCTGAACAACAGACCCTTGCTCATTCATGGGTGGGCCCAGAAGGCCTGTTTCATGGACCATCATGCAGCTCCCACACCACAGCCCTGTCACAGGTCCTTGCCAAGATTTAACAGAACAAAGGCCATGGGCCCCAGCAGTGTCTTCCCAGGTGAAGATCTCTCAGGTCTCCCATTTGTTCCAGGGTACCCTGTTCCCTGCCTTGCTGTTCCAGCTCCTTGGCAGAAGGCCTGCACATCTTATTTTAAAAGTCAAGGGCATTTTTTCCCTTCTTTTTTTTTTTTCCTCCCCTGGTTCAGATTTAGGTGTAGGACACATCCCAAAGAACACAGCCCTCCAGAACTGCAGGCAGTCCAGAGTGGCAGGAGCCAGGGGAGGTTGGAAAGGTTTCTGTTTCCTGAGGGGCCACTCACATCATCTCCCCAACTTAGGGAGAACATAGAATCCTTCACAGCTACACAAGGACAGGCATTCAGTCTCTGAGATAATAAGGAATTCACAGCAAGCAGGCTTTCCTCCTTCATGGACTGAAATGACTGTTTTATGTCCATTTGGCTGAAATAAGGAGCATTTCTGTTGATTCCAGGTTTACCTAACTGAGTTCAGCTACATGAGGAAGTTTAAATTGGCTTACAGTCTGTGGGCATATGGAAGGCTGAAAAGAGCTGGTGTGTCAGCAGATATGGGGCTGAATCACAAATTCATTCAGGAAGTCCAAGATTAAAGTCTAGTTTATATTATTATGTAACAAATATACCTGCCAAGCAACACATCCAGGCAAATAAATTTGAAGTATTTTTATGTAGGATACAGCTGGGATACAAAGCTTGTATTTATTTAAGACTTATGGGAATGGCAAATAAGACTACTTCTGTGGAGTCTCTTAAAAAGGTAGTTTAAAAATTTGGAGCATGGAGTAAAGGTCCCGAATTCTTATGAACTAGGAGCTTCCTGCTAACAGTCATGTGCACTTTATCTGTTAATTGTTTACTGTCTCATTCCTCTGAGTGCAATTGCGTTCCCCAGGAAGATGAGTCTCTGGACATGCCAGGCAAGGAAAGGTGATTTTGAAATAAAAGTACTAGAAGACGACATGTTCAATTTTCATACCAGTCATAAATACATATATAGTTCTATTTATATATATACTTCTATTTATATATTACATATATAGATATGAAATATATTTAGAAATATATATTTTTAAGTGCAGGGTTTTTTTTAAAAGGTATTGTGATGTCAAACCACACTTAAAAGTGAGTTAAGGTTTCTACCTCTGGAACAGCAGAGTAAAAATCTTCAAAAATCCACTCCTCTATGAAAGACATAAAAACACTGCCAAAACAGTCAAAAATCAACTTTTTCAGAATCTGGAAATTAACTGAAGGCTAGCAACAATTGGAAGAGAATTTATTCAAGCAAAACAGCTGAATCTTGGTGAAATGCCTGTGGCATTTTAACTTCTCTAATGTCATTCTCCTCTCCCCAGCTCCACAGTATGAGCCTTGAAGACTGAAAGCCCTGCAACCTTAACAGCTATGAAAACTAGTACCTACTAGTCACTGGAGTGAGTAGAACAAGTTGGGAGCTTCTCAAAAACTCCACCCCCAACTAAAATTCACTATTTGATCTCACAGCTTACTGAAAAGCTACCTTCTCAGGGCTTAGACTCAAGAGCTCACTCTGTGTGAACAGCCTTATCATTTGTCAAAAACAATCAGTAGCAATTGTTTAATACTGCAACTGGAGGTGTTGTTACCTCCAGAGCCAACAAGAGGCTGAGCAAAAAACAAAAACAAACAAACAAAAAAACTGGGAAATGAAATATCTACAGGGGGCTTTGAAAAGCTCTGACACATCTCTGGGAATCTAGAAGACCATGCATGTGCAGGGATGAGAACATGCCCAAGAAAGACCTGAAAGAGTCCTAAGTTCTTATCTCAGGCCAGCTTGAGGTACTTCTCATGCAGGAAGTAAAGCCTAAGGCAGAGTTGTAAATTCTCAGCCAGAATATTGAAGGTATGTTCCAACTCACACACAGAGTTCCTCTATGAAGACTGGAAGACTCATATGTTCAAGGTATTTGAGAAAATCTCTGCCCAATCAAGGGCTGTCTATTAAGCTAACTAAGTGCTGACTTCAATAGTCATACAGAATAAAAAAATACAAACTTTACACAATTAGTCCAGGAAAAACACTAAACAGACAGCAATGACAATAAGCAGAAACAAGCAAACCCTGGATGGAGTAGTATGATTGACAAAGTTGACAAATTATATTGTTTAAAATGTCCAATTTTCAATAAAATATTATGAACTTACCAAAAAAAGGGGGCCCAAAGAAGTATGCTCCCATGCATAAACAGTCAATACACACTATCCCTAAGGAAGCTCAGAACTTATGTATTAGTCCGTTTTCATGCTGCTGATAAAGACATACCTGAGACTGGGAAGAAAAAGATGTTTAATTGGACTTACAGTTCCACATGGCTGGGGAGGCCTCGGAATCATGGCAGGAGGCAAAAGGCACTTCTTACATGGCAGTGGCAAGAGAAAATGAGGAAGATGCAAAAGCAAAAACCCCTGATAAAACCATCAGATCTCATGAGACTTATTCACTACCACGAGAACAGTATGGGGGAAACTGCCCCCATGATTCAAATTATCTCCCACCAGCTCCCTCCCACAAAATGTGGGAATTATGGGAGTACAATTTAAGATGAGATTTGGGTGAGGACACAGCCAAACCATATCAGCTTACTAGAGAAAGACTTTAAATCAGCTATTATAAATATTTTCAAAAAAAGTAAAGAAAACCATGTCTAAAGGAGGTTGTCTCATCAAATAGAGAATATCGATAAAGAGATAGAAACTTTTAAAAAAAACAAATAGAAATATTAAGTTGAAAAGTATAAGGCTGAAATAACAAATTCACAAGAAGGCTCAAGAGACAATTTGAGCAGGCAGAAGAAGGAATCGGTGAATTTAAACATAGGTCATTGATATTATCCAGCTTGAGGAACAAAAAAAAAAAAAAAAGAAAAACTATCTGAGCCTTAGATATTTGTGAGGTCACCATCAAGCATATCAATATATGTATAATAAGCATCTCAGAAGGAGAAGATAGTAAGAAAAGAAAGAAAGGGTATTTGAATAAATAAGGCAGGAAACTCCCCAAATCTGATGAAAAACACTAATATGCACATCCAAGAAGCTAAAAGAATTCCAAGCAGGATAAAGACAAAAAGATCCACACTTAGACCCATCATGGTCAAACTGTTGAAAGTCAAAAAGAATTTTTAAACTAGTAAGAGAAAAGACTTCAAGTATAAGGGAGCTTCAATAAGAGTAACAGGTCACTTCTCATCAGAAACTATGGAAGCCAGAAGACAGTGGGAGGACATATTCAAAGAGATCAAAGAAAAAAAGCTGTTGACCAAGAATTCGATATCAGCCAAACTCTTCTTCAAGAAAACAGAAACTTAGGCATTCTCAAATACAGAAAAATGGAGAAAATGTATTGTTAGCACACATACCACATAAGAAATATTAAAGGGAGTCCTTTAGGCTGATACAAAAGAACACTCGAGAGTAACTTGTATTCACACAAAGAAATAAAGAACACCAATAAAGGAAATTATGTAAGTAAATATAAAAGACAATATAAATATATTTTTGTTTATGACACTGTTAAATTTTACCTTATTTAAATGACAACTGCATAAAACAACAATTATACAACTGTGTTGATGAGTTTATAATGTATACAAATTTAATTGGTATAAATAAAATAGTACAAAAGAGGGAAACGGGAAAAAAGCCATATTGGAACAGGTTTTCACTGTCTACTATAGAAATTAAATTGGTGTCAATCTGAACTAGATTGTTTTACATTGTTAATTATAATCCCTGGGGCAATCATTAACAAAATAACTCAAATGGCTATAGTAAAATAAATATCAAAGGAATTAAAATAATAGACTAGAAAATATATATTTAACACAAAAGAAGACATTCATAGAGGAATAGAGAAACAAAAAGGACATGACACTCAGAAAGCCAATAACAAAATGTCAAACATAAAATTCTAGCTTACCAGCAATTATATTAAGTGTATTTGGACTGTTATATATGCATAAATTTTATATATGTATGGAGTAACTACTAAAAAAACTATACAAAGAGATACACTCCAAAATACTATAGAGAAATAAAAATGGAATTCTAAAAAATGTTCAAGTAACCCACAGGAAAGCAGGAAAAGAAAAAAAGAACAACAAAGATAACAAAACAAATAATAAAATGGCAAATTTAAGTCTTGACATATCAATAATTACATTAAATGTAAATAACAGTCTAAATACACCAATTAAATCAGTTGCTCATATTTGTGTGGACCTAGTTCTGGAATCTCTAATCCATTAAGTTGATATGTTTGTCTGTCACTTCACCAGTATCACACTATCTTCATTACTGTAGCTTATAGTAATTTTTAAAATCCAGCTAGCATGAGTCTTCAAATTTTATTCTTTTAAAAAAAATGTTTGGACTATTCTAGTTCCTTTGCCTTTCCATATAAATTTTAGAATGATCTTGTCTATATGTACAAAAAAATTATTTGGGGATTTTTATGGGAGTTATATTAAATCTAAATTAATTTGGAGAGAATTGACATCTTCCTAATGTTGAGACAGTGTAGAATTGGTGGTGTTTCTTTTATAAATTTTGGTAGAATTTGCCAGTGAAAATATCTGAACCTGGAGATTTCTTATGTATAAAATTTAAACTATGACTTCAATGTCTTCAATAGTTACAAGGACTAATTCAGGTTATCTACTTCCTCTTATATGGGTTTAGTCATTTGTGATTTTAGAGGAGTTGGTGTATTTCATCTATAATCTCAAATTTGTGCGCATATAGCTGTTTGTAGTATTCTCTTATACCTTTCATTTCTTGCAGGATTTCTGGTACTGTTCCCATTTTCATTCCTAACACTGGTATTTTTTGTCATCTCTCTTTTGCTCCTTATCAGTTTGCCTAAAAGTTTATCAGTTTTACTGACCTTTACAAAGAACTTGGTTTAACTGACTTTTTTTCATTGATTTTGACCTACAAAGCTTTGGTTTCACTGATGTTCCCTATTATTTTTCTGTTTACAGTTTCATTGATCTCTACAGTTGTCTTCATTTCCTTCATTCATTTTGCTTTGGATTTATTTTGCTATACTTTTTCTAGCTCTAATCCATTTTAGATTATTGACTTGAGATTCCTGGGTTCAAGCAATTCTTGTGCCTCAGCCTCCCAAGTAGCTGGAACTACAGATGTACACCACCACAGCTAATTTTTATAGAGACCGGGTTTTGCCATGTTGGCCAGGCTGGTCTCAAACTCCTGGGCTCAAGCAATCCACCTGCCCTTGGCCTCCCAAAGTGCTGAGATTACAGGTGTGAGCCACTGTGCCTGGGCTTCTATTATCTTTCTTATTGACTGCTTTTTTTTTTTTTTTTGAGACAAGATCTCACCCTGTTTCCTAGACTGGAGTGCAGTGGCACAATCACGACTCACTTCAGCCTCAACCTCTCAGGCTCAAGTGATCCTCCCACTCCAGCCTCCCAAGTAGCTGGAACCACAGGTGCACAGAACCATGCCTGGCAGATTAAAAAAAGAATTGTAAAGATGGGGTCTCACTCTGTTTTCCAGGCTGGTCTCAAACTCCTGGGCTTAAGTGATCCTTTTGCCTTGGCCTCCCAAGGTCCTGGGATTACAGGTGTGAGCCACTGTGTTCAGCTTTCTTACTGATTTTTAATCTACTTCCATTATGTACAGAGAATAGACTTTGAATTATTTCAATACTTTTAAATTTGTTGTTTTATTTTATGACCCAAGATATGGTTTATCTTAGTCAATGCTCCATGAGCACTTGAAAAGAACATGTATTTGGCCAGGCAAGGTGGCTCATGCCTGTAATCCCAGTACTTTGGGAGGCAGAGGCAGGCGGATCACCTGAGGTCAGGAGTTCGAGACCAGCCTGGCCAACATGGCAAAACCCTGTCTCTACTAAAAATACAAAAATTAGCTGGGTGTGGTGGCAGGCACCTGTAATGCCAGCTAGTTGGGAGGCTGAAGCGGGAGAATTGCTTGAACCCAGGAGGCAGAGGTTGTATTGAGCAGAGATTGCACCACTGCACTCTAGCTGGGGCGACAGAGAGACTCCATCTCAAAAAAAAAAAAAAAAAAAAAGAATGTGTTTTCTACTCTTGTTTGAGGTATATTCAATAAATTTCAATTAGACCAAGTTAACTGATAGTGTTGCTCAGTTCTTCTATATATTTGTTCCGTCTATTGGTTGTATGGATTACTAAGAAAGGAGTGTTGAAGTTACCAAATATAATTGTAAGTTTGTCTATTTCTTGTCTCAGTTCTGCCAGTGTTTGCTTCATATTCTGATTCACTGTTTTTAGAATGTGTACACATTTTGGATTGTAATGTCATAACAAGTCACCCCTTTTGTTATTATGCAGTGACTCTATCTTTTGAAGTTATCTTTGCTCTGAAGTCTATTTTATTATTAATATAGCCTCTCCATCTTTCTTTTGTTTAATGTTTGCATGTTGCATTTTTTCCCATCCTTTTACTTTTCACCAAAGTGACTTTATTGTAGACAGCATATAGTTGGGTCATTTTTAAAAAATCCGTTCTGACAATCTTTTTCTGTAAAGGCAGAAAGTAAATATTTTGGGCTTTGCAAGCCATACATCCTGTGTAGCAATTACTAAAGTCTGTTGTATTGGGAAAGCAGCCATAGACAACATGTAAACAAATGGGCATAGTTGTGTTCCAATAAAACTTTATTTACAAAAACACATAGTGGACTGGGCTGGAGGTGGTGGCTCACACCAGTAATCCCAGCACTTTGGGAAGCTGAGGCAGGAGGATCCCCTAAGGTCAGGAGTTCAAGACCAGCCTGGCCGACATGGTGAAACCCCTGTCTCTACTAAAAATACAAAAATTAACTGGGCATGGTGGCAGGTGCCTGTAATCCCAGCTACTCGGGAGGCAAAGGCAGGAGAATCGCTTGAATCCTGGAGGCGGAGGTTGCAGTGTGTCGAGATCACACCATTGTACTCCAGCCTGGGTGACAGAGTGAGACTCCATCTCAAAAAACAAAACAAAACAAAACAAAAAAACAAAAAAACCACACATAGTGGACTGGGGACTGGATTTGGCTTTTGAAGTTTAGACATTTACATGTAATTGAGTTATTATGTCTGGATTTAGGTCTATGTTTTATTGTTGGTATTCTGTTTGATCCATCCACTTCTTCCTTCTTGTTTTACTGGCCATTTCTGTTTGGTATTCTTTGCTGAGTCTTCCTTATTTCCTCAGACTCTTAATTATGGAGTACCCTATGGTTCAGTACTGGATTACTACTCTCTCTCTTTTTATCTCCACTAACTTTCCAGATAATCTTATACAGTCTGATAGTTTTTAATATTATCTACATGCTGATAACTCCAAAATTTATATTTCCAGGCAAAACTTCTTGAAACAAATCATAACTTAAAAGTGACAACTTCAAGTTCCTCTGACATTTGGGGATCAGTTCATTTGTAATAACATAAATATATTTCTAGTCCAAATGACCCAAATTAACCCTCTGGACCTATCTTGAATGAATGGCTGATTTCAGAAAAAGGTGATGATGATGTGGCATTTGATTTGGACAATCCACCCCCTCCCCAAGATCCCTTTTGGTTCCCTTAAAAATGCATATTAGACAACTTCCATTGTATTGTCCCTTAAATTTTTCAGTGTATTTACATCCATTACCTCACTGGAATCTCAAATCAAAATCATAATGTAGGCATGACAGATTTTATTTTTGGCTCCATTTTCCGGATAAAGAAACTAAGTTTCAGAAAGATTAACTGCCAAATGTCACACCGCTTAAAAATGAAGAAAATGGGATGCAAACACAAGACAATAATGAAAACATGGTGCTTTTTCTGCTGAAACAGGCTACCTTTCCCCCTTTATCTGCACCTCCGGCTGCTTCTCTGGAGGTGTTTTAGTATGAAGAGTGCTTCAGAACTTCTGAGTTTGACAGACTTGGGTTCAAATCCCAGCTCAATCATTTGCTGAATTACCCTGGGAAAAACTCAACCATTTTAGCTTTCTGGTGTGAAATGGCAATGACATCATCTACCTCATAGGCTTACTTTGACAATTAGAAGTAATAAAGAAATATACCATAAACTTAGGGAGTGAAGAAATAATTTAATGGGCCCACAAAGCATGGCATCTCCAGAGTGAGAAAGGGGAGACAGAGACACAGTGTGTCAGAACATGACTACATTGAGAATGTCAACATGAGAGGGTAACCAAGCATGGGCTATCACCAGAGCCTGAGCAGGGTGAGGAAAATGGAGTCAGACAAAAATTGAAGTCACAAAAGGAAGATGGAAATCTGACCCAGGATGTAGGAACCCTATATAGGGAAGATGCATGTCTTCACGGGATGGCCACCTGACATAGTGTGAGAGCCCAAGCAGAGTGAGGAGGCCATCTGCTTAGAAGAGTGGCCCAAAAAAGGGTGTCAGAGCCAAAAGAGGGTGAAATTGACATCTGCACAGGTCAGCCCGGCCTGGGGTGTTGGAGGATGAGGGTGAAGTAGGATTAAAGGTGGAATCTACCAAGTGGAGCCGGAGCGCCAAGTGGAATGAGAGATGTTTGTGTGGGGAGTGGTGATGCTGGCAGCCCAGCACGGGGTGTCTGAGCCTGGGGAGGGTGAGGAGGGAATTTGTGCAAGATACAGGGCACTGAATTCTGAAAGGGATGGGGAGGAATCCAGATTGGTGATGGCAATCTGACATGAGGTGTTGGAGCCCAAGCAGAGTGAGGGCAGTGTCTTTACATGAGGTGGAGAATGTGGTGGCAGGGGCATGGCTCGGTATACCTGAAGCCCAGAAGAGTATCAGAGTCTTATCCTTCACTCAGAGATGGGGTAGCAGTAGGTAGCTGCAGGGGCGATGGAGATCGTAATCAATTAAATTAATATGTATATTAAAGATATTGGGATCCAGAATTCTCGCTGTTGAAGAAGGTTGTTAAAAATAAGGAAAGGTAACAGGCCGGGCACGGTGCCTCACGCCTGTAACCCCAGCACTTTGGGAGGCCAAGACAGATGGATCACCCGAGCTCAGGAGTTCGAGACCAGCTTGGCCAAGATGGCGAAACCCCGTCTCTACTAAAAATACAAAAATTAGCCAGGCATGGTGTCACATGCCTATAATCCCAGCTACTCAGGAGACTGAGGCAGGAGAACTGCTTGAACCCAGGAGGAAGAGGTTGCAGTGAGCTGGGATAGTGCCACTGCACTCCAGCCTGCGTGACAGAGTGAGACTCTGTCTCAAAAAAAAAAAAAAAAAGGAAAGGTAGAAAATTGGACTGGAATTCAAGATGCTGGTGTGAAATCATGGTTTCCAATATATGTTGAAATATAGATGTAAATGTGTGTACATTTATACATACACACAAGACACATATTCCCTAGTTGTGTCTTAAGAAGGCACTAGATGCAGTGACATTCAGTAGTAATGAACACATCTAGCGACCAGTATTGGTTTGTAAATGCTATTCTTAACTAAAAGGAATCTGGGCTGCTTGGAGAAATGGCTGATCTGAGGGCTACGGTGGGAAGATACAAAATAAGCCTGGAGCACCTCTTCCAAGCTCATTCAGGTTGCTGACAGATTAAGTGGCTGTGGTTATAAGACTGAAATCTCCACTTCTTGTCATCTGGGGGTTGCCCTCAGCTACTAGCGGCTGTCCACAAGTCCTAGATGCATGGCAGTTTACTTCTTCAAGGCTAATAGCAGAATCTCTCTGATGCTTCCTATCTTTGACTTCAGAAAGGGCCCAGTCTCTTTAAAGGGCTCACCTGATTCATTGAGGTCTACCCATGATAATCTGCCCCACATTTTTTTAAAGTCAAAATCAACTGATTTGAGACCTTAATTGCATCAAATGTCAAATCTTCATATTTGCCATATAATAAAAATTAATCATGGGAGTGAAATCCATCATATTCATAATAATGCCCACATCCAAGAGGAGGAATTATGTAGGTCGTATACACTAGGGAAGAGGAATCTTGGGAGCCATCTTAGAACTCTGCCTACAGAAAGGAGAGGGGGCAAAGAACCACTCTTTTTCATTGAAAAAACCTTCATTATGCTTTTATAATTCACTCATCCATAATAAACTCCATAACAAACTTTATTTCATAGTAAACTTTTATTTAACTATGTACAACTTCAGTTAAAAATTATATTTAATAGAATCTAAATGCCACTGAATCAATAAGATTCACCATTTCTTATGTACTGCTAAGAAAACAATAACCTGCTAATTAAAATGAGTCTATCAATTGTAAAATATATTCCAGTTTCAGAGATGTTAAATAATGTGTAGCTCAGAGTAACATACAATAACTAAAAACATGTCTTTTTTTTTCTTTCATGCCTCCAAGACAAGTTCGAATTTAGTTTATTTTTAAATAATGTAAATGAGTGTTACAAATTTCACAGGAATCAACAGCACTTTTAAGATGAGTTGGGCATCTTGTCCCTCCCTATCCAAACATATACATTCTCCCCTCTCCTCTTAACCCTTCTAAATATATCTACTCTTCCTAGTTTTCTGCTCCTTATTATGAAAATAGCCCCCCCCCCATCTTACTTTCTCTTCATTTCTTAGTCCATTTGGGCTATTATAACAAAAATACCACAGACTAGGTGGCTTAAACAACACTTACTCCTCACAGTTCTGGAGACGGGGGGAGGTCAAGGTGCTGGTATATTAGTGTGTGGTGAGGGCCTGCTTCCTGCTTTGTAGACAGCCATTTTCTTGCTGTGTCCTCACATGGTGGAAAAGGGAGACAGCTCCCCAGGGCCTCTTTTATAAGGGCACTAATCCCATTCATGAGGGGCTCCACCCTCAAAACCCAATCATCTCCCAAAGGCCCTACCTCCTAATAGTTAGTCCTAGGAGTCAGGATTTCAACACATGAATTTTGGGGGTCGCAGACATTCAGTGTCTAACACTTCCTTAAACCTGTTTTTTAATGTGTGCTCTTTGCGGGAGCTGAATACAATGAATGTAGTTTTTGGTGAAGAGGATGGCGAGGGGGAGAAACATGGACTTTGGGAAGAAGAATGTAGGTTTGCTTCTTAGTTCACATTTATTAGTTTCCCTTTGGCTGCAGGTAGCATAGTAGACAACCCAAATCAAAATGGCTTCAACAATAATGAAAATATATTATTTCAGGTGGTATGACATGAAATCTGAAGGTGGGGTATCGCTCATCTAAGACTGGTTAAGTCCATGGCTCAGCTGTTATCAAGGATCCAGCTTCTTCCCAACTTTCCTCTCTGTTTTCTTCAGCTAGCACCCCTTGAAATCTTAAGACAGCTGTCTCTGTTCTGGTGTCATAATCCCTATTATAAGACTGTAGTAAAGATTAAAAATAGATTTAAAATGCATAGACACAATCCTAGCATTCAGCAGGTGCTCAACCTGAGATATTCTGATCTTGCCAAACTCCAAATGTGATGTCTTTGCTTATAATTGGCAGGAGGAGCCCCATGCTCTTTAGGCGCATTACCAAATCACCTAGTATTTTGAGTTCAGCAAGCACAACTCAGAAGAAATCCTTTTTTTTTTTTTTTTTTTTTAAGAGACAAGGCTCTGTTGCCCAGGCTGGAGTGCAGTGGCACAATCAGGACTCACTGCAACCTCGAATTCATGGGCTCCAGTGATCCTCTTGCCCCAGACTCTCAAGTAGCTGGGACTCCAGGTATGCACCTCCATGCCTGGCTAATTTAAAAATTTTTTGTAAAGATGAGATCTTGCTATGTTGCCAAGGCTGGTCTCAAACTCCTGAACTCAAGTGATCCTCCTGCCTTGGCCTCCCAAAGTGCCGAGATTCAAGGTGTGAGCCACTGCACCCGGCCTGAAGAAATCCTTGCACGTAACCCCCCAGTGGTTATGCTTATAAGAAACTAGTCAGTGAACTAAGACAATTATGCTGAAAGTCAGGAAACCTATTAAAACAGGGGACAGTCATTTAACATCTCAGGGTCTGAATTCCTAAAGTTCTACAATTGGATCAAGTTAAAACACCAAAAGGCTATATACTTGACCTATATTATCTCACCAACAGATAAAAATTGAATTCTGGCCGGGTGCGGTGGCCCACACCTATAATCCCAGCACTTTGGGAGGCCGAGGTGGGTGGATCACGAGGTCAGGAGATCGAGACCATCTTGGCTAATACAGTGAAACCCAGTCTCTACTAAAAATACAAAAAATTAGCAGGGTGTGGTGGCATGCACCTGTAGTCCCAGCTACTTGGGAGGCTGAGGCAGGAGAATCACTTGAACCCGGGAGGCAGAGCTTGCAGTGAGCCAAGATCGCACCACTGCACTCCAGCCTGGGCAACAGAGCAAGACTCTGTCAAAAAAAAAAAAAAAAATTGAGTTCTACTATTATGTGGCTTTTAGTAACTGACCATAAAAAGACCCATATGAAACCTGTCACACAGAATTTTAGAAATGAGAATTCTGTCCATTCTATTCTGTGATTTCCATAATGAAGACCCACTTAAGAATTTTTTTTTTTTTTTTTTTTTGAGACGGAGTCTCACTGTCGCCCAGGCTGGAGTGCAGTGGTGCGATCTCAGCTCACTGCAGGCTCCGCCCCCTGGGGTTCACACCATTCTCTTGCCTCAGCCTCCCGAGTAGCTGGGACTACAGGTGCCCGCCACCTCGCCTGGCTAATTTTTTGTATTTTTAGTAGAGATGGGGTTTCACCATGTTAGCCAGGATGGTCTCGATCTCCTGACCTCGTGATCCGCCCACCTCAGCCTCCCAAAATGCTGGGATTACAGGTGTGAGCCACTGAGCCCAGCTAAGAATTGTTTTTATGAAATTATTGAGAGATTTTGCCTCCTGCCTCCTTTCTGGTATTGAGAGGTAAGTAGTTGATCACTTTATCCCGTTTGCTTTGGCTTTAAAGACGGTCAAGGATAAATTCAATAGAGCCATGATAACCATGCTGGCCAAATAAATCTGTGCAGATTTTTCCCATACAACTTTCTGGCTTTATTTCTCCTGGTTTGAATTTTTTAGACTATGGTTTTATTATATATATATTATATATGCTTGGAGCTGCATCAAGGGTCAGTGAGATTTACTTCACAGGAGGAAACCAAGGGGAGCAGAGGGAAGTAGGAAGCCCGGCTTGGTATGGCTACAATGGCTAGGTGATAGAGTACTTTGGACGAATGGCTCTTGAGACGAATGGCTCTTGGTTCAGGGAACGGCACAGTGGGGGCATGGCTGAAGCAGTATACTCGGAAATCTGCTCTGAGGAACCAGAGCAAACTGTACAGAGGAAAGGGGAGAATGGAGGCCAGTGATTGGCTGTGAGGTGCTGCCATAACCCAGGTAGGAGACCCACAGGCTAGCAGCTGCTTTGAGAACACAGGACACATTCATGAGAATCTCTGTCTCCTAACTTGATTCAACACAAATTAAGATATTTCACTTACACAGGTATGCTTGTTTCTTAAAACAATTATTTGAAAAATAAGAGGTTTTTAACCTACTCTATTTGACTTCTGAGTCCCTCAAATCTCTGCGGTGTCTTTTAAGTTTACAAGTGAGATGGGTACTGCCTCAGAAATATAACAATTATTTTTTTCCTTATATATAAACTTTATATATAAAATCTATACTTTATAAGTATCAAACTATACATGAGTAATATTAGGAAGTAAACTGCTAGACTGTAGTATAAGATTAATTACAAGTATTGACAAGGCTCATGAAAATTAAAAAATTAAGCATTCCTATTTATTCCCTTTCTATGCAATGAATTGCATTATCCACTGTATAAGGTTGTTACGAGACTTAAATAAGAAGTGCCTTGCCCACCTCCCGAGCCACAGCTGAGAAGCGAACCAATCAACCTGGGCAGACAGCAAAAGGGCACTGAGAGATGACTTGCTCTCCATTCCTCAGTTTCCTGCTTCTAAGGGCCTAGGATTTACCCTTGTTTCCTGCTTTCTTTCGTCTTGTCTGATAAACCTTTGCTTGGAGTACATGCAATTCCCTTTCTTGCTTTAGCAGGATTAGATAACAATGAAAATAACTTTGATTCCTATTTTCAAATAGGACTTTGCTAAGAAGTATCACTAGCTTTGGTGTACTCTGTATGTCCAGCAAGTTGGTAATACTATTACTTTTCCCAACAATAAAACAATATAATGACGAGTTTCCATTTCATAGTATTTGTCTAATAATAACCAATAATCAATATTACTATATAAAACTGCATATTTAGAATCTCATTATTATTTGTACTTGGAACATTTGTATTTGAATCTTGTGTTAATGATACCATCACACTCCTAAAGTCTGTAACTCACACAAGTGTATAATCTGACTACAGTTTATAAACCAATGAGAAAGATAAATATTCTTATATTTTAACAACAGAAAAGTTACGAACTCTAAATTTAGAAATGGTATAGTAAGAGATATTGTTTCACTTTATTTATAATAGTAAGAAACTGGAAACAAATGTCTAACAATAGGAAACTGGTTTAAAAAATCATAGAACCATAATTTATTTTAAGCCCTAAAATGAAATTGTGAACCATTAAAAATATGTTGTAAAACTATTTAATGTCATAAAGAGAACTAACTCTGTTTTTATGGTCCATCTACCAGTGTCTTCCGAGCAGTTCTCTCTCCTCAAACCTCCTCCACCTCTTTACTCACCCTCACTCAGCCTAACCTTGCTTCCTATTTTATGAAGGAAATCCAATCAATCAGAAGAGGTTTCTACAATTTACTATCACATTTACCCACCAGCCATCACCTCTGCCATATATGCTCCTCTCCTATTCCAATGGCTGGAATGTCTCAGGGAAGACCAAGCCCTTCACTTGTACATTAGATCCCAGCTCTCTGTCCCATCCATTATGGAAGCTGCACATCACCCCAGTCACACAAGAGGGCACTCTGAATGAGGAATCTTGTAAACTACTCCAAATCACCAGTCTTGAACAGTCTTGAACAGGCATGGGCGTTAAAGTACTCTTTATCTGTACATTGCTACCTACAGAAGAAAACAGAGAACAAAAATACATCAGCTCATGAAAATTACCAGCGGAGCCGCCCTTACTCCCAGTTCTCATCTCCCAAAACAACAACAACAAAAAACATATAGCTGAAGAAAACAAGCAAAAATCCAAACAGAATTAAACACCCCTCTTTGGGAAAATTAAAGAACATTCTGAATTGAAATTCAAAAACTAAGATTAGAACTGAAGCAAAAAAAAAAAAATACAAATAATGAGACAAGAGTTGACTAACCTCAGACATGGCAAACAAGAAAAAAATTATATTACAAATGAAGACTATATTACAAGAAAGAATACATTTGAATGGAAACATGATAAACATTATCGGACAAAAGCAGAAAGAGAACAAAAAATGAGATGAAGAAAGAAAAATTTAATAGAAAACAAAGAAAACACATTATAGAGAAAGAAACACAGTAACAATAAAATGACAGAAACTAAACCAAACATTTGGTAATTTCAACAAATGTGAATGGTCTTAATCCACTTATCAAAAGAAAAAGATTTTTGGTTGAGCCCGCAGAGCAAAACCCAACTACATATGTTCCATACAAGAAACAAACCTAAAAATTATTCAGAAAAGCTAAAAACAGACCAGGCGCGGTGGCTCACACCTGTAATCCCAGCACTCTGGGAGACCAAGGCGGGTGGATCACTTGAGCTCAGGAGTTCGAGACCAGCCTGGCCAACATGGTGAAACCCCACTTCTACTAAAAATACAAAAAAATTAGCCAGACATGGTGGCACATGCCTGTAATCCCAGCTATTCAGGAGGCTGAGACATGAGAATCACTTGAACCCAGAAGGCAGAGGCTGCAGTGAGCAAAGATAGTGCCACTTCATTCAAGCCTGGGTGACTCCATCTCAAAAAAAAAGAAAAGCTAAAAATAAAGTGATGGGCAAATGAATATTAAAAGCAAATGGAAACATTTTCAAGTTGCAGTATAAAATCTGAAACCACATCAATGAACTTTTTATACTGTTACATTAAAATCCATTGGTCTTTGTAGGTTGGATGGGTGCTTTATGCATGTATAATTCTGTCATATTGTGCATTGTTTATTTAGAAAATATCAGCTTACTAATCTACGCGATCTTCCACATGTTTCATTATATAGTAGAGTGTTTTTAAAAAGTTACATTCTTTAATATCACCAATGAATCTTGCCAAAACAGTCTTTAGGTACAGGAAAGCTTTCAAGCTCACAGGGACAGATCAGATGTTCTAAAATTATAATTTTTGCTTAAAAGCTTGAATTTTATCATTGATGACAAATATTTTCAGTTGTCCTCCTCAAAGTGACAGGGTCACTCTGTTCATTTCTGAAAAAGTTCCTGTCAAACATCTATATCTGAAAAAAAATGTTGCCCCTTGGTTTTGTTTCTTTGTTTGGGTTTGTGTTTGTATGTGTGTCTGGTTTCTTGTGGTTTTTTTTTTTTTTTTTTTTTTTTTTTGTAGAGATAGGGTCTTATTGTGTTACCCAGGCTGGACCTGAATTCAAACTCCTGCCTCCACCTCCACAGCAGCTGGCATTACAGGCTCATACCAGCACACCCAGCTCTCAGTTGTTCTTTCAAGTAAAAATAGCAGTCATGAAAAACAACTCATTCAGCTTGCAACTCAGATAACACAGCACATGTACTTTTCTTAGGAATACAGTTGCAGAAGTACTTCATCTATCTTCCCATTCTCTAGGCATAATATTGAAAAGACTGTATATGAGGTTTAATAACATTAATAATTGTTACTGCTTCATCAAGGACATTCTTAAATGAACCTCACCCCAAAGGCAGATGTTTTCAGAAGGGAACTCTACTCAAGGTTTAGAAACCAGGCAGTCTCAATGGAACATAGACTCTTCTAGTGGAAATGCCTCTACTGTTTGCCTTATTGAGTATGGTGCATTCCTATTAAGGTATAGCATATTTTATCATGTTAAAAAAGTATCCCCCCAAT
Source organism: Pan troglodytes (assembly GCF_028858775.2). Taxonomy (NCBI): domain Eukaryota; kingdom Metazoa; phylum Chordata; class Mammalia; order Primates; family Hominidae; genus Pan; species Pan troglodytes. The sequence goes on along the minus strand of NC_072410.2, from coordinate 11,006,070 downwards.
GATCTTCTATGTAGAAAACCTCAACACACAATAATCAGGTGTATTTCTACACACAAACAATGAACAGTCTAAAAAGGAAATTAAAACAATTCCATTTACAGTACCCAAAAAGAATAGAATACGGTTGACTCTTGAACAACACAAGTTTGAACTGTATGAATCCACTTATATATAGATTTCAATAAATACACTGGAAAATTTTTTGGAGATTCACTACAATTTGGAAACATATATATAGAGAGAGTCTACTTATGTGTTAATCGACTGTTTATGTTCTTGGTAAGGCTTCCCATCAACAGTAGGCTATTATTAGTTATGATTTTGAGGAGTGAAAAGTTATATGCAGATTTTTGACTGCATCTATATATGCAGATTTTACTGCAGGGGTCAGTAACCCTAACTCCTCTGTTATTCAAGGGCCAAATGTACTTAGGAATTAATTTAATCAAGGAGGTGAGACTTGTGTAACAGAAACTATAAAACACTGCTGAAAGAAATCAAAGGCACATAAATAAATGGAAAGACATCCCATGTTAACGGACTGGAAGACAATATTGTTAAGATGTTATTACTACCCAAAGCAATCTATGTATTCAATGCAATCTCTATCAAATTCAAATTGATGGTTTTTTCCAGAAATAGAAAAATCTGTCTTAAAATTCATATGGGATCTGAAGGAACAAATAGCCAAAATCTTGAAAAAGAACAAATTTGGGAGACTCACACTTCCTGAGTTCAATACAAAGTGATAGTAATCAAAACAGTGTGCTAACAGCATAAAAGATAGACATATAGAGCAATGGAACACAGTGGAGAGGGTAGAAATAAACCCTCACGTCTATGGTAAATAATTGTTGACAGAAGTACCAAGACCATTCAATGAAGGAAGGACGGTCTTTCAACAAATGGTGCTAGGAAAACTGGATCTCCTCATGCAAAACAGTGAAGTTGGACCACCGTCTTAGACAACATACACAAATTAGCACAAAACGGATCAAAGACATAAATGTAAATGCTAAACCTATAAAGCTCATAGAGGAAAACATAAGGGAAAGTCTTCACAACACTATTTACAACATTATTTACCCAGAAGTCATTCAGGACCAGGTTAACTTCCATGTAATTGTATAGTTTTGAGCGATTTTCTTAGCATTGATTTCTACTTTTCTTGCACAGTGGTCTGAGAGTGTGAGTGGGGTGATTTTCTTTTTAATTTGCTGAGGATTATTTTATGCCCGGGTGTATGGTCAATTTTAGAGTATGTGTTATGTGCAGATGAGCAGAATGTACATTCTGTTTTTGGGTGGAGAGTTCTGCAGATGTCTACTAGGTCCATTTGGTCAAGTATAGAGTTCAGGTCCCAAACATCTTTGTTACTTTTCTACCTCAACGATCTAATACTGTGAGTGGAGTGTTTAATGTCTCCCACTATTATCGTGTGGTTATTTAAGTCACTTCATAGGTCTTTAAAAATCTTTGCTGGTTTAAAGTCTGTTTTGCCTGAAATTAGAATAGCCAACTCCTGTCTTTTTACGTTTTCCATTTGCTTAGTAGATTTTTCTCCGTTCCTTTACTTTGAGCCTAAAGGCATCATTGCATGTGAGATGATCCTCCTGAAGACAGCATACCATTGGGTTTTGTTTCTATATCAGCTTTCCAGTCTGTGCCTTTTAACTGGAGTGTGTAGCCTATTTACATTCAAGGTTAGTATTGATACATGCAGATTTGATCCTGTCATAACATTGTTAGCTGGTTATTATGCAGACATGTTTGTGTGGCTGCATTATATAGTGTCACTGGCCTATGTACTTTTAAGTGTGTTTTTGCAGTGGCCAGTAATGGTCTTTACTTCCCATATTTCGCACTCCCTTCAGGACCTCTTGTAAGGCAGGTCTGGTGGTAACAAATTCCCTTAGCCTTTGCTTGTCTGAAAAGGATGTAATTTTCCTTTGCTTATGAAACTTTGTTTGGCTGGATATAAAATTCTTGGTTGAAAATTCTTTAAGAATGCTGAATATAGGCCTCTAATCTCTTCTGGCTTGTAGGGTTGCTGCTGATAGGTCTGCTGTTAGCCTAAAGACCCCTTTGTAGGGCTGGGCGCGGTGGCTCACACCTGTGATCCCAGCACTTCAGGAGGCCAAGGCAGGTGGATCACCTGAGCTCGGGAGTTCAAGACCAGCCTGACCAACATGGAGAAACCCCGTCTCCATTAAAAATACAAAATTAGCCAGGCATGGTGGTGCGTGCCTGTAATCCCAGCTACTCAGAATGCTGAGGCAGGAGAATCACTTGAACCTGGGAGGCAGAGGTTGTGGTGAGCTGAGATCGTGCCATTGCACTTCAGCCTGAGCAAAAAGAGCGAAACTCCATCTCAAAAACAAACAAAAAAGATGCCTTTGTAGGTGACCTGCCCCTTCTCTCCGGCTGCCCTTAACCGTTTTTCCTTTCATTTTGAGCTTGGAGAATCTGATGACTATCTGTCACGAGGATGATCTTCTTGTGTAGAATTTTGCGGAGGTTCTCTGTATTTCCTGAACTTGAATGTTGGCCTCTCTAGCAAGGTTGGGGAAATTTTCATGGACAATATCCTGAAATATGTTTTCCAAGTTGCTTGGTTTCTCTTCCTCTCTTTCAGGGACGGAAATGAGTCATAGATTTGGTCTCTTTACATAATTTCATATTTCTCAGAGGTTTTGTTCAGTCTTTGATATGGTTTGAATCTGTGTCCCTGCTCAAATCTATGTTGAATTGTAATCCCCAATGTTGAAGGTGGGGAGGTGACTGGATCATGGGGGCAGATTTCTCATGAATGGTTTAGCACCATCCCCCTTGGTACTGTCCTAGTGATAGTGAGTGAATGCTCACAAGATATGGTTGTTTAAAAGTGTGTAGCTCCTCCCCACTCTCTCTCTCTTGCTGGCCATGCGACATGCTGGCTCCTCATTCACCTTCTGCCACGTCTGTAAGTTTCCTGAGGCCTCCTCAGAAGCAGATGCCTCCATGCTTCCTGTACAGCCTACCATGAGCTAATTAAACCCCTTTTCTTTATAAATTACCCAGTCTAAGGTATTTCTTCATAGCAATGCATGAACGAACTAATACAGTCTTCTTTATTGTTTTTACTTTATTTTTGTCTGACTGAGGTATTTTGGAGAGCCAGTCTTCCAGCTCTGAGATTCCTTCTTCAGCTTGGTTGATTCTGCTGATAAGACTTGAGACTGCACTGTGAAATTCTTCTAGTGTGTTCTTCAGCTTTATCAGGTCAGTCTGGTTCTTTCTTATAATGGTCATTTGGTCTAACACCTCCTGTATTGTTTTATTGTAATCCTTAGATTTCTTGGATTGGGTTGACTATCTCCTGTATGTCATTGATCTTTGTTCCTATCCATATTCTGAATTCTATTTGTAACATTTCAGCCATTTCAACCTGGTTAATAACCATTGCTAGGGAACTGGTACAGTCATTTGGAGGTAAGAAGGCACTCTGGCTTTTTGAGTTGCCAGAGTTCTTATGATGGTTCTTTCTCATTTATATCGGCTGATGTTCTTCAATCTTTGAAGTTGCTGTCCTTTGGGTAGATTTTTTGCTTTTTTCTTCTTGATAACCTTGAGGGTTTGATTACAGTATAAGGTGGGATCAGTTGACTGGCTTAGATTCTAGCCTGCTCCTGGGTCTTGGAGGAGCCCTCTCTGATTACTGTCTCTGTGCCCATGTTTCTTTTGTTGAGTGTTCTTGTCCATGGGGCTCTCCCTCAGACAGGAACCTCAGTTGACAGATAGGTTGTATCCTTGCTAGGTCAGCCCTAATCTGTTGTCTGTTTACTTCCTGAGTAAACACGGGGTTGCACCTGCCTGCAGAGTTCAGGTAGAAGTGGGACCACTGGGTTGGAAGCTCTAGCAGGTGTGGCCTGGCCTGTCTGGCTACAAGAGGTGGGGGGGTGGGTGGAGTTGCCTGCCCTGCTGTCTGGGTGTTTCCAGGGCAAAAGGAGGCTGTGCCCTAAAAAAAGAAGAAATTCTGACATGGTACAATATGGATGAATCTTGAGGACATTATGCTAAATGAAATAAGCCTGTTGAGAAGGATAAATACTATATGATTTCACTTACATGAGATACCTACATTTGTCAAAATCACAAGGGACAGAAAATAGGATGGTGGTGACAGAAATGTCTGTCAAAAAGGACAAACTGTATGATTTCACTTATATGAGATAAAAAAAGGACATACTGTATGATTTCACTTATATGAGATATCTAAAGTAGTCAAAATCACAAGAGACAGAAAACAGGATGTAGCTGTCAAGGCCTTGAAGACAAGAGGAAATGGGGAGTTTTTGTTTAATGGATACAGGGTTTTAGTTTTGAGATTAAAAACATGAGCTCTGGTGATATATGTGGTGGTAATGGTTTCAAAACTATATGAATGAACTTAACATTACTTAACTGTACATTTACAAATGGTTAAGATGGTAAATATTATGTGTATTTTATCACAATAAAAAACTTTTAAAGTATCCATCTATTCTTATTTTCTTTAGTGTTTTTTTAAAACAAGAAATGAATGTTGACTGCATGTTCTCACTCATAGGTGGGAATTGAACCATAAGAACACATGGACACAGGGTGGGGAACATCACACACTGGGGCCTGTTGCGGGGTGGGGGAGTGGGGAGGGATAGCGTTAGGAGATATACCTAATGTAAATGACGAGTTAACAGGTGCAGCACACCAACATGGCACATGTATACATATGTAACAAACCTGCACGTTGTGCACATGTACCCTAGAACTTAAAGTATAATTTAAAAAAAGAAAAAAAAGTAAAGAATAGTTAAAGAAAGAATAATAAATCTATATGAACAATCACATGTCAATGTATTAATTTAGATGTAATGGACAAATTTCTAGAAACACACAAACAATCCTCAAGAATAGAATAAAATAAATAAAGCCATTAAAAAAAAAGAAATGAGTGTTGAATTTAGCAGAAAGCTTTTTTTAGCATCTACAAAAATCATCATGATATGAAGGACTGCTGTTTTTCCATGATAATTCTTGTATAACCTCTTGACTTTTTAAACTATCTGCATATATTACTTTTATAAAAGAATATTTAATTTAAAAAACTTTGGGGCTACAAGTAAAATAGTACATTAAGAAAAATGTATAGGTTTAGATGTGCTGAGAAAGAAGAAATGCTAACAATCAATCTTTGGACAAAATAAGCCCAAACAATGTAAAATGACTGATATAATCTAGAAAATAAATTGATGAAATAGAAAATTAGTATAAAATAGAATTAAAGCAAAGTTGGTTCTTTCTAGAGAATAATGTAACTACGAAACTGCAGATTAATTGATGAAGAAAAACAGAAGGCACAAATAATCAATATAAGGAATAAAGGCCAGGCACGGCAGCTCACACCCTGTAATCCCAGCACTTTGGGAGGCCAAGGCAGGTGGATCATTTGAGGTCAGGAGTTTGAGACCAGGCTGGCCAAAATGGTGAAACCCCATCTCAACTAAAAATACAAAAATTAGCCAGGGTGGTAGGTGCCTGTAATCCCAGCTACCCAGGAGGCTGAGGCAGGAGAATCGCTTCAGCCTGGGAGGCAGAGGTTGTGGTGAGCTGAGATAATGCCACTGCACTCCAGCTTAGGTGACAGAGTGAGACCCTGTCTCAAAAGGCATTAATATTTTGGCATAATATTAATGATATTTGAAAACTTCACATTTATATTTAAAAATTTAGTTTATATCAGGAACGTAAGGGTGGTTTAGTATTTTTAAATGCATAGATATAATCTGTTGCTTTGGCAGAATAAAAAGAAAAACTTCGGTCATGTCAAAAAGAATTCCAAAAAAGTCAACATCTCTTCCTGATTATAAAACAAAGAAACAAAAAGTCCAACAACTCTTATCAAGCTACAATTTGAAGAGAATTTCATTAACTTGACAGAGTTTCTACCAGAAAATTGCAGGACACATTGTATTCAGTGGGGAAAATATTAATAGCAGTCTCTTTAAAACCCAGGACAAAAATACACTATCATTGCTTTTATTTCAAATTACATTGCCTCGAAGACTTGAACATAAATGTTCGCTGAAGCTTTATTTATAATACTCAAATGTCCATCAACAGATGAATAAACAAGTATATCCATACAAAAGAACACAATTCAGCAATAAAGAGAAGTGTGCTGCTAATATACATAAAAACAGGAAGCTTGAAAACACCATACTGAGCAAAAGACACAAGAGTGTAGACTATATAATTCTGCTTATATGAAATTCTAGAACAGGCAAAACTAATCGATACTTACTTACTGAAAGAATACCAGTGGATGCCTGAGGTCTGAGAGAAGGAGAAGAATGAATTGTAGTAAAGTGTCACAGGGAACATTCTGGGGTGATGGAATGTCCTATTTATTGATTGTGGTGGTAGCCACATGGTTACACACATGTCAAAACTCATTGAACTATATACTCTCCATTTATTTAGATCTCCAGTGTCTCTCGGTTTTGTAACTTTCAGTGTACAAGTGTACACCTTTTTAATTTATTCCTGTTTTATTCTGTTTGATGCTACTGAATGAAATTGTTTAAACTTCATTTTGGACTGTTCACTGGTAGTATGTAGAAAGAGAATTTATTTTTGTGTATTGATCTTGTTTCCTGAGACTTTGCTGAATTTATTAACTCTAGTAGGTTTTATTTTGTATGTGTGCATTAAAAATGGGTGCAATTCATTGACTGTTCTGTATACCACAAAATAGTTAATTGTTAAAAAAAAACTAACAAAAATATGCAACCCACTGGGGAAAATAATAAAATGTTATCAAAAGACATTTTGAAAGACTATAGACAACAATTAGCCAGGTGTGGTAGCACACACCTGCAGTCCCAGCTACTTGGGAGGCTTAGATAGAAGGATTGCTTGCGCCCAGGAGTTCAAGGCTAAAGTGAGCTATGATTGTGCCACTGCACTCCAGCCTAGGCAACAGAGCAAGACCCTATGTCTAAAAAAAGACTACAGTCAACATATTCATAGATTAAAAGCCTCAATGTCACAAAGCTGGCCAGGCACAGTGGCTCATGCCTGTAATCCCAACACTTTGGGAGGCTGAGGCGGGCAGATCACTTGAGGTCAGGAGTTCGAGACCAGCATGGCCAACATGGTGAAACTTAGTCTCTACTAAAAATACAAAAATTAGCTGGGCATGGTGGTAAGTGCTTGTAGTCCCACCTACTCAGGAGGCTGAGGCAGGAATATCACTTGAACCCAGGAGACGGAAGTTGCAGTGAGCCAAGATCGTGCCACTGCACTCCAGCCTGGACAACAGAGTGAGCATGGTGGCTCACGCCTGTAATCCCAGCACTTCGGGAGGCCAAGGCAAGTGGATCACCTGAGGTCAGGAGCTCGAGACCAGCCTGGCCAACACAGTGAAACCCCATCTCTACTAAAAATACAAAAATTAGCCGGGTGTGGTGGCGCACACCTGTAATCCCAGCTACTTGGGAAGCTGAGGCAGAAGAATTGCTTGAACCCAAGAGGTAGAGGTTGCAGTGAGTTGAGATTGTGCCACTGCACTCCAGCCTAGGCAACAGAGCAAGACTTCATCTCAAAAAAAAAAAGAAAATCTTTTTATGATACAGAATTCAAAAGGATTATAAGACAATACTATAAACAAATTTACGCCAACAAAGTAGACAACTTAGATGAAATAGCAAAATTAATGGAAAGATACAAATTACCAAAGCTGTTTTTTTTTTTAAAAAAGAAAAATCTGAATAAACTTTTAACAAGGACAGAAATTGAATCTGCTATGTAAAATCTAATTTAAAAAAAGCGGCTGGGCGCGGTAGCTCACGCCTGTAATCCCAGCACTTTGGGAGGCTGAGGCGGGCAGATCATGAGGTCAGGAGATCAAGACCATCCTGGCTAACACGGTGAAACCCCGTCTCTACTAAAAATACAAAAAAATTAGCCAGGTGTGGTGGCGGGCGCCTGTAGTCCCAGCTACTCAGGAAGCTGAGGCAGGAGAATGGTGTGAACCCGGGAGGTGGAGTTTGCAGTGAGCCAAGATTGTGCCACTGCACTCCAGCCTGGGCAACAGAGCAAGACTCCATCTCCAAAAAAAAAAAAAAAAAAAAAAAAAGCTCAGGCCCAGTTGTCTTACTGGTGAATTAAAGGAGAAATAATAACAAATTTTCATGAATTCTTCCAGAAAATAGGGGAAGCTGGAACACCTTTCAACTCATTCTAGGAGGCCAGTATTACCTTGATACGAAAGCCAGAAAAAGACATCACAAGAAAAGAAAGCTACACATGAATATCCCTCATAAACATGAAAAAGATGTAAAAATCCTTAATAGAATATTAGCCAATGAAATCCAATAATAAATTATATACAACATGACCAAGTGGGGTTTACCTCAAGAATGTAAAACAAATTATTTTACAACTAATATATCATGTGAATAAAATAAGAGGAAAAATTATATGGTCATCTCAACAGATGCACAGAAATCATTTGATAAAACCCAAGATTCATCCATGATAAAAGTACTCAAAAAACTAGAAATAGGAGAGAACTTCCTTGAACTAGAGTATCTATAAAAACCTACAGCTAAAATCATATGTATTGGTGAAAGACTGAATGCTTCTGCCAAATATCAGGACAAAGGCAACATTATCTGCTCTCACTTCTATTTAACCTTGTATAGAAGGTTTCAGCCAGTGAAATCAGGCACAAAAGAAATAAAAAGCATTAGAAAGGTTAGAAAGGAAGAGGCAGCTGGGCGCGGTGGCTCACGCCTGTAATCCCAGCACTTTGGGAGGCCGAGGCAGGCGGATCGCCTGAGGTCAGGAGTTTGAGACCAGCCTGGCCAACATGGTGAAACCCCATCTCTACTAAAAACACAAAAATTAGCCGGGCGTGGTGGCAGATGCCTGTAATCCCAGGTACTCGGGAGGCTGAGGCAGGAGAATTGCCTGAACCCGCAAGGCCGCGGTTGCAGTGAACCGAGATCGCGCCATTTGCACTCCAGCCTGGGGGAGAAGAGCGAGACTTTGTCTCAAAAAACAAAGGAAGAGATAACATAATCCTACATATACAAATTCCTAAGGAATACATGCACACACAAAATAAAACCTACTAGAGCTAATAAATGAATTCGAAGTCTTGGGAAACAAGATCAATAACAGAAATAAATTCTATTTCTACATACTACCAATGAACAACTAAAAATAAAGTTTAAATTACAATTCCATTCAATAGCATCAAACAGAATATGTACAAATAAATTAACAAAAAAGTGTACACTGTACACTTGTACAATGAAAATTACAAAACTGAGAGAAACTGAAGATCTAAATAAATGGAGAGACATTCCATGCTCACAGATCAGAATTCTATGTGCAATTTTCCACAGATGCAATGCAATCCCTATCAAAATCTCAGCATGGGTTTTTTGCAGAATGTACAAGCTGATCTTAAAACTTATATGGAAAAGCAAAAGATCCAGAGTAGCCAAAACAATCTTTGAAAAGTAGAACAAAGCTAGACAGCTTACGCTTCCTTATTTCAAAACCTAATACAAAGCTATAGTAATCAAGACACTGTGATAGTGTATAAGGACACACATATAGAGGTCAATGGAACACAACTAAGTACAGAAATAAATCCATACATTTATAGTCAGCTGATTTTTGACAAAGGCATGAAGGCAAGTCAGGGGGAAGGGGCAGTCTTTTTTTAAAATGGTGCTGGTGGCCAGGCACAGTGGCTCACCTTTGTAATCCCAGAATTTGGGAGGCCAAGGTGGGCAGATCACCTGAGGTCAGGAGTTCAAGACCAACCTGGCCAACATAGTGAAAGCCTGTCTCTACTAAAAATAACAAAAATTAGGAGGCATGGTGGTACACACCTACAGTTCCAGCTACTCGGGATGCTGAGGCATGAGAATCACTTGAACCTGGGAGGCAGAGGTTGCAGTGAGCCGAGACTGCACCACTGCACTCCAGTCTGGCAACAGAGTGAGACTCTGTCTCAAAAAAAAAAAAAAAAAAAAAGTGCTTGGACAATTGGACATCTACATGTAAAAAAAAGTTTTGCCCTTAACTCAATTTCTAAAAATTAACTCAAAATGAATCATAGACATAAACACAAGAGCTAAAACTAGAAAATTTTTTAGAAGAAAACATAGGAGCACATCTTGTGACTTTGTGTTAGACAATAAATTCTTAGATACAACACGGAAAGCATGATCCATAGAAGAGAAAACTGATAAACTGTACGACATCAAAATGAAAACTTTGATGCTTCAAAAGATACCATTAATAAAATAAGACAAGCCACAGATTGGGATATTTGCAAATCATGTATCTAATAAAGGATCTGTATCCAACATACGTAAAGAACTCCTAAAACTCAATAAGAAAACAATCTAATTTTAAAATGGGCAGAGATCTAAACTGACTAATGGCCAATAAGCACATGAAAAGATGTTCATAGTCATTTGAGAAATGAAAATTACAACTACAGTGAGATACAGCGTCACTCCTACTGGAAAAGCTATAATCAAAATGACTGACAGTAACAAGTGTTGCTACGGTAATTAAGATAGTACATACTGGAGAAAAAGACAAATGAAGAACTGACATCCCAGAAACAGACCTTCAGATCTTCACTTGATGGAAACTTGACATATACCAAAAGGGGTATTACAGGTTAGTGGGGGAAAGAGCAGTCTTTTTAATTAAATAATGCTTGGGAGATTGGTTATCCATATGGGAAAAAGGGAACAACAACAACAAAAATAAGAATGATATGAGGCCTCTATCTGATACCATTTTAAAAAAGTCAATTAGTATTATTTTTTCTTTTCTCCCTAGAGTTACAGTTATACTCTTTTTTCATTCATTCTAGCAGTTCCTCCCACATGTAAAGTACAAAAGGTGGAGTACAGTTTCCTTCTCCTTGACTTTGGGCTTGGCCATATGACTTACTTTAGCCAATGGGTTATAAGTAAATGTGCTGTAAACAGGGCTTTGCCCTCTTGAGTTTCTGCCAACACCATGAGAAGAACATGCCCTAGCTAGCCCACTGGTCCCAGGAGAGTTAGATAAGTATGGGCAGAACTGACCCAGCAGATCTGCCATATGAAACAGCGCCAACCCAACCAAGGCCAGATGAGATCAGCCAACTCCGAGCCAATCTATATATGCATAAAAAATAAGCACTTTGTGTTATTCACTACTGAGAACCTTGTAGTTGTTTTTGCTAAGCACCATTACTGTACCAACTGTTAATACAATTCCCAATGGATTAAAATATAAACGTATACAGCAAAGCTCCAAAACTTAAAAAAAAAGTTAAATTGCTTTACAGCCTCATGACAGGGAATAATTTCTTAAATGAGACACAAAACACAAAACTAGGCATAAACAAAAAGATTCCCAAAATAAGTAATTCTACTCACTGAGATGCCTCAAAAAAAAAAAAAAAAACACGAAAAGACTGTCCACAAAATGGGAGAAGGCCTGCCACACATAACTCACAAAGAATTACATAAGGAATATATAAAAATCAATGTATAAAGGACAATCAGACCAATAAAAACATGGGCAAAACACATTAACAGGCATTTCACCAAAGATGAAACTCAAAAACCAGTAAGCATAAGAAAAGATGCTGCACTTCATGCAAATTAAGTTACGAGATTCTATTTTTACATCCACTAAATTGGTTAAAATTAAAGTATTGACAATATAAAGTACTGGCAAGTGTAGAATGACAGTTCTTCTACACAGTTTGTAGGAGTATAAACTGGTATAACTACTTGAGAAAAAAACTGATATAATATTAAATTTTATGATGATATGATTCTACTCCTTGGCACATACTGTGGATAACTTGTGCACATTCATACCAAGAAGTATGTATATGGATATTTACAAGAGTTTGTATTTTTAAAAATTGAAAATAACCTAAATATTCATTAATAGTAGAATGACCAAATAACTAATATAAACATAAAGTGAAATGTTATATAGGAGTAAAAATGAATGACAGCTGCATGCATCTGCACGAATGAATAATGTTGAGTGAAAATAGCCACGTCATCAATTAATACAGAGAGTATGATACAGTCTGATAAAATCCAAACATAAGCAAAACTAAATATATTGTTTTGTGAATTATACGTATTTGGTAAATCTACAAAGAAACACAAGAGGAGAATAAAAATATACCTGATAGACAAGCCCACACAAGGAAGCAGGCTGATGTAGATCCATATAGGTATGTAAATATATCAAATATTTTATAATTCTTTTTTAGTGGGGGAGGAAGAAGAAAAGTACTTCTATTTGAGAGCCCTACTGAGGTTGCATGCCAACTCCTGGAGATGTTCAGACAAGAAAAAAAGAAATGTGGTAAATTCTAATTTTACCTTTTTATGTCTATTTTATTTACATGACTTCTTTTCAGTATCCAAAACCTAATATGAAAAAAAAAAATCACATAATCATTTTTAGGCATTCATGTCTAATTCAGGTATACTGTCATACTCATAACTTTCAAATGATTCCAATCAAATTCATCCTAATAATCATCTAATATTATTTGCTACTACTACAGGAACTGAAAAACTTATTTTATATATATCACTTTTCCATATCTATTTCACACAAATAAACAACTAAATTATTTGGTACAACTTCTAATTCCACATTAACCATTCATATTTTACAACCTAAAAATATCTATAAACAAGCACCTTTGACTTTGTAATATTTACATATGCTCAAGGGAACATTTTGCCAGAAGATCGTATGGTTGGCTTCAAAAGAATCTTTTAAATTTTCATGTATACTTAGATTGAATTTTTAAGAGACTAGCTCCAACTAACATGAGAAATGAAAGAATACAAATGACTGTAACTTTTCAATAACCTTTTCTCACAGACTGAAAGAATATCTGAAGAAAACATTTTGAAATTACTACTTAACTACTATTTGATGTAATTCTAAAATGTTTATAAACCCGTAACTTGTAACTTTCCTTCCAAGAATCTTTATAACAGGAGTACTATTTTTCTTATTTGATTTGCTTTGTTTAGCTTAGCTTAGCTATTAAAATGGCTAATTATACTGAAGATTTTACATCTTTCCAACTTAAATCAGCAATGAATATACATCTTCCTTTCAGCTACAAGGAAACATATGCAAATGAAAAATATTTAAACTGAATTCTTAAGTTATCAGTCCTAATATATCCCATATGCTAACCTAAGAGGCACTCTCCTTAATTATCTTCAAATTCTCATCCTTAGTTCAAACATATTCCTTAAAAAAGAAAAAACAAAAGATTATTAAAAATTATACTTACTTTAGCCAACAATTCTTGTGTTTCAGGAGTCAGTGGAGCATGAGAAAACTTGCAATATTCTCCCTGATAACATTTTGTTCCTGTATGGTAAAACTTACAAGGATATTCATGTAACCCAAGTGTTAAGGAAGAGAACAATTTTAATCCAATTGAAATAATGTTATTAACTTAATGACTTTATTTTTCCTAAATAAAGACCTCTGTGGCCGGGCGAGGTGGCTCATGCCTGTAGGAGGCGGAGGTGGGCAGATCACTTGAGGCCAGGAGTTCAAGACCAACCTAGCCAACATGGCGAAACCTCGCCTTTACTAAAAATCCAAAAAAGTTAGCTGGGCATGGTGGCGCAGGCATGCCTGTAATCCCAGCTACTCAGGAGGCTGAGGCACCAAAATCATTTGAACCTGGGAGGCGGAGGTTGCAGTGAACCAAGATTGTTCACTGCACTCCAGCCTGGGCAACAGAGCAAGATAATGTCTCCAAAAAAAAAAAAAAAAAAAAAAAAAAGACCTTTCCTACTAGTAGAAACTGGATTTCTCTATTTAAAGTATGAGATAATAAACTAACTGGAATACATTTAAAAATCTAATTTTAGAAGGACTACATACATAAATCAAGTTTCTTGGCTATGACAGGACATTTTTTTCCTTCATATCCATTCTTATAATAGAGTACAGGCATGTTTCATATATGAAAGGGGTATATATTTTAAATACCTTGATAAATGTGATCATTTTTAAAGCATTCCTTTGGGGGTGGAGGAATCAAAGTCAACAACGACATATCTTACAAATCTGGATCCTTTGTACATTAGACTTGTTTACAACAGAATAAATTTATATAACTTCAATATTGTTTTCTAGGAAAACAATCCTCAAATTACAATTTGATACTCCTTATATTGAATGCCTGAAGAAAAAAATTTTTTTGTGATGACTAAAGGTGCTATTAACCTAAAATGTTTATGTTCCATGTTTTTACAACTTGTCTGTGCCATTTGCACTGAAGAGCTAAGGCTATTCTGCAAATTAAGGGATGATTAATTTCTACACAGTACAGAATACACAGAAAACAGGTACTCCCAAATTATGTAATCCTTGCCTTTTTATGAAGTAGCTTATTTGAATATAGATTCAATTAATCAGTGTCACAGTAGAAATTGTGATAAGTCTTTCTGGGATTTGAAGAGGTCTCATGGACCCTCTATACCACCCAGGTTGAGCAGAAAGAATCATCATTTGAGAGATTTTCTAAAGAATTCCTCTTTTCTTGCTTATGAAAAAATCCACGTACAATTTAATCACTTTGATACTAAGTTGGGCTTGGATAATATCATTTTGGTATACCTAAAACACTGGTTTCATTAAAAATTTTGCACATTTAAAATGTTCATGTAAATATTTATAAAGAATAAAGTCACCATATCTTGTGATAAAGGATATTATGCAAATACAGACAGTTTTCACCTCTGGTACAATATCCTTGTACATAAAACTTACACATTTCCTTTTTCTTTTCTATCTCTGCATCATGATCAAATTTACACTGGTCTCCCTAGGCCAAAAGAAGGAGCAAGGAAAAGCCATTATTTCTCATAGTCAAGTCATTATGATTTAATTCCTACTAAACTTTAAATAAGCAAATGATTCCAGAAAGAACCAAAGTCTTAGAGGTAGCACATTCTAACTGTTAATAAATTATAACCACATCACATATATCTGCTTAAAATCTTAAGTCCCAAACATTTTTAAACATAAAGCATTTTTTAAAATTATCAGTCGCTCACGCCTGTAATCCCAGCACTTTGGAGGCCGAGGTGCGTGGATCATGAGGTCAGGAGATCGAGACCATCCTGGCTAACACGGTGAAACCTCGTCCCTACTAACAATACAAAAAAAATTAGCTGGGTGTGGTGGCTAGCGTCTGTAGTCCCAGCTACTTGGGAGGCTGAGGCAGGAGAATGGCATGAACCCAGGAGGCGGAGCTTGCAGTGAGCCGAGAATGCGCCACTGCACTCCAGCCCAGGCGACACAGTGAGACACCATCTCAAAAAAAATAAATAAATACATAAATAAAAATTATCTGACTCAGGTGATCCACCCACGTCGGCCTCCCAAACTGCTGGGATTACAGGCCTGGTTACTTTTTTAAACATAAAAGAATACTTCACTAAAATTTTCTAACTGATTTTTTTCCAGAATGAAACAGCTTTAAAAACCTAAAGGTATGAATTAAAAGAGTATCAAACAGAAAGAGCAGTTTTACATTTTAGTAGATTTTTGCTTACACATTTTTATACCTTAATACATTTCCTTTCAAGAAAATATTTACAAATTTGTTTTCCCTTGCGTTCCACTGTATGTTGGTTGATGAATGCCTGACTCAAATGCTGCTGCTTCTCTTTAGGTTTACCATCCTTTAAAAACAAAAACAAAAAAACTAAAGGTAAGAAACAGAAAATTAAATATTTTATTCTGTTGCACAAAATTATTTAAACTAACTTCAAAGCCTTAAAGGTGACTCTTCTAAATTGGCCTTCATATGTAAAATTTGGATTTCTGTACACCAGGTTAAAAATGAATGTTTTGTCAGTTTCAACAGCATTCCATCATTGAATATTAGTGTTTGTATTGATTTGAATATTTTATTATACATTGCCTTTATTTTGTAAAAATGAATGAAAAAAATTTTTTAAATGGGCCAGACACAGTGGCTCACGCCTGTAATCCCAGCATTTTGGGAGGCTGAGGCGGGTGGACCACTTGAGGTCAGGAGTTCAAGACCAGCCTGGCCAACACAGTGAAACCTCATCTCTACTAAAATACAAAAATTAGCTGGGAGTGGTGGTGTGCGCCTGTAATCCCAGCTACTCTAGAGGCTGAGGCAGGAGAATCGCTTGAATCCAGGAGGCAGAGGTTGCAGTGAGCCAAGATTGCACCACTGTACTCCAGCCTGGGCAATAGAACGAGACTCCATCTCAGGGAGAAAAAAAAAAAATTAAATGAAAGTGATAGTATTTATGATTAAAAACCGAAGTCTAAGAACGAAGATCTTTAGAGTGGTAGAGACAAAGTTGGAAACCAGAGTGAACCAAAAGCAGTGGAATCTATAGTTTCAATGAGATGCTCACTGGGTGTGAGTTGAGCACACTTATCAGCTCAAATTAACACACACAACTAGAAATACACCGTCAAAGATGGTGATAAAGGTATAAAAGGAGATTTTTACATTAAAAAAAGGAAGAAAATCTTATAATACGTTTAAGCTCTTCAGAAACATAAGGTACTTTTTACATGTTAACTTACGCTACAGATTACAGCTTCTGTATACCAAATTTTTGCATACAGTTTTAGGAATACAGTATGTACAAACAAGGGAGCTGACTGTACAGTCATTTATAATAATGTCAAATTTCCACTTAGCACCATCAAATTTATGTCTTATAAATATCTGCCAGTTTAAATCTTGTTTTATTTGGTAACATTATTAAATTCCATATATATGTTTAGAATTTGTTCCTTGTCAGCTTTGGCTGAATAATCATTTGAGCCATGTAAATCAAATCAAAGAGAATATTGACAGGGGGTTGAGAAACAAAATCCTAGTCCTGACTTGGCCCTGTGTGACTATGGGTAATTACCTGAACCACAGGGCTTCAGATTCCTCATTCATAAAATATGGAGGCAGGGGACAGACTGTATATAAATGTTTTTCAATCTAGAATATTTGGCATTTCTAATATTTTACCACCCCTTACCCTTGTCCCATATGACCAAGCCTAATAAAAAAAGTTGCCATCCAGTTAAAAGCCCTCAGAAAAGTGGAATCCAGAAGAGGTACTTATTATTCTACCCTGCTTACATCTACAGACCAAGGAAAGGGAACTTCTAAAAACCAAAATCAAAATACAGGAAGGTGGGGAGTGGGGAGATTCGGTAAGGCCAATGCTCAGAAATATTGATTTTTAATTTCCAGAGGGAGCCAGGATGAGGGACTTTAGTAGTAAAAAATTTGTAAGACTCAGTGGCCTTTGAAATGCCTCATGACTATTTGATCTTCTCTGGGCTTCCCATCTTTCCCGAGTCATTGATAGTATAACACACACACACACACAAAAAAATCAACGAGTGACCAGGCACAGTGGCTCATGCCTGTAATCCCAGCACTTAGGGAGGTGGTGGGTGGTGGGAGCCGAGGCAGGTGGATCACGTGAGGTCAGGAGTTCAAGACCATCCTGGCCAACATGGCGAAACCCTGTCTCTACTAAAAATACAAAAATTAGCCGGGCATGGTGGCGGGCGCCTGTAGTCCCAGCTACTCAGGAGGCTGAGGCAGGAGAATCACTTGAACCCGGGAGGCGGAGCTTGCAGTGAGCCGAGATCGCACCAGCCTGGGTTACAAGGCGAGACTCTGTCTCAAAAAAATATATATATAACAATAATAAAAAAAATCAAGGAGCTTGTGTGCATATATTCAGGAACAACAGTGAGAACGCTAAGGCTTAAAAGTGGTGCTGGCAGCTAATCAGTGAGAAAAAGAAAGCTGCAATAAGAAGGAAGAACACAGAGAACCCAGTGACAGTAAAAGGACATCTTCATCTGAAAACCGATTCTGTGGGATGCTTCCACCTCTCCATATCACATAGCACTTCTTGTCACTGAAGTATAAGATCAAGTCCAAAAGCATGCAGGGGTCAGGTATTCCTAGAAGCATATATTGCAATACCTCTTCCTGTGAGCCACTGTTCCTCAGCAAAGCATTTGATCCTTTGTTTCCAGGGCCAGGCCATTTTCGCTTCATTTTCTTCTGTTTGCCATTCTTGTGACCAGCTTTAAGATTTTTATTTTTTTGTTTAGCAGCTAAAAACAAAAAATTAATTTAAAAAATGACATAAAGTTACAATAGCAGTTTACTTTTAAGAAGTACGGGGCCAGGTGCAGTGGCTCATGTCTGTAATCCCAGCTCTTTGGGAGGCTGAGGCAGGAGGACTGCTCAAAGCTAGGAGTTCAAGGCCAGCCTAAGTGTTCAAGGCCAGCCTAGGCAGCCTAGAGACCTTGTCTCTACAAAAACATAGCTGGGTGTGGTGGTGCACGCCTGTAGTCCAGCTACTCTGGGACTATAGGCTAAGGCAGGAGGATTGCTTGAGCCAAGGTGTTCAAGGTTACAGTGAGCTATGACTGCACTGCTGCACTCCAGCCTGGGCAACAGAGTGAGAACCTGTCGCAAAACAAATGGAAAAAAGAAGTATGATTTACAATAATTGAGGAAAGTTCTCTAAGGCTCAATAAGTGAAAACTGGCATGATAGTGATCAGTTTTCCTAGAAGCTCTGGGACTAAGGGACCAAAAAGAGAATTATGATAATACGTCCTGGATTCCCCATTCATTGTTTTTAAAAATATATAAGGTATTGTCAAGAAAAAAGCAAGATAATAAAATCAGTCTTATAAGTTCTAAGGCAGATCCTTTTGAAGTGTTCAGAGTATGATGGATCTAATTAGGAACTGCAACAGTAAAACTTTAAGTGTTTACAATGACCTCATATATTACTGTCAGATTTTTCACTGAAAACATTTTAAATAGATCAAGTTTTTATTTATTTATCTATCCGTCCACGCATTTATCCATCTATCCTGCAATGGCATAATCATAGTTTACTGGAGCCTCGAACTCCTGGGCTCAAGCAATACAGATCCATTTTAAGTAAAGAAAACAACAAAAAAATGACAGCATTAAAATTTTAATTTTTTTTTTTTTGAGACAGAGTCTCGCTCTGTTGTCCAGGTTGGAGTGCACTGTGTGATCTCGGCTCACTGCAACCTCTGCCTCCTAGGCTCAAGTGATTCTCGTGCCTCAGCCTCCAGGGTAGCTGGGATTACAGGCGTGTGCCACCATACCCTGATACTTTTTTTTATTTTTAGGTTTCACCATGTTGGCCAGGCTGGTCTCGAACTCCTGACCTCAAGTGATCCACCAGCCTCGGCCTTCCAAAGTGCTGGGATTACAGGCGTGAGCCACCGTGCCTGGCCAAAAATTTCATTTATAATTGCCATTTGCCCTCATATTTATGGCTAAATCTCATTTTAGTAATCTAGAAGAATATATTTCTGAGTTACAGTCTGACATACAACCATTCCAGTCAATCCTCTTTAAATGACAGCAATACAAGCAGGCATATCCTATCCTTCACACAAGCAGAGGCCAGGGCTTTAGCATTCTCCCTTTAGAAACAGTCATGGCCTTTGATAACCCACCTCCATCCTCCAGCTCCCTCTACAAACTAAGCATTTAATGCACCAAGTGGCCAGGTCTCAGATGGGGTCTCTGGCCATGCAAGCTCATGTCTGGTATAAATATTCATGAAAACCATAGTCTTATCATAAGATAAAGGGCAAGGGAAAATCCTCTGTCCATATATGGACAACTGTGACTGCTTCTCTAGATAAACTTTAAATGATAAAATAGTTTGACTCTTACCCTGTGGGGTATCTTTTACTCCTTCTTTCTTTGTAGATTCTTCAGGTTGAGCAGCATTTGCCATTTCTCTGGCTTGTATGTACTGTTGAAGCTCTTTGGCAAAATTATCTTCTGATTCCTGACTGCAGATATCATTATCACTATATACATCATAGTCCTTACTTCTTGATTTTCTATGCAGCGAACTTTTTGGTGATACTGCAGAGTGTCTAAACTAAGTAAAAATTAATACTTCAATTTTAAAAACCTAGCATGATTCAAAACAATCTGGCTATACAGAAGAAACAAGATTGGCTATAAACTGGTCATTGTTGAAGGTGGGTAATAGGTACATGGGATTCATATACTATTCTCTCCACTCATATATTTGAAATTTTCCAGAATTAAAAAAAAGAAAAAATTTCCAGAATTAAAAACAAACTAACAAACCACTATGACATATCTATCCTTAAAGATGATTTGAGGGAAAATTCTAAATTTGTACATTGTGTGCCTTTGACTGAATTAAAAGTCTAAACCCCTAAATCTTAATTATTTGATATGAGAGGATTACAGTATTACAGTTCACACATTACATTTCTGCCTTTGCATTGACAGTACTTTTAAATGTCTTCAATAATTTATCATTTTGTAAAACACCCCAAGTAAACTGTAATGGTCCATATGAAAACCCACTTACACTTAAGATACATCTAAGCTACCAAAGTCTAGTCTTTCTCCTATAACTCACAGAAGTGGTAGCAGCAATGATGACAAGGAATAAAGAACTACCCTATTCTCTGTAATCAAGTTAACTTTACTTGCAGAAAGAGTTTCCTAACTCTGTTGTTGCAAGTGCCCAAGGCAAGGGTGAAGAACCCAGGTATGGGAGCTAATCCTAGAGGAGCCCAAGCTGATCACAGCAATGACTTAAAGCAATTTCTGCATAAAAATTTTCAGGTATTGGTTACATGTGTTTCTACACTTGGTGACACAGGTATATTAAACTGTATAATTATAATTAGTATGTATGACACATTTTAAACAGAAAGTTTATTTTTAAAAAATGACCAAGTATCAAAGGGCTCCTATTCTGATGTCAGGAAGAAATGGCATGCCTATCATTACAGTGGATAATGATTTTGTTTCAAAGCATACTTTGGGGCCTGGTCTCTTATTTGCTTTCACATGATAACTAAGAAGCAAACTCAAAACAAACAGACAAAAAACAAAACAGAAGAATCGCTATTATAAAATATATTAGGTGGCCCAATTTAACAGTTTACTTTTTTTTTTTTTTTTGATGGATTCTCACTCTATTGCCCAGGCTGGAGTGCAGTGGCACGATCTTGGCTCACTGCAACCTCTGCCTCCCAGGCTCAAGCGATTCCCTTGCCTCAGCCTCCCGAGTAGCTGGGACTACAGGCATGCACCACCATGCTCAGCTAATTTTTGTATTTTTGATAAGAGACAGGGTTTCACCCTATTGGCCAGGCTGGTCCCAAACTGCTGACCTCAAGTGATCCGCCTGCCTCGGCCTCCCAAAGTGCTGGGATTACAGCCATGAGCCACCATGCCCGGCAACAGTTTACTTCTGATGGTTAACTTCAAAGTTAGGAGTTGTTCCACCAGAGGATTGATTATAAGCCTAGAAAATGAACTTGCTCCCTGCTTAAAGAATCCAAACAAGCTGAGGAAGTTTCTTGATCTGACAGTGGCCTCAATTATACCTTATCTTCCCTACACCAGACAAGACTATCAACCAATTATCTTCAGGCCACCAAACTTCTTGTCTCTAGGTCTTCAAGAAAGAGTGCCTTTTCCCCATTAACACCATAGAATAAACTTGTAAATATAACTTCTGGACTGATAGATCAGGGGTTGGCAAACTTTCAGCTTCACCACCTGTTTCTGTGAATACAGTTTTACTGTAACACCAATTACATCCATTCATTGACATATTGTCTTAGTTGTGACAGAGACAACATGGCCTACAAAGGTGAAAAGATTCACTAACTGATCCTTTATGAAAAGGTTGGCCGACTCCTGTGATAGATTATGTTTACCTTGGTTTTGGCCTTTAATTTTATTTAGTAGGCATGGGGGAACCAAAAAGATTATTCAGTATGCAGCAGCTCCTATGAAGTTTAGCTTAATCAAATACATAGAGGTGAGATTTTCTTCAGTGCATCTGAATCAAAATATTAAAATGATCCAAATGAGTGATTAAGTTCCCTCTGCACAAAACACATAGGCCTACAGTATTGAAGCAGACTCCTTTTACGACAAGTAATAATACGTCGGACTTATATTAAATGAAGACATGAAACAATCTGGCAACATTAATAAAGCCAGGACAATCATCAATTTTGCTGTTTTATTATACAGTAGGGATAAATATTACTAATGATTCTTTTCAGAGGGCATTGAAATATATAAAATACAAATAATTGAATACTTTTCTTCACTTAGCTAGCTATAAACTCATTGCTTCAGTTTGTTGTTTTTTGTATAATTTAAAAAGTATACGAACACGATTACATCCCCTTTCTCCTTTTGTAAGAGTCTAAATAACTTTTTTTATTCAAGATGGTTTACTGAACTAGTATGGCCTCCAGAAACCTCCAAAATTAAAGTACAGGTAACAGTGTGTGTGTGTGTGTGTGCGTGTGTATGTGTGTTGTGTTTTGTGTGTGTGTGTGTGTGTGTGTGTGTGTATGGGAGGCATGAAGTGCATTCATCAGGAATTAAGAGTCAAATTTCTGATAGACAAAAAGGAAGTTATGCTCTAAAGGGTGGGCTTAGGTACAGTGTGAGAAATGGGGCTATAAATGAGAATGAATTAAAATTCTACAAAAAACAGACAAAGCTGTTACAACAAATTCTCTCTGCCCTCTCCCTCTCCAGAACACAACCACCCAGGTACTTTCCCTAGGAAAAAAAGAGAAGGCTGTTATCCAAAGAAATGGAATAGAATGTCTGGTAAAAGCTAAGATGTGGGTACTACGACCACCCACATGGAGGTACTAAATCTTCCATGGGCTGGCATTTGGGAGCAACCCCTACTAGAAAAATACTCCATCCTACTCACCATAAAGCAGGGGTTCTCACCCTGCTGTCCAGAGACCCCCCTCAAGGGCCTATGGATTGAATTCAGAAAATTCAGTGAACTTGAATTCAGAAAATTCAGTGAACTTGAATGAGAAGAAAACCACATATTATTTTCATCAACCTCCAAATTGACATTTGGTATTTGAACAAAGGAAGTATGTTCAAATATGTTATTCCGTTTTGAACATAGGAAACAAAATATAGCAGTATCAGCAGTGCCTGTGACTGTCACTAACACAAATCACAGATATTTTCATGTATCACATTATAGTTGTTGCAGATCTCAAAATATCTTTTATGTTCATGACCACTGCAAAATTAGAATCAGACTAACTGCTCTGCTAGGTCTTAATATTCAGTGTATTAATAAAGAACATATTACTCTATAGCATTTGTTTTTAATATTTTGATAAACTGTATTTCAATCAAATCAGTTTCCTTTGTAATCAAACATTTTATTTTATACACTTAAAAAACTTGAAAAGGGGTCCATAGGCTTCACCAGACTGCTAAAGGGGGTGCATGGCACAAAGTGGACTGAGAATTGTTACACTGCTGGAAAACCTCCTATCCACACAGCCTACTCACTCACCACCCAGTCAGGCTTCCTATTTAGAGAAAAGGCCTTTAGAGACACAGACTTACCAACACATCAGCAGAGGACATCTATTAACTCTTTGAGCCTTTCTTAAATGAATGGACAACAAAGGAATACAAAAGCATGTGACAAAAATCTAGAGCTGGAGTCAGTGAACTACAACCCAAGGGCAAAATCCGCTCTGCCACCTGTGTTTGTAAGCACCCACAAGCTAAGAATGAACTTTACATATTTTTTCATGGTTGAAACAAAAGAAATCAAAAGAATATTTCATGACACTTGAAAACTATATAAAATTTAAATTTCAGAGTCCATAAATACAATTTTATTGGAACATAGGCATACTCATTCATTTATATATTATATGGCCTGCTTCTTTGCTACAACAGCAGAGCTGAGTAGCTGCAAGAGACCTTCATGGCATTCTCATCACTTCGCAGAGATGCTCAGTTATAAATTGACAACATTTTGAGTGCTTCATTGAGTACCTCATGCCATTTAATTTTTTTTCCAGAGCATACTTACCACATCAAAACACAAAAAGCAAACTTCAAATGTCAAGTATTTAAAGGCGCAGTGAATTGTGGATTTATTATACTGTCAAGTCAGACGGCAAATCACTGTGGTTATTATGTAACAATACTACAGTAGTGCTAAAAGAAAACAATGTATGTTGACATTACAGTATTAAGCATTCATCACAATATTCCCAACTCACAAGAGAGTAACAGAAAAATTAGAAAATTTTACTCCAGCTCTCTTCTGATTAAAATTATTTTTTTTTAAAAATTAGACAATTTAAAATAAATGATCACATCCACAGATCTTTCCAAAAATAAAACAAAAACAAGACTATAATCAAAGTAAGTTTCATTTGTAGCCAAAGAAAGCTTATAATGAGTTAATTAAATCATGATTGATTACAGCAAAGAAATCTGTCCAGAGAAAATAAAGTTCTTAAGACAAGTGGCCTTTTGGCAAGAACAGCTGCTCAAAGATATGAGGAAACTGGAGCTTCATCAGACAATTTAAAACCAGGTAAATACTTTCCAGTGGTTTTCCTTGGCTTTTAATGAGTTCACAGGTGTTACTGACACTGCTTGGTATCACTGTGCTGTTCAAAGTTAAAATAGGAACAAGATCTCCATACCTACATTAATTTGCAGCAGATATATTTTGCACAAACAGTTCCAGAAGTGTTTTTTCAGACTTTAAGTGCTTCAAAATCCATTTAACTACGCAACTGAGGAGCTTCCGCCTAACCTTTGATTGGCAGTGATTCATCTGCAATGTAGTAACATGCTAAAAGACAAAGCTAAGAGAAGAATCGAATAAAGTTCCATAAATGTCTTCCAGGCAATGAATATGCTCAATTAAAATCATATTCTGGTGAACTGATATCAGTATTTGGCAATATCCATCTGTAGTGAAAAGACATTTTCAGAGATGAAATAAAGTCTTATTATATATCAGCTTAACAGATGAATCTTTGCAATCAATTTTGATAAGGAACAGTAACTTGGAACCCCAATTAAGCAAATAATTACCTCACAAAGAAGAATCCCATTCTTCTCATTAGAATCGTATTAAAAAACAATTATTATTATGTACTGAAGTCTATCAGTCAAAGGCTGTGTTGTGGAAACTTGTTTTCTCTCCTTCATTATATAAATACGTACATAACATCCTCAATTTTGCTTCTTGCCTTAAAAACCTAAAATATTTATTGTCTTGTCCTTTATAGAAAATGCTTACTGATCCCTGATCTCCAGAACATAACAAAAAAGCAAGAAAATAACTGAAAAACAGATCCAGAAGAAGCAACTATCATTTGAGAAAAAGAACTCGAAAATTTAAAAATACACAAAGATATTAAAAAATACATTCAAAAACAATGTTAGAAAGCTATCAAAACAAGAATAAGATCTTAGTTAAATTGTAATTTATGAAATAATGATAAATAGAAACAGAGGGAATATCTTGGGATATAAAGAAAAAAGATAAAAATAAGAGATATGTCTCATATAAAAGGATATGAATAAATAATCTCACCACAATAGCACTAAGCAGAATGAATGAAAAAAGATTCACAATCGCATAGAATTAAGAATGCCAAGAATGAAGAGAAGAGCCTTAAAGCTTCCAGAGAAAACAGGATACTTACAAAGATATTAGAATGAAATTGGTAAATTTCACCTTTGTAACACTGGATAGTAGAAGACAATGGAGCAGTAACCTCAAACTTAATTCTATTTCAGCCAAACTATCAACAATGAGGTAAATTCAAGATATTTTCAGAAATGTTAACAAGAACTCAAAAATCTGTCTTCCATGCATCCCTACATATGGGTGTATGCCAACCAATGAGAAACCAATAGCTAGAAAATGATACTTAAAAAAAAATTATTCACAATAGTTTCATTAAACACTTAGCAATAAATATAACAAAAGGTATATAAGATGTGAGATATCTACAAAGAAAGTTATAGGCATATCTTATTTGATGTCCTTCATTTTACTGTGTGTCACAAATAACCCATTTCTTTTACAGATTGAAGGTCTGTGGCAACCCTGCATTGAACAAGTCTATTGGCACCATTTTTTGAAAAGCATGTGTTCACTCTGTGTCTCTGTGTCACATTTTGGTAATTCTCGCAATACATCTGTTATAGCGATCTGTGATCAGTGGTCTTTGACATTACTATTGTAATTTTTGAGGGGGTGCCATGAACCATGCCCACGTAAGATGGCGAACTTAATCGATAAATGTTGCATGTGTTCTGACTGCTCCACCAACCAGCCATTCTCCTGTCTCTCTCCCTCCCTCTCCCTTAGGCTTTCCTATTCCCTGAGACACTAAGATACTGAAATTAGACTAGTTAATAACCCTACAATGGCTTCTAAGTGTTCAAGGGAAAGGAAGAATCATATGTCTCTACTGAAATCAAAAGCTAGAAATGATTAAGCTTAGTGAGGAAGGCATGTCAAAAGTCAAGACAAGCTGAAAGCTAGGCCTCGTAAGCCAAATAGCCAACTTGTGAATGCAAAGGGAAGGTTCCTGAAGGAAATTAAAAGTGCTACTCCAGTGAACACACTAATGATATGAACACAAAACAGCCTTATTGCTGATACAGAGAAATTGTATTGGTCTGGATAGAAGATCAAACCAGTCATAACATTCCCTTAAGCCAAAGCCTAATCCAGGGCAAGGCCCTAACTCTCTTCAATTCTATGAAGGTGGAAAAAGGTGAGGAAGCTGCAGAAGGAAAGTCTGAAGTTAGCAGAGGTTGGTTCTTGAGGTTTATGGATAGACGATGTCTCCATCACATAAAAAGTGCGTGACAGGCCAGGTGCAGTGGCTCACGCTTATAATCCCAGCACTTTGGGAGGCCGAGGCGGGCAGATCACTTGAGGCCAGGGGTTCAAGACCAGCCTAGCCAACATGGTGAAACCCCGTCTCTACTAAAAATACAAAAATTAACCGGGTGTGATGGTGCACACCCGTAGTCCCAGCTACTCAGGAGGCTGAAGCAGGAGAATCGCTTGAACCCAGGAGGCAGAGGATGCAGTGAGCCAAGGTAATGCCAGTGCACTCCAGCCTGGGTGACAGAGCAAGACTCCATCTCAAAAAGCAATGTGCATGATGAAGCAACAAGTGCTGATGTAAAAGCTGCAAATTATCCAGAGGATCTAGCTAAGATCATTGATGAAGGTGGCCACACTAAACAACAGATTTTCAATGTAAATGAAACAGCCTTATGTTGGAAAAAGATGCCACTTAGGACTTTCATAACTAGAGAGAAGTCAATACCTCACTTCAAAGAATACCCTGACTTCACCACTACAATCTATGCATGTAACAAAATTGCAGGGAGGAGCCAAGATGGCCGAATAGGAAAAGCTCCGGTCTACAGCTCCCAGCGTGAGCGACGCAGAAGACGGGTGATTTCTGCATTTCCATCTGAGGTACCGGGTTCATCTCACTAGGGAGTGCCAGACAGTGGGCGCAGGCCAGTGGGTGCGTGTACCGTGCGCGAGCCGAAGCAGGGCGAGGCATTGCCTCACCTGGGAAGCGCAAGGGGTCAGGGAGTTCCCTTTCCGAGTCAAAGAAAGGGGTGACAGACGCACCTGGAAAATCGGGTCACTCCCACCCGAATATTGCGCTTTTCAGACCGGCTTAAAAAATGGCGCACCACGAGACTATACCCCGCACCTGGCTCGGAGGGTCCTACGCCCAGGGAGTCTCACTGATTGCTAGCACAGCAGTCTGAGATCAAACTGCAAGGCGGCAGCGAGGCTGGGGGAGGGGCGCCCGCCATTGCCCAGGCTTGCTTAGGTAAACAAAGCAGCCAGGAAGCTCGAACTGGGCGGAGCCCACCACAGCTCAAGGAGGCCTGCCTGCCTCTGTAGGCTCCACCTCTGGGGGCAGGGCACAGATACACAAAAAGACAGCAGTAACCTCTGCAGACTTAAATGTCCCTGTCTGACAGCTTTGAAGAGAGCAGTGGTTCTCCCAGCATGCAGCTGGAGATCTGAGAACCGGCAGACTGCCTCCTCAAGTGGGTCCCTGACCCCTGACCCCCAAGCAGCCTAACTGGGAGGCACCCCCCAGCAGGGGCACACTGACACCTCACACGGCCGGGTACTCCAACAGACCTGCAGCTGAAGGTCCTGTCTGTTAGAAGGAAAACTAACAAACAGAAAGGACATCCACACCGAAAACCCATCTGTACATCACCATCATCAAAGACCAAAAGTAGATAAAACCACAAAGATGGGGAAAAAACAGAACAGAAAAACTGGAAACTCTAAAACGCAGAGCACCTCTCCTCCTCCAAAGGAACGCAGTTCCTCACCAGCAACGGAACAAAGCTGGATGGAGAATGATTTTGACGAGCTGAGAGAAGAAGGCTTCAGACGATCAAATTACTCTGAGCTACGGGAGGATATTCAAACCAAAGGCAAAGAAGTTGAAAACTTTGAAAAAAATTTAGACGAATGTATAACTAGAATAACCAATACAGAGAAGTGCTTAAAGGAGCTGATGGAGCTGAAAACCAAGGCTCGAGAACTACGTGAAGAATGCAGAAGCCTCAGGAGCCGATGCGATCAACTGGAAGAAAGGGTATCAGCAATGGAAGATGAAATGAATGAAATGAAGCGAGAAGGGAAGTTTAGAGAAAAAAGAATAAAAAGAAATGAGCAAAGCCTCCAAGAAACATGGGACTATGTGAAAAGACCAAATCTACGTCTGATTGGTGTACCTGAAAGTGATGCGGAGAATGGAACCAAGTTGGAAAACACTCTGCAGGATATTATCCAGGAGAACTTCCCCAATCTAGCAAGGCAGGCCAACGTTCAGATTCAGGAAATACAGAGAACGCCACAAAGATACTCCTCAAGAAGAGCAACTCCAAGACACATAATTGTCAGATTCACCAAAGTTGAAATGAAGGAAAAAATGTTAAGGGCAGCCAGAGAGAAAGGTCGGGTTACCCTCAAAGGGAAGCCCATCAGACTAACAGCGGATCTCTCGGCAGAAACCCTACGAGCCAGAAGAGAGTGGGGGCCAATATTCAACATTCTTAAAGAAAAGAATTTTCAACCCAGAATTTCATATCCAGCCAAACTAAGCTTCATAAGTGAAGGAGAAATAAAATACTTTACAGACAAGCAAATGCTGACTGATTTTGTCACCACCAGGCCTGCCCTAAAAGAGCTCCTGAAGGAAGCGCTAAACATGGAAAGGAACAACCGGTACCAGCCACTGCAAAATCATGCCAAAATGTAAAGACCATCGAGACTAGGAAGAAACTGCATCAACTAACGAGCAAAATAACCAGCTAACATCATAATGACAGGAACAAATTCACACACAACAATATTAACTTTAAATGTAAATGGACTAAATTCTCCAATTAAAAGACACAGACTGGCAAGTTGGATAAAGAGTCAAGACCCATCAGTGTGCTGTATTCAGGAAACCCATCTCACATGCAGAGACACACATAGGCTCAAAATAAAAGGATGGAGGAAGATCTACCAAGCAAATGGAAAACAAAAAAAGGCAGGGGTTGCAATCCTAGTCTCTGATAAAACAGACTTTAAACCAACAAAGATCAAAAGAGACAAAGAAGGCCATTACATAATGGTAAAGGGATCAATTGAACAAGAGGAGCTAACTATCCTAAATATATATGCACCCAATACAGGAGCACCCACATTCATAAAGCAAGTCCTGAGTGACCTACAAAGAGACTTAGACTCCCACACATTAATAATGGGAGACTTTAACACCCCACTGTCAACATTAGACAGATCAACGAGACAGAAAGTCAACAAGGATACCCAGGAATTGAACTCAGCTCTGCACCAAGCAGACCTAATAGACATCTACAGAACTCTCCACCCCAAATCAACAGAATATACATTTTTTTCAGCACCACACCACACCTATTCCAAAATTGACCACATACTTGGAAGTAAAGCTCTCCTCAGCAAATGTAAAAGAACAGAAATTATAACAAACTATCTCTCAGACCACAGTGCAATCAAACTAGAACTCAGGATTAAGAATCTCACTCAAAGCCGCTCAAATACATGGAAACTGAACAACCTGCTCCTGAATGACTACTGGGTACATAACGAAATGAAGGCAGAAATAAAGATGTTCTTTGAAACCAACGAGAACAAAGACACAACATACCAGAATCTCTGGGATGCATTCAAAGCAGCGTGTAGAGGGAAATTTATAGCACTAAATGCCCACAAGAGAAAGCAGGAAAGATCCAAAATTGACACCCTAACATCACAATTAAAAGAACTAGAAAAGCAAGAGCAAACACATTCAAAAGCTAGCAGAAGGCAAGAAATAACTAAAATCCGAGCAGAACTGAAGGAAATAGAGACACAAAAAACCCTTCAAAAAATCAATGAATCCAGGAACTGGTTTTTTGAAAGGATCAACAAAATTGATAGACCGCTAGCAAGACTAATAAAGAAAAAGAGAGAAGAATCAAATAGACACAATAAAAAATGATAAAGGGGATATCACCACCGATCCCACAGAAATACAAACTACCATCAGAGAATACTACAAACACCTCTACACAAATAAACTAGAAAATCTAGAAGAAATGGATACATTCCTCGACACATACACTCTCCCAAGACTAAACCAGGAAGAAGCTGAATCTCTGAATAGACCAATAACAGGAGCTAAAATTGTGGCAATAATCAATAGTTTACCAACCAAAAAGAGTCCAGGACCAGATGGATTCACAGCCGAATTCTACCAGAGGTACAAGGAGGAACTGGTGCCATTCCTTCTGAAACTATTCCAATCAATAGAAAAAGAGGGAATCCTCGAGGCCAGCATCATTCTGATACCAAAGCCGGGCAGAGACACAACCAAAAAAGAGAATTTTAGACCAATATCCTTGATGAACATTGATGCGAAAATCCTCAATAAAATACTGGCAAACCGAATCCAGCAGCACATCAAAAAGCTTATCCACCATGATCAAGTGGGCTTCATCCCTGGGATGCAAGGCTGGTTCAATATACGCAAATCAATAAATGTAATCCAGCATATAAACAGAGCCAAAGACAAAAACCACATGATTATCTCAATAGATGCAGAAAAAGCCTTTGACAAAATTCAACAACCCTTCATGCTAAAAACTCTCAATAAATTAGGCATTGATGGGACGTATTTCAAAGTAATAAGAGCTATCTATGACAAACCCACAGCCAATATCATACTGAATGGGCAAAAACTGGAAGCATTCCCTTTGAAAACTGGCACAAGACAGGGATGCCCTCTCTCACCGCTCCTATTCAACATAGTGTTGGAAGTTCTGGCCAGGGCAATCAGGCAGGAGAAGGAAATAAAGGGTATTCAATTAGGAAAAGAGGAAGTCAAATTGTCCCTGTTTGCAGACGACATGATTGTTTATCTAGAAAGCCCCATCGTCTCAGCCCAAAATCTCCTTAAGCTGATAAGCAACTTCAGCAAAGTCTCAGGATACAAAATCAATGTACAAAAATCACAAGCATTCCTATACACCAACAACAGACAAACAGAGAGCCAAATCATGAGTGAACTCCCATTCACAATTGCTTCAAAGAGAATAAAATACCTAGGAATCCAACTTACAAGGGATGTGAAGGACCTCTTCAAGGAGAACTACAAACCACTGCTCAAGGAAATAAAAGAGGATACAAACAAATGGAAGAACATTCCATGCTCATGGGTAGGAAGAATCAATATCGTGAAAATGGCCATACTGCCCAAGGTAATTTA
This sequence comes from Pan troglodytes, assembly GCF_028858775.2. NCBI lineage: Eukaryota > Metazoa > Chordata > Mammalia > Primates > Hominidae > Pan > Pan troglodytes. The sequence continues at coordinate 10,974,211 of NC_072410.2, read as the reverse complement.
CAGATTCAATGCCATCCCCATCAAGCTACCAATGACTTTCTTCACAGAATTGGAAAAAACTACTTTAAAGTTCATATGGAACCAAAAAAGAGCCCGCATCGCCAAGTCAATCCTAAGCCAAAAGAACAAAGCTGGAGGCATCACGCTACCTGACTTCAAACTATACTACAAGGCTACAGTAACCAAAACAGCATGGTACTGGTACCAAAACAGAGATATAGATCAATGGAACAGAACAGAGCCCTCAGAAATAACGCCACTTACCTACAACTATCTGATCTTTGACAAACCTGAGAAAAATAAGCAATGGGGAAAGGATTCCCTATTTAATAAATGGTGCTGGGAAAACTGGCTAGCCATATGTAGAAAGCTGAAACTGGATTCCTTCCTTACACCTTATACAAAAATCAATTCAAGATGGATTAAAGATTTAAACGTTAGACCTAAAACCATAAAAACCCTAGAAGAAAACCTAGGCATTACCATTCAGGACATAGGCGTGGGCAAGGACTTCATGTCCAAAACACCAAAAGCAATGGCAACAAAAGCCAAAATTGACAAATGGGATCTAATTAAACTAAGGAGCTTCTGCACAGCAAAAGAAACTACCATCAGAGTGAACAGGCAACCTACAACATGGGAGAAAATTTTCGCAACCTACTCATCTGACAAAGGGCTAATATCCAGAATCTACAATGAACTCAAACAAATTTACAAGAAAAAAACAAACAACCCCATCAAAAAGTGGGCGAAGGACATGAACAGACACTTCTCAAAAGAAGACATTTATGCAGCCAAAAAACACATGAAAAAATGCTCATCATCACTGGCCATCAGAGAAATGCAAATCAAAACCACTATGAGATATCATCTCACACCAGTTAGAATGGCAATCATTAAAAAGTCAGGAAACAACAGGTGCTGGAGAGGATGTGGAGAAATAGGAACACTTTTACACTGTTGGTGGGACTGTAAACTAGTTCAACCATTGTGGAAGTCAGTGTGGCGATTCCTCAGGGATCTAGAACTAGAAATACCATTTGACCCAGCCATCCCATTACTGGGTATATACCCAAAGGACTATAAATCATGCTGCTATAAAGACACATGCACACGTATGTTTATTGCGGCATTATTCACAATAGCAAAGACTTGGAACCAACCCAAATGTCCAACAATGATAGACTGGATTAAGAAAATGTGGCACATATACACCATGGAATACTATGCAGCCATAAAAAATGATGAGTTCATGTCCTTTGTAGGGACGTGGATGAAACTGGAAACCATCATTCTCAGTAAACTATCGCAAGAACAAAAAACCAAACACCGCATATTCTCACTCATAGGTAGGAATTGAACAATGAGATCACATGGACACAGTAAGGGGAATATCACACTCTGGGGACTGTGGTGGGGAGGGGGGAGGGGGGAGGGATAGCATTGGGAGATATACCTAATGCTAGATGACGAGTTAGTGGGTGCAGCGCACCAGCATGGCACATGTATACATATGTAACTAACCTGCACAGTGTGCACATGTACCCTAAAACTTAAAGTATAATAAAAAATTAAGAGGAAAAAAAAAAAAAAAACAAAATTGCACTTGCACCCTGTAAATTTATACAAATAAAATACTTTAAAAGGCTTCAAAAAGATAGGCTAACTCTTGTTAGGAGCTAATGCAGCTGGTGACTTTAAGTTGAAACCAATGCTCATTTACCAGTCTGAAAATTCTAGGGCCCTTAAGAATTATGCTAAATATACTCTGCCTGTGCTCTATATACGGAGCAACAGAGCCCAGATGGCAGTATATCTGTTTACAGCATGGTTTACTGACTATGTTAAGCCCACTGTTGAGACCTACTACTCAGAAAAAATATCCTTTTCAAAATACTACTGCTCATTGACAATGCACCCAGTCACCCAAGAGCTCTGATGGAGATGAATGTTTTCATGTCCACAAACACAACAACCATTCTGCAGCTTATGGATCACGGAATAATTGACTTTCAAGTCTTATTTAAGAAATAAATACAAAATACACTTTTTAAGGTTATAGTAGCCATAGAAAGTGATTTCTCTGATGGATCTGGGCAGAGTAAATTGAAAACCTAGAAAGGATTCACCATTTTAGCTGCCATTAAGAACATTCGTGATTCATGGCAGAAGGTCAAATATCAACAATAACAGGAGTTTGAAAGAAGGTGATTGCAACCCTCAGGGATGACTTTGAGGAGTTCAAGACTTCAGTAGACGAAGTAATTGCAGGTGTGGTGGAAAAGCAAGAGAACTAGAATTAGAAGTGGAGAATGAAGACGTGACTGAATTGCTGCAACTTCATGATCAAACTTGAACAGATGAGGAGCTGCTTCTTACAAGTGAACAAAGTGGTTTCTTGAGATGCAATCTATTTCTGGTGAAGATGCTATGAACATTGTTGAAATGACAACAGATTTAGAATATTATATAAACCTAGTTGATAAAGCAGTGGCAGGGGTTGAGAGGATTGACTCCAATTTTGAAATTTTTACTGTGGGTAAAATGCTATCAAACAGCATCACATACTACAGAGAAATCTTTTGTAAAAGGAGAAGTCAATTGAGGTGACAAACTTTACTGCTGTCCTATTTTAAGAAATTGCCAGAGCCACCTCAGTGTTTAGCAGTCACCAGCCTCAGCAGCTATCAACACTGAGGCAAGACCCTCTGCCATCAAAAAGATGACTCGCTGACTGTTAACATTTTTTAGCAACAAAGAATTTTTAATTAAGATATATACTGTTTTCTAAAATATAATGGTATTGGACACCTAACAGAGTACTGTATAGTATAAATGTAACTTTTATATGCACTGGGAAACCAAAACATTCTTGTGCCTAGCTTTACTGCAATATTTGTTTTATTGTGGTGGTATGAAATCAAACCCTCAAAATCTGAGGTAATGCTCTTTCTTAACTTGCAAAGTGTTTACCTGGGTATTCTCTTTTAAATAAGCTATAGCCAGCCATGGTGGCTCACACCTGTAATCCCAGCAGTTTGGGAGGCTGAGGCGGGCCAATCACTTGAGCTCAGGAGTTCGAGACCAGCCTGGCCAACATGGCAAAAACCCATCTCTACTAAAAATACAAAAATTAGCCAGGCAAGGTGGGTGACAGGCACCTGTATTCCCAACTACTCGGGAGGCTGAGGCAGGAGAATTGCTTGAACCTGGGAGGTGGAGGTTGCAGTGAGCCAAGATTTTGCCACTTTACTGCAGCCTGTGCAATAGAGTGAGACTCTGTCTCAAAAATAAATAATTAATTAATTAGCTGTGATATTTATTTGATAATGTATTCACCTTTTACATACTTGTGAGTGAAGAGGCTGCACTGAAGCAAGCCTGGTTGAGAATAACCTAGGAGTCCATCTTCTCACAGTACTGTTTTGCGGAAACTACGTAAGACAATTGTAGAATGTTGTTTCTGCCTGTCTGCTGTGGAAGGTTATAATATATAATATAAAGTCTGGAGGAGCTAAAAGTGGGCATAGAAGACTGAGGCCTATGTGACTCAAGCAGTATAAAAAACTTGTGGGAAGTTGAAGTTGCAATTTCTTGTCGTCAACCTTGGCTCTCATCTTTGGAAGCCACATAGGCCCCAAAGGGGAAAAGAAGTTGCTTACTTGGGTAGCTGAGAGGCTTCCAAGAAGATGAAGATACTGTACCTGCTTTATCATCTGTCCTGTATTCTTTTATAAAACTAAGGAGGCTGGGCATGGTGGCTCACACCTATAATCCCAGCATTTCGGGAGGCCGAGGCTGGCAGATCACTTGAGCTCTGGAGTTTGAGACCAGCCTGGGCAACATGATGAAACCCTGTCTCTGCTAAAAATACAACAATTAGCCAGGTGTGGTGGCATGTGCCTGTAGTCCCAGCTACTCGGGAGGCTGAGGTGGGAAAATTGCTCAAACCCAGGAGAAGGAGGTTGCAGTGAGCCAAGATCATGCTACCACACTCCAGCCTGGGCGACAGAGACGGAAAGAAAAGAAAGAAAGAAAGAAAAGAAAGAAAAAGAAAAAGAAAAGGAAAAAAAGAAAGAAAGAAAGAAAAAGAAAAAGCAAGCAAGCAAGCAAGCTAAGTAAAAGATACACTATTAAAGTCTATTTCTGTCTTATAAGTCTCAGTGACAATTTAACCCATTCTTCTATAGTGTGTTAAAACTCAATTTTTTTTTTTTTTTTTGAGATGGAATTTTGCTCTTGTTGCCCAGGCTGGAGTGCAATGGCATGATATCGGCTCACCGCAACCTCTGCCTCCTGGGTTTAAGCGATTCTCCTGCCTCAGCTCCCTGAGTAGCTGGGATTACAGGTGCCTGCCACCATGCTTGGCTAATTTTGTATTTTTAGTAGAGATGGGGTTTCTCCATGTTCAAAAACAGAAAAGAAGGGCAAGATAGGAATATACATTACCTTTGTTATGGGTTGAACTGCACCCTCCCAAAATTCTTATAATGAACTACTAACCCCTAATACCTCAGAATGTGACCTTTTTTGGAAATAGGGCCATTGCAAGTGTAATTAATTAAGATTAGGTCATTAGGGTGGGCCCTAGTCCAGTGACTGATTTCCTTATAAAAAAGGAAAATTCAGCCAGGCACAGTGACTCAGGCCTGTAATCCCAGCACTTTGGGAGGCCGAGGCAGTCAGATCGCTTGACCCCAGGAGTTCGAGACCAGCCTGGGCAACATGGCGAAACCCCATGTATATTTTTTCTCTACAAAAAACACAAAAATTAGCTGGGCGTGGTGGTGCACACCTGTAATCCCAGCTACTTGGGAGGCTGAGAATTGCTTGAGTCCAGAAGGAGGTTGCAGTGAGCAGAGATTGTGCCACTGCATTCCAACCTGGGTGACAGAGCAAGACTCTGTCTCAAAAAAAGGAAATTCAGACAATTCAGACACAGGCATACAGGGAGAACACCATGTGAATATGAAGGCAGAAATCAGGATGATACTTTTGCAAGCCATCACCAAAGATTGCCAGCATTCCATCAGGAGCTAGGGGAGATGAATGAATAGATTCTTCCCCACAGCCTCAGAAGGAACCAACCCTGCCAACACCTTGTGCTGGGACCTCCAGCCTCGAGAACCTTGAGACAATAAAGTTCTGGGTTTTTTGTTTTTGTTTTTGTTTTGATTCGGAGTCTCGCTTTGTTGCCCAGGCTGGAGTGCAGTGGCGGGATTTTGGCTTACTGCAACCTCCACCTCCTGGGTTCAAGTGATTCTTCTGCCTCAGCCTCCCTAGTAGCTGGGACTACAGGTGCATGCCACCATGCCTGGCTAAATTTTTTTGTATTTTTAGTAGAGACGGGTTTCACCATATTGGCCAGGCTGGTCTCAAACTCCTGACCTCATGATCCATCCACCTTGGCCTCCCAAAGTGCTGGGACTACAGGCATGAGCCACCGCACCCAGCCAAGTTCTGTTGTTTAAGCCACCCAGTCTGTGGTACGTTGTTATGGCAGCCCTAATGAACTAATACGGGCTTTAAGCTATAAATCACTAAGGTTGGTTAAGTTAACAAATCATAACCCTCAAAAATGTTAACCCAACTTGAAAGAAGCTTTTGAAACTGTTTACAGTCCATTTCAGAAATAACAAAAATAGAAATAAATGCAATTATTAAACATATGTCATGTTAAATGACAATAAAGTTATTAAATAATAATTTATTTAAAAAGTATAACCAGTTTTCTTTGATATAAGTAACTGGGTCCCAAATGCTGGTAAAATGAGACAAGTAGGATCCTTCATTAATTTCTCATATCCATTTCCATCTGTTTTTTCTTTTTTTGTTGTTCCATGTGAAACTGAGAAAAAAAAATCTGCGTTTTCAACTTAAACAGTGGTCAACTTAATCTTACTTTTTTGGGAATTTGCTCACACTCCAGTTTAATTTTATCTTCTTGTGTTTCTTCAACTTCTGTATCTATTTCATCATCGATTCTGTAGCAAAAATATCAAATAACACAAAAGAGTTTTTTCAACCTGAAGTGTTCATACCACAGCGTTACAATTCACTGCTTTGGCTTGTCTTCAACTTACCCTCAAAGAAATTACAAATTCAAATTCTATACCAAATACTCCAGAAAATGTACAAAATTATGATGACCAATAAATGTCAGTATATATTTATGAATAGCCTGTAAAATTTTAGATTATAAAGCCTTAATGTTCAAGTATTAGCAGCTATATAAATCATTCATTCATCCATCATTCCATTAATTCAACAACTACTAAGTACCCACCATGTACGAGGCTCCGGGCCTTAGGCCCTGGACTACAACAATGAAAAATACAGACCCTGTCACTGTGTTCTGAGAGCTTTCTATCTCCTTGGGAGAAAAAAATAAAGCTATTTCAATATGGTATGGTAAGTATAGGGGCATATACGGGGAACACAACCCAGACTTGGGGATCAGAGGCATTCAGAGCCTAAATGATACTTATGAGTTAGCCAAAAAAGAGGAAAGAGGAATGTGAGAGAGAAGGGTATTTTAGGCAGAATGCAGAGTGCCTTTTGAGATTAGGAGCGAGACAAACACATTTAAGTGTAAAGATGAAAAAGAAAAACTGTTTTCAGACTTACAGGACTGAGAAGTTGACCATGCATATATATAACAGTCTGAGACAATTACTTGAGGCTATTCCAGCAAAACTAAATATGAACCCAAGAGGGATGGGAAATATAAGAAACTGGTGAACAAAGAAGCCAATAAAATGTATAGATGTATCTGAATAATGGTTGATACTAGAAATACAGGGAGCTGAAGAAAATAGTATCTTAGTAAGTGGTGACTACTGAACACAAGATTGGGAAAAGCTGTGAATTAAAATATGAGTTACACACCAGATAAAGGCAAGGAACTGGGGAATGTGTCCCATCTCAAGAGAACATGTTACAAAGGGAAAGCACTGACAGCACAAGGAGAATGTGAACAGTGGCTCTGTGGCTGTTCTTTCAAAGTTACAGGAGCTCAGGCTTCACAGCTTTGTCCAATTCAACAGTTTACACTGACTCAGAGCTCCAGAGTTACATCCATCAGATGAGGTCCTAAGTTGTGAGCCTGCTACAGAAGCCACCATTACAAGAACCAAAAACCCCAATACTTGTGAACCTTTATAGCTATAGTTTCCAGTAACGAATCATCTCATGGAGTAGGAGGCAACCTCTCCTTAGGCAGAGGAATAATGACAATAATGACCTCAATAGCAGTAACAGCATCAGCCAACACTTGAATGATGCTTACTCTGTGCCAGATGCTGCTCCATACACGTAACACTTACCACAAACAACAGTGTTATGACATACATACTAAAAGCCCATTTTACGGATGAGAAAACAATCACAGAAAGGATATGTAACTTGTCACAGAGCTAATATATGGTGGAGCTGAGATCTGAGCCCCAGCAGGCAGGCAAAGCTCCCAAGTATGTGCCCTACAATCACACTGTTATTCAACACTGCCCATTCTAAATAGATGTCTACTTTCACTGTGAAGGTCTACAATACTCAGCACCCATATTAGACCTATGAGCAGGATAGGACAGAGTTGACCACCTCTTCTCTGTAAAACATGTTCTTTACTTAGCTTCAGAGATAGTGGGCTCTTCTAGTTTCTTCTTTCCACAGCTACTACTTCTCAGTCTCCTTTGTTGGTTCCTTATCTTCACAACTTTCAAAGTCAGTTCTCACCTCTTCTCTTCTTTGTCTATATTCTCATCTATATTCTCATTCCAGGCTATCCCTTTCTATATCATCACTATGAATATCATCTGTATGTAGTTGATTTCAATATCCAAGTCTCTAACCCAAACCCCTCTTCTTAAAACCAAACAGAGCTAACTTCCTAGTCAACATAACCACCTGAACATCTACTAGACATATGTAATCTTAAAACATCCAACACTGAACTCTTGCTCTTCTCTCTGAAGCCTAATCCTTCTTGCTATCTAAAACGGCAACACCATCCCTCTCAAGATCCCTACCAAAACCTTAAAGTCAATCTTGATTCCTCTCTCACATCCCCATCCAATCTCTGAGGAAATCCAGTTTATTCTATCTTCAACATACCCACGTTTGACCACTTCTTGCCACTAATACAACAATCCAAGCTGCTCTGGCATCCCTACATTCTACTCTCAACACAACTAGAATGACCCTGCTAAAATATTTCAAATGTCACTCTGCTGAAAAACCCTCCAGTGGTCTCTTGTCTCATTCAGAGTAAAAGCCAAAGTCCTCATTTTGGCACCTACCAGTTCCTCCATGATTGGGCTCCCCTAACCCTACCCCAGTACCTCGCAGACTTCCAAGTCCCTCTTACTCCACCCCAGCTGTCCTGGCCACTTTGCTCCCCTAACCCAATCACACCAAGCTCACTCCGCCTGAGGACCTTTATACAGACTCCTCTCCACCCCTCTAGACTATGAAACCCCCTCACCTCCTTCAGGTCCCTACACAGATTTTTAAAACTTACCAATGTTATCAGTGAGGCTTTCCTTATCTACCTTCTTAAAATATCTACACCTCCCAGCCGGGCGCGGTGGCTCACGCCTGTAATCCAGCACTTTGGGAGGCCAAGGCGGGCAGATCACAAGGTCAGGAGATCGAGACCATCCTGGCTAACATGGTGAAACCCCGTCTCTACTAAAAATACGTCGGGCGTGGTGGCAGGCGCCTGTAGTCCCAGCTACTCGGGAGGCTGAGGCAGGAGAATGGTGTGAACCCGGAAGGCAGAGCTTGCAGTGAGCCGAGATCGCGCCACTGCACCCCAGCCTGGGGTACAGAGCCAGACTCTGCTCAAAAAAAAAAAAAAAAAAAAAAAAAAAACAACCACAAAACTACTCCCTCCCTACCATCCCACCAGTGCTTATTTTCCCCTTACCCTTCATTCATTTTCTCAGGGCATTTAGTACCACCTAAAATATGATATATTTATGTATGTCTCCCCCTTCCCCTAATAATGTAAATTCATTAGCACAGAAATGTTCATCTCTTCTTCATTTACTACTATATCCCCAAGGCCGTAGCAGGTGCTCAATACGATTTTTTGAATGAATGAGAAGTATTCCCATCACAAATTACTCGGAAAAAAACCCAGAAACCATATGAGAAAAGACTGATTCATCTGACGGCATAAAACCAAACCACAACATCCCCATTCCTTTTTACATTGAAAAATAATGCCATACGCAAAGACAAATGACAATTGGGAGTAAAGTATTCGCAGATAAGAGATCCTAGAATGTGAAAAAGACCAAAAAGGAGAAAAATGGGCAAATAATATGGACAGCTCACCATACTTCCATACCATCCTTCACCCATCATTTTGGCAAAATTCCAAGTGTCTTTTATGTATTGCAGTCAAGTTTTGGGGAATGGAGCTTGTGTCCAACACACTTTGAAACTGATAGCTGCTGTTCGGATTTTTAAATGTTGCTATTATCTTTTTTTGTGTGATGAATTCTTATGTATTTTATAACATATCAATTAGTACCAGTTATTTTTCTTAGTAAATTATATCATCTGCAAGTAATTAGTGTATCTGCCTCTTTCCAATATTTATAGGCCTTATTTTAAAATTTTAGTCATTTTGCATGAGAAGCTTGGTGATAAAATCATGGATCCTGGACATAGCTCTTCCACTTACATTGTGCAATCTCGGCAGGTTATTTAGCCTCTCCGTGCCTCAGTTTTCCCATCTGTAAAACGAGGACGGCATCATCTTCTCTTTAAGTTTGTTTTGAGGATTAAATGATTTATTTCATGTAAAGCACAAGGTAAAGCTCTGGATGATCAGTTAAGGTAAAATTTGAGATAGAGTGAACAGCTGACCAATATCGAATGGTAAAATCAATCACAATTGGAAACATATCTCAGTTGAGGGAAATAAAAGACGTAGGTTTAAGAACAAAGATGGTGGTTTTTAGCATTTCAAATCACTATACACTGCTCCAAAAATATAATCTACAAATTAGGGCCATTTGACCAAGAGTCTCACTTGCTTTTCCAACCTAATGGAAATATTAAGTCCAAATGACGTCTGTTGCTTTATTGTGGTCTTTAGGGTCTTTCCATGCCAATCAGTGGACTAATGGCAGAGTATTGCCTATTCTTTACCTTTTAATAAACTTGTGGTTTCATCCTTTCTACAGAAAAGAACCTAGCAGGTGTCAGTGAAAAAGGTCAAATCAGTGTCCTTTGGGAGTTTACGGTCTCGTGGAAACAGGCAACAACGGTAAAGACAGACGCTACGGGACCACAGAGGCGGGCTCCTAACCCGCTGCTGTGCAGAGAAAGGGGCGCATCCCGGAGCCTTCTCGCCTCCACCCCGCTCCCCCGCCCAGGCTCTCGACAGCCCCGGCCCTGGCGGCCTACGCCTGAGCCCCGTGTTCAGCTTCTGCTCCCACCCGGACCCCGCACGACCTCTATAGGTCAGACGGTGGCGCCCGGCCGGCCCACGTGCTCCCCACGGGCCCTCGCGACGCGGCCCGGACGTGGCCCCGGACTGCCTCCAATCCAGAAGAAACTAAGAGGCGGAGTCCCGCTGAGCCCCTGCATTCAAAAGATGAAAAGATATGGGATCACCTTTCGTCAGAGTCCGTGGCCGTTTTGCCGAGGGCCGGGTTGGGGGGTTTTGAGAAAAGATTCTCAAAATCCATGACCCAGACAGGTCCTCCCTTTCGCGAGCCGGAAAGCTACAGACTAACAACCCGAGAGAGTGACAACCCGGACGCGACGAGACGGACCCAGAGCCGCGCCAGGGCCACAGGCTCCGCCCCGCGCAGCCTCACCTGCCCCGCGCATGCGCCGCACCGCCCTCCGCGACTCTGGGCAAGCCAGCTCTCTCCCTGCCTCCTTCGCCTCGGCTCTGCGCAGGCGCCGCCGTGGTTGCCCTTCTGTAAGCTTTTTCGTCCATTACCTCAGATAGTAGAATTTTGTTTATTTTATTTATTTACTTATTTGTTTGTTTATTTATTTATTTAAAGACAGAGTCAAGCTCTGTCGTCCAGGCTGGACTGCAGTGGCGTGATCTTGGTTCACTGCAACCTCCGCCTCCCGGGTTCAAGCAAGTCTCCTGCTTCAGCCTCCTGAGTAGCTGGGATTACAGGTGTCTGCCACCACGCCCAGCTAATTTTTGTATTTTTAGTAGAGACGGGATTTCACCATGTTGGCCAGGATGGTCTCGATCTCTTGATCTCGTGATCCGCCCGCCCCAGCCTTCCAAAGTGCTGGGATTACAGGCGTGAGCCACCGCGCCCGGCCCCAGCCCAGAATTTTTAAAATGAGTTGTTAGGATTCTGCTTTCACCTTGGTGAAAACTCTTCCATCAAAATCACAGTATTCTAAGGGATGGTAGTAACAGCTAACATTTATCTGAGCACTCCACTACTATTCCTTAGAAATAGCGTTTCACATGTTAGCTAACTTAATCCTCACAACAGCCCTGTAGAAGATGTTCTATTACCATTCACATTTTTGAAATGAATAAACAGATGTGTAGTCAGGTAATGTAACTTGTAGGGTCTCTACAATTGAATGGGAATTAAAATGAATACACAAGTAACCTCAAGACAGAAAAGTCCGTTAAAAAGTACCAAATACTAAGAGAATTCAGAAGAGGGAAAAAATTGCATCCAGTTGGGAAGGCTTCTTGAGAAGGGAGTATTTGAGCTGGGTCTTGAGATATTTCCATAGGAAAAGAGGAAGTGGGCATTCCAAGTAGAGAGAATTGTATGAAGGCAGGAAAATAGAGCATGCTGTTGCAGAACAGGAAATTGCTCAGTTTTGCTCAATGTAATGCCATTTAAGGGACCTGTAGAAAGGAAGGCTCAAACCCTAGGTTGGGCCAGTGATAGAGAACCTGACTTGCTTCTGTAAGTGAAGGGAGTGTTTGATTCTTGGCATGAATCAGGATCCCTTTACCGATTAGTGAAGGGAACTATTTGAAGCCAGACATCTTCCCCAGGGAAATTCTACTTTCCCATGTTGTTTATATTGTAGGCCATCACCTATGGAACATGAATCATTACTAAAAATTCAGAGAAAAAATTGAATTAAGGAGATAAAAACTAGAATTACCCCCTCTTTAGCAGGAAGCATTATTATAGAACCCAAATTGTTACCATACACACTTTTTTATATAAAATATCCAACATACAGCAAAAGATAACCAGACACAAATGAAAATTAGATTGGTAGGTAAAAAGCAGCTAAAACATCTGACCTGCAAAGGCATCAGACACTAGCATTTTCAGACAAAGACTATATAAAAGGCTACATATGTTTGTGTTAGATTGATGCCAAAAAAGGCCCCAAATTCTCCAACCTTTCCTGTATCCATGTCCTTTGCAATGTGACTTTGCAGCTCCTCCCATAAAGAGGTAGGATCTATTTCACCTCCTCTTTAATCTGAGTTGATTTTGCCTGATAGAATGACTTGTCTTAGCTAGTAGAATGCAGAAGTGGCCTGCCAATACCAAGCCAAGGCCCCAAGAGGCTTTGTATGTGTCTGCTGTGTCTTATATGGCTACCTTCTTCAGGACAATAAGCTCAGGCTACCCTGCTGACGATAAGGGAGAGGCATGTAGAAGATAAGGCTAATGGAGGACAGCGAAAACACCCAGTCAACAGCTAGCAAAACCCTAAAAGCAAAGCCTCCTAGGCAACATACAGCTGAGCACACACATGATGGAGTCCTGCAGAGAACCGAAGACTCTCAGATGATCCCAGTCCAAATTACTAACCCACATAATTGTGAGCTAAATAAATGGTCCTTGTTTTAAGCCACTAAGTTTTTAAGTAGTTTACTATATAGTAATATCTAACTAATAAAAAAGAAACTATAAAAAGTGTCATAGAGAAATTGGGGAGAAGTAACCAAGTAGAACTTCTAGAAATAAAAAATATAATACTGAAATTTTAAAAAATCAGTGGATGGGGCCGGGCGTGGTGGCTCACACCTGTAATCCCAGCACTTTGGGAGGCCAAGGCCAGTGGATCATGAGGTCAAGAGATAGAGACCATCCTGCCAAGATGGTGAAACCCTGTCTCTAATAAAAATACAAAAATTAGCTGGGCGGGTTGGTGCATGCCTGTAGTCCCAGCTACTTGGGAGTCTGAGGCAGGAGAATTGCTTGAACCCGGGAGGCAGAGGTTGCAGTGAGCTGAAATTGCGCCACTGCACTCCAGCCTGGGAGACAGAGTGAGACTCCATCTCAAAAAAAAAAAAAAAAAAATCAGTGGATGGTGTGGTCATATTAAAATGTGTTCAAAAATTCCTTAACACTTCTCCCTGCAAAAGTTGGAGATTTAGTCCCCTCTTCTTTAATGTGGATAGGATTTACTTATTTATTTCTAACAAATACAATGTGGCAAAAGTGATGATGCATGATTTCTGAGGTCATAAGAAGACATTGTAGTTTCTGCCTTATTCTCTTGAATCATCTGCATGAAGGGAAGTCAGTCACCATGTCATGAATCACTCAGGCAGCCTGTGGAGAGCCAGCCATGTGGGTGAGGTACCTTGGAAACAGATCTCCCAGCACTAAGCAAGCCAGAAGACATCTCGACAGCAATCCCATGAGAAACTGTGGGACAGAACCACCCAGCTAAACAGCTCGCAGATTCATGACCCACAGAGGATATAAGAAGATCAATGTTGGGCCAGGTGTGGTGGCTCACGCCTGTAATCCCAGCACTTTGGGAGTCTGAGGCAGGTGGATCACCTCAAGTCAGGAGTTTGAGACCAGCCTGGCCAACATGGTGAAACCCCGTCTCTACTAAAAATACAGAATTAGCTGGGCGTGGTGGCGCATGCCTGTAGTCCCAGTTACTTGGGAGGCTGAGGCACGAGAATCGCTTGAACCCAGGAGGCGGAGTTTGCAGTAAGCCGAGATCGCGCCATTGCACTCCAGCCTGGGCAAGAAGAGCAAAACTTCATCTCAAAAAATAATAATAATAATAAAGAAGATCAATGTTTGTTTTTTTAACCACAAAGTTTTAGGCCAATTTGCTGTCCTCTATAGCAATAGAAAAGTGAAATTCCCTATTATTATAAAGCAGATGGCCTAAACATAAAATTATCATATGACCCAGCAATTCCACTCGTAGGTATATACCCAAAGGAATTGAAAACAGGGACTGAAACATATATTTGTACATTCATGTTAATTGCAGCATTATTCACAATAGCCAAAAGGTAGAAACAAACCGAGTGTCCATCCACTGATTAATGGATAAAATGTGATATACACATAGGATATTATTTATCCATAAAAAGGAATGATGCTCTGATACATGCGGTCAGAACTGAATTTTGTATACTAGCTGAACTTTGAAAACTGTATGCTAAGTTAAATAGGCCAGGCACAAAAGGACAAATATTGTATGATTCCACTTACATGAAATATCTACAATAGGGAATTGTATAGAGACAGACAGTAGATTAGAGGTTACCAGGGACTGAGAGAGGGTGAAACAGGGAATTGTTGCTTAAAAGTGACAGAATTTCTGTTTGAGGTGATGGGAAAGTTTGGAAATACATAATGGTGATGGTTGCACAACAATGTGAATGTAACTAATGCCAATGAATTATACACTTAAAAATGGCTGGTCAGACACAGTTGCTCACTCCTGTAATCCCAGCACTTTGGGAGGCCAAGGCAGGTGGATCATCTGAGGTCAGGAGTTTGAGACCAGCCTGACCAACATGGTGAAACCTCGTCTCTACTAACAATCCAAAAATTAGCCAGGCGTGGTGGCAGGCACCTGTAATCCCAGCTACTCGGGAGGCTGAGGCAGGAGAATCGCTTAAACCCGAGAGGCAGAGGTTGTAGTGAGCCGAGATGATGCCATTGCGCTCCAGCCTGGGCAACAGAGTGAGACTCCGTCTCAAAAAAAAAAAAAAAGTTGAAATGGCAAATTTTATATTATATTTCTTTTACCAAAATAAAATAAAGCAGCTGGCATGTTAAAATGGTGAAATGGCCTGTGATAACTCAGCTCCAGTATGAGCTAGATATAATACCTTATGAGTATGTGCTATAAATCAGCAATCACCAATACATGGTGCTGTTTCTCCCATAGCCAGTATACACAGGGTCTGGGAATCAAGGCTTCCAAGTGGGAGTAGATCCTCTCTGTATTATTCCTAGTGATGCCCTAGAATAATGTTTGCTTCCTATCTCCACAACTTTGGGCTCTGCTGGTTTAGAGCAGACTTTTTCAACCGTAACATTATTGTCATTTCGGCCTGGATAATTGGGGACAGTCTTGCGCGTTGTAGGAAGCTTGGCAGCATCCCTGGCCTCTGCCGCTAGATGTCAGTAGCAGCTGTTCCCCAGTTGTGGCAACCCAAAATGTCTCCAGACATTGCCAAATGTCCTCTGGCGGGAGCAAAATCGTCCTCACTTGAGAACCACCGGTGTAGCGTTAATCCCAAAAGTAGGAATGTTTGCATCAAGGGGCGTGACAATGAGTCCATTAAACTTGAGGTTGAGACTGCCGTTTGGCCACCTTAGGCTCCTCATGCCAGTGAATTAACAGGTAAAGAAGGGGCTTACTGTATTGGCAGGGGTGATTAATCCTAACTATCAAGTTATCCTGACTACATAATGATGTTAAGGAAGAGTATGTCTAGGATGCAGCTGATTTCCTGGGCGGGAGACTAAGTAATCCTATGCTCTATGATTAAAGTTAATAGAAAACACCACCACCACAGGCAGCACTGAAAGTGCCCCAAACCCTTCAGGCATGAAGGTTTGGGTTATCCACCTGTTATCAGGAGGGCACTTGAGTGTAAGTTGTGGTGGTCCTTGGTGTTTTCAACAAAGAATTAGACAAAACGCACAAAGTAACAAAGGAATGAAACACAGGGACAAAGCAGCAAAAGCAGGAATGTATTAAAGCGAGAAAGCACTCCACAGGGTGGGAATGGGCCAGAGCAAGCAGCTCAAGGGCCCAGTTGCAAAGTTTTCTGGGTTTTAAGTACTCCTTTTGAGGTGCCTATAGATGAAGGATTTGGTCTCTGGCTAATTAAAGGCTGAGGTGAATTGGTGCCCTATGTAGATGAAGCGATGGGCCCTGCCAGGCCCTCGGCCAATCCAGGGCACTTTCCTTTTCCATCTGAGATGTGGTAGATGGGGGAGAGTTGTAGGGAGAGTAGCCTTTGATCCTTTGCTACTCTGGTGTGAGGAGATGGGAAGGGGGGGTTCCTTTTGGTTCAGCTTTAGGATATTTATAGTAATTGGCCTTAGGATCCCTTCCCCCAGACCCAGGTGTTTTCCTTTTGATCCAGCTTTGGGAAGTCAGCGTGAATTGGCCTCAGATTCCCTGCCCCCAGACCTTGGTGTTTTTCCTTGATTCAGCACGAATTGGCCTTAAGTTCCCTGCCTCCAGACCCTATTCTCCTGCCTCACACCCAGCAAGGAGTCAAGACCAGCTTGGGAGAGCAAAGAGAACATGGCAAAGAGTAGGAGCAGAAAGTAGTTGTACAAATATCAGCTGCGACTGATACAGGAGCTTAAAAGAAATTGTTTAGCCTGTTAGTGAGGGTAAGAGAGTCCTCAGTAAGGTTTCCCTTTTAATAAAAAAGCAGCTCCAAAATCATTTCTAACAAAGAGCAGCCTGAAAAATCAAGCAGCAGACATAGAAAAGCAAGCTAGAACCTTGCAGAGGTAAATGCTGGCAGCTGTGCCAGTAGAAAAGGGCTACCTAGGAGCCAGGCATATCCAACATGGAGGCTCCATCTTCCCTTTTCTTTGTCACCACATGTACAGTCAGGGAACAGGCAACATGGCACCAGCCAGGTAGCAAACCTATCTGCATAATAAAAGATTAGGGTGGGGTTGCTAGCTTCTTCAAGCACCATGTAAATGGTGCACCTGGTCCAACCAATCTTTGCACCCTATGTAAATCAGATACCAGCTCCTCAAGCTCATCTATAAAACCACCCACATCTCTCCCTGAACCTGGAAATGTTGGGGACCCCTTCCTCTGCATGAGGCAGCTTTTCTCTTTCTTTCCCCTATTAAACTTCTGCTCTTAAACTCCGTCCTTGTGTGTCCGAATCCTCGATTTCCTTGGCATGAGACAATGAACGTAAGGAATTACCCCAGACGAATGATGCTGCTTCCCAACTACATGACCAGTAGCAAAAATGATTGCAATATTTATGAATATATCATTCTTAATTTGATATAAATTTGTGGAAATATGTGTGTGGAATTACACACACATAGACACACACACACATATATTTAAAATTTTCCGTTCTACTATTCCCCTACCATCTAACACAAAATATGTTAATAGTAGTTAACTTTATATCTCTATTTAAGTTATAGGATATAAAAGGAGGCATGTGACTGAGCTAAAAGAAGAATTCAAAGAAGAATGAACATCACCCAAAAGTGAAAAAGGGACTTTTTATCCTTTCTTGGGAAAATGGGTAGCATGTTTTTGGTTGAATGGGGGATTGTTGCATCATGTTAGGCAGAGGCATGACTTTGCTATTGCTTTTATCTGAAAACTAAATATGGGTTAAAGAGATATTTATAGGTACCTAGTTAAAAAGTGTATACTTGGGCCAGGCGCAGTGGCTCATGCCTGTAATCCCAGCACTTTGGGAGGCCGAGGTGGGCGAATCACGAGGTCGGGAGATGGAGACTATCCTGGCCAACATGGTGAAACCCCATCTCTGCTGAAATACAAAAAATTAGCCAGGCTTGGTGGCAGGCTCCTGTAGTCCCAGCTACTCAAGAAGCTGAGGCAGGGGAATCGCTTAAACCCGGGAGGCAGAGGTTGCAGTGAGCCGATATCGCACTACTGCACTCCAGCCTGGTGACAGAGCAAGACTCTGTCTCAAAAAAAAAATAAGTGTATACTCGATGATTTTGTAATATGTCATCTTAGTGTATACTTGGTGATTTTGTAACATGTCATCTTAGGTAGGCTAACCCATGTTTTCCAGGATTCTTATCCTGCATATTTCTAGTTAGGGTGGACCACAAGATAGATTTTGCATAAAATTTGGGAGGTGGAAGTAAAACAACAGCCATATTGCTTTTTACATTCAGGAGGTCAGTGAAGGGGCAGAAGATGCTATTGCAACTCATGCACATTGTTGTTTACTGGTTTACCTTGTTGATATGGGACAACAACAAGACCTGATATAACTCACCCCAGATCCTCCTTCAGATGTTCTAAATTCTGAGCCAAGCATGTCTTTAGTTCCACAATAAAGGGCTCAAGAGTCTCCTGCACAACACCTACGTCATTAAAGTAGAGCAGATTAATACAGGTTCTGGGTTTATGCTCAGGGATTCTAGATTGTCTTCATTCTCCCCCACTTTACATCCAACTTCCCTTCCTGAATATGTGCCTTGCAGGTCTTAAAAGTCTTTTAGACAAGGTCTTGCTTCATCAGTGGCACAATTATAGCTCACTGCACTCCCATGGGGTCTCACTGTGTTGCCCAGACTGGTTTCAAACTCCTGGCCTCAGCAATCCTCCTACTTCACCCTCCCAAAGTACTGGGATTATAGGCATAAGCTGCTGTGCCTGGCCCCACCTTGCAGCTCTGAAGCTCCAATATCAGACAAGAGCTTTACAGACTGTTTTAAACAGCTCCCACAATTGCATAAGGTCAAATCCCTGTAAATCTAGCTAGCTATCATCTGTCATCTATCTATTTATTTATCTTCTAGTGATTCTGATTATCCAATTAGACTTTGAGTAATAAGATGGCTTTAATAGAGTAGACAGGGTTTAAAAGAAAATTAGTGAACTGGAAGATAAGTCAGAAGAAATTATCCAGAGTACATCATAGAGAGACTGCCACCCAAAAAAGGGAAGTTGCAAAAGAGATTATTATAAAAACATAAATAATAGATTTAAATGTCTAACATATAACTAATAATAAGAAGAGAAGAAAAAAAGAAAGAGGAGGAGGACATATTTGAAAAGAAAAGGCTGGCCAGGTGTGGTGGTTCATGTCTATATTCCCAGCACTTTGGGAGGCCAAGGCAGGTGGGTCTCTTGAGGTCAGGAGTTCAAGACCAGCCTGGCCAACATGGTGAAACCCTGTCTCTGCTAAAAATACGCAATAGCCAGGCATGGTGGCCCACACCTGTAATCCCAGCTACTTGGGAGGCTGAGGCAGGAGAATCACTTGAACCCAGGAGGCGGAGGTTGCAGTGAGCCAAGATTGTGCCACTGCACTCCAGCCTGGGTGACAGAGTGAGACTCTGTCTCAAAAAAAATAGAAAAGAAAAAAGAAAAGAAAAGGAAAGAAAAGAAAAGACAGACTTTTCCAGATTGTTGAGACTCAGCAATTTACAGATCAAGACATTAAACAAATACTAGGCAGGATAACTAAAAGAAATCCATACTAAGACACACCATACTGAAACTACAGAAAAGCAGAGAAAATATGTAAAATAGCCACAGAAAAGTTTTAAAAGTTTACCTTCAGAATAATGACAATTAGACTGCCAGCTGTCTTCACAGCTGCAACAAGGGAATCCAGAAGACAATAAAATTATATCTTCAAGAAATTGAAAGAAAATAAAACTTCTGAACTAGGATTCTATACCTTGAAACAATATTATTCAAAAATGGAGGTGAGCTATAAGATATATTTAGGAAAACAAAAACAGAGAGGTCACTATGAGCAAATTATTTAGGAGATTCTGAATAAATTTAGAAATTAGAAAGAATGAATTTGATAGCAGCAAATCTCAGGTGCAGGTTTGAGTTATAAGAAAAAAATGGACAATGAAGAAACTGATCATTCTAAGTAAATATTTAGTGAATAGAACAATATTACTAAGGTATTTGGTAGTTAAAGTTTATATATGATGGGATTTCTGGTTCTAGGTAACATAGTAAAAGCACATTATAGTCCCTGAATATAGGTTTACCTAGATAGGATGCATGGAATTGCTTGAAGACTCTAGAAAGTAATTAACGCAGGCAGATTGGTGAAGAAGATGACAATTCAAAGTACCACTGAAATAGCGTTAAGTTTTTAATTTTCTTTTTTCTGTGGTCCTCCTGCCACTAAGCCCAGACATAGGTACAATTGCAAATGTATGCAGAAGTGGGGGTAACTGAAGCTCAAGCTTTCTGGTTGGACAACCAAAAAATAAAGCTCCAGGGACCTGAAAAATTTCTAGGAGACCATAATGAAGAAGGGGCCTAGAAAAATGACATCATAAATTTCTGAACCCCCGGGCTTACCATATAGTTGCCCATGCATGGATCTGATCCTAATTGGCATGCCAAAGACTTTTGAGAGTTGAATAGACATAATTCATCCATGTCCTGACTGGTCCCTGGTAGTACAGATCTAAGATTCAAATAACATTGCAAAGGCATCCAGTTGAACAGGCACTGGAATCGCAGTGGGTTAGAAATCGAGGCCTGAACCTAACCGGGTCTATTACCAATAAAAACAAAAACATAAACATTCTGCATAAGATTTAACTAAGATCCAGAGGTTTTATAGCATATTATTATTCAGAATCTCCAGGATACAATTCAAACTTATTTGGCATACAAAGAACCAGGAAAATCTCAAATTGCCTGGGAAAAGACAATCAACAAATGCCAAAGCTGTGATGACTTATATATTGGAATTATCTGACAGACTTTGAAACAGCTTTTTATAAAAACGCTACACTAAATGCCCTTGAAACAAATGGAAAAAGTAGAGCATCTCAGTAAAAAAAGAGAAGACATAAAGAAGAACCAAATGGAATTTTGAGAACTGAAAAATATAAAAACTAAAATTAAAAACTCAATGAATATTCAAAGACACAATAAGTAAATCAAATATGGAATATCCCAAAATGTTAAAGCAGAAAAGAAAAAAATAGAAGAGCAACAAGAGAATGAATAGAAAAAATGTTAAAGATAGACTTAAAATCAAACATATTAATAGGTACATTGGATGCAAGTGGGATAAATTTACCAAATAAAACAAAGAGATTGTCAGAATGGATAAATATGATCCAGCTGTGTATTCTCCACAAGAAACTCATTTTATTTTATTTTATTTTATTATTTATTTTTTTGAGATGGAGTTTCGCTCCTGTCACCCAGGCTGGAGTGCAGTGGCACAATTGCAGCTCACTGCAACCTCCACCTCTCAACTTCAAGGGATTCTCCTGCTTCAGCCTCCTGAGTAGCTGGGATTACAGGCGCACTCCGCCATGCCTGGCTAATTTTGGTATTTTTAGTAGAGATGAGGTTTCACAATATTAGCCACGCTGGTCTCGAACTCCTGAGCTCAAGTGATCCTCCCACCTCAGCTTCCCAAAGTGCTGGGATTGCAGGTGTGAGCCACCACCCCTGGCAAGAAACTCACTTTAAACATGATATGGATAGGTTAAAAGTAAAGGTTGGTAAAATACATACTAAGAAACACTAAACCAAAGAAAGCCAAAGTGACTGTATTAACATCAAACAAAGTGGACCTTAGAGTAAAAAATTAGCAGAGATAAATATAGATGTTGTGTAATTACAAAAAGGCAAATTCACCATAAAGTCATAATAGTCCTAAATAGGTATGCACAAATATACAAAGCACATGGAAAATTCACCAAGATAAACCATAAACTGGGTTATAAAATAAACTTTAACAAATGTAATAGTACTGAAATAATAGAGAGATATTTGCTAACCATAATGGAATTGAATAAGAAATCAATAATAAATAATAACAACAACAACAACGAAACCTCCAAATACTTGGAAATTAAACAACATACCTCTAAAAATTCCATAGGTCAAAGGAGGATTCACGAAGTAAATTAGAAAATATCTTGAACAGAAGCTGGGTCCAGTGGCTCACACCTGCAATCCCAGCACTTTGGGAGGCTGAGGCGGGTGGATCACTTGAGGTCAGGAGTTCGAGACCAGCTTGGCCAGTATGGTGAAACCCCGTCTTTACCAAAAATTAGCTGGGTGTGGTGGCACGCACCTGTAATCCTAGCTACTCGGGAGGCTGAGGAAGGAGAATTGCTTGAACCAGAGAGGAAGAGGTTGCAGTGAGCCGAGATTGCGCCACTGCACTCCAGCCTGGGTGAAAGAGCAAGACTCCGTCTCAGAAAAAAAAAAAAAAAGAAAGAAAGAAAATATTTTGAGCTGAATGAATGTGAAAATGCAACATAGCAAAATTGTGAGATACGGCCAAAGCAGTGTTTATAGGAATTTTAGAGCTCTAAATACTTAAAGATCTCAAATAAATAAACTTCTACCTTCAGAAATTAGAAAAAACAAGCATAAAGAATGATATATTAAAGATAAAGGCAGAAATCAACGACAGATAAGAGCAGAAAAACAATAAAGTTAAACCAAAATCTAATTATTTGAAAAGATAATTGATAATCTCTAGCAAAACTGAAAAGAAAAAGGAGAAAAGATACAAATTACCAATCAGACATGAAAGAGGATATTTCAGTACAGACTCCACCGATAATTAAAAAAAAAAAAAAGTAAGTCAATTTTATGAAACCCTCTTAGATTAAAAGCCAAATCCTCACAAACCACAAACCATGTAAACCTATCTAAGATAAAGTACACAATCTAACAGAACAATAACTATTGAAGAAATTAAATTCATAGCTTAAAACCTTCTAAAATAAGAAATCTCAAGCCCCAGATGGTTTTTCTGGAGAATTCTACCAAACATTTAAGGAAGAAATACCAGTTTTATACGATCTCATGCAGAAAATAGAAAAAAAAGGAACACTTCCCAAATTATTTTATTAGGCATGCATTAATCCAATTCCAAAAACAGTCAAAAACAAAGAAAGAAAACTGCAGACCAATGTCCCTCCTGAACATAGATTTTAAAATCCTTAACTAAATGTTAAAAATCAAATCCAACAATATAAAAAGAATAATATGCAACAACTAAGTGGAGTTCATATCAGAAATATAAGGTGGTTTGTTATTTGCAAATCATTCAGTGCAATCCAACATGTTATGAGTCAAAACAAGAAAAACTATATGATCTTATCAACTGATGCAGAAAATTATTTGACAATATCCAACATCAATTCAGCAAATTAGGCATAGATAGATTTCCTTAACAGAAAGATTTCCTTAATAGACAAACCTTAATAAATGTCATAGAATTGAAATAATATAAAGTATGTTCTCTAACTATGGTGGAATTAAAAAAGAAATCAATAATAAATAACAAAAAACCTCAAAAACCAAAAAATAGATAGATATCCTCCATCTGATAAGGGCATGTCAAAAACTATGGCTACTAGCATACTTCATATGATTGAATGCTTTCCCTCTAAGATTTTGAAAAAGCAAGAGATATAAAAACTGAAAAAATGGCAATTTTTAACATAAAAAATAAATGAAGAAAGTCATTTTTCTGAGTGAAAAAAGCCTTACACAAAACAGCATTTATTCTATTTATAAATCACACCATGTTTTAAATCAGGCAAAACTAATTTACAGTGAAAAAAGTCAGAGGAATGGTTGCCTCTGGATGCAGATGAGGATTGAATGGGCAGGGGCGGAGGGAAATTTCTAGGGTATGGTCATGTTTTATGTTTTCATAAGGATTTGGGTGACACAGGTGTATGTATTTCCTGCATTTTTCAGAACTCATCAAATTGTTTTCTCAAGATTCTGCACCTCACTGTATGTAAAATTTACCTTAAAATGGTACTGCAAAAATATTACATTCTAATTAATGATTTGTATGCTGAAGTGTTTAGAAGGTGCTATAGACTGAATGTTTGTGTTCCTCCCAAATTTATGTTGAAAATTTGAAATTTTGAAATTCAGTATGTTGAAACGTAATCCCCAATGTGATGGTATTTGAAGATGAGGCCTCTGGGTGGTGATTAGGTCATGAGGTTGGAGCCCTCTTGAATGAGATTAGTGCTCTTATAAAAGAGAACCCAGAGGGCTCCCTTGTCGATTCCACCACGTGAAGACACAATGAGAAGACAGCCATCTGTGAATCAGGAAGCTGGCCAAATCTTCTGGCACCTTGATCTTGGACTTTCTGACCTCAAGAACTGTGAGAAATAAATTTCTGTTGTTTATAAACCACCAGTCTATGATAATTTGTTATGGTGGCCCAAACAGACTAAAACCAGTGAAGTCTGCAACTTACTTTGAAATGTGTCTAAAGACAAAATCAACTGATGGATGGATAAAGGAAAGAATAGATAGCTAATAGTGTAATAAATATGGTAAAATGTTAACAAAGTAACAAGTAACAGAGAAAATTGGGAGAAACCTCTGGAGATTCCATGGCAATGGTGGAGTTTGTGGGACTAGGTGCTGTTTTAAACTGACGTCTGTGGGTTGGTGTCTTAGTATGTTTTGTGCTGCTGTAACAGAATACCTGAGACTAGTTGACTTAGAAACAACAAAAATGTATTCCTCACAGTTCTAGAGGCTGGGAAGTCCAAGATCAAGGCACTGCCATGTGGCCTGGTGAGGGCCTTCCTGTTGTGTCCCCACTGGTGGAAGATGGAAGGGCAAGAAAGGGAAGAGCACCATGTCTTCACATGGTAGAACAGCAGAAGAGGGAGAAACAACTCCTGCAATCCGTTTTTATGGCAGCATGAATCCATTCATGAGGGCAAACCCCTCATGACCTCTGCACCTCCCATTAGGCCCCACTTCCCAATACTGTTGCATTGAGGATTAAGTCCCCAACACATGAATTTTGGGGGACACACTCAAACCATAACAGTTGGTGTCTTGGGCCTGGGGCAGGAAGCAGCTTGGGAAAGTTGTGAGAGGATAAATTAGAAAAGAAACAGTTCCAATTGTGCCCTTGTTTCCCTCACCACTGCCTTGGACAGACAGTGACCCACATTTTATATTGGTGTCCTCCAGGCTAAAATCAGGGTAGTACAGAGCCTTGAGCTTGTGAAATGCTGGAAAAACAATGAAAAAAAAAAAAAAAGACTCATCAGACAGAAACTAAGAGAAAGGTTTTATAGCTATATGAATATTTAAAAAAAGATTTAAAAGACTTTAGGAAAAACAGCATCACTAGAAATGGAGAAAGTTACTAAATAACTTACTAGGAAGGGAAAACAACTTTAGACACTTTTGTACGATATCCTTGTAATAAATGAAGAATATGTGATATAACTATAAAAGAAGTGGAGAAATACATCATTGTGAGGGATTTAAATTACTTTACTTGATTGTTTTATCAAACAGATGAAGAAAAATCAGCAAGGATATAGAAAATAAGAACTTTACAATGAATAATCTTGACCCACTGGACATATATAGAGTTCTGCATTTAACAATGAGAGAATTTACATTTTTAAAGCACAAATGGAACATTTACAAAAATGAATCTTATACACAAACCCTCAAAATTGTAAAGAATAGGTGTTATACAGACCGTAATTTATGACCTCATGGCAGTTAAGCTAGAAGTTAAAAACACTGCTAAGTAACTCATGGGTTAAAGAGTAAATTATAATAAAAATTATAAAATAACTGAATGAAAATAAAAATACCACATGTTAAAACTTATAGGATTCAGCAAAAGCAGTTCTTCAAGAGAAATTTATAGACATAAATACTTATAATAGAAAAGATACATCAAAATTAATGAATGAAGAAGTTAAAAATAAAATAATAACCAAAAAAGAAAGCAGGAATAAAGATATAATATGATTGAGTGAAAATTGATGAAACAGAGACAATAAAAATAAGAGTAAAAAATTATGACCTATGGTAAAAAGTGAATTCTTAAGGAAAAAAATCAATGAATCACTTATATGAGAATTTTTTTCAACCAAACTTGGGAGTATCGGAGGGGTGCAGAAACCGGCGTATACAAAGGACCCACTTTTCATATAATAGAGTTGCCAAGGCCGAGTATGCGTGGATTTTGGTATATGCAGGGGTCTTGGTAACAATCCCCTATGTATGCTGAGGGATGACTGTCTATAAAATCCCCAGATATCATCCTAAATGGGAAAACTTTATAGTTATCTCCTTGAACATTGGGAAACAAGACCAGTATATCCAATATAACCACTTCTATTTAACACAGGATTGAATGTCCTAGTGCTGGAGATCCTAGATAGGGCAGAAAAAGAAACTGGGGTCTAAGGATTGGAAAGGAAGAAATAAAACACTAGGTATGTTGTAACTTGTTATGCAGCAACAGAAAACTAATACAAATACCAAATGCTTAGGAATAAATCTATAAAAGATGCAAGATATTTATATAAATGAAAGACATATAGGAAAAATTTCAACATTGTATTAAGAGATATGAGTCCTAAATAAATGGAGAGATATTACATATTCATAAAATGAAAGACACAACTAAGCAATTGTCAGTTCTTTCAAAATTGGTCTATCAATTCAAGGCAATGCTAATAAAAATCTCAAGTTTTCTTTATGGAACTTGATAACTCTAAAAGTTGTATCAAATTATAAATTCTAAATGACTACTTCTAAACTCTATATTAAAACTTAAGGCCGTGTGTGGTGGCTCAATCCTGTATTGCTAGTACTTTGGAAGGCTGAGGCTGGAGGATTGCTTGAGGCCAGGAGTTCAAGACCAGCCTGGGCAACACAGCGAGCCCCTGTCTCTACAAAAATAAAGACATAGGAAAAAATTACAAAATTGTATTAAGAGAAATGAGTCCTAAATAACACAGCGAGACCCTGTCTTTACAAAAATACAAATAAATTAGCCAGCCTGGGCACATAGTAAGACCTCGCCTCTACAAAAAATAAGCCAGATGTGATAGAGTGTACCAGTGGTCCCAGCTACTTGGGGCAGTTGGGGGGTGTGGACAGCGGGTGATGGCGGTGGCTGAGATGGAAGGCTGCAGTTCTAGTTCTTGTATTATCTAGTGTGGTATCTGTGATACATACACTCCTCCTCATCTGAGGCAATTAAAGACAAGGTGTCACAGATCACTAAGCACTATAATTGTGCCACTGCACTCCAGCACATCTGGATGTACTGAGGTCATAACAAGGCTTGATGAGGCACATCTCACACGTGCACATGAAAATCTAATCATCATGCTTATGAGCTGCAAAAGAATTGGAGGCAACATTTTAAAAGTACTTTTTCAGGCCGGGTGCTGTGGTTCACACTTGTAATCCCAGCACTTTGGAAGGCCCAAGCGGGCGGATCATCTGAGGTCATGAGTTAGAGACCAGCCTGGCCAACATGGTGAAACCCCGTCTCTACAAAATACAAAAATTAGCTGGGTGTGGTGGTGCACACCTGTAGGCCCAGCTACTCGGGAGGCTGAGACAGGAGAATCACTTGAGCTCAGGAGGTGGAGGTTGCAGCGAGCCGAGATCATGCCACTGCACTCCACCTGGGTAAGAGAGTGAGACTCTGTTTTAAAATAAAATAAAAGTACTTTTTCAAAGACATGGCTACTGTTCAGATGCTTGTATTTTTAGGGTGTGTGTGTGTGTGTTAAAAACTTTCCAGTGACTAACACAAGTATTCATTTGTAAACTCAATGTGTACTGTACAGGGAATTATTCCTGCCAATTTAATTCTAACTCTAAGCCCCTATTCTGGTAGGTAGACAGAAAACAGTTGTAACTGGGGCTCCCTCCCCCTGCCTAGGGCCACATATCCATTTAGGGTTTGTATAAGCTACCAGGAAGGATGGGGAAAAGGCCCCCTAATCTTCCAGCTAGGATGATCACCTAGGAGACCGTTTTTGTCCCAAGTCTGACCAGTCTCCGAATGTCTAGTGGTTCAATATTGGGAGCCTTGGTATACCAGGGCTTATTCTTACCATCTGGGACAAAACACGGGCAATAAAAGGAATTTTTCTTAATACTAAATGTAAAGGAATTCAAAGTAAAGTAATTGGCTTTTTAAAGTATATCCTTGGCCAGGCGCGGTGGCTCATGCCTGTAATCCCAGCACTTTGGAAGGCCGAGGCGGATGAATCACTCAAGGTCAGGAGATAGAGACCAGCCTGACCAACATGGCAGAAACCACCGTCTCTATGAAAAATACGAAAATTAGCGGGCATGATGGTGCGTGCCTGTAATGCTAGCTACTACTCGAGAGGCTAAGGCATGAGAATTGCTTGAACCCAGAAGGCGGAGGTTGCAGTGAGCCGAGATCGTGCCACTGCACTCCAGCCGGTGAAGTGAAACTCTGTCTCAAAAAAAAAACAAAAAACAAAAACAAAAACCAACGAAACAAAAATAATGATATCCTTCCTACTTTCTTGATGTTAAAATGTCTTTTATGAAATAACCGTAAGATGTTTAATATGTTTAATTTATTTAGCAAAATAAAGTGTTGGTACCTTTATGTCCGTTACAATTTTTGTGTGCATAGGGGGTGGGGAAGGTTGACAAAGATAAAAAAACCTGGACATTAAAGTGGTGAAAACCAATTTTATTCAGTAATTACTAACAGTAGGGGAAAGAGCAGCGTTCCATTTCAATGCAGAGATAATTGAGCAGCTTAAAGAGAGAATAAGGGAGGGGAAAGAGCCGGAATACATGCAAAACATTTCAAAGTCTGTCAGTATAAAAGTGATTAGATCAGCTGCGTCAGCTAGCTGGCGATTATCACTGAAGTCAGGATTCTACCCTCCCACCAAGAATGGGAGATAGCAACCTTCCAGATGATTAAATTTCAAAAGAATGGCTTTCAGGTCCTTAAAAAAGATACTCCTGAATTGTAGGAAAGAACACATACGTGTCAAGGGGACAGAGGAAGGACTCACAATTGTAAGCTCTTTGTTTGTAAATGCTCCAAGAAAGGGGGTCAAGGGCCTATGGCCAGGTGGGCAGTGTTGAGTTTTCTCTGGGAGACATTTAACCGAGAGGCCCGGGGAGAGATCTGCGGTCATCCTACGAACACGACCTTATGCTGCTACAAGCCTCGCTATAGTTTGGTGGTCTCTTTTTGCTGAGGTTTGGACAAGGTCATTACGTGACAAGAGTTCTGCAGTTCTCATGATCCATATGTCATTATTAGGTAAAATCTGTTAGGTTTAAAATTAATTAGTGTAATCTCTTTGATACCTACATTGCTCCTTAACTGAGGCAATTAAAGACGAGGTGTCACAGATCTCTAAGCACTTCTAGATTCTAAAAACCCATAGCCTCAAAGGAGCACTGGCCCTCAATGCTCACCCCCACACACCTCCCCTTTCTGTGACCTAGAGAAAAAGACCAAGGCCTGATGACAAATTTTACCATCAAACTTAAGTGGCGCATGCCAACGGTTCGAAAAGGAGGCTTTTCATCCAGAGAGAACTGCACTGTCCTACGCCATCACAAACCAAACACCTTAACGAAGGTTTGAAAGAAATTCTCAGACCTCCAGATACAGGGGACAGGGGAAAACAGAAGTGCAAGAAAGAACAGCAACTGTTTACCACAAGGGCCTTTGGATAACTTCAAGAAAGCAGTTACCCAAATTAGCTACAGAAAGGCCTAAATTAACTAAAACAGTTACGATAAAACCGAAGTCCTGAGATTTTAATGTAACTCCAAATGTTAACATAGTTTCTTCATAGTACCTTCATAGTACCTTTTGAAAGCTCCCTACAAATTTATTATGGTATGGCTATAAGTACAGGTCCTGTCACTGGCTGCGTTCAACTGAAAAAAAAAAAAATAGTGCGACCACAGGTCCTGTCACTGGCTGTATTCAACTTTAAAAAAAAAAAGGGCGACTTTTTTTTTTTTTTTTTTTTTAAGACGGAGTTTCGCTTTTGTTGCCCAGGCTGGAGCGCAATGACTCGACCTCGGCTCACCGCAACTTCCGCCTCCCGGGTTCAGGCGATTCTCTTGCCTCAGCTTCCCGATTAGCTAGGATTACAGGCATGGGCTACCACGCCTGGCTAATTTTTATTTTTAGTAGAGACTGGGTTTCTCCATGTTGGTCAGGCGGGTCTCGAACTCCCGACCTCTAGTGATCTGCCCGCCTCAGCCTCCCAAAGTGCTGGGATTACAGGCGTGAGCCATTACGCCCGGCCTTTATTTTCAATGTATATGTTAATATCAAAAACTTTACATTTCTAATTTAATCCACTCATTGCAATTGTTTTTGAATGCATTCCATTTATGTATTAGTAAAATGTATTATTAAGACAAATTAAGTCAGATATTTGGATTAATCATTGAGTCTATCATTTTAGTAAAAAGCAAGCAACTTTCCTTCAGGACTAATATATTAAATAGGCCAAAACACTGACTTGTCATTTAAAAAATTTTTAAGGTCACTTCATAAGTATAAAAAACTCATGCATGGTCGGGCGCGGTGGCTCACGGCTGTAACCCCAGCACTTTGGGAGACCCAGGAGGGCGGATCACCTGAGGTCAGGAGTTCGAGACCAGCCTGGCCAAAATGGGGAAACCCCATCTCTACTAAAAATACAAAAATTAGCCAGGCGTGGTGGCGCGTGCCTGTAGTTCCAGCTACTCGGGAGGCTGAGGCAGGAAAATTGCTTGAACCCAGGAGGCAGAGGTTGCAGTGAGCCGAGAGCGCGACACTGCACTCCAGCCTGGGCGACAGAGGAGACTCCATCTCAGAAAAAAAAAAAAAAAAAAAAAAGCATGCTTAATAGTATTTATAAAATACTCGCATACATTTTACATGTTAATATTATTACGAAATAAAGTAACGTTTATACAATTATTTCAATAGCTATTCCTATTTAAGTAATAATTGGGTAAATTTAACAGCAAATACAAGAAAAAACTGCATGGCAAGCTATTTTCCTTAAAACATGATTCTGAACACTAAACGTTACAAAAACAGATACTTGCTACAACTGTGAAGGAGAAACTGCATTTCCCTATTATTACAAGAACAAAGGTTTTAACAAAAAAATTTAAGGACTCTACAGCTGCCTTATTCTTTGTTATCCCACCCCCGCCCGCCTCGGCTAACGGTTTTGGGGCCCGTTTGCTTGGTGCGTCTGGAACTCCTCAGGCGGCGGGCGTCTCGCAGGAAAAACCGCGGCCCGTACTGCGCCGGGAGCAGAAGCGCTGGTGGCCCTCGTAGGTCCCGTGGGCTGCCTCCCCCTCCTGCAGACACTCGAGGAGCCATCCGGCCGCGTCTCTCGCCGCCCGGCCCTGCCACTAGGCTGCCGCCTCCGCCGCTGCACACAGAAGGGCGAAGACCCGCCCCTGCAGGTGATTGACGGGCACTCTCCTCCAATGGTCAACGCGCTCGGCCCCGGCGGGCTGGGCAAGGGCCGCGGCTCGCGGAGGAATCTCTCTTGCCCTTTAGTCCCGGGCAAGGTGTTGCGGCCGGCGCCATTTTCTCGAGCCGCCTGTTTCGGGTGCCGCCATGTTGGTGAGGAGAAATCACCGTTACGGCCACTGTCCAAATCCCCGCGTCGCTGCACGCCGCCCGCCCGCTCCCACGCCACAGCCACCGGCGGCGAATAGAGACTAGAGCGGCAGCGCCGGCAGCGCGGGGCCGTTGCCCAGTGTTTGCAGTTAGAGCCCCATCTCTCTGGCGTGGTTGTTAATAGACTGGAAAGTCTGTGTCTGTGTCGCTCACTAGTAACCGTGAGTTTTTACCACTTCGTCACCTGTCGGCGGCGGCCGGGAGCAGGTTCCCGCAGGCGGCGCGGGGGTCTTCCCCGCGCCCCGCCGCCGCCGGCCTCGCAGACCTGCCCTCCAGCCCCGCCCCGTTCTTGACCAAACATGACAGACTCTGAACATGCAGGGCACGACAGGTCGGGAACCCTTCTTGTCTGTCTTTCTGTCGGATGAGAGGAGGGGTCTGGGGCGGCGGGAGCGGGCCGGGGCCGGGCGCCTCCTGCATGACCTAGACGTCTCTGTGTGGCTCCGTCAGTTCCATGACGCGCACCCTTATGTAAACTGCTGGATCGCGGCCGCGGGGGAGGTCGGCCCGGCCGCGCCCGCCTCCCCGAGCCGGGGTCGCTGCTCGCCGGCGCCGGCCCCGCCCCCGGCCGGGCACGTGCGAGCCCCCCGCCCCCGGGCGGGCTCCGTGTGCGCCGGGCGGCTCTCAGCGTCCCGGCTCGGTGCTGAGGTCCTGCTTCTGCCGGTCCAGGTGTCGGTGCTCCCGGCCAGATAGGACCAGCCAGGAATTTTCAGGAATGGGTGTTTTGATATTTGACTGCTTCCCGAGAACCGAGAACACCTCTAAAAAATAAACATTTGGTTTTCAGGGAAGTTTTAAGCAGCACCAAAAGGCCATCTGTTGTATACAGTCTTATCCCTTGGAATTTGAGATGGCAAGTTTCAAGTTTAATATGTTAACACAAAATACTTAGGCTTTGCAGAAACTTAGTTTAGCAGTTTTACCCTAACGGAAAAACTCCATGGATTATTCCGGCTAGCCCAATTTTCTAGATGGTGTGTATCACTTGAATATTGAGATTCTGGTTTTTTATTTTTTGCTCTGTGCCTTAAGAGGCACATTCTTGTTTCCATTCGAATTTGGGGACATTTACAAAGTATACTGTAGCATACTTAAATTTTGGTTATAATTCAAATTTTCATTCGTATATATCTTTAATAATGCGAAAGGGGGGCTTTCATTCATTAAACTTACTGAAACAAAATCCATTGCATCTGATTCTTACTTAGAATATTAATTTGAAAATCTAGAACCTCACAATTACTCCTTTGTGAATAGAAGTAATAAAAAATATACGTTTTACTATAGACTATATACATTGCTGAAGTCTTATCTGTAGTAATGTGATCGGCTTGGTAAAGCATCCTAAACACGTTTTTTAAAACCCAGAAGCAAAAATCACAAACACTGCTGAAATTTGAAATATCTAAATACCTAGCAATCTTGAGAGGGATAAAAATGGTATTTCAACAACTTCAGTATTGTAATAATAAAAGTAGATTCCCAGAGGGCACGTCAATCAAAGTGTAATAATTTTTGGAAAGTAAAATGCACTTTTAAAAATGATAAGCTTGCACTTGGCACATTTTTAATGTTTTTTTTAACGTTATCTTTTGTATTAAAAGGGAAATTCTTAGAATGGGTTGACTAATACCTTGCTCTTGAGGTATGGACAAACCAATGATGGGGTTTTGCTAATGGAGCCTAAAATCCTTTTTTTTTTTTAATATGGAAGAATATCTGTTCCCCTCTCTTAGTGCACAAAGTAACTTCTATATGGAAGTTATGTATTGTACATCATGAAAAAACAATGCCATCAAATTCAAGTATCAGAATAATTTTGCTGGTAAGGAACTGTGATGACAGACCTTTTAAAGAATTTGAAATTTTAAAATACTGGTTTAGAGGTTAGAAAACTTTAAAGAATTATTTGTAAGATATGTTAATAGGTTGGTAGTAGGAGCTAAAGATTAAGATTAGTCTATTTTATTTAAAATTCGGACTAAAAGTATTTTCTAGTGATTTCTGAAACAAAAAGGTTAGCTCCACTTTAACTTAGCCAATTGTTAAGTGGCATCATTGTGCTGAGATGAAGGAGATGGTTTATTTTTTTCATGCTTTTTTTGTCAACCCACATGAAAAACAAAACAAGTACATCAAAAACAAAGTGAACTAGAAGTCAGGAGACATTCTACAAGATCAGATCAATGGTTCTAAACCTTCCCTGGGGAACTTTTTTTCTTTAAAGTATTGGCGCTATTTCTGTTGGTCTGGACCTCAGCCTGGGTTTTAAGAGTTCTAAAAGCTCCCCAGGAAATTCTAATATGTGCCAAATTGAGAACCGCTATACTCGATCAGTGTTTCCCAATGATAGTTAATCATCAGAATCACTTTGGGGAATAAATTTTTGTTCTGCCCAGAGCACCTGAATCAGAATCTCTAGGGTATTTTTCATAGGCTCCCTGGGAAATTCGTAAGAAATTTGGGGAAAAAATGGACTAATCTGCAGGCTTCCAAAATACTGTATCTTTCCATATAATAGCTATTTTATGCTGTTATAAAAGTTTCTGTGAATTAAGTGGAGAAAAATATATGAAACTTGGTATATGGAGCTAGGCTTTGTCTCAAGGATTTTATTTATTTATTTTATTTTTTTGAGACGGAGTCTCGCTCTGTCGCCCAGGCTGGAGTGCAGTGGCGCTGTCTCAGCTCACTGCAAGCTCCACCTCCCGCCTTCACACCATTCTCCTGCCTCAGCCTCCTGAGTAGCTGGGATTACAGGCACCCGCCACCACACCTGGCTAATTTTTTGTATTTTTAGTAGAGACCACGTTTCATCATGTTGGACAGGCTGGTCTTGAACTCCTGACCTCAAGTGATCCACCAGCCTTGGCCTCCCAAAGTTTTGGGATTACAGGCGTGAGCCACTGTGCCCAGCCAAGGATATTCTTTTTATAACATTTTCAAAAATTAAGGCATATTGTGTATGCAGGAAAAAAAATGAAGCCTATGATTTATATTTACAATTGCTTTGATTTTATACAAATTAAAATATTACTGTTTATGAGAATGAGATTCTAAATGTAAATGGAATTCACAGAATGCATAATTTTTTTCTCGTTTAAAGAAATAGTCTCGCTATATGCCTAGGCTGGTCTTGAACTCCTGGGCTCCAGCCATCCTCCCATTTCAGCCTCCCTGAGTGTTGGGATTACAGGCGTGAGCCACCATGCCTGGCCTTGTACATGTTATATAGTGAACATTTTGCACAAGATTGTTTGCCAAATGAATAATTTAAAAAAATCCATTTAGTGTACTTTCCTTTAAATATTTTCACACCTGGAGTTCAAACATTGTATTTTATAAGATGCTATTAATATAAAAATACTTGTAATTCTACTTGTGGCTATGTAGAATGTAGTAGAGGACTTTTGCATCAGCCCAGAGCCTAGTTTCTAAAGGCCTTTAGAAATATATAATAGACATAGAGGGGAAAGAGTTGGGGGAAATCAGAGGGAGGTATAATTCTGGTCTCTCGTCGTTCAGTTCTTTTTCATTCAGTTCTCTCAGGCACGACTCCAGCCGCTCAGTTTCATATTTCAACTGGATGTTGACCCAGTTAAAACAATTCACAACTCCTGAAGACGAAATACTATGAGTCCCTGCTTTGGACACATCTGTAGTAGAGTAGGAAAAGATAAATATAACCCAAGTAATTGTTACAGAATTTTCTGAAATATACTAATGGTAAAAGGTTTTGTAGGGCTTGTACTGGGGAAAAAGATAATTTTTTAGCATGAACCTTTTAAGAGCTTGTGAGTCTCAAAGAGTCTTTAATTGATAGGTGATATGGATAATACTCCCCTTTGGGAGGAGGTTTATAATACATAAACAACCTCCCCACCCTTCCCTCGCAGCTTTCTGTCCTGTACTACAAGAACAACAAAACTCCAACTAGTCAGAATTGCAAGTGGTTTATGGCCCCCCATATAGATTGAAAACTTGCTAAGAGACTGCACTGGAGAACCTGAAAGGATGAGGATGGAAAAGATGATTATACTTTTCATTTGCAACAGGGCTTTCATTTGATTCTCACATTAATCCCATGTGGTAGTTAATTAAGGTAGCATTACAAGGTTCAGTGATTGTCTGAGATCTCATAAATACAACCTAGATAAGAACCCAGGTATTATTATTTTCAGTCTTGCAGTATTATTTTCCTACTTGCAATATTATCTTCACTCTTCATTAAGTTTGCAGAGCAAAGTAATGGAATAAGTTCTGGGCTTTAATCCTTGAGTAGTTTGGAATTGTAATGTGCTACATTTGAGAGAGAGCCCTTCATTTTGAATAAAACCTTGGTACTGATCCTGATCTTCTAACTTGGGTTAATGCTCTTCCCCTTTTCATGATTTTTTTCATTTGTGAAATGAAGTAGTTGCACTAGATCATTTTCAATTTTCCTTCCCACTTAAATCAATTTTAATTTAAAAAATTGCAGATGCCTTTTCTCAGATTAGAGTACACTTTTTGCTCCACACAATATCTGGTTTGTAAATTAGTATGTTCCATGGAGTAAATACCTTTCCTGACTAGCCATTAACTTACTTCTGATTCCTGAATCCACTAATTTAACTATTGTTGAAATTACTAAAGGAAATTTTTCTTTAGCAAATGTAAAACCTCATATCAGGTCTCAGGTTTGATGTTGTAAAGCACTCTGACTGTCAGGAAGACTCTTTTTTTCCCCCAACCTCTCATAAACAAATTATTTCATTCATTATAAAATTTCATTCATTACATTTTCATTCCTCAGACTTACAGTGTTTCGTCTCTGCTAAGTATAGTGTTAAGCACTGGCAAAAGAACTCTGGACACAACATCATGAACTTGCTCTCTGGGATCTTATAATCTAGTTGCAGAAACAGATTGGTAAATACATAGTATAGCACAAGTACTATAATGGAGGCCTGAACTGAGTGCTGTGGGGGTACACAGATGAAGGCTTCTGGGAGACATCATGGCATAACTAGACCTGGAGGATGAATAAAACTTTGGCCAAGTAAATACAGAGATACACGAAAAGCATGGATAAATGGCACAAGTAGGTTCAGGGATGATAAAAGTGTTAGTATGTGGAGAGTGTACAACTATTTTGGGGAATGGGGAAACGGATTAAATTTGGGGCCAGACCCTGAAGGATGTGGGGATCCCATCAAAGTCTTTTAAGCAGGAGAATGATCAGATGCATTTTTTGGTATACTACCTGGGGGATAGGAGGAAATGGACTACAGAAGGGGGGAGATCAGTAGAAGGAAGACAAGTTAGGAAGCTTTTCAGTCATTTTCATTAAACATGAAGCTTAATACATATTGTTCTAGGATCAGGAATACAGCAATAAAGAAAAAAACTTGCTGTAATGAAACATATTTTCTTGGGAGAGACAGAAAATAAACATGAAAAACAGATGTGTTCAATGGTGATAAAGCAGAAAGGGAGATGGGGAGTCAAGTGGATGTGGGGAGGGTGTTTAGGGAAGCACTTATGAAAGAGTAACATTTGAGCAAAGAGCCCTGATACAAGACAACAATCCAGACCCAAGACATTTGAGGAAAGAGCATCCATATAAAGGGAGTGGGAGATAGAGAAAGCCTGGACCAGGAATGAGCCTGGTATGATTGAGGAAAACACAAGGGATGTGGCCAGAGGATAATAAGAGAATAAATTAGAGGGGTAATAGGCAATTGTATAGGGCCTTGTAAGCCATTGTGTGGACCTTGGATTTCACTCTTGAGTGACCGGGGAGCTAATGGGGGATTAAACAGAGGAGGGACAGGATCCTCTATGGTATATGGTAAGTGAGTAGTATGGTAAATGAGGTAAATGAATAGTAAAAGGAACTGCTGTGGTAATTTAGGTAACAGATGATGATGGTTTAGGTGAAAATGGTTGGATTGTGGATATGGTTTGATTGGTGTTAGAACCAGTAGGATTTACTGGTGGCTGGATGTGGACAATGAGAGAATAGAATGAACCAAAGCTATTGTAAACGTCTAGAAATCAGATGAGGACTTGACCAAAGGCATTGGCAATGAGAAAGTAGACACCATTCATGAGGTATTTCTTAGCATTGATAGACTTGGATATAAATATCTGGAATTTTTAGCTGATTGAAATGTTAGTTGAATGATACCACTCAAGGTATGTGTGTCAAGAGGTATGGAGAAGAGCACAGAAGTTTTTGGAAACCAAGGGAGGAGAAAAGAAGGGATAGTCACAGAGCAGTAAAGAAAAATAAAGGTTAAAAACAGGTCACAGGATGTACATTATCCTAAGTTAAAATATTTTAAGGTTTGAACGAAAGGGTGCTGCAGGGTTTGCAAACTGGTGGGCTTCAGGCCTAAAATCTGCCTATACTGTTGTTTTTGCCTGACAGAATATCTTAAAATATCTGTATTTGAAAGCATTTAAGGCTTGACTTGTGCTCTACACTCCACAGTCTTATCATTCATAGTTTCTTGGCAAACTCACCACTCAAGGTGTGCCTCACTTATTTAGGAGATCTGCCTCACTAGGGTCATTTTAGGTTTATGACTCTTAAGTTTTCACCTGGACAGATTGGCTACCAAAAAGAACCTCACAGGTGGGTGACCTTGAATTCACCAGGTCATGCCATCAGTTCAGAGCGGCCGGAGAACTCTCTTCTCTTGTGCATTGATGCCCCCGGAGTTGTGAAACACAGTGGCCCTGCTTTAGTTTTTTTAGATTTAGAAACTGATCAGTGTCAGAGCGATCAGACACAGGAATGTTAATTCATGTTCAAAAATAATAACCAGGCTAGCATTTGTTTAGCACTTGCTATGTGACAGGTACTGTTTTAAGTGCTTTATATGAATTGTTTAATCCTCACAACAACCCTGGGAAATAGGTCCTATTATTAGGCACCCTTTCTACAGATGAGGAAACAGACAACAGATTGGTAAATTTCCCAAGATCACAAAGTAAGTCAGTGGGAACTCAAAGTAACCTGACTCCAGAGCCCACACTCTTATCTAAGCATATGCATTCCCATCACAAGAGAACGCCAGTTTATTCAAGTAAAATAAGAACTAGAAATTTACATCAAGAAATGTATTCTTTCAATGTAGAATGCTGAATGGAAAACCAAATTTCAATCGTTGCCTACTGAACAAGATCTTGAGATAACAACAAGGGAGTTGATTATAAATGACTAGAAGTTTTAAATGGCATCGGCGCTGATAAAGTGATAATCTCAGCTCCATGATATACTTGTCAAGCAGTTACTTACATCGATCTGCCTTCTAGGATATCCTTTCTCCTGGGTGATGCTTATATGATAGTGTTTTGTACCTTTCCTTTTTCACTGCTTCCATTGCTGACCAAACTACTCACCTCCATATTTCTGGTAGATATATTTCTTTTCATTGCATGTTAGTATCTTAAATGTAGTCCTATCTTTTGCTTGATCCTCTGGGCTTGACTTCCTAATCTATGTTCTGGTTTATGTTTTAGTTTTACAGTTGAGCTTTCTGAGGACATTCTTATTCCCAGTATCTTTTTTTGGGTGGTTGGGTTCTGGGAGGTGGTATTTGACTGCTGCTGATGTGTACCAACCAAGACAGTAGGCATTAAGTGACTAACAATAATGATTTCAGCAGATTATTATTACTCTTGGCAAAAAGCAAGCTTTCTCTATTATAAATGATTTTATATTTGTTTTGTTTTTCTTTATTTGTAATTTGAGTTCTAGCTTAACATTAATACTTCAGATAACTGTTAATACACTTTCATAAATCATACCCGCATTCTTGAATGGCAAATAAATAAATAATCAAGTTCCAAGTAGTTTCTAAAGAGAGTAAACATTAAAAGTAAACATAAAACTACGTAAAAGTCAATCACAGTCTGTTTATAAAGTTGGTATGAAAATAAAGATCCTAGATTTGGAACCCTCATGATACTCAGTATTTTACATATATCAGAGTTTGTCATTTCCATAACTTCATTTGGTAGGTAGACATATAGACAGAGAAGATAATAATATATTCATTTTATAGTTTAGGAAACAGACTTGGAAGGGCAAATAACTTGTCTAAGATGACTAAGCAGCTGAGTGAGAACCACAGCCTATCTATGGCATTCAGTTTCAGCCATCTTTCCCTTGCTTCATAAGGATAGTTACTCTGGTATCAGTTGCTGGATTGGGATTTTGGGCATTTATAAATGTTTTTATTTTGGATATTACTGAATCACAGACAATTTCATCTTAGTTAATTAAAAATTCATCTTATGTGACACTTGTCTAAATCTTAAAATATACCTTTTTCTAAATCTTAAAATATTAAAATTTTAATGTATAAGGATGTTAATAATCTTTATATTTTAAGAGACTATGAAGTCAAGTCTAGCTAACTTAGATCTGTAAGTTTTTAGCTATGGAAAGCAATTCTATTGTGTACAAGTTTCAGCCTGTGAAGGGAATTCATTGAAAATGCATAGAGATCAGAAGAACTAACACCTTTCTTGCATGGATTTTTCTTGATTATTGGCAGTTAACAATAAAATGTTATTAGATCACTGGTGCTTCTGTGTGGGGTTGAGTTTTTTATGATATCTCCTGTTAGACCCATAAGGGAGGCTGTGAGTTATTTTCTACATCCTTGGACTATATAAGATCCTCTTTTAAAATTATATTTTATATAAGCACATGAAAATGGAATGAAATAATGAATTGACATAGGAATTACCTACATATTTTAGCTGTACATTTAGTGCACAAAATATCCCTTTTTTGAATGCCAAATGGCCAAGTGTGAAAACCAATATTTGTTAAAGCTGGAGCAGAAGTCGGTATCATCATCATAGAGTAAACTTCTGGCATATGTGAAGATATGAAATGTTATCCCTGAAGTTATTATAATTTATTCTCAGAAATATTAGTAATCTTATTTTAAGAGTAGGACATTATAGTGCAGTAATGATAATTTTCTCAGTGCTGCCTGTTGCTAGATTGTTCCTATGATTGCTGTCATGCACATACAGACACTAAATTGAGGGTCACTTTCCACTGAAGTTAGTGGAATACAAAATAGGTGGAGGAACTTTCTTCCTCTAACGTCTTTATATGTGTCTGTGTTTATATGTGTGTGTATACAAATATGTATACACATACATAATATCTGGAGCAAATATGATTATGTTGTACAGAACTTTTGGAGGTTTTCCTCCTTATAAAATTCTGAAGTGGTAGAGTTAACATTCTGCTTTTAATTTATCTACAAAAAAATGTGAAGAATTCCCGAATAAGATTTTCTCATGGAAGATTCATGGATTTTGAGTCTCAGAAAAAAAAGGAAGAAAAAAAATTCATGGTATAAAATAACTAAAAATTAAATATAGTCTTTAGAAATGATTTTGTTTAGTATAATTAATACTGGTATGACAACTGAATGCAATTGAAATTATGATATAAAATTTCTATTCTGCTTTGTATTTTTGTTAAAGTTTTTATAATTGTCATCTGAAAAAGGATTTAATATTCTTCTTAAATTCATTAGCTAACTCTCTCAATATTATTACACTATTATTTGCCTATTTGAAAATTGTTACTTTCTTTCGTGCATAAATAGCATTCATAATCATTGTGACATTTTCTTCTTGCATTAATGTACATTTATACTTCATCTAATTGAGAAAATTTTAACATACAAAGTGACACAAAAAGATTTTCATTCCAAGTTTTATGTAAAACACCTCAAATTGGAAAATGAATATTCAGATACTGAGTAAATTTTTTTTTTTTTTTGAGATGGCATCTAACTCTGTCACCCAGGCTGGAGTGCAGTGGTGAGATCTTGGCTCACTGTAACCTCTGCCTCCCGGGTTCAAATTATTCCCCTGCCTTAGCCTCCTGAGTAGCTGGGACTACAGGCCCACAACGCCACGCCCGGCTAATTTTTGTATTTTTTGGTAGAGACGGGGTTTCACCATGTTGGCCAGGCTGGTCTCCAACTCCCAACCTCAAGGGATCTGCTGGCCTCAGTCTTCCAAAGTGCTGGAATTACAGGTGTGAGCCACTGCACCTAAATGACATACTTGAAAAAATATTCTCGGGCCGGGTGTGGTGGCTCACGCCTGTAATCTCAGCACTGTGGAAGGTTGAGGGTGGATCACCTGAGGTCAGGAGTTCAAGACCAGCCTGGCTAACATGGTGAAACCCCATCTCTACTAAAAATACAAAAATTAGCTGGGTGTGGTGGCATGCGCCTGTAATCCCAGCTACTTGGGAGGCTGAGGCAGGAGAACTGCTTGAATCCAGGAGGCGGAGGCTGCAGTGAGCAGAGATTGCCCCACTGCACTCCAGCCTGGGCGACAGAGCGAGTCTCCGTCTCAAAAAAAAAAAAAAAATTCTCACTTTCTGTTGTTGTTGTTGTTTGTTTAATGATTAATAGATGATTTATTTAAGCAAGAATACATAGTCATCATTGCCAGACTTAATATGACAGGTTAAATGTTGGACCCAATTTTCCTTCCCAGATAAGTTTTTCTTTCCTATCCCTGTCAGTTTTAAAAACATAATACCAGAGGAAGAGGGGCCCAATTCCACACAGAGCTCCCAAGAGTGAGTTTTTAGGAATGGGTCTGAAATTAGGAAAGACACTTGCTGATCTTGCATAGGTCCAGGGAATCAAGGCAGGGTTTTCCATGAGCCCTCGGCAGTTAGGGTAAGCAGGTTTCAGCCAGGCTCTTAATGGTCAACCACTTGGCTTGCGCCCGCTGGGTTTCCAAAAATATGTCCTATTCGGCTGGGTTGAGGGCATAGTGGCCAGGGGCGAAGGAGTATACTTTGGGAACGACATCTTGGCGACCCAGCGCACAACTCACTTTTTTTTGGAAACAAGGTTGGCTCTGTCTTCCAGACTGGAGTGCAGTGGCGCAATCTCGGCGCACTGCAACCTCCGCCTCCCGAGTTCGGGCGATTGTCCTGCCTCAGCCTCCCAAGTAGCTGGGACTATGGGCGCACACCACCACGCCCAGCTAAATTTTGCATTTTTGGTAGAGACGGGGTTTTGCCATGTTGCCCAGGCTAGTCTTGAGCCTCCTGGGCTCAAGTGATCTGCCCGCTTTGGCCTTCCAAAGTGCTGGGCTCATAGGCATGACACTGTGCCTGGCCAGATTTTTGTTATACTGTTTAGATATGATGGTAACTGAATGATCATGCAATCTCTGACCATGTGACATTCAGGGATACCAAAAATGACTTGAGATGGGCCAAGGCAGAATTGGAGAAGCATACTTTGGCTGAATACTTAGGCCAAAGTATAATTTGGAACATTTCTTTTAAAAAATCTACTCCCCTATGCCCCCCACTTGCAGTACCTTACAATTACAGTTAATCTAGTAGCAGATACTGGATTGGGATATTAGGTATTTACAGACCAAATGCCCATTGGGATATTACTAGGTAACAGGCAGTTTCACTCTGGTTCATTGTAGATTCATCCAGTAAGCATTTCTAGAGAACTGCTATATGAAAATATTGTGGAAAGTATCAACTTTTTAAACTTTTGATGTCATGACACCTAGAAGATTATTTTCTGATACTCATATTCTCAGGGAATTTTGTTTTCTGAGATTTGTTTCTGTGGAATTTCTAGTTCCCCAGTCTGCACTGAAAGCCTAAATCAAGAGGATAATTTGAAAGGTAATGAAAGTAAATCAATTCTAGCTTAGATACCCAAGAGAGTAAATGAAATATAAAAATAATAACTTTTAAAATGTCTCAAAAAAAGCTATGGCAAGCTAATTCAGTTTGATTTATTCATGCAATAGTCTGTCTCTGCTTATGACATAAAGTATAATATATTTTAGGAATAGTGTGGTTTTCTTCATGATGTCAAACATACAAGCTTATGGATATATTTAAAAATTCTTAATTTTCTAGATTAATGTTCAGCACTACTTCTTCCATCTTGCATTGGATGGGGGCAGATAATTAATAATTATCAGATATTTTCTTACCAAAAACAAATTTGTTGGAAAAAAAATTTTTTTTTTGAGATGGAGTCTTGTTCTGTCGCCCAGGCTGGAGGTGCAGTGGCTCGATCTCAGCTCACTGCAAGCTCCACCTCCCGGGTTCACGCTATTGTCCTGCCTCAGCCTCCCACATAGCTGGGACTACAGGCGCATGCCACCACGCCCGGCTAATTTTTTTGTATTTTTAGTAGAGACAGGGTTTCACTGTGTTAGCCAGGATGCTCTAGATCTCCTGACCTCGTGATCCGCCTGCCTTGGCCTCCCAAAGTACTGGGATTACAGGCGTGAGCCGCCGCCCCCCGGCCGTTGGAAACATTTTGAAGGAACTC
Source organism: Pan troglodytes (assembly GCF_028858775.2). Classification (NCBI taxonomy): domain Eukaryota; kingdom Metazoa; phylum Chordata; class Mammalia; order Primates; family Hominidae; genus Pan; species Pan troglodytes. The sequence goes on along the minus strand of NC_072410.2, from coordinate 10,930,414 downwards.
TTTGTAAATAAAATACATGGCATGCCTTTCTGTTTTACTATACAGTTGCTGATTTATCCTTTAGTTGGTTACTTTGAATCATCATTAACATCTGTTGTCACCATAATCCCTGTGATCACTAGATGTCATACTCCATTTTATGTTTTATTGTTGCCTTGGGGAGACTTTGAGAGTATGAGAGGTGTTCATGCAGACTGCTGCTGAGTGTTGCATAGAGATGGAATAAAGTACAAATACCTTCAGGAACAGACTCCAAACTTGGTCTATTCCAGCTTCCTTTCATTTTTTTTTTTAAACCTATTCCAGATAATTTTTCATTGGTATTCTCTGAAGGAAAATAGAGAAATTTCCTCTTAGAATCCCTTCTCCTTGGATTTGTAACCTTTCCCAGTTCATTTCTGTGGAAGTACTTGTAGTCCAGCATAGTAATTCTATTCAGATATGTATAGTTCAGTTAAGTCACGAAGGGAAAGGAAGCTTTCGTTGAGGGCTATCTACTAGGTGGTACAGTGCTAGGTAATTAACTTTATCTCAATCCTTAAACAACTCTGCAGTGGTAAGGGTGATTAATTCATCCCATTTTGTAGAGAAGGAAACTGAATGTTAGAGGGATGGCATAATTTGTTCATGTTCATATAGGTAGTACATTGGGAAGCAGAATTTGAACACAGATCTTTCTGATTCTAGAGCTTCGTGTTCTTCTACCTTGCTATGATGTTAAGTAATTAGTTTTAACATGCCATTTAAGTTTAAAGCCTTAAGTAGTCCTTTTAAGAAATCTTTTGTTGCTGGTTATTCTCATTTAACACTCCTATTTTAATTTCCAGGTTCAGGTGACCTCACTTTGCCAGAACCGTGGGTCTTCATGAAATAAGAGATTTCATTTGGTTTTTGTTTTGGTTTGGATCTTCTCTAACTTTAGGTAGAAATTGCTGTTAGGGCAATCACCTACCTCACTATATTCCACTCTCTCTTCTGGATATTGGTGCTCAGCCCTTTTTTGAACTGCAAACCTTATTAATAAAATAGTTTTCATTCTTTGAGCGTTCCTCTTCTCACCGCCCACCCCCCCGCCACCACCACCCTACTGACTTTGATGAGCTGAACTGAACCACTCTTTTTTTTCTTTTTTTTTTTGAGACAGAATCCCGCCCTGTTGCCCAGGCTGGAGTGCAGTGGCACAATATCGGCTCGCTGCAACCTCTACCTCCCAGATTCAAGCGATTTCTGGCTAATTTTTGTAGTTTTAGTAGAGACGGGGTTTCACCATGTTGGCCAGGCTGGTCTCGAACTCAAGTGATCTGCCCACCTCAGCCTCCCAAAGTGCTAGGGTTACAGGCATGAGCCACCCGTGCCAGGCCCTGAACACTTTATTTTTCTTTTTCTTTTTCTTTTTTTTTGAGATGGAGTCTCTTGCTCTTGTCGCCCAGGCTGGAGTGCAGTGGCGCGATCTCGGCTCACTACAAGCTCTGCCTCCCGGTTTCATGCCATTCTCCTGCCTCAGCTTCCCAAGTAGCTGGGATTACAGGCGCCCGCAACCACGCCCAGCTGATTTATTGTATTTTTTAGTAGAGACGGGGTTTCACCGTGTTAACCAGGCTGGTCTCGATCTCCTGACCTTGTGATCCGCCTGCCTCGGCCTCCCAAAGTGCTGGGATTACAGGCGTGAGCCACCGCGCCGGCCCTGAACCACTCTTCATCAACTTATCTGGGACCCTGAAATGAAATAGGGTGACCCATTTTCTAGCTTTATATGATTTTCTGGCTTCATATGGTTAAATATTTTTACCGTTTTTTGTTTGTTTTGTTTTGTTTTGTTTTTGAGACAGGGTCTCTGTCACCCAGGCTGAAATACAATGGCCCAATGACAGCTTACTCTAGCCTCGACCTCCCAGGCTCAGGTGATTCTACCACCCCAGCCTCCAGAGTGGCTGGAGCCACAGCCACGCACCTAACACCTGGTTCATTTTTGTATTTTTTTATAGAGACGGGGTTTTACCGTGTTGCCCAGGCTGGTCTCACACTCCTGGGCTTGACCAGTTCACCCTCCTTGGCCTTCCAAAGTGCTGGGATTATAGGCATGAACCACCGTGCCCAGCTTTTGAAAAACCTGTACAATAAAAAGTTTGGACTAATGTTCTTTGAGCCCTTAAAAAAATGCTATTCAATTAAAAAAAAAAAAACCTATAGTGTCTTATAACTCCAAATCCCGTACTGTTACCCAACTGGTCTGCCCTGGTGACCACCATTTCCTGACAAGCATTCATATCACTCCTGAGGAATTGAAGAGATTCACATTTATGACCCAGCGGCACTGGCTTGTCTCAGCTCCTATAGTGTCGCACTGTGTTCTGCACAGAAGTTGTGCCCATCCTGTTCCTTTGTTTGCAGAGGCCCCTTCCCCATCCCCTGTCTCTCAGGCAGACTCCTCATCTCAGTTTATTCACGACTTCCTCAGGGAAAGCCTTCCACACTTCCCTGACGGATGACTTTCCCCTGTTGTGTGTGCTCACAGCACCATTTACCTACTTCGTATACTTGTGTGGTTATTTTATGTTTGTTTGTGTGATTCTTTGATTGGTGTCTGTGCTGCCCCAAGATTAAAAACTTCATGAGAGAAGAAACCATGTCTTTTTCTTGTTTTCGTTTGCCATTGTATCCCCCCTGAGAACATGGTGAATAAATACGTGTTAAATGAATGAATGGCCTTTTTTTTTTTTTTTAGCTGGAAGGACATAAAATTCTTACATACATATAGTTTTTAAGAATTATGGCTCCATATATTTTGGATTTCATCTCTGGATTAAGTCAGAATGTCAGACAATTGTGTACTTGCACAGTAGTACTTTGTTCCTTTACATAATTGTTTTTTCTTAATTGAACTTTGGTAGTGTGCCCTTGGCTCAAATTGGCATATGCTGTAAGCAATAAAATGTTGCATTGATTGTATGGACACTCTTGAGGACAGTGTCTGCCATATCAAGTACTATCCATTATATCAGGTAATATCGTCATTATGAGGACCCAGAGGAGAAATTTCTCTCTGATCTTACTCCCAGAAAAAAAAGTGTGCTTTTCTTGAGCAACTGGTCTGTTTTTGTCTCGGAAGCACTGTTGTCTTAGGCCTAACTTTTGTTTCCTGAAGCTCAAAGCCAGATTTGTGACTGACATCTAAAAATTAGCTAGGGGTTTCTGGCATACCCTGTGTAAGCTAATCTCAGTTTTAGTTTCATCTTAATCTCTAGAATTTTAACTGTGATTATGTGATTATTTACATATTTTATAGTTTGTTCAATAAAATACTTTTTTTTTTGGAACAGAGTCTCACTCTGTCGGCCAGGCTGGAGTGCAGTGGCACGATCTCAGTTCACTGCAATGTCTGTCTCCTGGGCTCAAGCAATTCTCCTGCCTCAGCCTCCTGAGTAGCTGGGATTATAGGCATGTCCCACTATGCCTGGCCAATTTTTGTAGTTTTAGTAGAGACGGGGTTTCACCATGTTGGCCAGGCTGGTCTCGAACTCCTGACCTCAGGTAATCCGTCCGCCTCGGCCTCCCAAAGTGCTGTGATTACAGGCATGAGCCACCGCGCCAGGCCTCAATAAAATATTTTATAAATACCTTTAAGGAATAATACAAACACCACCAGAGCTTAAATAAATAAATGTAAATCAGTCTGCTTGCTGGTTAAGTAATGAGTTCAGTGTTTCTCTCCGCACAGAAAGTGGGAGAGATAGATGAAGAAGAAAATAAAGCTTATTACATGTTGGGAAGGATGCTAGGCACTAAGTTCCTTTTTTTGAGACAGAGTCTCATTCTGTCGCCCAGGCCAGACTGCAGTGGCTCGATCTTAGCTCACTGCAACCTCCGCCTCCCAGGTTCAAGAGATTCTCCTGCCTCACCTCCCAAGTAGTTGGGACTACAGGCACCTGCCACCGCGCCTGGCTAATTTTTGTATTTTTAGTAGAGATAGGGGTTCACCATGTTGACCAGGCTGGTCTCGAACTCCTGACCTGAAGCGATCTGCCCGCCTTGGCCTCCGAAGTGCTGCGATTACAGGCGTGAGCCACTGTGTTTGGCCAGTTCTAGGCATTAAGTTCTAATTGGTTCATTTGGGGACTCGAAATTCTCCATTTTATTTTATTTTATTTTTTCTGCTTTTGTCACAAAAGCACAGACATTGCTTAACAAAGAGGTCTGAGATGGGATATGAATGTTAAGCTCAGGGACATAGGGTCAACACTTCTGAGTGCACAGACTGGGAACCTGGCAGAGTTTTAACAATCCCCTCCCCTATTTTCACCATCCCTTAGTCCTGTAGAAGTAGAGCAGATGATTACGTATTCACTGCTATATGGCTTATTACCTTTGTAGGAATTCTAACTGAAGGGCTTGGCATTTGGCCTGACGGAATATCAGAATCCCTTTATTTTTTGTTCCATTGCAAAATAATTTTTTGTGCCATCAGTGAAATAACAGCTATGCAGTGGCATATACAGCTCTGGAGACCAGGCATTAGAAGACTGTGAGACAAGAATAACTAGAACGATGATAAGGAGACACTGGAAGTCACTTCAGATTGATGACCAAAGATTTCCTTATTTTGACCAGGAGGTCAGATCTCAAGGGTCCTTCTGAGTCCACTTTTGATTAGCCAAATTGTCTTTTCTTTCAGTTTGACTATAGGTTAGTCAACCTTCCCTCCACATTCATCAGGGAATGTTAGCAATATGTGATATTTTTTTCTTGGTGTACCATTAAGCAATCTAAAGCTATGCTGTTACCTGTAACCACTTGGATTAATTATTTTAGATTAGTTGGTTATACTTCTAGGGCTTTATGGCTTTATCTTTTCAGTCAGCGTTATTAACCAAGTTTTGATAGCTTTTTCAAGTTTTGTAACCCCCATCCAGGGAGATCAGTGTCCTCTCAGACACTCCCAGGTGAGCATGATCTCCTGGAAGACGTGAGAAGTCTCTTAAATCATCTAATTATTACATTGGAGCTATATAATAACTCCAGTATACCTGGAGTTATTATGCATATATGCAAGTTAGGTTCTAATGAGGCAAATGTAAGTAAATATGTTGTTGATTCAGGAGGTAAAAATTAGGAGAGCCACGTGTAGTTTTAAAAACAAAAGAGGAATTACTTGTAACAAAAGTAAGTAAGAAAGGAATTCTCAGTTATCTCTTGGGTAGAGATACCTTGCATAGAGTTCAGCAAAAATTGCAAAGGTTGTCATAGGACTATGGAGGCCATTAGGCTAATTAAAATTTATAATATTGCCCATATATTTGTACTAAGTCTCATTCCTGAAGGATTTTATATTTGGGTTGAGGCTTTGAGAAATTCTAAGACTGGCTTGAGCAGTAAAACAAACCAAGTAAAAATTGCCATGGCTGTAAATAGTCAAAAAGGGGTAAGCTAAGTTTCTGCAAACTAAACAATTTCAGAGGGTGTAAGAATGTATTGGATAAAGGATGAAGATAAAAAGCACTTTGAAGACTATTGATACTCATCAGATTTTACCACTGATAATTTTTCAAGAGGAACTGTTTATGAAACTGTAAAGAGAAAATGGAGATACAAAAAGCCATCCAAGATGTAAATGCCGAAGGCCAAGTTTTGAGATAAACCGAAAATCACGAAAACTCATGTCTGGTGGATCTTCCATGGCCCCAGTGTGAGCAGACAGTATTTTCCTTGAGGAGAAATACTAGTTTGGTGGGGGTAAGATAGGGAGTTAGTTTAAGGATTAATCAAGAGAACTATACATGTGCTATTTAGGTTGAGGGAAAAGATCAGAATAGGCATGGGCAAAGCCTAGACTCAAATCAAGTTATCTATCAAGCAAGCTGACATATTCAGACAGTTTATTAATTACTTAGACAAATGCATGATCAGCATAGTGTCAGCTCCTCATGTCCCTCATCTGCAGGGTAACACTGAAACTAAACGGGGCCACATGATAGGTAACATGAGCGGTGGGCACTCTGGCGGAGGAACAGTTTCCATCCTGTAGCTAAGTAGTTTTTTAGCCTACAGCTACATCCTAAGGAGTGGGCAAGGTGGTGAATCTCAGACCTCATGGAACCAGGGAAGGTGGATGAGAAACTGCCTCCCAGCAGGCTCCCACAAAATATGGAGGTTGGTAAGAAATAGCCTTGTAGCAGCACCTCACAATACTGCCTATCTTTCCATATTCTGAAGGAACACAGAGCATTCTGCCAAGGCTTAGGTCAGCCTATCGTTGGGCTTACGTAAGTGGCCTATGTGGAGGCATGCAAGTTTTCCAGGGCACCAGTACAGAGCAGTTATCCTACCTTAGCATCTATAGTAAGGAAGAAACGACCGTGTGAATTAGTACAAAAGCATGAAAAGAAAAATGTTATAAGTAATCATTTCAAACATCTAGGAAATTTTGTTCTGTTGGTCTTAGGATAAGCATTCTGCTTCTATTAAGTTGTTTGCTCCTGGACTACAAAGAAATCCTAGAGATTCTGACACAGTCACTTGGCACATTCTGAAGATTGTCTTTTTTTGTGGTGATCATATTATCCCAAGAAGTTTGCATTCATGAGTAATGTCATTGTACTATCATCTATCAGGAGTACTTGTATAGTCTTTTACAGAGGCTTTTGTGTTTCTTCCAGAAGACTCAGTTTCTGATCTGTAGCTTGTAACAGGAGCCTTTAGGCAAGCATAAAGAAAAAGCAGAAACTACTGTGGAGGTAAGACTGAATAGTTGAGGTTAATTTATTTTAATAGCCATCAATATCAGAGTGGAAAAAAGTAGAATCCTCTATTAAGGCATATCAGTTTGTAAAGATTTAATGAATAATTACCTTAGAATAAGAACATCATGGGTGACGAGGGTACTGACCATTTTCAGAGTCTTGAATTTTTATACCATAGTGTATTATGATTTTCCCCAGTTGTCTCAATCTAGATACTTAGATCTAGAGAAAAAATATTTTAAACTATTTTTTAAAATAACAGCTTTATTGAGATACATTTCACTTTTAAAGTGTACAGATCACTGGTTTTTAGTATATTCAGAGTAGTACAGTCATTACCACTATTTAATTTTAGAACATTTTCACCACTCCACAAAGTAACCCTTTACCCACTAGCATTCACTCCCTATTTTTCCCTCTAATCTACCTGGCAACTCCTAATCTACTTTGTATCTGTATAGATTTGCCTAAGATATAAAATCTTTTAAAATTATTGTTTATTAACTGGACAGTTATTTACCAGTCATTGGTACAAGAACATGAATATGCTCCTTTTTTAAAAAGGACATAATCAGTCTATTGTGTTTATATGAATAAAACGTCACATATATAATTAATTGACTAAGGAACTTATCTATTTGATGTATTACATTTTTAAAAGTCTTGTGTTTAGTAAACAAAACAGCTCTTATATAATAGTATTAAGCTAGTTCAAAATCTAGAGAATGATAAGAACTCTTAATTATTTCTGTTACCTCTTCTAGGTATTTCCCAAGATCACTAGGTTAGTATCTGATACATTACTAGGTGTTCAATTAAGAAAGCTTTATTTTATTTTGGTGATAGAGCTGGAATTAGAATCCAGCTTTCCTCCCATGAAGTCTCCTTCTCTTTCCATTATACCACACATGCTTTCCACATGCGTCCAAAGCTGACATTTCAAAGGGTTTGGAAGCAGTTCATAGTGTGAATTATTGTTCTCTATTTCCTCTTTCTCTCGCATTTTTTGTAGCCATACAAAAATATACAAGTTTAAATCTGCTATTATATGAATGCTGAAATGATAAGTAGGCTAAGGGAAAATAAAAAAAATTTTAAAAGCTTGCAGTGTTTTATATCTCGTAACAAATATAAATGACCCATATTTCACACTTAAATAATGTATGTAAAGTAGGACATGAGTTTATGGGCATTTTTAGCATGTTTACTTTGTTTTTAAATAGCTCTAGTTAAAATGCTAAATATGAAGCAGTGATTTCCAGATGTAATTTTTTTTATGCTTTAAGGAGCTCACGTTGAAGGAGAGGCGCAGTAAAAGAAAGGATAAACACTTATAGATTTTTTTTGTCATTTGTGTTTTAAATTTTATTGTGGTATAAATGTAGATAGCAAAGTACACAATACTTAAATGTATAACTTGATGGGTTTTTACAAATGTGTGTAATGTATATATAGTAATCACCACACAGATTAATATACAGAATATTTCAGTACCTCAGAAGTTTCCTTAATACCCCTTTTTTGTCACTTGCACTCGTGCAAGAGGTAATCACTATTCTGACTTCTGTTATATATTGGTTTGTCTGTTTTCAAAGTGCATATACATGAAATCATACAGTACTGTCTTGTGTCTGGCTTCTTTCACTCCTCATTATGTCTATAAGATTCCTCTATATTGTTTTTTTGTAGCAGTTGTTAATTTTTTCTTTGTAGTATTCTATGATATAAATAAAGCATAATTTATATATCTATTTGCCTGTTGATAGAGATTTGTTATTTATAATTTTTTACTATTATGACTACAGCTGTCAAAAACATTCTTATACTTGTCTTTTGGTGAATATGTGCACTCATTTTCTCGGATTGTAAGGTTTTGTAGTTTATAAAAGTTCAAAACATTTTAATTGAAATAGCCAGAATGCCAAGACTGCCTCATAAGCAATTTTCAAGTCTAAGTGAATATTACCTCTCTGATTTTATAGTAGAAGCTGGGGAAAATTCCAGTGACTTTACAGCCACTTTAGGGTCGTATCATATGCCTCTTCTATGATGCAAGAGTTATGGGTATTATACATTCAGGGATTCAGTAAATAGCAAGGTGCCATGCTAGGTGCTAGAGATACCTCTGTAAAAGACAGTCATACACCCTGCTTTCACCAATGAACAAACAAGTCATTTGACATAATGTACAGAGTGCAATGATAAGAGAAATGAGAACTAGCAGAGGAGTACTTAGAATGAAGCATCTCACCTAAATCTGGGTAGTAATGGGAGACATCTTGTAGGAAATGACATCTAAACTGCATCCGAAATACTGAATTGGAATTAGCCAGGTGAAAGAGGTGTGGTGAGGCTGGTGACGTGAGCTGGGCATTGAGAGATTTTAGGCACTTTTTAAGGCTTGTAGACTTGAGAAATTGAAAGTAGCTGGGTGAGCAGAGGGAACCATTGAAGATTATCTTTTTATTATAGAACACCTCAAAAAGAATAGAATGAATCCTCGTGTACACATCCCAGTTTCAGCAGTTACCAACTCATGGCCAATCTTATTAAGACCACGTCCACTATCCGTAGTGGATTATTTTGAAGCAGATTTGAGATATATCATATCATATCATTGAAGATTTATGGCAGGAGAATGACATGATCAGTTTTGTATTTAAGAAATTACACATACCTGGTAATTCTAAATTACCTTTAAAATGCCCACACCGTAGTTTAGTTGTTTTTCATTTGCTGCCATTTATACATAGATAGTTACCTTTCTGCATGTACTATTTGTAGTAGTTTGCACTTTTTCAAACTATAGTGTTTTGGAAGTATGATTAAATGTTAAAATTGTTTTATGTATTCATCTTTCCATGTGTATCGGTTGGTTTATTTGCATTTTAAAATACTATTAATGAATATTTTGGTTTCTATCTATAAAATGTCATAATCAATATAAAAGTCAGTTTGTTTCTAGGATTCAGCCTCCATAATAGCAAAGATACTAGTATTTGGAAAGAAATTAGATTTATAGTTTTACTATGAATCTTTTTTACAGATTCAAGTTGAGGAATTGTTTTGTGGCTTGAGTTTTGTTACTATCTGTGTATGAAAATTTGGTTTTTTGTTTGTTTGTTTACTTAGTGTTTGTTGGTAAGAATTAATATTGACTGGCTGGGCACGGTGGCTTGCACCTGTAATCCCGGTATTTTGGGAGGCCAAGGCAGGCAGATCACTTGAGGTCAGGAGTTTGAGACCAGTCTGGCCAACGTGGTGAAACCCCCATCTCCGTAAAAATACAAAAATTAGTCGGATGTGATGGCGTGTGCCTGTAATCCCAGCTACTCGGAGGCTGAGGCAAGAGAATCGCTTGAACCTGGGAGGTGGAGGTTGCAGTGAGCTGAGATCGTGCCACTGCACTGCAGTCTGGGTGACAGAGTTAGACCCTGTCTCAAAAATATATATATATACATATAGATAGATATATTGCTTTTTAAAATTTTTTTTATTTTTTTCAGATTATGAAAAACATTTGTATTAAATATGACCAACAGTACTAGTTTTGAATAAAATGTTTTACACAGATAAGTTTAAAAAAATAGTATGACCCCAATCCAAAAGAAGGACAGTGACACAAACAGGCAAAGTATGCAAGCAATATAACAGGCAGGGAAAATTCAACTTCACTAGTCATCAAAGAAAGTAAAATTTTAGACCTATTAAGCTGGCAAAAAAAACCAACTGAAATTCCACCACCAACATTAGTAAAGTTGTAGTAAAACTAATCTGCTGATTCACTGCTAAAGATGATCTAAATTGGTGCAGCCCTTGTGCAAAGCATCATGGCGATACACGTCAAAATTCATGAGCATGGTAATTTCTGTAGACCAGAAATCTCACTCTTAAGTAAGCCCCATATCAAGAATAAAATTCAACCAAAGAATTACTTCATGGTTAAAAATGCTTATTGCCGAGTTATCGGCAAGCAATCAAATGCCCAGCTCTATGTGAATTATTTATGATATAAAAGAACTTGATCAAATGAATATACAGCCATGAAATGTAAAATATTTAAGTACAAAATACAAATTGTCGTATGCACACCAACTAAAATTTCTGAAAATACGTAAGCACAGGAAAGGGAACAATACAATAAAGAAAAAAGTTATGATTCAAATGAAGAAATGTTTAATTATTTGATACTGATACAGTATTTTTTAACTTAAAATGAGACAGATCCTTATGTGCCTTTTGAGGTTTCCCTTTAAGCCACATGCCTGTATTATCTATTGAAAGAATTATTTTTTAGAAATAAAAATAAAAATAAAGAATAATTTGGCCGGGTGTGGTGGGTGGCTCACACCTGTAATCCCAGCACTTTGGGAGGCCGAGGCAGGCAGATCACGAGGTCAGGAGATTGAGACCATCCTGGCTAAGACGGTGAAACCCCGCCTCTACTAAAAATACAAAAAATTAGCCGGGCATGGTGGCGGGCGCCTGTAGTCCCAGCTACTTGGGAGGCTGAGGCAGTAGAATGGCATGAACCCAGGAAGCGGAGCTTGCAGTGAGCCGAGATGGTGCCACTGCACTCCAGCCTGGGCGTCAGAGTGAGACTCCATCTCAAAAAAAAAAAAAAAAAAAAAAATTTAAGAACTGTATGCATAGGGACAAGCCATAAGCTGCACCAACTGGATCCTAGATCCTCTTTCCCCAAGGGCAGCCCATTCTTGGTTCTTAGATTGCTTTTATTTTAAAACTACAGCTGTCTATGAGCCACTAAGTTAAAAATACCTTCCTGTAAGTCGAGTGTTTCATAGAGCATTTTAGTTTAATTCCTTTTTTTGAAGAAAATTTAGTAGATGGTAACTATTGCAGTACTTTGGGATAGCACTGTATTTATTCATGCATTCATTTTGTGAGAATCAGTGATTTTAATCTAAGAGGTTTGCAAACTTCGGCTGCTGATAATGGTTCTTACATTTTTAAAGGAATGTTAAATGAAGACGAATTCGCAACAGAAACCATATATGGCCTGCAAATGTAAAATATTTACTATCTGGGCCTTTATAGAAAAATTTTTCAAGTGCTTGTCTAAATGAATATAACATAACCTTTTTCCTTGGCGTATGCTTTTTTTCTTTTGAAAATCTTTTTGTAAGATTTGTTTTAGAATGATATTTGAAAATTAAAATTTTCCTTCTATAGAGAAGATGGCGAATTAGAAGATGGTGAAATAGACGATGCAGGATTTGAAGAAATACAAGAGAAAGAAGCAAAAGAGAATGAAAAGCAGAAAAGTGAGAAAGCCTACAGAAAATCAAGAAAAAAACATAAGAAAGAGAGAGAGAAGAAAAAATCCAAAAGGAGAAAACGTGAGAAACATAAGGTTAGTTAGAATCTACTTTTTATTCTTTTGATAAATGTTTATGAAATATAAAATACTGAAAATTAGAAAGTAGAAGTCATTATTTTATTATAAAACATGTGGATTAGATATTTTCATTTATGTGATTAAACTTTCTAAGCAAAGATTATATGAATTATCTTAAAGATTTAAAAAGTAATTAAGTTAAATCTTTTTTTTTTTTTTTTTGAGATAGGGTCTATTGTCCAGGCTTGAGTGCAGTGGCGCAATTTTGGCTCACTGCAGCCTTGACCTCCCAGGCTTAGGTGATGCCCCACTCAGCCTCCTGAGTAGCTGGAACTACAGGTGCACACCACCACACCTGGCTAATGTTTTATTTTTAGTAGAGACAGGGTTTTGCCATGTTGCCCAGGCTGGGCTCAAACTGCTGGGCTCAAGTGATCTGCCAACCGTGGCCTCCCAAATTGCTAGATTTACAGGTGTGAGCCACCACACCGGGCTTCAAGTTAAATTTTAATGCAGATTGAAATAAATAATATTTTAATTGATGGAAGCTTGTATACATGGATATTGGAAGATTAAGGAAAGAGAGTTTCATTCTCTACAGATACAGATTAGCAGCATTGGCATTGTCCATCTATTTATTATTCATTTAGGTATATGATCGAGTGCTTACTATGGAAACCTTTATGCTGTATGCTGAGGGTTATAGTAGTGAGTGAAATAGTTGGCTCTTAAAGAGATTACATTGCAATGGGAAAGCTATGAAAAAAACAACAGGGTACTGGATAGAGAATTATGTGGATTTGGGGTAGGGAAGAAGGGGAACCTATGCTGACTGAGAAATCATGGACAAGTTGGCAGCAATGTAGGAGCAGGTTTTGAAACTCCCTGAATTTCCTCCATTAAAATCACATCAATTAGGATAACACAACCAAAACCCATTGACAACATCTACAAAAAAAGGAAGAAACAAGTTATCTCTAATAAACCTAAAAAATACAAATGACTGGAGCCGAACGATAGACAGCAACAAGACCAGTGTAACAACAGCATCAGTACAAATGAAGCAGAGGGAAAATAAAGGGACTTCCAGAAACCAAGTTGCCAACAGATATTCACCTCAAATGGTCAGTGCCCAGCACGGAAACCTCATGGGCCTGAGAACAGCAACAGAAACTGGGAGGGGGCTGTGCTATCACCAGTTCATGCATGAATGTAAGGTGACCACAGAAATTGGATGGTGCTGAAAAGATCTGGACCTGATGAACCCCAAATATGAATCAACCAAATTCCTTTTTATGACAGAGTCCCACACTGAGGAGGTAACTGCTGGAAGTAAAATCTACATTGAGAAACAGGCATATAGGGCCAAGGAAAGAAATAGTCAGATAACAAATGGGGGAAGGAAGCAGAAGAGGCATAGCTCAGAAAATAGCCATATTTTTGAATACTTCATGCTAACAACAGAAGAGATAACCCTAGAGCTATGAAGCTAGGAAAGCTTTATTGGCCCATTCCATCCATTTTTTTCACATGAGAAGCAAGATAAGACTATGGTCACATTCCATAGTTGTTATTGTAAGATAAAAGAGAATAATGGAGAGTAAGTCTTCCAGAAAAGAAAGCATGCCCACAAAGCATATGAAAAATTTAACCTAATATTTTAAAATGACAAAAAATTAAGAAAACAATATAAGCTATGCTCAAACAGCATAGAATAATAACAAAACAAAACCAAACCAAAAGGAAGTACTTAATAAAATTATAAGCAGAAGTGATGAATTAGAATGAAAACCAACAGTTTTTTAAAAAAGATCAACAACATATATATCATTGACCAAACTTATCAATAATAAAAGGGAAAAGAAAAATAAATGTATATATGCTGACGGTGAAATAACTATCAAAAAGGAAATTAAAATCATAAGAAATTTATGTATATAATTTTATGAAAATAAATATTAAAAGCAAGATGAAATGGAAAATTTTCTAGAAAAGTACTACCTAACAAAATTAATTCTAGAGAGTCAAAAAGTCTGAGACTTTTTGGAGTTTGTAATCTACCCTACCAAGAAACACAAGGACCAAATCTTTTCAGAGTATAATTCTATTAGTATTTTTCAGGTGAAAGGTTTTCCTTAGAGCTGGAGCTGACTTCTGATGGTGACTGAGCAAACATGGCTTTTAAATAGACACTATTTATTTTAAATCCTAGCCAAGAATGATTAGATACTTAAAGTTGAAGCATTTGACAGCATAATTATAAAAATATTTCTTTATGTCACCTATCAAATCAACAAAGACAAAAGCAATAAAATCATAAAAACCAAACTCCAGACCATTTAGGAACAAGATGGAGGAAAGCAATTTGTCTTTCCTAAAATAACATTTCAGGATAGGTTAGAGAAAAACAGAGCCTTCCCTTGTAAAAGCATCAGAGTTCAATCATTTCAGCAAATTTTTACTGAGTTTGTACTAGATCTAGATGCTGGGACTGCAACGATAATAATACACAGAGCCAGTGTTTTCATTGCTAGGAAATGTAAGAACTCTTTAAAGAGAATGCTCAACTCGGGAAGGTAATCATTCTGACCAGATGGAGGAGATTTGGTCCCATTTTTTTTGAAATTGTATTAATACTTGAAAAAGCTTACTCTTGATATCAATTATCATTGTACTTGACATCAATAATCATTATCAATTACTTATGCTTTTCATTTCACTTTTGTTCAATTTTGTGGGCCAGATTTATTTTATTTTTGTAATTTGTAATGTTTTGGTATCTTTTAGTTTTAGGGTACTCATGCAATAGAATAAGAACTCCAAAGCCATTTTAGGTAAAAACAAATTAATACATACTCTACTCATGTTCTATGACCTTTCTTGGTGATCTAGGAGCCAATTTTACTTTCTTTAGGTTTAGCTTAAATGTAGATCATTTTAGAGCACAGGGGCAGAATATTTCTGTTTAGGTCAAAGGGATGATGAGGAAAATGTCATAAAGTCTCTGAGCAGAGAGGAAGATAGACTTCTCAGAAAACCTCAGCGAAGTTGGAATGGTGGTGGCCTTTGGGGCAAGAATTTTTCAGTAGTACTTCAGAGTCTCCTGGAATAATATAATCTACTGGTTGGTACCTCTGGCTGAAACAAGCTTATCTAATTACTAGTTAAATTTTCTTCCTTTTGCAAATGTAACATATTTGTCTTTCCCCTCCCTTCAGCATAATTCCCCATCTAGTGATGATAGTTCGGACTACAGCCTTGATTCAGATGTTGAACATACAGAAAGTTCCCATAAAAAAAGAACTGGTTTCTACAGGGATTATGACATTCCATTTACTCAGGTATTGCCATTTTTTTGTTTTGTGATAAAACATAGATAGCATAAAATGTACCATTTTAACCCTTTTAACTGTACAATTCAGTGATATTAAGTATATTGACAGTGTTGTTCAATCATCACCACTTATCCATTTCTAGAAATTCTTGATCATTCCAAACAGAAACTCAGCACCTATTAAGCAATAACACCTCGTTTTCCCCTGCCCCCAGCCCCTGAAAACCACTATTCTATTTTCTCTTTCTATGGATTTGCCTATTCTAGGTATTTCATGTAAGTGGAATCATACAGTATTTGTTCTTTTGTATCTGGCTTATTTCACTTAACATAATATTTTAAAAGTTCACCCAAGCTGTAGCATGTGTCAGAATTTCATTCCTTTTTAAGGCTGAATAATATTCCGTTGTGTGTATATATCACATTTTGTTTATCCATTCATCTGTTGATGGACACGTGGGTGTTCATGAAAAAAAGCTTCTACCTTTTGCTATTGTGAATCATGCTGCTTATGAACATGGGTATTCAAAAATCTTTTTAAGACTTCTTTCAGTTTATTGGCGTATATATTTAGGAGCAGAATTGCTAGATCATATGGTGATTCTATGTCCAACTGTCTGAGGAACCATGAAACTTTTCCACAGTGGCTGCACTATTTTACATTATTTACAATGTTTACATATTATTTACATTACAATAATGTAAGTATAAAAATACATTTACATTATTTACATAATGCCTGAGGGTTTCAATTTCTCTACATCCTTGCCAACGTGTGTTTTTTTTTCTTTGTTTTCTTTTGGAAACAGAAAATGAGTATGAAGTGGCATCTTATTGTGGTTTTGAGTATTGCCCTTTTAAGAGAAAAATTAAACTTTCAATTTTATTCTTTCTGGTATTTTATCAGACATAGGCTATAAATTTGAAATCTTTGAACATAAAGAATACATAATGTATTAGTTTGCTAGAGCTAACATAACAAAATTTTATAGACTGGGTGGCTTAAGCAATAGAAATGTATTTTCTCACAGTCTGGAGTCTAGAAGGCCCAGATCAAGGTGCCAGCAGGGTTGGTTTCTTTTGAGGGCTGTAAGGGAAGGATCTGTGCTAGGCTTCTCTCCTTGGTTTGTCACTGGCCTCCTTCTCACGGCTTTGTCCTAACATGGTCATCCCTCTGTGTGCAGGAACCCCTGGTGTTTCTCTGTGTCCAAATTTCCTCTTATTATAGGGACATCAGTCAAACTGGATTAGAGCCCACTTTAACAGCCTCATTCTAATTTAGTCACCTCTTTAAAGGCCCTATCTCCAAATATACAGTATTTTGTGCTAGGCAAGTTATGATGCTTCTCAGAGTCACTAGGAAGTATTTGGATCAGTGTGCACTTATCTGAAAAGCCCCAAAGTTTCTGAGTTCTCGTTTTTGCCAGTCTCACTGTTCTGGTCTACAAGAGCACTATTTTTTCTCCTAATTTGGTGTTCCTAATCTCTTGTGAGTTTAGAAACCAAAATACTATTTTTGTTAGAGTTATTTCTATAGTCTGATTCACTGTTGCCGCCTTTATAGTTGAGATTGCTAAGTGACCATTAAATAAATGAGGTTTTATTAAAATATCTTCTCTTAAAATTTGAAAAGAATTATACACTAGTTAATAATTTTATCTAGTTGGGTAAATATCAGAATGTTTATAAGGTCAATATGTCCAGTGATTTTAGAGTCAGTGGTTGTTGCTATTTCTCAGAACATTTTATAACTGTTCATTAAAAATATTTTTACCACAAGTGACAAAACTTTTAATTCAGCAACACTGATATGTAGTTAGATTTATTCTTTAGAAATATTCAAAAGTCATTTGGAGACTCTTACAATGAATGAAAAGATGCTAAGGATGGGCATTATTATTTCAAGTGAGAAGACATTTGAAAATATCAAGTAATGAGACAGGTTCTGGATTCATAAGTTATCACTGAAAGTAACCCCAAAGAGGAAGTTCCAAATATTTAAAATAGTGGCAGCATTGTTGTAATAAGTACATAGCCTTCTATGTGGCCACTGTGGGAGGCAAGATGGATTTGTATGTATAAACAATAATGCAGTTGTTTTAGGTATCTCACATTTTTTAAACATTATGCAGTTATTTATTGTTAATAAATATGTATTGTTAATATTATGCTGACTATTATATATCCCTGTAGACATACTGTTTTATTTTTGCTTCAAAAAAATCAGTTAAAGAAATTAAGAAAAAGGATGGTCTTTTATATTTATCTACATTTCATTTCCAGTGTTCTTCACTTTTTTTGTAGATCTGAGTTTTAATATGATACCATTTTCTTTTAGCCAGACGCACTGCATCGTTTAGCCTTTGCTTAGCATATCTTATAGCACAGGTTTGCTATCAAATTCTCTCAGCTTTTATTTATTAGGCCAATGTGTTTATTTTATCTTCATTTTTTATAACTTTTCATTTTGTCATAATTTCAGGCTTACAAAAAAGTTGCAAGAATGGTGCAGAGAACTCCTGTATATCTTTCATCCAGATTCCCCAGTTAACATTTTACCACATATGCTTTACCTAATCTTTCTTCTCTAGTCTTCTCTTCCCTTCAGAGAGATCTAATTTGCCTTTATTTATTTATTTATTTATTTATTTGAAACAGAGCCTTGCTCTGCTACCCAGGCTAGAGTGTAATTTGCCTTTAAACCTATCTATTAAGTATTTTTCATACGTAGAAATTTGGTTCTTTAAAATCTTCTAAGTCATTTTTATAGTTTCAAGTTTGCTGCTGAAATGCTCATATTGTCTTTTACTTGAAAATAGCAGACTTCAGATACAAATTTCTATATCTGAAGTCTGTATTTCTTTTTTTTTTTTTGAGACGGAGTCTCACTTTGTCGCCAAGGCTGTAGTGCAGTGGCGTGATCTTGGCTCACTGCAACCTCTGCTTCCCGAGTTCAAGTGATTCTCTTGCCTCAGCCTCCCAAGTAGCTGGGACTACAGGCGTACGCCACCACACTTGGCTAATTTTTGTATTTTTAGTAGAGACAGGGTTTCACCATGTTGGCCAGGCTGGTCTCAAACTCCTGACCTCAGGTGATCTGCCCACCTCTGCCTCCCAAAGTGCTGGGATTATAGGCATGAGCCACCGTGCACGGCCTGAAGTCTGTATTTCTATTGCCTGTTATTTTTTGCTGGTTCTCTTTCATGTGATCCTATCTCTTCATAAGCCTATTTTAGTTTTCAGTTTTTTCTATTCTGTGCTGAGCATTTTGTAGAAATAACTTTAGGCCTAGGATGATGTTCTTTTCCTTCAGAAAGGATTTTTACTTACTTCTGTCAGATTTCTGGTGACCCTTACAAACTTTATTCCAATTTCAGGATTTGAGACCTCTGAGCCACTCAGATTCCTGAAGGCTGGGCTGCAGTCTGTGATTCGCATTTTGAGATCCCCTTATAATTGAGGATGGGGGTTACTAAGCTTCCACCTTTTCCAGACTCTGGACTCCACCTTTTGTTTCCATAGACAACAGAGACAGTCTAAAGTGCTGTTGGATCTCTCACCTGGTTCTTCCTGATGGGGTGATACTCTCGGAGCAAATGCAGCTCCAAATGCTGCCCACTTCTCAGGATTTTCATCTACTCCATGGGTATTGGTCTAGTAATCCTTCACTAATTTGTTAGCTGTCTGATGTCTACAAACGGATTTAAGAAAAATATTTTGTCTATCTTTTCTACTTTTTTTAAGAGAGACAATTAGTCTGAATTACCCAGTCTGCTACTTACAAGAAGAGAAAGTTCAGTACCATTTCTTCCATATATATATGTTAGAGTTGACTCACTGAGAATTAAGATGATATCCTAATTACATCTAAAAATCCTTTTTCTTAGATAACAAGTATCTGCTATATAACTTCTACAATTACAGGGCAAAATTTGAATATACTGTTAACCCCCCAGCAGTTAAATTAGAGAACTTAATTTAGCTTCTTTTTTCCTCATCTTTTTTCAGGGCCTCCTTTTCCTTTATTTGTTTCCAGTGATTGCTGTGGGGCTTGTTTTTGTTTTACAGAAACCAACTCTATCCCTACAGACATTCTAGCAGTTTGTATAGCCAAATAATCAGTTGGCAAAGTGATTACAAAAGCTGTCTATTTTTGTGGAATTTATTGTCTTTTTCCTTTATCTTCTCTCGGTTGGAAAAATACCTGCTAGACCCTTGCCCGTGAGTGCGTTTTGTTCATCCCAATGATGACTATATGAACCATAAGGAATATGTGAACCACTCTAGAAAAGCAGGGCTGCTCTGTAACCCTTCATTCATTTCATGCTTCCTGGAAAACTCATACAACATGGTGTGAATGCGAATGTGAAGGACCTCAGCAGTCCACACTAGAAGTCTTGAACCACAAAAGGAGCCCTGGGATGGAATGTGCATTCTTAGGGGACTATTAAGAATATTTACAGTTGGGAATCTAGGGAGGAGGTAAATGAAAATTTAGGGATAATTCTACTTAAGGTAAGAACACAGAGATTATTTTGATAAAGCTATGCCAATCAGAGAACTGAATTAATGTTAAGAATCTAAAACTTGTATGAGAAGCATCTAATCTCCAGAGAAAAATTGATACTCATCTATTAACAAAGTAATCTTCAATCATAAAGTGTTGAAATACATCAAGTATTAATATAGTCACAGTTTTAATAAAAGGAAATATAACCATCATTTAACTAGTTAATTTAATCTTCAACTTAATCTAAGCAATTATTTTTTGTTTTGCTTTAGTTTTCATAGTGGCTTTAAAAAATGTCAGAAACACTGTTTTGGCTACAATCATAAATTCCCTTTTGAACTTCTGAAGTGCTAGACTAAGAATGGAGTTCATAAACTTTAAAAAGTACTACTTAAAACAAATCAAAAATATGATAGTGTTTTTAAAATTTAAAATTGATGAGTGAATTGGTTTTCTTGATTAGTTATGCATTTTTTCTCTATTTTATAATTAGAAAGATCTAATACTTCATTGCATTTCATTAAATACGTAGTCTCATATTGGTATTTTGCCAGAGTAGTATTTTATTTTATTTATTTATTTATTTATTTATTTATTTTGAGACAGGGTCTCACTGTGTCACCCAGGCTGGAGTGCAGTGGTGCGATCTTGGCTCACTGCAACTTCCTTTCACCTCCTGGATTCAAGCAATTCTCCTGCCTCAGACTCCTGAGTAGCTGAGACTACAGGTGTATGCTACCACATTCAGCTCATTTTTGTATTTTTTGGTAGAGACGGTGTTTCACCATGTTGGCCAGGCTCCTCTCGAACTCCTGACTTCAAGTGATCCACCTGCCTCAGCCTCCCAAAGTGCTGGGATTACAGGCGTGAACCACTGTGCCCGGCCAGAGTAGTATTTTAATATCACATTTAAAATGCACTAAGCTGGCCAGGCACAGTGGTTCACACCTGTAATCCCAGCACTTTGGGAGGCTGAGGTGGGCAGATCACGAGGTCAGGAGTTCGAGACCAGCCTGGCCAACATAGTGAAACCCCATCTCTACTAAATATACAAAAATTAGCCAGGCATGTTGGTGCGCGCCTGTAATCCCAGCTACTTGGGAGGCTGAGGCAGGAGAATTGTTTGAACCCAAGAGGCAGAGGTCGCAGTGAGCCAAGATCATGCCACTGCACTCCAGCCTGGGCAACAAGAGCGAGACTCTGTCTCAAAAGAAATAAATAAATAAAATAAAATGCACTAAGCTAAAGATGAATTATTTGGTTTGGATTTGTCTAGATCCTTAAGTTGTAATTATGTGCAATTTTTTCTCACTTTACTAAAAAAAATTGACAGAGGATACAATAGAACTAATAAAAATATTTCAGTGAATAGAGACAGACCTGAATACTGTCATTTAATAAACTTCTAGTACTAAAGTGTATTCTTTGTTTTCACATGCTTTAGTAAGGAAGCAATAAAACTAATAATGTTTGTTGTAATAAACAGTTTCTAATAAGCAACTTATTCACTAGATGTTTTTCACTATTAGGGAAAGCTCTGTTTTTTCTATTAGACCCTTGATATAGACATTTTCTTTTTATAAAATTTTCCACACATACAGTTTTTTATTAAATATAATGTAATTTGAGAATTTTCCAGTGTTAGGAGAAATAGTATGTTTTACCACACTCCTCCACCCCAAGCTATTTAACTATCTTTTCCCTATTTTCAAAAAGCCCTTTTCATTTTTTGGAGGAAAAATTTATGTATGATTGTGTGTATTTTTACTTTTTCCTGTGTGTAAGATACTGAGACATAGAACATAGAAAGCAAAGGCTAAAGCATAAAGATAACAACATTTAATTATCTCAGGGTAACATTTAGGCTTATGAAGTTAGTGTTAAGTAGTATCATAGATAAGTACTGATCAAGAGTCAGAACTAATAACTGTCTTTTCTCCTTTCTCCAAACTTGCTGGGGGGAAAAGGATGTCCTGTGCTACTGTCAATTGCTGTATATAATTGAAAAATCCTGATAATGATTGTCCATTTTCACTTAGCGTGGACATATATCAGGAAGCTACATAACATCAAAGAAGGGTCAACATAACAAAAAATTTAAAAGTAAAGAATATGATGAGTACAGCACCTACAGTGATGACAACTTCGGTAACTACAGTGATGACAACTTTGGTAACTACGGTCAGGAAACAGAGGAAGATTTTGCCAATCAGCTGAAACAATACAGGCAAGCTAAAGAAACCGCAAATATTGCTTTAGGGTCATCATTTTCTAAAGAATCAGGGAAAAAACAGAGAATGAAAGGAGTTCAGCAAGGTAAGTTTGAAATTACAGTCTGTCTTAGAATGTGAGAACCTTATTAAAACAGGCAGCTATGGAGTAAAAACTTAGAAACTTATCCCCGTTCAAGATTAGCTTATTCTTGTAGAATCTAAATTCATTTTCTTTTATTTTGTAGACCTTGAGAACAGAATCTACAAATATTTCAATCTGTATGATACATGAATATTTCAGTTGGAAAGATATTCTAATGATTTAAAAATACATAAAAATGCAATACAACTTTCTTATATTTTTCCCCTTGCTTCTGTGTCATGTCAGTATACAGTTATCTCTGTTGCTGTATGTATTGCTTTAAATTTAGACCAGCTGGGAAGCTATACTTTTATTAGGCTTTAAAATACAGCAGTCATTTTTGCTAAGCAAGTGTGCATGGACTATGAACATCTTTTAAAATTGGAGATAAAAACATAATCTAAAGACATTTCTGCACTGATCACCTGTTTATCTGCAATATTGAATTACATGGTCCCTGGAGAGACCAGGACAAGTTGCCAGCTCTTGACAATAAGTGAAGAAACTATGGGTCATGTAAGCCTCAAATCAGCCTTAAGTATTGGCTAGTCAATATATCTGCTTCAGGAAAAGTGGAGCAATATGAGACTGAAGTGAAGTAGTGAGGAGCCACACTCTGTATAACTACCCTTTAATTATCTTTGCATACAGGAATCAGTTATGAGTAAATTTGGTTATTTCTATGACTTTATTTTTTCTCGATTTCCTAGCAGGATTTCTTTGAAAAATATGAATGTAGGCTTTAGCTGACATAAAGGGAAAATAATTTTTCTACACATATGCTGTTGTACTGAGCAAGTTTGTTCCTGTAGTCTAGATGTTGTGGTATCAGGGATCATCCCACTTGGACAATAAGGGTAATGCAAAAAAGTCTTGCTCATCCCTTCCCACCTGGGGCTTTTGTTTTCAAGCTCCTACTTGTTTGTGCTCTTAAAGAACTGAGTATTGGCCAGGCCAAAGGCTCACACCTTAAGTCCCAGCTACTCAGGAAGCTGAGGAGGGAGGATTGCTTGAGCCCAGGACTTCAAGGTTACAGCAAGCTATGTTCTCACCACTGTATTCCAGTCTGGGTGACAGAGTGAGACCCTGCCTCTAAAAAGAAAAACTAATTTTTGTAATTTGGGTATCTTTTTACGTACTTTTAAATACCAAGTTTTTCAAAAACAAAAGAAGTATAATTTTTCCTGGAGATATATGTGTATATATCTACTCAAAATTACCAGTGGAAATTTGATTTGCTGCTAATTAACCACTGATACCTACAATGTCTTCCTTAAATAGGAATATAATATTTGATTCTCTTAAAAACAGAAAGGCTTGTTAATGATCTTATGCTAAGGAAAATTAAAAAGAATAAAACTTGATTTTGCTTCTCTAGCCATGTGTATCCTTGTTCCTTGCCTTCCTATGTTGTTAACATCCCTTAGGAAACGGTACCAAGGAGATAAGATACAAAGATTTAATTTTTTTCATTGAATCTAGAAGGAAAAAAAAGAATGCACTGTATATTATAGACTATTAAAATGTGCTGTTCCTTATAAACTAATAAATTGAAAGGTATGCTGTTTTTCTTTTAAATTTAAGTACATTGTAACTTTTCTAGGTATTGAACAGAGAGTTAAAAGTTTTAATGTTGGTCGTGGACGTGGCTTGCCGAAGAAAATCAAACGAAAAGAACGTGGGGGAAGAACCAATAAAGGGCCTAATGTGTTTTCAGTATCGGATGACTTTCAAGAGGTACTAAGAATTTATATATAAGGAGGGGAGGAGCTTTTTCATCTTTTAATTTATTTGATGGCAAAGAAAGCATTGCGATTTTAATGATACTTCTCTAGTAAATGAAAAATTACCAGCTCAGATAAAATGAGTATCAATAACCTCCAAAAAATAGTTGTTAATTAGTTGTGAAACTAATTTACAGATTTTGCTGACTTTGAAATAAAATTGTTATGTTTGAAAGAACCTCAAAATAAAATTGCTAAGTTTAAAAGCAAAAATATATCCTCTATTAGTCTTCTTTTGTGCTTTTCTTTCCTAGGAATCATCTTCCCCAGATGTAACTGGCAATGAAGTGCTAATAGCTCAATATGTAGGGGGGACAAGAAGGGAGGCAGTGGTAAATTAACTTCCTTTTTAGAGTTGAAAAGATTGAAAGAGAAGAAAGGGGGATATAAATGGTTGGAAAGGTGAACTTATGTATGTTACATGTTGTAGATATTCAATAAATATATGTCAAATTGAGTTGAACTCTGAACATGAACTTTTAACCTTGTAGTGACTCCCTGGATTACTGTGGTCCAATTCCTGTATTCTACTACTGTTCTAGTAAGATTTGATTGAATTATAGAGGCAATAGTGGGTCATTAAAAGCTGCAGCTTTGGCCGGGCACAGTGGCTCACGCCCGTAATCCCAGCACTTTGGGAGGCCAAGTCGGACAGATCCTGAGGTCAGGAGTTCAAGACCAGCCTGGCCAACATGGAGAAACCCCATCTCTACAAAAATACAAAAATTTGTTGGATGTGTGGTGGTGCACATCTGTAGTCCCAGCTACTCGGGAGGCTGAGGCAGAAGAGTCACTTGAACCCAGGAGGCAGAGGTTGCAGTGAGCCGAGATGGCTCCACTACACTCCAGCCTGGGTGACAGAGCGAGACTCCATCTCAAAAAAAAAAAAAAAAAAAAAAAAAAAAAAAAAGCTGCAACTTTGTGTGAGAGCTGAGAGGGATAGCTATATACTATAATTTGAAAATGCTTGGTTTTCTGATCTCTCAGTTTAAAGATAGTGGGCAGAGATTTCTTAATATGCACTCCTTAGTATACTGTTTCAGGAGATGTTAACAGGTGTGACCTAAAAAAAGAAGGTCAGACCCAAATAAATTTGCAAAACCCAGCACATGCCATCTGCTTTTGGAGATTCTCAGTTGACATTAATGTAGTAAAGCTTGTGAGCAGCTTAGGCAAAAAGAAGCTTATTTTGTTCAACCCATCATTTACTCAACTACAAACTATTTTTTTCCCTACACACCTACTAACATTCACTGAGCCACTCACTGTTCCATGGAACAGCAGCTTTGGAATTACTATGGTTATTATTTTAGAATTTTGGGGTGACTAAAAACCTGCCTGTCATCTTCTTAGACACCAGTAGACCTTTAGAATATGCTGATTTCCCTAACCCAAACTAATACAAATGCTTTCTAAGTAAGCCTGCTCCTATACCCAGTTCTTACACCCTATACCTTTAAACAAAATTAGCTTCCAGGAAAGTGTGACTTTGAGCAAGTTATACCTGTCTCTTTGCCTCAATTTGCTTAATCTGCAAAATGAGGGTATAGTATTAAGTTAACTCTAAGGGCCCCATCAAGCACAACATTTTAGATGTCTGTAGATCTGGGCTATACCTAAAAGATAATCATATAACAGAAAAATAAAGATAAAAATACATTATCAATCATGTCAATTTATTGGCTATCACGAGAGACATTTCTTATGATTCCAGAAACAACTGGGAGTGTGCCAGAGCCCACGGAAGCAGTTCATGTTCAGGAATGGTCTGCAGGTGGCCCATCCAGAATAGCACGAACATGCAGGCCACAGCAGAGTGGCCAAGATAGATCCGTCTCTGTCCTAGGCCTTTCAGAGACTATGAGAGTCTCCAAAGCCAAATCAATTTGGGGTACCTTCAGATTCATCATAATTTTTTTGAAAAATCAAGAGTAGTCACAAAGAAGCAAACTTTCACTGAATTTTAAAGGCTTCTTCATTTTATTGGCCATAATACTCTTAAATTGTTTTAGTATTTACTGTACCTATTACATTTTTTGTAATAAATATTATTTTCCTGGTAGATCCTTACATTTCCTCTACCTGATATATATTAATATTTTATGCTCTTGTCTCTTGTATCAATATATCTTCTAAAGTAAATAAGTTTTAAAATGACCAAGTACAGTAGGTAGCTTGGTTTTTTTTCTCCCTCCATCTCTCCCTCTTTCTCTCCTTCATTCTTGTATTGTTTTTTTATTCGCAGTACTGTCTTGTAATGCAAAGAATATAGGAGGAGTTGCAAGGCACAGTTCCTGAGTTCTGTCAGTCTGCTAACTCGCCATATCTTCTGGGCACTTAATTTTGCCCTAAAAATTTATTTGTTAAAGTTGCTTTAGATTTTCTATAGTACCTTGATTATAGTCAGGTTTCCCATAGCTGTGGACACTGAGATACTTTCTACTCATTTAAGTGGAACTAAACTAAAAAACGAAACAAAACACTTCGTCACCACAATCCTCTATTAAAACAATGAAACGTTATTTGGAAGTAATGTATACAGAAAGAGTAAGTTATTAATGAAACGCTAAGTACAACTTGTTGCATTTTTCAGGGTGTGTGTGTGCGTGATTACCTAATTTTTTTACTTTTTAATTTCAGAGTTATATTCCTCAGGTTGCTCATTGATTTTTGCATAATTTACTTTCTTTGGCTGTTTATTTTATTTTATAACAGCCATGATTCTTTGTATAGAATGCCTATGTGAGCTGGTCATTTATATCTGCTTATTCTAAACGAATCTCTAAACATAAAAATGTTTGTGAATCAAATTTATATAGATTTGAGACACTTTAAATGATTCTGTCATAGTATATTATAAGCAATTTCATTGTGTTCTCCTGGGGTAAATTAGGTATGTTTATATTTTTAAAACGAATCTCTAGGATTATCTGTTTACTTTGTATTCTTGTACCTTTTTTAGAATTCTTACAGTAAAATGTGATTTGAGCTGCGAATGCTGGGGATCAGATTTCAATTTAGACATCTATTGCCTCAATGTTTGCTGTGAGGCAGTCTCTTGTTTTCAGTAGATTGAACTTTATGCTCTCTCTTTTAGCAAATTAAGAGAAAAGGGAAAACAGAAATCAAATCAGAAGAGTAAATAGTCATTGAACTCCTATGATATACAGGGCACAGTGCATGCCAGGTGCATGAAAAATAATGTTGTTTTTTAGAGTTGATGAATGTAGCTCATTACATTTAGCATGGCTAAGCATCATACTCTGCCTTGTTACTTAATCTTATACTTAAAGCAGAAGTTGAATAGGGGACTCAGGAGAAGTAAGGAAAACAAGTAGGGCTATAAGATTTCTTTTCCTTTAATTTTCTTAAGTTTTTTTCTTAACTTTTTATATTTAAAAGTTAAAGGTAATACACGCCGCCTGTTTGTTTGCCCTTTTTTTCCCCTAAAGAAAGTACAAAATAACCACACACATAAAATCTCTAATCCTGCCATCCAGAGACATACACTGTAAAATATGGGGGTATATTCTTTTTGTCTTCTTTCCTTTGCCTTTATTTATTATTGTAGAATTGGGATCAATTTTTTACTTCATAAAATATTGTAAACTTTTTTTTTTGTTTTTTGTTTTGTTTGTTTGTTTGTTTGAGACACTCTCACTCTGTTGCCCAGGCAGGAATGCAGTGGCGTGATCTTGGCTCTCACTGCAGGCTCCACCTCCCAGGTTCAAGCGATTCTCGTGCCTCAGCCTCCCAAGTAGCTGAGATTACGGAGGTGTGTGCCACCACACCCGGCTAATTTTTTGTATTTTTAGTATGGACAGGATTTCACTATGTTGGCCAGGCTGGTCTCAAACTCCTGGCCTCAAGTGATCCCAAAGTGCTGGGATTACAGGCATGAGCCACCATGCCTGATCTGTAAACAGTTTTTATGATCCAAAGTTGTTGATTTTTTAACGACTGCATAATATTCTACCACCTAAGTGTATCATAATATATTTGACCAGTCTTCTAGTTTTAAATGTGTAGAGTGTTTCTCGTTTTGCTGTTTGTTTTACTATGTCAGTATTTTATTATATGAATAGATCTTTGTGTCTCCCTGATAATTCTTTCAAAATAATCCCAAAAAGTACAAGTTGTATGTCAAACAATATGGATATTTTAAAGTCTTTTATAACATACCTATCAATAGTATGAGTGCATATTTTATTGTGTCTTTGCCCAAATTGAGAATTGTGAATTTTTAAGCTTTTTATAATTTTATTTAAAAAGTTATTCATCTTCATTAAAATAGAAAGAAATAGGCTTTTTTTTGCGATCACTAGTAGCATAAGTAGATTACTAGACACATATCTCTCTCCAAATAAATGAATAGCATCAGAATGTTCAATCTTGATCACTTTTTGTAGTCAATTTGTACTTTTTTCCAGATCAACTTAATCATACATTTTGATACCTATTAATATTTCATATGCTGCATTCAAATGGAATTTTTTTCTTGCAGTATAATAAACCAGGGAAAAAATGGAAGGTTATGACTCAGGAATTTATTAATCAGCACACAGTGGAACACAAAGGAAAACAAATCTGTAAATACTTCCTGGAAGGGAGGTGTATTAAGGTAAATTTATAGAGGTATCATAAGTCATTTTAACTTCCAAAATAATCTTTAAAATTAAAGTCTTTTGGGGGATGGTTAATTTTTTTCTCTTCTCATATAGTTGTAATAAAACTGGGTCTTTAAAATGTATCTTGCATGGAAATACCTTACATTAGAGCTCATTTAATTATGTTCTGGGACAATAACATAATTTGTTGAAATCGGATTTGTTTAAAAGACACATAATGCTACGTGGCAAGTACTGTTCAAAGTACAACTAATATTAAATGATTTAATCCTACAGTGACCCTACAAAGTAGTTAATGTTATTATCCCCATTTTATTCATGGCACCAAGAGGTTAAGTAAGTTCCCATGGTAGCTCAGCAAGAAATGGTGAGTGCTGGTTGCCAATTCAGGCAGTATCCTGTGAGGTCTTGCTCACTGTGCTGCCTTAATGCATGTAGCTACATCCACTGTCTTGGGCAGGAATTCTAAGGGGTCATTTGAGTTATTATTTGTTCATTATTAAAGACTGAAGATAATGACCATAATTTTACCATGAGACACCATGTAGAAAATTCAGCTGTTGTTTCTTTGTTTCTCTTTGTTTCTTACCTTTTTTTTTTCTTTTTTCTTTTTTTTTTTTTTTTGTGAATAGGGAGATCAGTGTAAATTTGATCATGATGCAGAGTTGGAGAAAAGAAAAGAGATCTGCAAATTTTATTTACAAGGATATTGTACCAAAGGAGAGAACTGCATTTATATGCATAATATCCTTTATTTAAAATGTATGTTAAATAAAATGCTGGGGTTTTAAAGCATCATTGAGGTTTTAAAAAATAATAAATACACCCTATAAAGCCTAGTTTGGTTTTAAATTTAAAACAACACATTACATAAACCCAGTCTAGTCAAACTTTGTACTTCAAAAGAGCAAACTGACTTTTATTCTTTAGGGAAATGAGATAACTGCCCTTTGGAAAAAATTCTGTGAAGGGAAGGTACTTTAATATAATCAGCTTAAAGTATTTCAAGAGATTGTGCTTCCTGAAGGAGTAGTTGGCAAAATACTTATTTTATTCCATAATTATTTTACTTAAGTTCAGGAGTAAAAAATTATCATTGTGAAAATTATAAGTCTTATCAAATCTTACCACTCAATGATAGATGCTGTATATTCTTCCCCACTCTCCCTTGGGAAATATATACATTTAAATTGTATTCCTGCTCCTACCCAAATTGGAATTTCACTGTATATAGTGTTCTGGTCCTTTAAAAAAATGTATTCTGCAATTTTTCCATGTTAATTTTCCCCCAAATATCTGTCAGGTTGCTCACTACGACTTATGACTAATGAAGCTTTCCCCCACAGAATTGAAACTCTATCACAGACAAAATGTTTATATATATGGATTTTTCTTCTGGACTTCGTGTTTGGCTCCATGGATTTGTTCACCCTCATGTCTGTCTTGCTTTGCTGTGATTATTTCTGCCACAACAGCCACGGTAATATTTGGTAGATTCTGATGTTTATTTTTCCAGATAAATTTTTAAATTCTGTTGTCGTGTTTAAAAAATGTGAAAAAAAAAGAAAGTGAATAAAATGAAAAATGCCTGTTATCATAGATCAAAATGTCAAAAAATGGAACGATGTAATTACCAGAGGAATACATGATGAATTGGAACAGAAAAATTTCCTGTCTCAAAATCCAGAAGCAAAAAGGGAGCAGATTGAAATTTTGACTCCATGAAAAAGCTTGCATTTGCAAAACAAATACATATAACATGAGCTAAATAATAAGATAAATAATGAAGTGAGAAAGATTATGTGTAATTTATATCACTTACGAAGAGGTCATATCCTTAATATATGAGTTTCTAAACATTGAGAAGAAAAATGAGGGAAGAGATACAGATAATTCCCAGAAAGAGAAATGCAAATGGTCCCAAAACATATAGAAAGATGTTCAATCTTGTTCCTAATAAGGGGAATGTAATTTAAGCTACACTGAGATAACATTTGCAGCTGTGTCACGTTTGCAAAAATAAAAAAATCGTGACAGTGAAGTTCGTTAGCAAGGATGTGAGAAAACCTTGATGCTGGCAATGTCAAAATGGTGCATTCCTATGGAGGAGAGCTTGGTAAATGCAATATGCATTTACCCTTTGACCCAGCAATCCCACGTTTTGCAGTTTCTCCACAATAGACCTGGGCAGTAATTACTGATGGCTGCTAAAATCATGAGGTGAAAAGTTAATTAGGAACTTTACAATTGATGGATGGAGCTGACAACACCTGAAAGGACTGATCAGTCTTAACATTACTAAAAAGAAACAACCAGATATTAAATGCCTTTTGATATGATACAGTAGAGAGTATTTGAATACCATCTATGACCAATATTAAAATTAACAAATGATACAAAAATAAAAGGGAAAGGGGAGCTTCTAGAAATCAGTAAAAGTAACTTGGGAGATGTATTAACTAGATACAATTTGTGGATCATCTTTATGTCCTGATCTGAAGAAAGGAATTATAAAAACATACTTTTTTAAAAGTCTGGAAAATTTGTATATTGACTGGTTACTAGTTGAAATTAACACATTAATTTTGCCAGGTTGGTAATGAAGTCATGATTGGTAAGAAAAAGTATTCCTGGCCAGGCATGGTAGGTCACACCTGTAATCCTAACACTGGGATGCTGGGGTGGGAGGATTGATTGAGGCCAGGAGTTGGAGACCAGCCTGGGTAACATAGTGAGACACCTCCCCCACTCCCATAACTAATTTAAAGAGGAAAGGGGCCAGGCACGGTGGCTCATGCCTGTAATCCCACCACTTTCAGAGGCCGAGGCGGGTGGATCACCTGAGGTGAGGAGTTCGAGACCAACCTGGCCAACATGGTGAAACCCCATCTCTACTAAAAATACACAAATTAGTTGGGCATGGTAGCGTGCACCTGTAATCCCAGCTACTTGGGAAGCTGAGGCAGGAGAATCGCTTGAACCTGGGAGGTGGAGGTTGCAGTGAGCCAAGATGGTGCCACTGCACTCCAGCCTGAGCAACAGAGCAAGACTCTGTCTCAAAAAATAAAATAAAATAAAATAAAGGGAAAGAAACAATAGTCCTTATCTGTTGAGAATAGGTATGGAAATATTTACAACAAATGATGAAAGTTGTTGAACCTATGAGGTCAACATGAGAGGGACTTCATTTTATTATTCTCTCTACTTTGGTATGGTTAATGACCTTCAAACAAACTTAGAAAAAAAATCCTAAGTAATGTCATCCTACAGAGAACCATACTTGGAGTATGGCATAAAGCCTTTCAGACTTTTTTTCTATGCTGGTATGTATGTATGAATGGATGTGTATATGTTTATACACATAATTTTTTATTTTTGTGAGATGGAGTTTCACTTTTGTTGCCCAGGCTGGAGTCCAATGGCGCGTTCTCCGCTCACTGCAACCTCTGCCTCCCGGGTTCAAGCAATTCTCCTGCCTCAGCCTCCCGAGTAGCTGGGATTACAGGCATGCACCACCACGCCTGGCTAATTTTTGTATTTTTAGTAGAGATGTGGTTTCTCCATGTTGATCAGACTGGTCTCAATCTCCCGACCTCAGGTGATCCGCCTGCCTCGGCCTCCCAAAGTGCTGGGATTATAGGCGTGAGCCACTGGGCCCAGCCTATACACATAATTTTTTAGAAAAATGAAATCTATAATGATTGTGAATATTGTATTTTTAAATTTAACATTTACATTAATATGGACTGTATTTTAATACACAGTGTGTTAATAAGGACCTTTTTTTCAGATGATTAACTCATTGTCTTATCTTTACTGATTTAAAATGGCATCTTTACCAGACCGTAAATTCTCATTTGTACACAATTCTGCTTCTATACTACTCTTATCTATTGTGGTATTTGATTATTCACCTCTGTAAGAGTATGTTTGATATTTGGTAAGGCAAATACTCCTTCCTTTTTAAAAAAAATGTTGTAATAGTCTCAGGTCAGAAGTGATTTGGCAAATAATAAAAACAAATAAAATGTAATGAATTTGTCCTATTCAAGAAAAATAAATTTTTTCAGATTTGACATATTTCTTTAGAAAGCAAATACTTTATTCTGTTTCTGAAAGCTTTCCATCTATTCTTATGGGGTTTTTGTTATATAGTCATGCTGTTTGTAAATAATAATAATTTTACTTCATTTACAATATTTATACCTCTTATTTAATTTTAATTGTATTGGCCACATTTCCAGAAGAATGTTAAATAATAGTGACTGTGGCAGACATAAAACATGTTTTAATGATAGTGCCTTTTTGTTTTAGCTTGTGGCTGCAGTTTTAAAGTAAGTTTTAAAAAATCAATTAAGAAAGTATATTTTTATTTTACTAAGAGGATTTTTTTTAAACCTAAAAAAGAAATCTAAAAAAGATTTTGAATTTTATCAGTTGCCTTTTGCATCTGCCAAAATGATCATATAATTTTTTTCTTGACCTTATCAGTGTTTACAATAATAAATTTCCTAAAACCATCCAGCTATTCCCTGAACATACATCACCTGAGAGTGGTATATTTTTCACTATACTTCTAGATTTAATATTTTCTTTATACGTTTGTCTCCAAAATCCTAAGATTAGTCTGTAGTTGATTATTGGGATATTTGCCTTTAACATGACATATTAAGCCTCTTAATTTTCTTTATAAATATAAGCTCTTGCTACAAAATTTATATAATATTTTATTTTATTGTGAAAAGTAACAGAGCTTATGTAATTAAAATATAATAGTGTTTGCTATAATAGTGATAAATGTTTTTTTCCTTTAAAAAGTGGCTTTCTAGTTTTAATAGAGAAAAAAGCTGTTTGAATGTTTTTGTATAATTAAAATATCTAACCTTAATAGAATTAAAAATAAGCTGATGTGATTATAGTAAATTCAGTATAATATATAATAATACAGCCTTATTGATTCAGCACAGTTGTGGTTTTGTGTGTGTGTGTGTGTGTTAAGAACACTTAGCATGAGTTCTACTCCCTTAACAAAATTTTAAGTATACAATACAGTATTGTTGACTATAGGTACAATGTTACATAGCAGATCTCTAGAACTTAACTATCTTGTCTAACAGTTGTAGGTTTTGGTTTAAAAAAAAAATTAGACCTTGATTTTACTTGGTCTTTTCCTTAATATTTTTATTTACATGAATTTCCATGCAAGTTCTATCATAGTGGAGCAAAATGTTACCAGGGAGACAACTGTAAATTTTCCCATGATGATCTAACTAAAGAAACAAAGAAACTTTTGGACAAAGTGAGTAATATTTTTGTACCTTGATTATGTCTCTCCACAAATACATTTGACTTGAATCATATTTTATAAGTGATATTTTATGAAACTGCTGAGAAATTGAAAGTTTACTATTTTATATTTTCTTCTATTTGAGCAATATTCTTTACCTTTTTGAACCTCATTCTGTTTATAAAAAATGAGGAGTTAGCTATCTCCAAACCATTTCAACTGTTTTTTTTCTTTCTCTCCCTCCTTCCCGTCTTCCCTCCTTCCTTCCTCCCTCCCTCCCTCTTGCTTGCTTGCTTTTTCTTTCTTATTTCTCTCTCTCTCTGTCTCTTTTCTTTTCTTTTCTTTTGGCAAGGTCTCGCTGTGTTGTCCAGGCTGGGTGTAGTGGCGTGATCTTAGCTCAGCTTACTGCAACCTCCACACCCTGCTCCTTGCCAACCCCCTGCCCTGCACCGCCCCCCGCCCCTGCCCCTGGGGTCATCCTCCCACCTCAACCTTCTGAGGTGGGCACTACCATGCCCAGCTAATTTTTGCATTTTTTGTAGAGACAGGGGTTTCTCCGTGTTGCTCGGGCTGGTCTCTTGGGCTCAAGCGATCCAGCTGCCTTGGCCTTCCAAGGTGTCGAGATTAAAGGCGTGAGCCACTGCGACCAGCCCATTTCAACTTTAATATTATTTTTCTACTAACCAAACTTAAGTCTTCTAGTTTTAAATGTGAGGAAAAGACTCGCTTTGAAATAGTAATCTTTGCCAATTATTTTTAGGTGTTGAATACTGATGAAGAACTCATAAATGAAGATGAAAGAGAATTAGAGGAACTTAGAAAGCGTGGCATAACTCCTCTTCCCAAACCACCTCCAGGGGTTGGGCTTCTGCCAACCCCTCCAGAGCATTTTCCCTTTTCTGATCCTGAAGACGATTTTCAGACAGATTTCTCTGATGATTTTAGGAAAATTCCATCTCTTTTTGAAATAGTTGTAAAACCTACTGTGGATTTAGCGCATAAAATTGGGAGGAAGTAAGTGAAAAACTTTCAAAATGACATCAAATTTTTTTTTCTGAAAATTATCATTAAGAAACTAAGTCATACTCCAAGCTAATCATGTAATTAAACTTGGTTAGAGATAGCACATATCTGGCATGCACGCAGATGGTTGCTTCCACCTTTGTTTTCGGTTCCCACCTGCTGCTTGCCATCAGTGCTTTCCCATATGGAATCCTTATACAGCTTCTGAAACCTCTCAGCATAGTAATCCTGAAGAACCCTGCCTGGTGGGTGGATTTGGCATTTTCACTTGATTATGAGGCTGCATTGTCATTGATAATGCCTTCAGATTGTGGGAAATAGGTCTCCACATATTTGATTATTTTGAAGAGCAATTCCTTAGGCTATTGGCGGAAGACCTCTGGATCCAGATTTTCATTTTCTAACACCACCATTTCAGCCCTGCTGCCAGTCCCCCAGCGTCTGTGCACCTGGGCCCTAAGTCACATTGTTGAGCATTCGTTTAGTCCTGACAACTCAGGAAAGCAAGGAGGTCTCAGCCAATGAGGAACAAGAAATCTATAGCAAATATCACAATTCATTTGAACCATTAAAAGTATTTCTACTAATGTCAGGAAGATAAGTATGTCCACTATTTTGGTAATATTATATATTGTATCCTGGTCAATGAAATAAGAGAAATACAAGTTATAAAGATTAGAAGTGGAGTGGCAGCCTAATTATTTGGGAAGTTTCCCTCAACCCAAAGGAATCAACAGACAAAACTATTGGAAATAATAATTAAATTAGCAAGATGTCAAGAAGGAAGAGCAACATTCAAAAACTGAATGTCTTTTTATATGCCAGCAATAACCAATTACAAATTGTTATAAAAAGTTGGATGTTTATGTAGTAGATTCTAATTTTACTGTAAAAGGTTATATATGCCTGAAAAAGAGGACTAGTAGGAGAGAACCAATAAAATTTTATCTCTGGGTAGTGGGATTAGGGGTGATTCTTATTTATCTTTGTACTTTTCTGTGTTTTTCAAAACAGTAAGTTTTAGAACAGCTAGCGGTAAGCAGCAAGTGGGCTAAAATGAAAGCATGAGGTCTATTTCGTGTTTCTACCTATCGACGATATGGAACAAATTGCTTCTTAAACACACAGTATTCTATTCTGATGTAAAAAAAAGTACTTAACCAATATCTGTTTAGAAGTGTTAACATTCTTGTTTGTTTCTTTTTCTTTGAACTAAGAAATACTATTATTTCTGTCTACAGGCCACCAGCATTTTATAACAGTGCCTCACCACCAGGACCACAATTTCAGGGAAGCAGTCCACACCCTCAACATATCTATAGTTCTGGGTCAAGTCCAGGTCCTGGACCTAACATGTCTCAGGGACACAGTAGTCCTGTGATGCACCCAGGCTCCCCTGGACATCACCCATGTGCAGGACCTCCTGGTCTACCAGTGCCACAGAGCCCACCTTTACCACCTGGTCCACCTGAAATTGTAGGTCCTCAAAATCAAGCTGGAGTGCTTGTTCAACCAGACACATCTTTGACACCGCCAAGTATGGGTGGGGCTTACCACTCCCCAGGCTTTCCAGGACATGTGATGAAAGTACCCAGAGAGAATCACTGTTCTCCAGGTTCATCATACCAGCAAAGTCCTGGTGAAATGCAGCTCAACACCAATTATGAGTCCCTGCAAAACCCAGCTGAGTTTTACGATAATTACTATGCACAACATTCTATACATAATTTTCAGCCACCCAATAACTCTGGTGGTAAGTTTACTTTTTGAAATAATTTATTCCTAATTTAAAATACAGTCCTATTTTTCATTAAAAGCATGACAGAAACGTAAGTTTTAAGTAAAGCTGAGTAAAATTGATAAGATTGAAACCTTAAAATGTTTGCAGTTTGCCAAACTTTTGAAACAATAGAATTTTAGATAACTTTTAGAAATATTTTAAATGATATAATTTGATAATCCAGTGTGCCTGTGATGAAAGCTTTCATTTCTTATGACTGGTGAAGTTTTGTGCTCACTCAATGACTGTCTCTCCCCATGTTATACATGTAGATGGGATGTGGCATGGTGAATTTGCCCAGCAGCAGCCTCCTGTTGTTCAAGACTCACCTAACCATGGGAGTGGGTCTGATGGCAGCAGCACTAGGACAGGCCATGGCCCTCTGCCTGTACCAGGCCTCCTCCCTGCAGTGCAAAGAGCTCTTTTTGTAAGACTTACTCAGAGATACCAAGAAGATGAAGAACAAACCAGCACCCAACCTCATAGGGCACCAAGCAAGGAAGAAGGTGTGTCAGAAGTTATTAATAGCATCTTACCTATTTGGATGGGTTAAAATTTTTAAATGGCCGAGGCAGGTGAATCACCTGAGGTCAGGAGTTCGAGACCAACCTGGCCAACATGGTGAAACCCCATCTCTACTAAAAATGCAAAAATTAGGTGGTCGTGTTGGCATGTGCCTGTAGTACCAGCTACTCTGGAGCTTGAGGCAGGAGAATCGCTTCAACTTGGGAGGCAGAGGTTGCAGTGAGGCTAGGCAACAGAGTGAGACTCAGTCTCAAAAAAAAAAAGGATTAAAAATGAGCTCTGACTTCTATTTCCAATGTATTTCATAGCCACTATCTTGTGATTGATTGTGGTTTCAGTGCCATTAATTGCATTAATACTTAATTGCTAAAGGTTTGACTTGAAGCAGTGAAAAGATCTGAAGCTAGAGTTCAAGGTTGTGCAGACTTGCAAGTAATTAAGCCTTTTGCTTTTTTTTTCTGAAGAAAATAAATAGAACAGGAAAAGGACACCTTTCAGTTTAAGGATTTTGAATTCTAGCCCAATTTCAAAATGATTCAGTTATTAGAGATATTTTTATGTCATAGGCTCTATAATTAAGGATCTGCTATAATAAGAAATATTTTTAAATATAAAAAGATTATATGGAAACTAAGTTTATCTTAGTATTTTTGATACTGGTAAGTATACAACAGTTAGTTAATTCAGTAAAGGATGAGAAAAGTTTAAAGCATCCAGTTCTGTTTATGAATTACAAAACTGATGTTTGGCCACTCTTAAACATGACATTTATGAAAAACTATGTAAAACTATGTAACGCTAGGTAGCTGCAAGCTATTATATGAGCATTTAAAATATATATATTTATAATTTTTAAATTATTTTTGTGGGTACGTAGTAGGTATATCTATTTATGGAGTACATGAGGTATTTTGATAGAGGCATGCAATGCATAATAATCACATCAGGGTAAATAGAGTATCCACCACCTTAAGCATTTATCCTCTGTGTTACAAACAATCCAGTTATACTCTTTTAGTTTTTTTAAAAATGTACAATTAAATTATTATTGACTATAGTCACCCTGTTGTGCTATCAAATACTAGGTCTTATTCATTCTTTTAAACTTTTGGTACCCATTAACCGTCCCCACTTCCTCCCTATCTGCCAGCTACCCTTCCCAGTCTCTGGTAACCATCCTTCTACTCTCTATGTCCATGAGTTCAAATGTTTTAATTTTTAGCTCCCACAAATAAGTGAGAATATGAGAAGTTTGTCTTTCCGTGCCTGGCTTATTTCACTTAACATAATGACCTCCAGTTCCCTGTTGTTGCAAATGACAGGATCTCATTCTTCTTATGGCTGAATAGTACTCCATTGTGTATATATGCCACATTTTCTTTATCCATTGTCTGTTTTTTGTTTTGTTTTGTTTTAAGACAGAGTCTCACTCTGTTACCCAGGCTGGGATTCAGTGACACGATCTCGGCTCACTGCAACCTCTCCCTCCCAGGCTCAAGCAATTCTCGTGCCTCTGCCTCCCGAGTAGCTGGGATTACAGGTGTGCACCACCATGCCCAGCTAATTTTTATATTTTTAGTAGAGATGGGGTTTCACTGTGTTGGCCACGCTTGTCGCGAACTCCTGACCTCAGGTGATCTGCCCGCCTCGGCCTCCCAAAGTGCTGGGATTACAGGTGTGCGCCACCGTGCCTGGCCATTGTCTGTTGGTGGACACTTAGGTTGCTTCCAAATCTTGGTTATTGTGAATAATGCTGCAGTAAACGTGAGAGTACAGATATCTCTTTGATATACTGATTTCCTGTCTTTTGGGTATATACCTGGCAGTGGGATTGCTGGATCAGATGGTAACTTTATTTTTAGTTTTTTGAGGAACTTTCAAACTGTTCTTCATAGTGGTCATACTAATTTACTTTCCCACCAACGGTGTATGAAGGTTCTCTTTCCTCCACATCCTTGCCTGCATTTGTTATTTCCTGTCTTTTGGATAAGACCCATTTTAACTGGGGTGAGATGATATCTTACTGTAGTTTTGATTTGCATTTTTCTGATGATGAGTGATGTTGTGCACCTTTTCATATACCTGTGTGCCATTTTTATGTCTTCTTTTGAGAAATGTCTATTCAGATATTTCGCCCATTTTTAAATTGGATTATTGATTTTTTCCTATAGAGTTGTTTGAGCTCCTTATATATTCTAGTTATTAATCCCTTCTCAGATAGGTAGTTTGCAGATATTTTCTCCCATTCTGTGGATTGTCTCATCATTTGTTTCCTTCACAATGCAGCTTTTTAACTTGATGTGATCCCATTTGTCCATTTTTGCTTGGTTGCCTGCGCTTGTGAGGTATTACTTAAGAAATCTTTGCCCAGACCAGTGACCTGGAGAGTTTACCCAATGTTTTCTGGTAGCAGTTTCATAGTTTGAGGTCTTAGATTTAAGTATTTAATCCATTTTGATTTGATTTTTGTGTATGGTGAGAGATAGGGGTCTAGTTTTACTCTTCTGCATATGGATATCCAGTTTTTCCCAGCACCATTTATTGAAGAGATTGTCCTTTCCCCGATGTATGTTTTTAGCACCTTTGTCGAAATCGGTTCACTGTAGATGTATGGGTTTCTTTCTGGGTTCTCTGTTCTGTTCCATTGGTCTATGTGTCTGTTTTTTGTTAGTTCATTTTTTTGTTTTTGTTTTTGTTTTTTCTTAAGACAGAGTGTCACTCTGTTGTACAGTGGTGCGATCTCGGCTCACCACAACCTCCGCCTCCTAGGTTCATGCCATTCTCCTGCCTCAGCCTCCCAAGTAGGTGGGACTACAGGTGTGCGCCACCATGCCCAGATAATTTTTTTGTATTTTTAGTAGAGACACGGTTTTACCGCGTTGGCCAGGTTGGTCTCAAATGCCTGGCCTCAAGTGATCTGCCTGCGTTGGCCTCCCAAAGTGCTGGGATTACAGGTGTGAGCCACTGTGCCCAGCTTATGTGTCTGTTTTTATGGAGGTACCATGCTGTTTTGATTACCATAGCTCTGTAGTATAATTTGACCAGGTAATGTGATTCCTCTAGTTTTGTTCTTTTTGCTCAGGATAGGTTTGGCTATTCTGAGTCCTTTGTGGTTCCATATAAATTTTAGGATAGTTTTTTCTGTATCTGTGAAGAACACTATTGGTATTTTGATTGGAACTGCATTGAATCTGTAGATTGCTTTGGGTAGTATGGACATTTTAACAATATTGATTCTTCCAATCCATGAACATGGAATATCTTTCCAATTTTTGGTGTCCTCTTCAGTTTCTTGGATCAATGTAAGTGAACATTTTTTGTTACATTTTCAAAGAAGATATTATTAATTCTTCATTAACCTAACATCACAGGAGAATGAAGGATTCCTAATAAGTGAATTTCCTGTACAATTTAAATTATAAGCATTTTAATAGCAATCTTTCAGCCGGGCGCAGTGGCTCACGCCTGTAATCCCAGCACTTTGGGAGGCCAAGGCGGGTAGCTCACGAGGTCAAGAGATCGAGACCATCCTGGCCAACATGGTGAAACCTTGTCTCTACTAAAAATGTAAAAATTAGCTGGGCATGTTAGTGCATGTCTGTAGTCCCAGCTACTCAGAAGGCTGAGGCAGGAGAATCGCTTGAACCCGGGAGGCGGAGGTTGCAGTGAGCCGAGATCATGCCATTGCACTCCAGCCTGGGTAACAGAGCGAGACTCTGTCTCAAAAAAAAAAAAAAAAAAAAAAGTAATCTTTCGATAGTCTTAAAAGTTTTATGTTTTCATAAACAAAGATATTAAAACTTTTAGATAATAGAAAATTTTATTCTATAATGTTATATAATTGGTAATGTTCTATGGGAGTTGTTGGCTCTGATACAGAAATATTTTGAACAGCTAGGTTTACTTGTGTTTGTGTTAATTTTTATGGATTTTAATGCTTTTATGCATTTTATCTCTGCTTTGATAAAAAGCTGCTAATTATCATTTTTTATCTAATATCTGTTTTCCACCAGCCTGTCTCTGTTCTTCTACTCTCCCTCTGTTACTATTTTCACTCTCATTTAAGAAAGATTTTAAGTATGCTTTATAAATCATGAAATATATATATAATGCTTATAAAATATATTGATATGGGAATGAAAGGAAAGTAAGGATAGAAGTAACAAATACTATGAGGAGTGAAATTACTACACAGAAATATTTAAAGTAATTGCAGCAGGTAAAAGTGAATCACAAATCCATCTGTAGATTTCCTTGATGTCAAAGAGAAGAAAAGAGATCTAGTGTCTAGAAGTAGTTTTTTCCGATATTGAGATCTGAGTAAAACTTTTTGCAATTGTGACATACCATATGCTGTTTTAATCCACATTCTACCCTAAATACCAATGCTTGTTTTGTAAGCACTGCTTTGTTCAAACTAACCCTGTAACACTAAAGTTCCATGTAGTAGGCATGCATTAGTGAGCAGTGAGATGAGGTGAAAATGAGAATATCTAGGATAGTCTGCTGATCCAAGATACTCCAGGATGGAGATACATATATGCATATACAGTATATCTATATATCTGTATTCCATGTTCTGGCTCTTACGTTCTGGCAAGAATGTGAACAGTAGATACCTTGTGGCCAATTCAGAGCCAACCTGTGTATATTTTAATGGAGAGGAGGGAGAATCACCCTTCTGAAACATCAGTTTGTAATTCCTTCTGCTAGAGAAAAGACTTATGATAGGTAGGCTTCTTTAGGTAGGCTTCTTAAACTTGCATCTAATATGCTAGAGTTAAATAGGCTTTAAGAGTAAGACTCAAAGTGTTCTCATAAAGTATGTAAGTTTTAGGATGGCAGGTTTTTTTTTTTTTTGAGATGGAGTCTTGCTCTGTTGCCGAGGCTGGAGTGCAGTGGCTCGATCTCAGCTCACTGCAAGCTCCGCCTCCCAGGTTCACGCCATTCTCCTGCCTCAGCCTCCTGAGTAGCTGGGACTACATGTGCCCGCCACCGCGCACGGCTAATTTTTTTGTATTTCTAGTAGAGACGGGGTTTCACCGAGTTAGCCAGGATGGTCTCGATCTCATGACCTCGTGATCCGCCCACCTCGGCCTCCCAAAGTGCTGGAATTACAGGTGTGAGCCACCACGCCCAGCCAGTTTTGTTATTTTTAAAGTTAATGTTTGAATAGCTAATATAGTCACACAGGTCAAATATCTAAACATATAATAAAGAGTAAATGAAAAGTCTCTACCCCATTCCTCATTTGCTCAGTTTCCATTGCTACCTTAACCATCACTTTCAGTGTTTTGTTTTCTTTTTAGTCCATTGTTAACTTGATAAATTCAGAGCTAGGAAGCTTAAGGAATGCTTGATTTGAAGAGACCTAGCATATTTTAGAATGCTAACAGCATTTTCCTTTCTCCTACAGCCCACCACACATACAACACACATATCTGAATTCCCTTTGGCCAGTTGGAAGGAAAGGTCCTGCCTTTTCTCTGACTGGAAGGACATTACACATATTCTAGTATCACCCCACTTCCTTAATAGAGTATAATGACTGAATCGATAGTTTTCTTACCACATCTTATTTTGTTCCAGTATTGAAATCTGGCATTTTTGTTATGCATTTTCTTGAAGTTAGATTATACTTATTTCAGAAATAGTATGGGTTTTTTAATATTAATTAAGGCTACATATAAATGTAGCCATATTATAAAGAATAATTTATAATTATAATATAATAATTTTATTATATTATAAGTTTATAATATAAAGTTTATAATAAGTTTTTGTCTGCATTTAGATGATACAGTTAACTGGTATTCCAGTAGTGAAGAGGAAGAAGGAAGCAGTGTCAAATCAATACTGAAAACATTGCAGAAACAAACAGAAACTTTAAGGAATCAGCAACAACCTTCCACAGAACTCAGCGCTCCTACTGATCCAAGACTTGCTAAAGAGAAAAGTAAAGGAAACCAAGTGGTTG
Organism: Pan troglodytes; assembly: GCF_028858775.2. Lineage (NCBI taxonomy): Eukaryota > Metazoa > Chordata > Mammalia > Primates > Hominidae > Pan > Pan troglodytes. Next base: position 10,887,115 of record NC_072410.2, on the reverse strand, counting down.
ACCCTAGGCTTAGGACTATCCCAAGGCAAGACATTAGAAAGCCTTCTGAGTCTGCCCCACTGGATCTTAGACTTGCGTGGGATCCCAGGAAATTGAGAGGGAATGGAAGTGGTCACATAGGCTCTTCTGTTGGTGGAGCAAAGTTTGATTTGCATCATGCAAATGCTGGCACTAATGTCAAACACAAAAGAGGCGATGATGATGATGAAGATACAGAAAGAGAACTGAGAGAAAAAGCTTTCTTAATACCTTTGGATGCCTCACCTGGCATAATGCTCCAGGATCCAAGGTCACAATTGAGACAGTTCAGTCACATTAAAATGGACATTACTCTAACCAAACCCAACTTTGCAAAACACATCGTGTGGGCTCCCGAAGACTTACTTCCAGTACCTTTACCTAAACCTGATCCAGTGTCTTCAATCAATTTACCTCTGCCCCCACTTATAGCTGACCAGAGGCTAAATAGATTATGGAATACAAAAAGTGATCTTCATCAAAACACAGTGTCCATTGATCCAAAATTAGCAGCCAAAGCCAAAATTAACACAACAAACAGAGAAGGCTACCTAGAACAATTTGGAGACTCACACGGTTCAGGAGCTAAATTAGGAGATCCTAGACTACAAAAAAATTTTGATCCTAGGCTTCACAGACTGCCCAATACAGAGTCTCATCAAGTGGTTATGAAGGATTCACATACATCAAAGGGTGCCCCTCACTTATCCAGATCAAACCCTGGTTCATCACAGCCCTCAGGGGCAGGAACTAGCAATTCTGGTTCCGGGGCTCTGCCTCCATATGCCCCTAAACTCTCTTCCTCAGCTGGCCTTCCACTGGGAACTTCAACTTCAGTTCTTAGTGGTATTAGTTTGTATGACCCTAGGGATCATGGTTCATCATCCACATCAGAGCTAGCAACAGCTTCTTCAGGAGAAAACTCAAAGAACCAGAAAAAAAGTGGTGGCTTAAAAAGTAGTGACAGAAATGAACCTTCTCCTGGAGAAGCTATCCTTCCACAAAAAACCAATCCAAATGTGGAAGTCACTCTTGACGGGCCAGCTGACCCACAGGCAGATATTCCCAGGAGTTCCGGTAAGGTTCAGGTCCCAGCAGTGCACAGCCTTCCTGTTCAGGCATTAACAGGCTTAATTAGGCCACAGTACAGTGATCCAAGGCAGGCAAGGCAGCCAGGACAGGGGAGCCCAACCCCAGATAATGATCCCGGTAGAGAAACAGATGACAAATCTCTGAAAGAGGTTTTTAAAACTTTTGATCCAACCGCTTCACCATTTTGTTAGCTGTTGTGTAACTGAGCAATTCTTTTCACTCTTGTGACTATCTCAGTCCTCTGCTGTTTTGTAACTGGTTTACCTCTATAGTTTATTTATTTTTAAATTATAAACACTTTTCAGCTGCTAGTATCAGAACCACATGAAGTTATAGCCTCTAAAGCCTGTGGTATTTTATATAATATTTTTATAACTTTAAGAGACTGTAGTAATTGACCTAAAAACTTATGTTAGCTTCAGTAAAAGTACTTTTATTGTAAATAAACAATCATGAACTCAACACTCTGCCTGAATATATGCCAGTTGTCTTTCATAATCAATGTTTAGATAAATGATTGCCACTTTTTATATGGTTGTTTAGTTTCAAGCAATATGATGTACATTACTTTTGAGAAACAGTATTTTGACTAGGACCTCTCTTATTTGTCAGCACAGAACTGATTAATATGTAATGCTACCTGCTAATTAAAATGTAAAATCAAGTAAAGAAAACATTTTAAAATTACAATTAGCAGAGCAGTTCATGTTTAAGGGCATCACTTTTATTAGTATTGGCAATATTATTTGTGTAAATGAAGCATTTGAATGTCATATCTTTTTAAAGTATTTTATTGTATACTGTATCATAGAAGTTGGAGGTATATAAATAGAACATTTTGCTAAAGTGAAAAATTTCCAAGTTCTCTAGCATAACTTTTTACATTTAATTTTTCATATGAAATAGCAATTAGTTACTGCTGTGTTACATTGTGATGTTTATGTATGTCAATGTTTTTGTCTTTAACAGCATAATTTATATTGCTTTTTCAAATGATGTAGCTGCATTAATTGTGTTCATCATGACTTTGGCGATTTTTAACAAAATTTTTAAAGACCCAGTGAGAGTCTGTAGTGATTATTACACGGATAATGTTTTAAATGTCTAGGTTCTGTATTTTTTTCTTAAATAGCAAGAAAATACAGATTGCTAGTATAGTCAACAGTATTTGGCTATCAATAAAGAATCTCTTTAAGATCTCACCCGGCTGGCATTCTGTAACAGAGGGGATTACCTGGTGTTTTAAGTATTTAATGTCCTCATAGTGTGGAAATCCCCTAAATTGATTAGAAATTGTATTTTATGAAAAATAACTTGTATTCATTCTTGTGTATTTATTACAGTATATAAATAATGGCAACTCTTTGTTTTATACATATATAATTTATAACTGAATCTAAGTATTAGACTGCTACTCATATTTTGAACTGCAGGTGTAGGACAGTGTTTGCTGGTAACAACTCCAATGTGTATTAATAACTTGAAAAGGAGCATTTCACTATAAAAGATAATGAAGTAGGTAATGAAATCAGTCCTTGAATGAAAGCAGTGCCCTTGAGAAGGGATTTTTTTTTAAATATACAGTAAAATATTTCGTGGGATCCTAACACTCACATAGCATATGGTTTATTAATAATGCATATCCTTTCTAATCACTTCTTCAATTCTTTTTGCTGCAGTTCTGTGCTAAAATGGGGTTGTGGTTAAGTGAACGAGAACTCTGCCTACCTAAGAAGTTCATTGTGTTCTAAGTGGAAGGAGAGTTACTGAAGGGAATGTGAATTTTTACTGTTTGTACTTCAGATACATTTGTTGTCTAAAATGGCTCTGGATAACATTTTTGGGTGAAAAAATGTAATTTAAAGCCACCATAGAAAGTATTTTCTGATTTACTGTCCAAATGAATTTTGTTGTTAATTGAGAAGTCAATAAAATGGATTAAACTGACAGAAAGAAAACATATATATATATCCCAAGGTGTAATTTACTCTTTTGTCAGGATAAAATCAGAAAAATGGCTGATTTTAGTAAATGAAATTTTTAGCAAATCTTTCATTCATGTAGTTTATAATTATTGTGTCAAGCAGTGCTGTTTACATTTTAAGCATCATACAAAAAAGATAATTTGGCTTGCTAAACATCAAAATAGAATCCAAACTCTTAACCGAATATCTTTTTTACAACCAAAAGAGATATTCCAAGATTTATTAAAGAGTCAGGTTTAAAAGTTATTAATGCAAATTATGTAATGTTCATTTATTCAGTATTCTTGAGTCCCTGTTACCTCAATTGGTGTTCTAGAGGCTATTTTATAAGAAAGTTTGAACTTAGTTTCAAATTTGACAATATATTTTATATGAAAATGTTTATGTTTAAAATAACTGTTATTTATTATGCAGCATTTTTATTGTGATAACGTTAGTTTATGGGATATTCTGTCATATCCTGTAAACATAGTTTATTTTTCTTCTTTTTTCCCATTTTCTCATACAAATTGAATAAGTAGCCATTTTCCCCCAATGAATACCTCTTCTTTTAGGTCAATTGGTGTTTTTAGAATCCATGTAATTTGATTTGCACTGTTAGATTGAAAAGTAAGTTACGTTCCTGTTCTTAGAAGCCACACATTTAGAGATAACAGAAATAACTTGAGTCTTAAGAGTATGGATAGGCTCATCCAATGAGATGTAACTTAGCTATTCATACTGTTTGTGACGGAAATTCTATACCTGTTTACTGTGATGATGAATACAGTGGATATAGCAGGGGGTTGAAATGGAACACACAGAAGATCATGACAATTGAGATTCAGCAACTGCTGTCTCATATCTTGGTTAAGACCTCATTTGTGAACCTTGAAAACAAATCAGATGTTGGAGTGATTTCAAACTCTATTTCAACAATTGGGTCTGTTTCTATATGGACCCTCTATTTCCCAGCTGAATGTTTCAAACCCCCAAATTAGGCTGCAACCGAAAGAGCCTAATTGTGAAATGATGTGCGCTTATGTTTCTGTTTATCCTTTAGCCATGGAACTTTAAAGAGTAGTGTTCCTCCTACTTACTTTAAGCTGGAAGAAGAGTTGAGTAGTAAATCCTGTGTGAACTTTTAGCTCAGCTACTCTGCTGAATTAATTAGAGGTAGGAAGGACTTACAAGGGCTGGAAGTTTAAAGAGAATAAATTCATATTTTTTGTTCTGAATTGATTTCTGTGTAATTTATATCAGTATCTAGTTGCTTATCTGTGAAATTGGGTTAATTTTTATTGATCACATTTGATGTAAAGAATGAATTATTTTTGTAAAGTATTTGTAAATATAAAATTGCTTTATAACTTGAATGAACATAATCATTATGCTCCCATTAGGGTGCATTAAGTTGTACAAATTCCAAAATAACATGGTATGGTTTGTATGGTTTAGCAATTTTACGAAGCTTCAGATGACATGCACTGGTGACACAACAGTAGAATTTCCTGAGAGGTTGAGTGAATATTAACCCATCAAGTTAGCAATTTCCTCAACCACATGAGTATCAGGAAGACAGGACTTCCCTGCCTTAGAGCTATATAGACTTGGGCCTCTTCAAGATCTGACTTCTCTGCACATTCTATACAGGTTGGATATTGATGGAGGGTTAAAAATGCTATGACAGTTCATGGTGCGTGGTGTGTTTGTTTAAATCATAGCATGTTTAGGCAAAGTGGCCAGCTCATTCAATATAAGAGCCACCAGCTCTTAGAAACAACAGATATATTCACACCCAGTCTGTAATATGTATTTCTTCAGGCATGTCACACTGCGGTCTTCCTGAAAGACCACTTACTTCATAAAGGTATTGTGTTTCTTTAATTAATGGCCACTAGAAGTTAGGAAGCTCCTAGGGACCAGGATATGAGATCTTAAAGAGGCTGTCAGAATCTTTCCATTTGCATGACATAGAATCTGTGGTGGAGATGTTTTCCCTGATGTTTTTGGAGGGTTGGACTGTGTTGAAGGCTGTACCTTGGTGGGGGTGGTCTGCAGTCATGCAGTCCACTGATAGGGTCCCCCACCCCGCAAGCTTCAATAATTGAGCTTTCTGTTAATTTCTTGAATTATCTTTTCAAAAATGGTTTGGCAGCACTTGATGACATTATGTTCAAAATTAAGTCCAGTAAAATATATAAGCATTTGTAAACTATAATTATAGTTTAAATAAGACTTAGTTTAGGAAATCCAAGCTTTGACATATATAACCAAACGGCCTAAGAGTTCAAAGCTATTTTCTTAGGTGTTACACCTTAGCATTTACATAATGCCTTCTCCCCAAGCAGTTTCATGTGGTTTGCAGAAAGTTTTGGCAGCTACCAGTCACTATATTGCTGGAGTTTTGTGTTTGAGTATGTCATTTATGTCATTTATCAGCAGTATCTGCCAGTTGTGACAAAGCCCTCCCTATTATCCTGCCTTTCCTGGAAAGGATACAGACCCAAGAAAAGTTAACATCTACATAGTACTTAGAATTTCTGATTTTAAAATAAGAAACAAAAAGCACATTTAAAATAATATTTTACGCTTTTGGAGGCAGGACCCACATGTATCTCCTTATTTTTATACTTGCCATAGAAACAAGCCTAGTTGTAGGCCTACAGTGGGTGCTTTGTTAACTGCTTGTTGATGGCTTCCTGACATCCATCCAAATGTCACTTTTACAGATGCTGTCACCCGTTAAACAGGTGTGGCAGAAGTATTCCATGACTGCATTAGGAAGAATGCACCTTATGGGTTATATCTCTTTTGGTAGACAGCCCACCTGCTCTTTTTTGTCCCCACCCTCAGCCCAAGCAATGTGAAGACAGATTATGGCAACTTAGGAGCTCCATGTTTCCATAATAATTCATAACTTTAATAAGAGTCCTCCAGACTTACAAGATTACTTCATGGTGAATGTTTGGATTGATCAATAATTTATTCCTATAAATGTCTGCAGGATTTTTTCTGTAACCAGAAAAGTAACTGCATAGCCAGTCTTTTTTTTTTTTTTTTTTTTTAATTTGTTGTTGTTTTTGTTTGTTTGAGACGGAGTCTTCATTCTTGTTGCCCAGGCTGGAGTGTAATGGTGCAATCTCGGATCACTGCAACCTCTGCCTCCCAGGTTCAAGTGATTCTCCTGCCTCAGACTCCCAAGTAGCTGGGCTTACAGGCACGTGCCACCACACCCAGCTAATTTATTGTATTTACTGGAGACGGGGTTTCACCATGTTGATCAGGCTGATCTTCAACTCCTGACCCCAGGTGATCCACCCGCCTCAACCTCCAAAAGTGTTGGGGTTACAGGCGTGAGCCACCGTGCTCAGCCTGTTTTTTATTTATTTTTTTGAGACAGTCTCACTTTGTCGCTCAGGCTGAAGTGCAGTGGCGCTATCAGCTCACAGCAGCCTCCGCCTCCCAGGTTCAAGCAATTCTCCCACCTTAGCTTCCTGAGTAGCTGGAACTACAGGTGTGTGCCACCACACCCAGCTAATTTTTGTATTTTTTTGGTAGAGACAGGGTTTGACCATGTTGGCCAAGCTGATCTTGAACTCCTGGCCTCAAGTGATACACCAGTCTTGGCCTCTCAAAGTGCTGGGATCACAGGCATGAGCCACCACGCCTGGCCCAGTCTTTTTTTTTTTTTTAATTATTATTTATTTTTATTTATTTATTTTTTGAGACGGAGTCTTGCTCTGTTGCCCAGGCTGGAGTGTAGTGGCATGATCTTGGCTCACTGCAACCTCTGCCTCTGGGTTCAAGCAATTCTCCTGCCTCAGCCTCCTGAGTAGCTGGGATTACAGGCATGCGCCACCACAACCAGCTAATTTTTTATATTTTTGGTAGAGACACAGTTTCATCATGTTGGCCAGGCTGGTCTCAAACTCCTTACCTCAAGTGATCTACCCACCTCAGCCTCCCAAAGTGCTGGGATTACAGGCGTGAGCCACTGTGCCTGGCCAGTCTTTTATTTTAAAATAAATACTTAGTCCTAACCTAGTGAATTATCAATAGCATTTAAAATTCCTTTTATCCTGATACCATGAACAGTAATTTTCCCTTTTAAGTTATGATTTGACTCTAATTTTGGGTCTTGTATCTGGTCTTTAAACACCTTTCGTTACCCTTTGGAATGGAACAATCATGCTACTGTTAGCAAAATTATTGTAGGCATAAGGAAGAGCTGTGAGTTCAAAGAAGATTGTGAGTTCTTGGAATAGTATTTTACAGCGTTGTTTATTCTTGACCTTCTTGTTTTTTAAGCTTAGAGTTTATAAGAAAAAAGTGAATATATAGCTAATTATAGCATTTTAGAAAAAATTAGCTCTGCAGATAGTCAGCCCCATACTTCTTGGCTCATTACTGATTTTAATACCTTCATGAGAGTATTAAGGTTGAAAGGAATGGTGAAATTTGCATTATCAGAGGTCTGATATGTAATTTATTGTAAAGAAATTAAATATATAGAGGCTCAATTAAAAAATAACCATATTGTTCTCAAACCTCCATTACCACTAATATCTTGGGGTTGTCAATGATAGACTATATATATATATGTATGTATATAATTTTTTTTTTTTTTTTTAAGACGGAGTCTTGCTCTGTCGCCCAGGCTGGAGTACAGCTCACAGCAGCCTCTGCCTCCCAGGTTCAAGCAATTCTGCCTCAGCCTCCCGAGTAGCTGGAATTACAGACGCCTGCCACCACACCCAGCTAATTTTTTGTATTTTTTAGTAGAGATGATGGGGTTTCACCATGTTGGCCAGGCTGATCTCGAACTCCTGACCTCAAATGATCCACCGACCTGAGCCTCCCAAAGTGCTGGCCTTACAGGCATGAGCCACCACACCTGGCCTAGACTATACCTTTTATACACTTTTTAAATAGAGAAAGTGAAAAATGATAAACTAACCATTATAAAATAGAGGTTTGAGTCCACCTCTATTTTACAGAAATTTGCCCTCAAATGTTTGAGAGGGAAGTCACATATGATAGAAAAATATCTTTTCAAGGGTAGAATGATATTTCCTTATAAAAGTGACAATCAAAAAAGACTCATTTGTATACTTGCCAAAGTTTAAAGGAATGTAAAACATTCCTTACCCTAAACCCACTGCCCCATCCACCCAGAATTCAGAAAGGGTTTGGCATAGATCCAGGGCTCCCGGGCCCAGGTCATTTTGTTATTAGTCTAGGGCTTTTGTCCTCCACAGTCTAGGCAGGGCATCTTTGTATGTGTGTTGCTGGTTGGGGCCAGGGACGGAGGCAGGCGGGAGTTGTCCAGGTTTAAGATTGTTTGTTTTCCATCAGATCCACAAGCAATATCTGTGGGCTGAAATCCAGGTTATACCTATTCACTATGACTTTTTTTTTTTTTTTTAACTTTCTACTGTAATTATTTCAGTTCCCCGAAGTTGTATCTCAAATGTTGGGGAAATGCTGCCTTGACTATTTTACTTTGGAAGGTTTTACTAGATATCAGTTTAGTAGATTAATGACGTTGTTAATCTGTCTGCTCAAAAGACACCAGCAAGGGGGTATACTTTGCTGAACTGATAAATTATTCTATTAAGGACTAACCCAGTACTTGGCAAAATTAGGAATAACTTTTCCTCTCCTTCTTTACTAATAAATTTTCCAAGTTGCATACTGTTGTTGCAAGTTTCTGTAATTTTTTTCTGCATACCTTTCTATTGTCTGAATTTAAATAAAAATGTTTCTAATAATATCTGTCTGGCAGTGTGATGCTTTGCTTTAATAAATCTTCAGCATTTAAAGACAGAACATAGGGGAACCATGTGCACATTTAAAAGCTTATAACTGGAACCCTCCCAGACTTTCCTGGAAAAAAAAGGGGGATAGCATTAAACTATTTGCCCTTCAATTTATCTTTAGTACACTGAAATTGTGCTTCGCTTATCTACATAGATGCTGTTAGCATTTAAAGCCCCATTTCCTGATATTACCTTCATCCCAGGAAACGTCTCTTACATTAGCTAAAGTTAATTTTCTGTTAGAAGATCTGAACCTAAGAAGTTGTTAGCAAATGTACTGCTTAATAGAGCACAAATTCTTTAGGATCAAAATGGGATCTCATTGCAGGAAAGGCTTTCAGAGAACTGGTCATGCTTCCCCCAAAGTCAGGAAATGTCATTAAAAGATGTTTTCTGGCTTCTGTTCTAACATGTTCAGTGGTCAAGAACACACTGTCTTAAACACGGGAGCCTAGTAGATTACTGGATGTAATTCCTGAGCAATTCTGTCAGAAGCTTATTCCTTAAGAGGTAGCGTGGTCTGGACTTGGTACCCTCTCTTCTGAGCAATGTAATACTGGGCAAGTCAGGACTTCACTGAGCATTGCTTTCCTCATCTACAAAATGCAGATTTATTCATTCATTCATTTAAGAAAGATCGAGCACTTAGCATATGCTATTAGGTGTTGAGATACAGAGATGAGTAATAAGATGGATTGCTTTTTGAATATCGCTTACTGCAAAGTGAATGAAGTCACGTTGCTTTGTGGTGGATATCAAATGATCAAGCACACAAGGATACATTTTAGTAACTAAAGGGACCAAAAAAAGTATGGTGGATGTAGGGTTACATAATTTTTTTCAAATCAAACAATGCCCATCTCTGCCATCCTCACATTGGTGTTGGTTTCACCCCTTTGACTTCGTTTTCCACAGTGGCACATTAGTCTACCCAGCATTTTTGAGCCCCAAAGTATTTATGATAATTACGGTAAAGCCTCAATATATGCGAATTGGGTGATGGTGTGCTCGAGGGCTTATGTGCATCATCTTATCAAATCCATAGCTAGTATCCAGGACAGTCCAGTAAGGTGAGCCCTGGTTCCCATTTTAAAGATGGGCAAACAGCATCGTGAGGATACATAGCTCGCCTAAGATCATAACTGATGTGTGTGACAAAGCTGGGATTTAAACACACCTGCCTGGGTCCAAACCAGTGTTGTTAACTACAACAACATGGCTGCTTTTCAATACTCAGAAAACAGCACAGACTCTTAGAATAGCGATTTCCAACTTTAGTTGCAACTCTCAAAACCTCATTCCATTGTCTGCAAGTGGCTTTTCGCAGGTGTTTATATTTATCATTAGCGCAAAATTAATTTGACTTTGCTAATTCAACAATAACTTCTCAAGTAATGGTGTTCTCAGGTTTTACAAAATGAGAACTAAGGTTGACCATTTTCAGTGGTCTCTCCAGGTTCTTTCCTGGGGCTTTAGAAGCACATTCTGCATTTTGTTGTAGTGATTGGCAGCTCAATACTTGAAAATAGGATCTATCACCCTCACTCCTTCCACGTCTTCCATAAAGGGCCAGTTGGGATCACTCTTGGATGATTTAACAGATTCACTTTTGCCATCCAAAGACTGGGGTTTGACCCCTCCATATACAGCAAAACTTCATGTCCACTCAAGACATGGTATTTACAGCCAAAGAATAGTTTAATTTTATCTAGGGAATAATTAAAATCATAAAGGTCTTTTCTTTTTTAAGCCTTGAAAGGGACTTCGGGCTAGATGATCTCAAATCTCTCTCTTTATGTGATAACCGAAGGTTTAGAAATGATAAAGAGCTCAAGTTTATGCCAGTGGTTACAATTTTATTTAAGCTAAAGTAGGGGACCAGATGGAGTTAAATAAATATAGATCAGAAGTACATATTCATTAAACATTCACCATGAGATATACATGCAAGTCACTTTTTTTTTTACTACAATAAGTTATTAGAAACCCCATCAATAAAGTGCTCAATAAATATTTATTGACTGAAGAAATTAATTTCAATTTAGAAAAAGCTTTGGAAAGGTTAACATACTGGCAATTATTTTCTACTGTACATTAAGTACTTAATGAGTAAGAAAGAATGCTGATTGTTTTTTTTCCCTCAGGGGTTTCCAAGACAATAAATCAATCAGCTGCTGAAGTTGGAGTAATGACACATGGGCAATGTTGTCATATTAATGGCTTCCGAGAAAGCAAAAACACCTAAAACATTCCTACAAAGCAAAGCAAAATTCCAATATGGAACACATTAGCCACAACCAAAGATTGCAAATGTCTCCACTGATCTTACAAGCATGCAATACAGCAGGTCTCTGGAGTAGCCTCAAAGTGTCTCTGATTATCCATGGAAGCACTTTTTTCCAAAAGTGAGCCAAGCCTCTCTCCATTCCTGATATCCACCTCCTACCCCTAAGTAGCATCAGAAACAGTTTTTAAGGCTGGGCGCGGTGGCTCACGCCTGTAATCCCAGCACTTTGGGAGGCCGAGGCGGGTGGATCACGAGGTCAGGAGATTGAGAACATCCTGGCTAACGTGGTGAAACCCCGTCTCCACTAAAAAATACAAAAAATTAGCTGGGCATGGTGGCGGGTGCCTGTAGTCCCAGCTACTTGGGAGGCTGAGGCAGGAGAATGGCGTGAACCCAGGAGGTGGAGGTTGCAGTGAGCAGAGATCACGTCACTGCACTCCAGCCTGGGCGACAGAGCGAGACTCTGTCTCAAAAAGAAAAAAAGAAAAAAAAAAAGAAACAGTTTTAAAAATATTTTTTAAATTATTAATGGATTTTCACTTTTTTTTTGAGCTTGCCAAAGATTGCCTCATTGTCTTGTGACAATCATCCACCTGGGACAGTGAGGTGAAGATAAGAGACTATTACGGTTTGTTACAAGGAATGCAAAGCAAATGAACAAAATATTCAGCTTTGACACTCGAAAACCAGACTTATCCTAGCCTGGCTTGAAACTTGAAATGATTGTCTAAATTCCTTTATACTCCTTTCAACATACCAATAACTAGAGTTTTACTAAAAGGAGGGCTAAACTACTGAGGAATGAGGTGGAGGATGGAGCCAGGGAAGAAAGTCTTTTTCTGTCTGTCCTTGGACAATTCCAAGAAAAAGAAGAAGAGAAAAGGGTTAGAGTGGGTTGACCAGATGTACATCCAGAATTGTTTCTTTGTAGGTGCTGGGAAGTGTCTGAGATTCTGGGAGGAGACTTCGTGCAAGGGTGCCATGGCTAATGTAGGGCAGCCAAGCTTAGGCAAGAGTGTTTGCTCAGGGTATCCTGATTCTCCTGGGGCACTCTCAGTTCCTGTGTAGTGTGGGTGCCCTTTGTGATAGGATGAGGTGACTACACAAGGGAGCGGTTCCCCAAGGGTCTTCAGCCATTAAGAGCTGAGGAGAAGCAGAGACAATGAGGGAAGCTGGTTGGTGCTCCCTGAAAGCACTCTCCAAGCAAAAAGAAAAGAAAAAATCACCGTTTCCCCAGGTGTAGACACAGCATGAGAGGCCAGCAGCTGTTGTGATTAGTGACTAGTACAGTGATTATCAACCAGTAGTCACCCCAGGACCAGCACAAAGCCTACCCTACCCCAATGCCATAAAGGCATGAAAACCACTCCTGTCTTCTCCCTCATACCCAGATGCCATCTTAGGGATGGAGTAGATCATACTAAGCTCTTAAACCAGTTTGGGGTTTAATGTTTTTGTCTTGCTAATCAGTGGGTATGAGCTAAGGAGGAAGGCCAGACATGTTATAGAGCAAATTGGGCATATTCTTTCCACTTCTGAGTTTTGTGAGCTACTATTGTAGCAGCAACCCAATACACACTTACTGAAGACTAGTCTACTTCCTGCCAAGCAGCTGGAGTGTGAGGTGCTCCAGAGCTCACTACAACAGACTGGGCAACAGAAGCTAAGTGTTTTCTCTGAGGCCTTAGCTGCTATTTCCATTAAACACTGGCCCAGAGAGTCTTCCTGATGTCCCAAAGGGTGTGCAATTCTTACACAGAGTCCAGGGTTTACTAACAAAATATCTCACTCAATGTCTGAAGAGGCAGTGTTGGCAATTTAGTTACTGGCATCCACTTCCAAAAAGGCAGACACTGAAAATTTTGTAATGCATTGCTCAAGAGGGCTTCCATACAAGTAGAAAGGCAGAGAGGGTGGCATGGGTGAGGCTGAGCAAGCATAGCTGGACGATAACTTAGGTAGGAAATTAAAATGAGTCCCAGAGGAAAAACAGATGTGCAGGCTGAACTGGGATTTTATGTGATAAACTGAGTATAGAAAACAACTGAAACTGACATCACTGGCCCAGCTAGCAGTGGGGTGACCTCACCAAGGATTATATTCACTTTCATAATTGCTGTAAGACTAGTTTGGAAATTTTAAGTTACTAACATTATATCAAGTTCCTATCTATGGGATTTGTTTATCTCCTCAGTCAAATATCCTTAGTTTGAAAGATAAAATTTATCCTTCCAAAATCAAAATTGTAAATATGTATTTGTCTGGTCTATGTATGCATTTGTTGTTTAAACGTGCATGTGTGTGTTGTACTGATATACCAGCTGTACCAGGTGTACCTGATACCAGATGTACCAGGGTTTAGTCTGGTTTTAGAATTGGTGCTAGTTGCTTTTTGGGTTCAGATAGTTAGTAAAAAAGTACCAGTTCAGTTCAGAGTTATATGCAGGAAGTCAAGAGAAACACCCTAATACTCATTATGTGAATTAAGTGTAAACCATCTCAGGAGGCTGCTAAGTCTCATAATAATGCTACAGAAGAAAAATGTTTTCCTTCTCCTTAATATACTAACACAACTTTTCTGGGTATTACAGTTTGAGTGCTATTTTATCTAACCCTTAAAACGACCAGGACGGAGAGGGTGAGGAAGAACTGCCTGCCCAGTCCTCTTGTTCTTTTCTAATCTTCAGACTTATCTAGGTTTTTTACAATTTTTAACCAGTTTTTACCTTTCTTCTCTTTATTTCAGAGAAAGAGGTGTCTGTCCTACCTCCCCCTCACCCCGACTTTTTTTTTTGAAACCGGATCTCGGTTGCTCAGGCTGGAGTGCAGTGGCGTAATCTCGACTCACTGCAAACTCCACCTCCTGGGCTCAAGCGATTCTCCTGCCTCAGCCTCTCGAGTAACTGGGACTACAGGTGCAAGCCACCAACACCTGGCTAATTTTTGTATTTTGTAGAGACAGGGTTTTGCCAGTTGCCCAGGTTAGTCTCTAACTCCTGGGCTCAGGGATCCGCCCACCTCGGCCTCCCAAAGTGCTGGGATTACAGGCGTGAGCCACCGTGCCAGACACCACCGCCCATTTTCGAATCGATTTAGCACCTCCTTCGCCTAAGAATTTGCTTTTCCAGGCATCCCCTTTCTGTTCCGTCTCTGCACTGCACTAACTTTACCTATACACAGGTCTGTATCCACCTGTTAAAACCACTGACCAGGACTGCTGCTTCTGGGTGAGATACAGTAACAGGCATTGGATTCCTCCTCTTCCCTCAAACAACTAGAAAGCTGGAGGAAATAAACGACGTTACTGTTAGGCATTGGATAATAGGCCATGAAAGATATGGATCTATTAAAAAAAGAAAACTAATCAGGTAAGCTCTGCAATCGCCCCAGCTTTTTCCCTGTAGTTCCATTCTTGACCACAGAGCAGGGCATCCCGGGCAGAGGGCAGCTGCGCAGCAATCTTGCCAAATGGAGCAGAGGTGGAGATGAGAGGAGGCAAGGGCAGCTGCGTGGGAGCACTGCCGAGGAGAGCGCTGGCAGGCACAGAACTCCAGACGTCTATGTAAGGGTCCTCTGCAGTTTTTGTTGAATACTAAAATGTGTATTTGAGCTGCCTTCCCCTGCAGGATAAAGAGAAGGAAGGGTCCAAGCTAGCGGGAGGGGGTGCCCACCCAGCACTCCCTCGCCCTCCCTGTCCCCTGGCAGCCACGAGGAAGACAGGCAGACGATTCTGGATGACCACCTGTCCAGGGTCCTCAAGACCCCTGGCTGCCAGTCACCAGACTCAGGCCACTACCACCTCCTGCTCCTGCACTCCAGACTACCACCACCACCACCACCACCAACATCACCATCACCATCACCACCACCATCACACCATCACCACCATCACCACCATCACCACCGCCACCATCACCACCACCATCACCACCACCACCACTGCCACCATCACCATCACCATCACCAGTGCCACCATCACCACCATCACCACCACCATCACCATCAGCACCACCATCACACCACCACCATCACCACCACCACCATCACCACCACCACCACCACCACCAGCAACACCATCACCACCATCAGCAACACCATCACCACCACCACCACCAATACTACCATCACCACCATCACCATCACCACCACCACCACCATCACCACCACCATTACCACCATCACCACCACCACTGCCAGCATCACCACCACCACCATCACCACCATCACCATCACCATTACCACCACCATCACCAACACTACCACCATCACCACCACCACCACCATTACCACCACCGTCACCAACACTACCACCATCACCACCACCACCACCATCACCACCACCACCACCATCACCAACACCACCATCACCACCACCACCACCATCACCAACACCACCATCACCACCACCACCATCACCACCACCATTACCACCACCATCACCAACACTACCACCATCACCACCACCACCATCTGGTCTGGTATCCTCACGAGCCGTCTTGTGCCTAAGTAGCAGGCCTATAATATTGCATTATTCTCTTAGGGGGCCATTTATCATGTTTTCAATTTCTTATAGCTATGCTTCTCTTTTCGTGGAAAGCATAGACAGGGAAGCCTAGGATTTCGCCTGTTTTTATGGGCAGTAGGAAGAAAGATGGTTTAATAGTGCCAGTAACACAACTACCTGCCTGCTGGTCGGGTAATTTGGCGTAAGCTCTATGCCTACATATCCAGTACAATCTAGTGGGGGCTGTCCAGTCCCAGTGGGACTCCGGGTGGGTCCACACAGTTTGCAACTTTGGGAATTTACTAAATGGATTTCTCTCTGTGTGATTTGAACTCCACCAAGTGACTGTTTTTGTGGTACCATTATACACTTTCTGTCTCAGACAACTAAGTCATCCTACGGGGTGAGTGAATTCTCTTCCTTCTCTAGCTATGCAATATTGTCCAATAATTGAAGCTTTTAGGACCTAGAAATTATCAGGGTGATTCTTTTGAGCTGGGAATTCATCAGGAACTTGGTCTGTAGGTACTAATTCTTGGGCTTCCTATGGCCATTGATCTCCTATTACAGTTTCTCCACATACATAACATGAAGTGACATTGAGAGACTGGGTTACATGCTCGGCTAATTGCAAAAACAAATTTCTTGTTTTTCCTGGAATTTCTGGTACTGGCACATTTAGTTCATCATAGAAAGTTTAAAACACTGGCTTAGGAGAGCATTTATAAACTTCTCCTCAAACTAAGATGTTTACTTGAGGATCCAGTCCCGCCCCGTCGATTCTTAAGGTCACACTCTCCTCTTTTTTCCTGCGAGGATCAAGGGGATTGGTTATTACTAGCTCTAAGGGGTTACATTGTCCCTTAGTACAGGAAGGGCCATTTTTTCCTTTCTGAAGGTGGACTGGATCTTTTTCATTTTTTTTTCTAAGTGGCCTAAATGACACAAGACCAGTATTTATATTTATTTCCACACAGTCCTAATTTATGACAGATGTACTTATTTTCTGCCATATAGCCTCTTTTCTAATTAAGACAACCACACCTCATTCCTAACTTATTACTATTAATGACAGCACAGACATTAACTTTTAAGGTGACTTGTTTGGGCACCCCTTTTTCTTCTGTTTTAGCTAACACTTTATTCGTATCGTTTCTGAGCCCCCACCAGTCCTCAGTCCTTAATCTTATTTTAAAAATTGTGGTCATGGGAGGCTCAGATGGGTCATAACACACAACTGGTTGGTCATTTCCTGGGCTACAAACCTTGTACAGAATAACATTATACAAACAAGTTCTTTTTAGAGTTCCAGCACACTTATAATAACCACAAAATAATAGGACCGTAGCAACTTTTTGTCCTACCTCAGTGACTTGATGTATACACTGGGAACAGTCCTCAGTCTGAGGAAGGTCAGTTGAAGTCCTTACTGTAAAAGTCTAAATTTTAAGGAAAATGAGTCCCGCGATGAGTTTTCTCATGCTTTGGCCATGCGTGGACCAGTCAGCTTCCGGGTGTGACTGGAGCAGGGCTTGTCGTCTTCTTCAGAGTCACTTTGCAGCGGTTGGTGAAGCTGCTCCTGTCCACGTACCGTTCACAGTCTACTGATGTTTAAGGATGGTCTCGGAGGTTGGGCCTGCTAGAATAAACTGAGTCTAACACGTCTATACAGTTATGTTCAACTGGGCTCTCTGATACCGGGAGAAAGGTGGTGGGGTTTAGGGTGTTGCAAATTTCAGTGGTTATGTGGGAATTTTCACATAGGTTAATCTAGCATTTGTTAACTAATGATGTCCTTTGGTAGTCATTAAAGTTACCACAGCATGGGGGCCTTTATATTCAGGTTTTGCCTAAGGGTTAGTTTATCTGCTTCTTGTGCTAACAGGGCCATTTCTGCTAGGGCCCTTAGACCTGGGGGCCAGCCTTTGGAAACCCTGTCTAGTTGTTTTGAGAGATAGGCCACTGGCCTTGGCCAGGGCCCCACAGTCTGGGTTAAAACTCTAACTGCCATTTTTTCTCTTTCTGACACATAGGGTGTAAAGGGTTTTGTCAGGTCAGGTAGCCCCTGGGCTGGGGCCGACATGAGTTTTTCTTTTAACTCATGAAAAGCTCATTGCTGTTGGTTGTAATAGATGTAGTTTATCTAATCTACATTTTTATTGACTGTCACCTACCAAAATATTGACTCAAATCCTGCAGCTATTTGGTTTCAAGCTTTAAATTGATCTGGTATTCCTCATAGGACTCCAATTGCGTCTAAATAGACATGAGAGTCGAAAGACCTATAAGGGACTTCTCTCCCTTTATGATGTCTTATTTTTTTTTCCTTCTGGTTGATGAAATGCCAGGGTGAAAGGGATAGTCAACTGGACTAAAATACAAGTGCCACTCCAGTTATTCGGCAGAGTGCCTACTAAAGGTCCACCACAATACTACCACACATCCGCTCGGGGGTGAACAAGGGCTGAGTGATTGATAAGCTCTTGAAAATTCTTAAGCTCACTGCATCCTTTCAGGTCTCCAAGGAACACTAAGTTTCCTACTTGTCATGAGAGACACAAAGTGAACTCAGTGTTGGGAGACGGAGGCTGGATGGCCTTCAAGGGCTGACCCACAGGGTGCTGGACTTTGGGATATAGCAGAGAGAGCTTGGCATGACTTATTACTTCAGGCTGTAGAATCCTGGAGAAGGGCTACCATGCAGCCTACACCTGGTCAACTGGACGACCACTTTAGTGGAAAGGGGACAATCTGGGCCTCTGGCCTGCCATGTGCACAAGCATAACAATTATTTTTGTTTAACATGCAGGTGGAATATTTGACCCCTTTTAACCAGGCATTTGCATCTTGGTTTCTTGTCTTAATTACTAAAGTTTGTTTTAAGTCTTTAACTTCTGTGATCCTCTAGTAAAATGAATGTATGGTTTTAGGAAATTACAAAAACCTGTTGGAGCAGTCCATCCTTGCTCTTTACTGGTCCACAGAACGTTGGACCAACTATGGCATGAAAGGTCTACATGGGGGGGCAAGACTCCTGGTTGACCCTGGGGTCTTTATAGACATCTCCCTGGATTAAATGGTCCTAGTTTACTAATGCCCAGTCTGAGGAGAGTCAGGCGGGACAGAAGTACTTTTCTGAAGTAGAAAGCTGTCTTTGACTTGGCAAGTCCCCACAGGGTATAACAAGGCAAGCATTAAATGCAATAGTTTGAGGTGAAATTGACTTGATTGTTAATAACTGGATGGTCAGCAATAGAATGAGGAAAGAAGAAAGAGTAATAGAATAGATAAAAAGAGTTAAATTTTTCTTAGCTTTAGTTTGTTAGGGTTTTCCCCTGGGACTATGGCCCACAACTCTGGAGGGGGTGGTGCTTTCTTGACTCGGGTGTGATGATGAGGCCATCCTTTTTTTTTTTTTTTTTTCTTTTTTTGCTGTATGAATAGCAGTCTTGGTGGTTAGCAGCACAAGGTAGGGTCCTTCCCAGGCTGGCTGAAGTTTTTCTTCTTTCCACCTTTTGATGAGAACATGATCTTCAGGCTGGTGCTGGTTTACCAGAAATTCTAGGGGTGGTACATGTGCTAAAAGACTTTTAGTTTTTGAGAGAAAGGAAAGTGGAAGATAAACCAAGTATATAATTTTTAAGAAATTGACCTTTTGTTTCAAATGTGGGGACTTTGGCAGTGGACTTTATAGTCCTTAGTGCCTTTTTACTGAGAAATTTCCTTTAGCACCTATTTTTATTAGTTTTTAAACCAAAGAAGCCAAATACCATTTTACATTTAACAATGCCTCTTGTATGATTTTTATATCAGATCAGCTAAATTTTATCTTTATATTAGTGTGTTATTAATATTAAATGTAATTTTAATAAAAGCTTGTAGACATATTTATCTAATTTTTAATGTTTGACCATAAAGTAAGATTTTATAGACTCTTTTTAACCTTTTATAACTTTTGCTAAAGAGCAGGTTGGTGCTTTAAGAAAAACTTATTATGCTTTTACTTTAATGTCCAGTTCACAGAAAAACTCGATGATACTTCTTTAACTGTAGCTAATATGTTTACACACATAATTTTCTTTACAATTAACATTTTAAAACTTGCTTAAACTTTCAAAACAATAGTTTTTTTTTTTAACTTTTTAATATAGGTAAGAATGTACATTCTTATGCCCCCTTATAATCCTTTTACCAAAGGTATAGTATACTTTTCTTATACACCTTGCACATAAACTGTTTTTTTTTAAAAATAGTTTTACATTCAGGAGGCCTAGTTACTTTTAAATTATACAACATTTTTTACATAAATTCTTTTTTATAACATTTTTCTCTTTCATGACTTTCGCAGACAATTCTTCAACATGGCTTAACTTTCTGACTTATTACAAATATTTCTTTCTTTAAACAACCAATTAATTTATTTCAGGACAAGAATTTACCATATAATACTCTTTTTATATAAATTCTGCCGCGCCTTTTTTTTCCTTTTTTTTTTTCCTTAGGATACTTTGGAACTGGTGAGGTGTGCTCTCAATGACCTTTCCTCTAAAAGTTATTTTTTTTACTTTTTTGTTGTTGTTAGCAACGCAGTTGCCGCTACAGATTGAATGCATTTGGGCCATCCGCGGGTTACTGGGTTAAGGATTTTTGATAGGAAGGCCTCAGTGCTTTTGGGATACGCCCTTGTTTACACTGACAACAAAGTGGTATTGGAGTGTTATAGGGTTACAGAGAATACCTTCAATTATCAATTATAGGTTTTAAATTTACCTTGGCTTTTAAAGGGATAGGGTACACCTTTTTTTTTTTAACTGCTTGTATATCTCTCTTTCTTTTTTTCTCTCTCTGACTGTCTCTCTCTCTTTGACTTTCTTTTTGATGCGGTCTCTTTTTCTCTCTCTCTCTCTGCCTCTCTCTTTCTTTCTCTCTCTCTCTCTCCTTGACTTCCTCTTTGTCTGTCTCTTCCTCTCTGTCTCTTCCTCTTTCTCTTTGCCTCTTTTCCTCTCTGTCTCTTTCCTTTATCTCTCTCTGCTGGTCTTGCCAGCTGCTTATGCTGATGTTCTTTCAACCACTGTGTGTTGGGGGCGGGGGGTCTAAAACCAGCTGTAACCAAGTGTCTATGTACAGGAGCTGCTCTGGGTTCCCAGGCTTACAGGTTGTCTTGTGCCATACCTTTGAAAAAAGGGACTTACTTGTCCAGGCTTCCTTCTAATGGCCAACCCACCTCTAATGCTGGCCAGTCTATCTTACACAAAGTTTTAAGTTTTCCTGGTGTCACAGTACTCCATAGTCTCTTTTAAATTCTTTTTGGAAAATTTTCAACTTAGTTCCTAGTAGGGTGGGCTTATTGGTGCCTGACCTATGCTTCTTCGAGACAAAACACCATGCTTACACCACGCACACACCATAAAACAAAGAACGGGTAAAAAGGGCACACACACACTTTTGCAGTTTGCACCAAACCAAAATCAAAACTAAAATCAGAGTATCCAGAAATCCAAGCCAGGTCAAAACCAAAACCAAAGTATCAAGCAATCCAAATCAAGTCAATAACAAAAACCAAAGTGCCGGTACGGGCACACTGTGGGTGATCAGGCCATGCTTCCACTCAAATGGAGTAGGCAAGTTCCTAAGACCAATCCTGTCAAGCAATTCAAACCAAGTCAAAACCAAAACCAAAGTGCCGATAAAGGCATGCCATGGATGATCAGGCCACGCTTCCACTCAAAAGGAGTGGGCAAGTTTCAAAGACTAGTCTTAACAAGTTTTAGATGTCCAGACTCCAAGTGCCTGTTCCTTCCCAGTGTTCAGCCACTGCGTTGATCCTCCACGGGGGTCTGCCACACACTGCTCTGGTGAGGCATCCCACCGGGGCAAATGCCTACCCAGGAGCGCTCTCAGGATCCACGTCGCTTGGGCTGGTTTGAGTCCCCCGCAGGGATGTTCCACAGGGCAGACTCAAGCCGCCTAAGGAGCTGCCTTGACCATCTGCCAATCACCTCGCTTCCCGGTCAGGGAACCAAGAAATGTAGCAGGACCAGCCGCAGACAAAACTCCTCAGACACCGAGTTAAAGAAGGAAGGGGTTTATTCAGCCGGGGGCATAGGCAAGACTCCTTTCTCAAGGGCCAAGCTCCCGGAGTGAGCAATTCCTGTCTTTTTTAAGGGCTCACAACTCTTAAGGGGGTGCGCGTGACAGGGTCGTGATCAATTGAGCAAGCAGGGGGTACGTGAGTGGAGGCTGCATGCACCAGTAATTAGACCGGAACAAAACAGGATAGGGATTTTCACAGTGCTTTTCTATACAGTGTCTGTAATCTATAGATAACATAACCGATTAGGTCAGAGGTCGATCTTTAACTACCAGGCCTAGGGTGTGGGGCTGGGCTGTCTGCTTGTGGATTTCATTTCTGCCTTTTAGTTTTTACCTTTTCTTCTTTGGAAGCAGAAATTGGGCATAAGACAATATGAGGAGTGGTCTCCTCCCCTAAGCTGAGATCGTGCCACTGCACTCCAGCCTGGGCGACAGAGTGAGACTCCGTCTCAAAAAAAAAAAAAAAAAAAAAAAAAAATTGAAAACAGACGAATGTACAAGGAGAGTCATTGCAGTTTTGTTTTTAAGAACTGAGAAAGTTTATTTATCCAGGACATTGTTTAAGTAAATTATGGTTTCTACCAGGAATACTCTGCAGCTGTTAAATAAGAATAGCCAATAAGTATATGAAAAAATGCTCAACATCACTAATCATTAGGGAAATGCAAATCAAAACCATGGTGAGATATACCTCCTACCCTTTCAGATGGCTACTATCAAAAAAAACAGAAAATAATGTTAGCAAGGATGTGGAGAAATTGGAACCCTTGTGCACTGTTGGAGGGAATGTAAAATGGTGCAGCTCCTGTGGAAAGCAGTAAGGCAGTTGTTTAAAAAATTCAAGATACAGTTGCCATGTGATCTAGCAAGTCCACTTCTGGATCTATATCCCAAAGAAGTGAAAGCAAGGTCTTGAAGAGATATTTGCATGTGCACATTCATAGTAGCATTATTCACAATAGATGAAAGGTGGAAACCACCCAAATGTCCAGAAATGGATAAATGGATAAATAAAATGTGGTACATTCATACAATGGAATATTTATCTATTCACCCTTAAAAAGGAAATTCTGGCTGGGCGTGGTGGCTCATGCCTGTAACACCAGCACTTTGGGAGGCCAAGGCAGGCAGATCACCTGAGGTCAGGAGTTCGAGACCAGCCTGGCCAACATGGTAAAACCCCATCTCTACTGAAAATACAAAAATTAGCTGGGCATGGTGGCGGGCGCCTATAGTCCCAGCTACTCCGGAGGCTGAGGCAGGAGAATCACTTGAACCCAGAAGCTGGAGGTTGCAGTGAGCCAAGATCGTGCCATTGCAGTCCAGCCTGAGCAACAACAGCAAGACTCCATCTCAAAAAAAAAAAAAAAAAAGGAAGGAAATTCTGACTTATGCTGCAAAATGGATCAACCTTGAGAACGTTACACTAAGTGAAAGAAGCAAATCATAAAAAGGACAAATACTGGGTCAGGTGCGGTGACTCACACCCTGTAATCCCAGCACTTTGGGAGGCCGAGGCGGGCAGATCACGAGGTCAGGAGATCGAGACCATCCTGGCTAACACAGTGAAGCCCTGTGTCTACTAAAAATACAAAAAAAATTAGCTGGGTATGGTGGTGGTGCCTGTAGTCCCAGCTGAGGCAGGAGAATGGTGTGAACCCGGGAGGCGGAGCTTGCAGGGAGCTGAGATTGCGCCAGTGCACTCTAGCCTGGGCGATAGAGCAAGACTCCGTCTCAAAAAAAAAAAAAGCTAACTTGAAAATTGAAGTCCCTATAATCCTACTTCCTAGATAGAATCAGTGATCTTGCACTTTTAGTGTTATTTTCTGTCAATCATAGTTATATGTATCCCAATGTAATACATATATTACTTAACATGAAACATTTTAAGCACATAGAAATTTAAAGGAAATATGCTCATCTTTGAATATTATAAAGCCACCATCTAGATTTAGCAGTTAATATTTTGCAGTGTTTAAATTTTTTTCACTGTAGTTTGAAGTAAATTACTTTAAACTTTTCACCCCTAATACTTTAGAATGCATCTTTTTTAAAGAATGAATTCTTTCACAATATAATCACACAATTTTCACACCTAACACAAGTAACAGTGCTTTCTAAATGTTGTCTAATAACCAGACTATATTCACCTTTCCCTTTTTCACCCCAAAAAATGTCTTTGAGAGCTGGTTTGTTTAAATAGGGTTCTAATTAAGGAGCATAGATTGCATTTCATTGTTTGTCTCTAAGCTTTTTAAAAATCAAGTGTAGTACCTGGCCCCCCCTTTTTTTTTTCTTGACTTTGAACTTATTGGAGAGACCTAGCCAGTTGACTTATAGAAGTTGGGTCAATGTTCTCACTTTCTGTATTTATCTGATTGTTTCCTCATGGTGTCCTTTAACTGTATTCTCTTTTATTTCCAGTAAAGCAGAATTTTAGGCTTGAACACAATTACATTAAACATGTTGGACAACAATTCTTCACCATTGATACCATTTTCTTTCTTTCTTTCTTTCTTTCTTTCTTTCTTTCTTTCTTTCTTTCTTTCTTTTCTTTTCTTTTCTTTTCTTTTCTTTGTTATGCAGTTTCACTCTTGTCACCCAGGCTGGAGTGCAGTGGCACGATCTCGGTTAACTGCAACCTCTGCCTCCTGGGTTCAAGTGATTCTCCTGCCTCAGCCTCCCACGTAGCTGGGATTACAGGTGCTCGCCACCACGCCCAGAAAATTTTTGTATTTTTAGTAGAGATGGGGTTTCACCATATTGGCCAGGCTGGTCTCGAACTCCTGACCTTAGGTGATCCACCCACCTCTGCCTCCCAAAGTACTGGGATTACAGGTATGAGCCACCACGCCCAGCCTGATGCCATTTTCTTCACATAATATCTAGTGTACCCACTATTAGAGATTCTAAGATTATAGGGTTAACTATCCATTTATCTTCTTGCCACTGGAAAGTATTCTATGGGTTGAAACACTGAGATCTTTGACATCTTTCCCTTAATGGTTTTAGCGTGCAGTAATGATTCTTTCTCACTTCAGTTACTTAATTAGAAGTTGCAAAATGGTGATTATCTTCTTTTTTCTACATTTATTAACTGTCATTCTTACCTCTAAAGAACTTTCCCTCATCCACTGGGGTTATTTTCTATCTAAAACTTAGTTCCACTGCAGAGAAAGAATACATTATTCTTTATTTACCTTTAATCACCAAGTTTTAGAATAAGAACTTGAATAACAGCCACCCCCATCAGTGATGAATAAGATGGTTTGTTTTCATCTTTATTGAGTATGATTATGGACTCAAGAGTTTTTATGCTTTAAATGTCTTCTAGTCAATTATGGTTCATTACTCTTATTGATGCTCAAACTGTCAAAATGTTCCAGATTTGGCCAAGGGGAGTCCTTTCTGTTGGCTCCTGGGACCTTTTCATATGACTCCATTAGTCTTTTAAATGACTCTTTTCATCTTTTGGAGTTTTAATATAACTTCATTAGTCCTGGTTCACTTTGTACATTCCTTACCCCAGACCTGAAATAAGCATCTCTCAAGCCTCCTGATTCCTTTTACTATGGAATTATATTTACACATTTATGATTGTTATGTCTTCTTGTTGAATTGACCCTTTAATAATTATGTAATATCCTTCTTTATTCATGGTAATCATCTTTGTTTGAAGTCTACTTTGATATTAATATAGACACTCTCATTTCCTTTTTCTTTTGCTTGTTTTTTTAGATACAGGGTCTCATTCTGTTGCCCAGGCTGGAGTGCAGTGGTGTGATCATAGCTTGCTGTAACCTCAAACTACTGAGCTCAAGTGATCCTCCCACCTCAGCCTCCCAAGTAGCTAGGGTACATTACACCATGCATGCCACCATGCTGGGCTATTTAAACTTTTTTTTTCATTTGTAGAGAAGGGATCTCATTCTGTTGCCCAGGCTGGCCTGGAACTCCTAGCCTCAAGAAATCTTCCTACCTTGGCCTCCCAAAGTGCTAGAATTACAGGTGTAAGCCACCACACCCAGCCTAATTTCCTTTGATTAGTATTTGCATTTTACCACTTTTAATTTTATTTTTCTCTCTATATATTTTTGATATGAAGTCTCACTCTGTCACCCAGGCTGGAGTGCAGTGGCACGATCTCAGCTCAGTGCAACCTCCACCTCCGAGGTTCAAGTGATTCTCCTGCCTCAGCCTCCCAAGTAGCTGGGACTACAGGTGCGTGCCATTATGCCTGGCTAATTTTTTGTGTTTTTAGTAGCGACGGGGTTTCACCGTGGTAGCCAGGATGATCTCGGTCTCCTGACCTCGTGATCTGCCTGCCTCGGCCTCCCAAAGTGCTGGGATTACAGGTGTGATCCACCAAGCCCAGCCCATTCTTTTAATCAATTAAGTCTTTATATTGAAAGTGATTTTCTTATAAATAGCATGTACTCGGGTCTTGTCTGTTTAATGTAGTCTGACAATCTCTGCATTACAGTTGGTATATTTAGACCATTTACATTTAATGTAATTATTGATTTGGTAGGATTTAGGTCTACCATTTCTAATCTGTCGTCAAGTTCACAAACTCCTATCATTGTCATCTGCATTCTGCTATGTAGCCCATCGAGTGAATTTTTGAAAATTATTAATAATACATTTTATTGTTTCAGCAATTTCAGCTTATCAGAAAAGTGAGCAAACAGAAGAGAATTCCCATATGCCCTCTTACCCCAAACCCTTCCACCCCCGTTTCCCTTATTATTAACATCTTGCATTAGTATAGTACATTTGTTATAATTGATGAGCCATTATTTAAACTTTATTAACAATAGTCCTTTGTGGATTACATTAGAGTTCATTCTTGGTGTTGTATAGTCTACGGGTTTTGACAAATGTATAATGACATGTGTTCATCATTACAGAATCAAACATAATAGTTTCACTACCCTAAAAATCAGCTGTTCTCCACCATTTATCCACCCTCCCCACCCCCAACTCCTAACTCCTGGCAACCACTGAACTTCTTACTGTTTCTATGGTTTTGCCTTTTTCAGAATATATATATATATAATATTATATATGATATATATTATTATATATCATATATAAAGAACTATTTTTTTGCAAAGATTTTTTCCCATTTAATGGCTTACCTTTTCATTCTCTTAACAGTGTCCTTTGTGAGCAGAAAAATTTAATTTTAGTGAAGTCCAACTTACCAATTTTTTCTTTTATGAGTCATGTTTTTGATGTTATATCTAAAAAGTCATCACCAAATCCAAGGTCACCTGAGTTTTCTCCTATGTTATCTTCTAAGAATTCTGTAGTGTTGCATGTTACATTTAGGTCTATGATCCATTTTGAGTTAATTTTTGTGAAAGGAGTGAGATCTGTGTCTAGATAAGATATACTTAGGCAGGCCCAGTGGCTCATGCCTGTAATCCCAGCACTTTGGGAGGCCAAGGCAGGCAGATCACCTGAGGCCAGGAGTTCGAGACCAGCCTGGCCAACATGGTGAAACCCCATCTCTACTAAAAATACAAAAAATTAGCTGGGCCTAGTGGCGGGGGCCTGTAATCCCAGCTACTCGGGAGGCTGAGGCAGGATAATCGCTTGAACTCAGGAGGCAGAGGCTGCAGTGAGCTGAGATTGCACCATTGCACTCTAACCTGGGCAACAAGAGCGAAACTCCACCTTAGGAAAAAAAAAAGATATACCTTGATGTAGCATTTTTGTTATTTATCCTATATGGTGTTTTTTGAGCTTCCTGGATCTGTTCCTTTATGTCTACCTTAGTTCATTTGGGCTGCTGTAACAAAAATATCATAAACTGGAGAGTTTATAAACAACAGAAATTTATTTCTCACAGTTCTAGGGGCTGTGATGTCCAAGACCAAGGCACTAGCAGTGTCTGGTGAGGCCCTGCTTCCTCATATATGACACATTCTGGCTTTGTCCTCACATGGTGTCAGGGGCTAGCTAATTCCCTGGGGCTTCTTTCATAAGTGCACTAATCTCTGTCCTGAGGATAGAGCCCTCATAACCTGATTGACTCCCAAAAGCCCCACCTCAGTACTATCATATTGAGGATTAAGTTTCAATATAACTTTTGAGGAGACACAAACATTCAGACCATAGCTTTATCTACCATTAATTTGGGGAAATTTTCAGTCACTGTTGCTTCAAATGTTTCTTCTGTTTCTTTCTCTCTCTCTTTTTTTTTTTTGAGACAGAGTCTTGCTCTGTTGCCCAGGCTGGAGTGCAGTGGCATGATCTCAGCTCACTGCAAGCTCCTCCTCCCAGATTCATGCCATTCTCCTGCCTCAGTCTCCTGAGTAGCTGGGACTACAGGCGCCTGCCACCACGCCCTGCTAATTTTTTGTATTTTTAGTAGAGAAAGGGTTTCACCGTGTTAGCCAGGATGGTCTCGATCTCCTGACCTTGTGATCTGCCCGCCTCAGCCTCCCAAAGTGTGGGGATTATAGGCGTAAGCCACCACGCCCGGCTTTCTTTCTCTTTTTCTTCTCTTTCTGGTATTTCCAAAAAGTCTCTGTGTTCCACCTTTTGTAATTGTCTCGCAGTTCTTGACTCTTCATCTGTTTTTTTCTTTTTCATTCTTTTTTCTCACTGTGTGTCAGCTTTTGAAGTATCTATTGACATCTCTTCGAGCTCACTGATTCTTTCATTGGCCATATCCATTCTTTTGATGAACCCGTCAAAGGCATTCTTCATTTCTGTTATGGTGTTTTTTATTTCTAGTATTTCATTTTTATTTCTTCTTAGTGTTTTTATCTCTTTGCTTACATTACCCATCTGTTCTTGCATGTTATGCTGTTTTTACATTAGAGCCCCTAGCATATTAATCTTAGTTATTTTAAATTCCTGGTTGGACACTTCCAATATTTCTTTCATATCTGAGTCTGGTTCTGATGCTTGCTCTGTCTCTTCAAAGTGTGGGGTTTCTTGTCTTTTAGTATGCTTTGTAATTTTTTGTTTGAGGCTGTATATAATGTACTGGGTGAAAGGAACTGAGTTAAGTAAGGCTTTAGTATGAGATTTTGTGTTTCTCTGGCTAGGAGTTAGGCTTTGTTTACTCTTTGCTATATAGTCATGGATGTCAGAGGCTAAAATTTCCTCTAGTGTCCTTGTGTTGTCTCCCCTGTCTTCTCTGGGGAGCTCCCTAGAGGCTTCTTTGTAAAGTAGCTCTGAGTCTTGCAGTGTCTATCCCTAATCATGGGAAAACATCAAACAAACCCATATAGCAGGACATCTGACAAAGTACCAAGTGTCAAGGATCATGGATTGAATCCTGAAACAGAGGAAGGACACTGAAGGAAAGACTGGGAAAACCTGACTGAGGTCTGGAGTTTAGTTAGTGATACTATACCAAGACTAATTTCTTAGTTTTGATAATTTATTAACAGTTATGTTAACATTGGGGGTAGCTGTGCAAGGGGTGTGAGAATGCTGTTATATCTTTAACCTTGGCCCATGGTTAAGGTGTTTCCAGTGTAAGGTCACTGTTATTCCTTGTAGTTAACATATATTTGGCACCACAGGATTCATGGAATTCTTGGCTTATTTATAACTTTTTTTCTTTTTCTAGTAGTGAGAAACGTGGTTTTCATGCAGAGTTTACAAACGCCAATGTAAACTTTTGTTTTGTCATATGCAATAATTTTATTACCTGTATTTATTTCAGAGCTTATGAATTTTTAATTATTCTAAGGGCTAACACAGAACTTTTTCATGTTTTCTACTCTTCAAGAGTAGGTAAGACTTTAGTTTGTAATACATTACAAGAGGAATCCTGTGGTTCTCTAAGAGCTAATTTGTTTTGGCAGAAGGCCTAAGCGAGCTGTGAGTGGTGGCTCATGCCTGGAATCCCAGCACTTTGATCTGAGACAGCTGGATCACCTGAGGCCAGAAGTTTGAGACCAGTTTGGCCAACATGGCAAAACCCCATCTCTGCTAAAAATACAAAAAATTAGCCAGGCATAATGGCATGCACCTGTAGTCCCAGCTACTTGGGAGGCTGAGGCAGGAGAATTGCTTGAACCTTGGAAGTGGAGGCTGCAGTAAGCCGAGATCGTGCCACTGCACTCCAGCCTGGGAAACAGCGAGACTGTCTCAAAACAAACAAAAAAACCAAAAAAACCCCCCAAAAAACAAAAAAATTAGACGGGCATGGTGGCATGCACCTATAGTCCCAGCTACTCAGGAGGCTGAGGCAGGAGAATCGCTTGAACCCAGGAGTTGGAGGTTGCAATGAGCAGAGATCATGCCGCTGCACTCTAGCCTGGGTGACACAGTGAGTATCCATCTCAAAACAACAACAACAACAAAAACAAATTTAAAAACCCAACAACAACAAAACCAGCAAACAAAAAAACTAAACAGGCTTTAGGGAAATAGCAATCTAATTATCTGATTATATGATTGGCACTAAGATGGGAATGACTCTGGCCTAATTTCTTCAATTTACATTTTAAAATAGGAGCTTAGTTAGCCCCCAAATAATATTTAATTGATGTATTAGGGTTGGGGAGTGAATATTTTTCAAAGCAGAAGATATTTCTCAATCCTTGCTTACTTTTAGAGGTTGAAGTTCAAGGAAGCCCCTGCCTTGGCACTGTATCCCAGGGAGGTATTTGGAGTTAATTTCAGGGCTTAGCAGTGACTCTTTAGAAAAGCAGTATACGATTGAAATGTAATGTGTTACAAATGAGATCACTACAAGTAATTTAAAAATGTGCTAGTAGTGTTTCTTTTTCGGAGACGGATTCTCGCTCTGAAGCCCAGGCTGGAGTGCAGTGGCACGATCTCAGCTCACTGCAAGCTCCGCCTCCCGGGTTCGCGCCATTCTCCTGCCTCAGCCTCCCTAGTAGCTGGGACTACAGGCGCCTGCCACCACTCCTGGCTAATTTTTTGTGTTTTTAGTAGAGACGGGGTTTCACCGTGTTAGCCAGGATGGTCTCGGTCTCCTGACCTCGTGATCCTCCCACCTCAGCCTCCCAAAGTGCTGGGATTACAGGAGTGAGCCACCACACCCAGCCTCTAGTAGTACTTTTATCAAAAGTAAATAGAAACGTGAAATTAATTTTCACAATACATTTTATTTAAACTAATATGTTCACAATGTTAAAATTTCAACATGTAATCACTATAAAAACTACTAGTGATATATTTCACATTACTTTTTTCATGTAAAATCTGGTGTGTATTTTATATTTACTGTACATCCTGATTTGGAATAACCACATTTCAATCTTTCAATAGCCACATGTGGCTAGTGGCTACTGTGTTAGAGCAGTTCTAGAACAAAGGGGTCCCTTTCAAACTATATTGAAGTCATCGTCTGTAAGGCAATATGAAAGCTGATCTGAATGATTTCTCCTTTTCCAGGAAAGGAAACAAAAATAAAATCATGTTAGGGCTGCATATTTTATGGATCCCAGGAGAAATACACATAGTCTGAAAGAATGATCTCAGTCAGAAACTCAGAATGAATCATATGAATTAAACATTGGACAATGTCCAATGCTCAGCATGTGTTTTTGGTTTATACTAAGAACATATTATGCCACCAAATACAGATATTTACTATTATACTTAGTGTAGGAGGTATATTGAGACATTGTTCTAGACTACCACAGTTCCATATTTTGTGAAAAGTTATATTGCACTTTTTTTTTTTTTTTGAGAGTGTGCCCAGGCTGGAGTGCAATGGCATGATCTCAGCTCACTCCAGCCTCTGCCCCAGCAGGTTCAAGTGATTCTCCTGCCTCAGCTTCCCTAGTAGTTGGGATTACAGGTGCGCACCACCACGTCTGGCTAATTGTTGTATTTTTAGTAGATACGGGGTTTTGTCATGTTGGCCAGGCTGGTCTCGAACTCCTGACCTCAGGTGATCCACCCACCTCAGCCTCCCAAAGTGTTAGGATTACAGGCGTGATCCACCACGCCCAGCCTTATATTTCACTCTTTGGGAATTGTATCTTACTGTAATCTTAAACTACACTAAAATAAATAATGTAAACCTTTTGTCAAATTGCTCAGAGTAGGTTTCTACTTTGGTTATAAGGAATAAAATTCATGCTTTTGTGTACACACTAGACATCTAAAGCAATCAACTATAGTTAACAAGCAGTGCTCTTACCAAAAGGTAACTCTTTCTAGAATCTGGCACACCATTTAATATCAGTATGAGCATATGGTGGGTTTAATAATTGTTTTCCATGTTTATAGGTTTTCTTTAATTTTATAAGCAGTTAAAAAGAATCCCTTTCACTGAAATACAATCTGTGGTGAGACTTCTAGCTTTTCTCGATCTTAGGCTGCTAGATTTATGTCACTGCCAAAGCTATGCAATGGGTGATATTTACACTATGCTCAAACAAAGCAACCAGAAAAACACACCACCGAATAATACAGATATTCTGAAGTCAAGCAAGCCAACTTTCATTAACAGATCAATTTCCTTAGAAAAGTTGATGAAACTAAAGACTGAAGTTCAAACAAAAAGCCCTCTCAAGGGGGTATGAATTTCTGGTAACTTATGGGGTAAGAAAAAGAGCAAGAAACTTGAAAGTAGGGAAGAGAAAAAAGAAACAGAGGAAGAGGGGATAGCCAGCTCTCAAAAGAGTCTCCAATAGGAAAGCAAAATCTGTATCTAGCCAGTACCAACATGTGAAGAAAGAGTGAGCATAGCAAAATTTAGAAAGGTTGCTTGAAAACCAAACAAAAAACCAAATACCTGTAATCCTAGCACTTTGGGAGGGTGAGGTGGGCGGATTGCCTGCACTCAGGAGTTCAAGACCAGCCTGGGCAACATGGTGAAACCTTGTCTCTACTAAAATCCAAAAAAAAAAAAAAAAAAAAATTAGCCGGGCATGGGCTGGGCGCGGTGGTTCATGCCTGTAATCCCAGCACTTTGGGAGGCAAAGGTGGGCAGATCACGAGGTCAGGAGATCGAGACCATCCTGGCTAACACAGTGAAACTCCATCTGTACTAAAAATACAAAAAATTAGCTGGGCGTGGTGGCGCGTGCCTATAGTCCCAGCTACTCGGGAGGCTGAGGCAGGAGAATCGCTTGAACCCAGGAGGTGGAGGTTGCAGTGAGCTGAGACCATGCCACCATGTGGCACCATGTACTCCAGCCTGGCGACAGAGCGACACTCGTCTCAAAAGAAAAAAAAAAAAAGGTCTCTTTTGGCCAGGTGTGGTGGCTCACACCTGAAATCTCAGCACTTTGGGAGGCCGAGGTGGGTGGATCACTTGAGTCCAGGAGTTCAAGATCAGCCTAGGTAACATGGCAAAACCTCGTCTCTACCAAAAACAAACAAAAATTAGCCGGATGTGGTGGTGCACACCTGTAGTCCCAGCTACTTGGGAGGCTGAGGCAGGAGAATCACCTGAGACCGGGAGGCAGAGATTGCAGAGAACTGAGACTATGCCAAGGCACTCCAGCCTGGGCGACAGAGCAAGACTCTCTCTCTCTCTCAAAAAAGAAAAAACAAAAAGCCTCCTTTAAAAAATGCAGTTTGATGCTATAAATTTATCAGTTAATAGTTTTGGGGGCAAAAAATGTTTTCTGGCATTTCAATAAGAGCTATAGACGAAGTCCAGCATTAGTCATGACTCTGGACTAAGTCTGGAAATCTGGAATCTCTTCCCAGCTCTGGGAGGTAGAAAGTTTTAAAAAATAAGGTCAAAATGCTGGAAAACATTCAATTTATTTCCTTATTAACACAATTGTTCACTCATAAACGACAGTAACGCTTGGTGCTATGGGTCATGCACTGAGGTCAGAACAAGGAACAGAAGAAAATGAGGTAAATTGGTAAATCTTTTTGCAGGCTGAGAAGTGAGAGAATGCTGGCATGCCTACTCTGTGCTGTTTTTTTTTTTTTTTTTTTTTTTTTTTTTTTTTTTTTTGAGATGGGGTCTTGCTCTGTCACCCAGGCTGGAGTGCAGTGGTGCAATCTCGGCTCATTGCAAGCTCCGCCTCCTGGGTTCAAGCCATTCTTCTGCCTCAGCCTACCAAGTAGCTGGGACTACAGGCACCCGCCACCATGCCTGGCTGATTTTTTGTATTTTTAGTAGAGATGGGGTTTCACCGTGTTAGCCAGGATGGTCCCGATCTCCTGACCTTGTGATACGCCCACCTTGGCCTCCCAAAGGCTGGGATTACAGGTGTGAGCCACTGCATCCAGCCCTCTGTGCTGGGTTTTATTATGTCATCCAATAACTCACAACTATGTAATTTATTTCCTTTTTACAGATAAAGAAATGGGGGCTCAGAGCAGTCAAGAACATGCCCCAAGTTATTCGTCAGTGAGGCGGAAATTGTGGTGTCCTTGTGTAAGTTCACAGTTTATACTTTACCATTATACTGTGCTCCAAATTATCTGATATTTACTTTCAAAGCATGTGTAGGAAGTTTACTATGATGATGCAGAGACATTGTACAGAATCCAGTCCCTTGACTCTCAGGTCCCCAGAACACTCACTTCACGATTTTGTTGACCTCTTATGTCAACTTAAACCTGGCACTCTCTTGGCTGGCTTTCTCTGCTCTTTCTGGGCACTCCAAAGCTTCTGTACTTACATGCTACAATTCCAGTCACAGGAAGATGCTGAGTTCTTTAGTCCCAGATCCATATTCCTGAGAAAACCTAATTGCCTAGGCTCAGGTCATAACTCTGTGTCTGTTTCAGTTGATTATGGCTGGGCCTACTGCCCCTCTGTATGGTGGTGGGGCAGAAGTTCCCAGAGAGAGGCAGGGGTGACAGAGACTGTTGTCTCAAATGCTAGGCAGACATCTGGAGTGGTAACCACTACATCTGTTCACAGTGAGCACATCCTTGCAGGGAAACTGGGTTAATCATCTCTATTATTGAAACTCAGAGGTATAGTGTTTCTTCATAGGAATTTTCTTTCCTTATTTGAGATGGGGGTCTCACTTTGTTGCCCAGGCGGGAGTGCAGTGGTGTGTGATCTTGGCTCACTGCAGCCTCCCCTCCCGAGTTCAAGCGATTCTCCTACCTCAGCCTGCTGAGTAGCTGGGACTACAGGCATAGGCCAACATGCCTGGCTAATTTTTGTATTTTTCGTAGAGACAAGTTTTCACCATATTGGCCAGGCTGGTCTTGGACTCCTGACCTCAGGTGATCTGCCCACCCTGGCCTCCATAAGTGCCGGGATTACAGGTGTGAGCCATCGCGCCCAGCCTATTTATAGGAATTTTCTATAGGTATATAAGTAATAATTTGAAGGTCACAACTAGATGCCTTTTCGTGTAACCGTATCTTGAATGGAACAAATATTTTCTTTCTACATAATTATACATAAATAACCCAATGCTTTTTAAAACCCATGAAAAACCATTAGCTCAAAGACACTTGCAAAATTGTATCAGGTTGTTTTCCTTGGTGTGTATTAAGTTTGAAGCAAAGGGGATTTTCACATACCAAGACAAAGTAGAAGTCTTCCACCAAGTTGAAATCATCACATTGCAATTTAATCATATGATACAACCAATTTTTTGATGTGTTATGCCATTCGCCAAATACCAAAAATTTTTTAGGGGAAACTTTACATCCTCAATACTATACACTTCCAGCTACATCACCACCTAACAGGGACTTTAAAAAGAATACAAAGTACGGTATGCCTTCTCAGTGCCTTGTTAGTAATTCAGTTACAGTTCTGCCGAACTTTCTTTAAAAGAATACAATTCTCAATCTTACACGGTTCAGAGCACAAGCATAGCTTCTTGTATACAAGAGATGTGCATCAGTTCCCACTCCTCAGGGACTGTATGAATTTGGCTTTATTTTATTTTTTTGACAGAGTCTCACTCTGTCACCAGGCTGGAGTGCAGTAGTGTGATCTCAGCTCACTGGACTCTGCCACCTGGGTTCAAGTGATTCTCCTGCCTCAGCCTCCCAAGTAGCTAGGACTACAGGTGCATGCCACCATGCCCAGCTGATTTTTTGTGTGTTTTTAGTAGAGACGGGGTTTCACCATGTTGGCCAGGATGGTCTTGATCTCTTGACCTCATGATCTACCCGCTTTGGCCTCCCAAGGTGCTGGGATTACAGGCATGAGCCACTGTGCTGGGCCAAATTTGGTTCTTAGAAACCAAGGAGTGATGTGTGCACCAGGCCCAGGGCTGAAGAGCTGCTTCTCACTAGATGCCTCTCTTGGTCTGGCTGCTGTGTCCAGTCCTATCCAGGGTCAGCTCTGTTCCTCCTTGTGGCATCTGTGTTTCTCTTTCTGCTCTGTCTCTCCCCATCTCCTAGTCCAAACATCCAAAGAAATCAATTACCTCCAGGAGATCGAGACCATCCAGGCTAACACGGTGAAACCCCGTCTCTACTAAAAATACAAAAAATTAGCCGGGCATGGTGGCGGGCGCCTGTAGTCCCAGCTACTTAGGAGGCTGAGGCAGGAGAATGGCGTGAACCTGGGAGGCAGAGCTTGCAGTGAGCCGAGATCATGCCATTGCACTCCAGCCTGGGCGACAGAGCAAGACTCTGTCTCAAAAAAAAAAAAAAAAAAATTAATGACCTCTGCCCCTAACTGAACAAAGCCCTTCATCTAAGGCCACCCTTTGGTTGGCAGCCTTAGCCAGACATCTGCTTCTGGTCAAATCAATGTCTTGTCCACAGGGAGGCCCAGCGCTGTTTCTGGTTTTAGCTGGATGCAGGGTATCAGACATGGCAGGTACTACGGCCTACCTGGCGGGTATCAAAGAGTTGGTCGACGTTCTCTCAACAACCTAATAGGGACCAACCATGGAAGGCCAGTAGTAAAGGAGTTTGAAGTTCCCTTTCAGAAACCAATTAACAACCCCAAAGAGACAGTGGGTAACATAAAAGAGCAGCCATAAAAATATACAGTTAAACATATTTAATAGAAATATTAAAATAATCACTACACTTCCTCTCATTGCAGAAACCATGAAAGAATATGCCTTTTGTAATCAAAGTAATTTTTTATCATGCAAAAAAGTATTTTGTTATGACATTCATAAGTGGAGACTGTATTTCAAAACAAGTTTATACAGACTTCAAAAGGTCTAAAGTCAAAGTGAAATATATTTAAATATGATTAGTTACATCGTATGCAGCTGGCATACTCATATTCACAGTTTATAAAGTAAAAAAACTAAACTCTTCATGTCGGCTCTGAAATAGATGCATTTTCATTCATACATTCGCTAGTTAGGTCTGTTCTTCTAAGGAGGAAAGACGAGATATATGAGATATTTTTTAAAGAACAAACTCAACATATCAGCAGCAAATTTCAGTTAAACTAAATTGGAAACCAATGTTCTGTGTAACCAAAGTGCAAAGTCAGTTCCCCAGCTCAGAAAGAAAATTAAGAGTATAAACTGAAGGCTTAAGAGAACTTCAGAGAGCATACTGTGTGATTAATACATAAATATTAAAAATTATCCAATTTTTGATTTAAGAACAACACAGTTTGGATCTAGTCATTAAAACATATGCACAGGTGTCAAAGGCAAGTAACACTACCACCTAAGGTTATTCGGAGGAACTGTGAAGATGTAGCACGGACCTCTAAGGTGTCTAAAATCCCTTCTGATGGAAAGCTTATGGAACACTATCTGCCAAAAACACTGAAAGCACCAGTTTTATATTTAGATCCAATGCTGAGTGATATAGTCACTGTTGGGATAGGTTTTTATTTGGGAAAATGGAGAGGATTCTCAAAACAGATTCATGGCTTGCATGCAGTGACACCATACCAAGAGCCTGGAAAGACACCATGAAATCACCTCAACTGAAGTGGTGGGCCCACCTATTCATAGTCAGTGTTACACTAGCCAGCTCTAGGGCTCTGACAACATAATGAGTTTTGAGATAGTATAAAGAAAAAAAGAAGAGTTTATTTTAAAGCAAATAACTAAACTGTATTTTAACTTAGCATAATTAACTGCAGCATATTTACTTCATAGCCCCTTAACATGTCACTTTTACCAACAAAGCTTTTTCCTTCATATTCTAATCACAAAAGTTTCTCAACAATTTATAACAATCTGTAAATCTGACCCTGCAATAAATAGTCATAAAACGTTATTTTTATTACTATTATTATTTTTAGACACAAGGTCTCGCTCTGTTCCCCGAGCTGGAGTGCAGTGGTACAATCACAGCTCACCAGCCTCAAGCAATTCTCCAGCCTCAGCCTCCCAAAGTAGTGGGATTTCAGGCATGAATCACCACACCTGGCCTTGAAACATTATTTTTAAAGCCTAAATTCCAGTTGGTATGGTACCAAAATTTAGTTTAACTTCAAAATTCACAGTACTGCTGAGAAATGG
This sequence comes from Pan troglodytes, assembly GCF_028858775.2. Classification (NCBI taxonomy): domain Eukaryota; kingdom Metazoa; phylum Chordata; class Mammalia; order Primates; family Hominidae; genus Pan; species Pan troglodytes. The sequence continues at coordinate 10,848,992 of NC_072410.2, read as the reverse complement.
GCGGGTTCTGAGGTTCCAGAGAAGTGGGGAGTGAATTCATTCCTGGTGGTTTTATTCTGGCAGCATGCATGGGAGATCACATGAGTTAGAGGGCTGTGGCCTGGTATCAACACTTCAAGCTGTTGTATTTTTACTTCGAGTTGAAACTTTTAAAATACATCTGTCATACAGATGTACAAGTATATGTAAATGCAAACATATATACACACTTTTTGACAAAAGAATGATGGTAACACACACGAACCATTTTTGTAAACAGATTCTATTTGGTTAATAACAGTATTCCTTCCATCAACCTATCGGAAGTCCAAACCAACTACGAAGATAGGATGCTCATCCAGAATAACGGGAAGCATTTTCTTCCTCATCTTTGGAAAGTAAAACAAAGAAAAAAAAAAAGAAAAAAGAGAGTATTAAAATTTCTCAATGTAAAATCTATATTTTAGAACCACTCTACAATATAAGCAAATAATGTCTTTTTTACTGATCACATGCCTTTTTTGGTGGGGGGGGGGGGGTTTTTTTTTTTTTTTTTGAGATAGGGTCTTGCTCTGTCACCCAGGCTTGAGTGCAGTGGCGTGATGAGACTTCAATGCAGCCTTGATCTCCCAGGCTCAAGTGGTTCTCCCACCTCAGCCTCCCAAGCAACTGGGACCACAAGGTGTGTACCACCATGCCTGGGTAATTTTTTGTTTTTTTGTAGAGATGCAGGTCTGTTTTCCAGGCTGGTCTCAAATTCCTGGGCTCAAGTGATCCTCCCACTTCAGCCTCACAGTGTTGGGATTGCAGTCACGAGCCACTGTACCCAACCATATGTCATTCTTTAGACACATTGCTTACTAAATTTCTCTTTTTAAAGGATATACTGAATTTCCGGTTGAGCCAACTTAACAGCTAATTTTCTATTTTAGCTTTAAAACATTGATAAGCAACATGAAGCAATCTAGAACTTAACCTTTAAATGGCTTTATTAAAGCAATCCAGCTATGAAAATTATGCAGAAATGATTATCTACAATCTTACCATCACATAAGAAATTCTTCCTCTATTCTGAAATACCATCTTCTCACAATATACTTTGATGTTATGAATCAATGTCTGTTCTTGAACATTATTTATTGTCTTTCTCTATTAAACAATTCCAAAATAAAATTTCCAGCACAACTAAATATTTTTGACGATAAGAGGATTTAAAAAAAAATTCTTTTAAAACAGAAGCTTATATACAACTTAGAATCTAAAACCAATAGATTTATAATCCTCTTATCGTCAACAATATTTAGTTGTGCTGGAAATTTTATTTTGGAATTGTTTAATAGAGAAAGACAAGAAATAATGTTCAAGAACAGACATTGATTCATAACATCAAAGTATATTGTGAGAAGATGGTATTTCAGAATAGAGGAAGAATTTCTTATGTGCTGGTAAGATTGTTTGTAGATAACCATTTCTGCATAATTTTCATAGCTGGATTGCTTTAATAAACCTTAAAACTAAACCAAAACAAACAAAAACCAAAGTTTTAATCATTTAAAAATCATGTTTATTGAGGTACAACTTACTTATAGTAAAACCTGCCCTTTTCAGCATATAGCACTGAGTCTTGACAAATGCACAGTTATGTACCACCACCGACCAAGGCCTGGCACATTTTTACCTCCTCAAAGTTCTCCCTGGCTGCTTCTCCCACTCCTTGGCAACCACTAACCTGTTTTCTGTCCTTATAGTTCTGCTTTTTTCAGAGTGTCATATAAGTAGAATCACACTGTACACAGTATTTTGAGTCTGACCTCTGTCAACTGGCATAATGCATTTGAGAATTATCCATGTTGCTGAACTGGCAGTGCATTCTTTTTTATTGCTGAGCAGTATTCAATTGCATGGCTGTACCAGTTTGTTTATTCATTTGCCAGTTGAAGGATAACTGAGATCTTCCTCGTTTTTAGCAATTTTAAAGAAAGTTTCTATGAATAATTGTGTACAGGTTTTTAATTAAATGTTTTGGAGATGTAATTCATATACCACATAATTCACCTTTTTAAAGTGCATAATTCACTGGTTTTTAATATATTCACAAGGTTTGTGCATAGGTTTTTGTGTGAATACTGGTTTTCATTCCTCTTGGATAAAGATTTAATTTGGTATTACCCTTCCAGACACCTTTCTGTGTTTTCATACATATATATGTATGACAGTTTGACCTTAGGCAGAGTAGCATTTTCAAAATTTTACATGGGGAAACTTTCTAGAGTTAAAGCCATTTTATTTTTCTGTTCTGTCTGGTTTTATCTGCGTGTTATTTACAATCTGCTGCGTAACAAATTACTACAAACTTAGTACCTTAACACATATTTATTTCACAGTTTCTGTGGGTCAGGAGATCAGAAATGGTTCTATTTCAAGGTCTCTCACAGGGCTGCAATCAAGATGTTGGCATGGCTGGGGTCTCATCTGAAGGCTGGACTGGAGAAGAATCTACTTCCAAACTTATGTGGTAGTTGGAAGAATTTAGTTCCTCAAGGCTGCTAAACTGATGGCCTGTGTTCCTTGCCTCTGGGATGGTAGCTTGCTTCAACAAAGTGTGCAAGCAGAGAAGACAGAGAGAGTCCGCTAGCAAGATAGAAGCCACAATCTCTTGTAATCTATCATTCTTGCTGTATTCTACTGGTTAAAAATAACTCATTAGGTTAGCCTACTGGCTCTCAAGGGGAAGGGATTATACAAAGGTATGCATTTCTGGAGGAGGGAATGAGGGCAAAGAATTCTGAGAAGTCTGTCTTCCACAATCTGAAGAACTTCTAGAAAGTAGGAGGAAGCGATATTGCTTAGGGATGGACAACTTGGCACTGGTTATGTGTTCCAAGTGAGGTAACCTTGTTCCCAAGAATAAAGAGAACCAGACGACTGTAAACATCTCCCTAAACTGAAATGCAGACTGTTGTATGTTCACCTGAAATGAATGGCGTAAGCTGAATATAAGATTTTTGACAAAATAAAAATTTTGCTGTGTTCTCAGATCTGGCAGGCTCCTGCCCTTGTGCAAACAATGTTCCTGGCAGCTATTCATCTCCTTAGGTAAATAAGAATTGGAGAAAAGCTGTGCTTAGATAGGGTGCATTTGCTCTTGCCTTGGAAGGCTGTTTTCTGATAAGGTTCTATATCCTCTGCAAATCAAATCAGGCACTTACAGTGTGAGTATGCATTCTCTTCCTGCCAGTCTGGAGATGATCAAAAAGCCTATAACAGGCTTGGCCTATTTTCCTATTGGGTTGCTGGGCTTTTTTTCTTTATTTACTTGTAGAGAGTTTTAGACCTCTGTGTATGTATGGTGTACAAGTGACAATATTCAGATCTGTAAACTGTAACCCAGTCTGGGAGCAAAGAAGATATAGAAAAATGACTTTTACTTCCGGCTTGAGTAGTAAAATTGAGATTCAAATTTTGCATATAGAAGTACTATATGGCTAACTTATTTGGGGAGCAAAGCTGACTTACCATAAGTCTATCTCAAATAGAAATGAAACACTCAATTTGTGAAATATGCTGAGTTTTAATGCGTGTGGGGGCAGGGTGAATTAACATTTGGGATGCAAGGAGAAGAGCAATCTATACTTACCACTGTCTATTTGACATTGTTTGGGGACTACTGCTACACTCTAAGTCATTTTACCTTATAACACAGAGTTGTAACACGCTACTCTGAGCAGCTCATGACATCTGCTTGAAATTTAAGTTGGGCCCCTAATATGTGTTTATTATAAAGATTTTGATGCTGCTTTTCAGAGTTGGGTAACCTACTTTACCCCCTAAGCTAATGTTTCCCAAATACACCCAAACCCACAGAAAGGAAAACTATTCCTCATTAACTCACAGCCAACATCATAAACATTTTATATCTAGAGCTGATGATACAGTCAGGTATTTACCAACACTCATGTATATATGTAGAGTTTCAAGAAATAATTGCTTATCCTTACCAGATTCAACATATTCTAATGTTTCACATATTATTTTTATTTCTTAATATTTTTTTAAAGATGGGGTTTTACTCTGTTGCCCAGGCTGAAATGCAGTGGCGTGACCAGGATTTCGACCAGAAGTTTGACTGCAGCCTCAAACTCCTTATAACAAACAATCCTGCTGCCTTAGCCTCCCGAGTAGCTAGGACTATGGGCACATGCCACCAGATCTGGCATATTTTAAAATTTTTGTAGACATAGGGTCTCGCCATGTTGCCCAGGCTGATTCTGAACTCCTGTTCTCAAGCAATCCTCCTGCCTGGTCTTCCCAAACTGTTGGGCTTACAGGTGTGAGTCACTGAGCCCAGCTTGTATTCTTTTGATTAAAAAAAAAAATTCTGAATGTGATCCACCAAATTAATTTCACCATCCACTAATAGGTAGCAACCTGAATGAAAAATACTGTTATAAACTTTACACAAAACCAGAGATTATAAACATTTGCTTCCAAGGAGATGAGAGAGGCAAAAGGTACTTGTTTGCTCTGATGGGCCCTGTTTCCTTCAGTGCCAGGAAGAGTGGCTCTCAGACCTTTCTTCTGGCATCCCTCATGTATGCAGTGTTGGTTATTATTTTCAAGGCCTTGGTAACAAAATGCCCCTAGTGTGACCAGTCAGACTGACAGTCCATATCTGTAATATGGTGGTAAGTTTCCTTTGCATGTCTTTCTTTCTGGCATCTTAGACCTTTTACCTAGGAAATTTTCTTTTTGCTTGAAGTACATCATTAAGAATTTTCAGTGAAGGCAGATTCTTAAAGTTTTTGTTTTCCAGAAGAGATCTTGGAAAATATAAAAGGTTGGCAGTTATTTCTTTTAGTACATGAGACAGTATTACACCAATGCTGTTGAGAAGTCTATTGTGAGGCAATGTGTCTTCTTTCTCTGGCTGCTTTTGAGATTTCTCTGTCTTTTTTAGGGGCAGTTTTACTCTTATGTGACTAGAAGTAGATTTCTTCTTTTTTTTTAAATACTGCTTGAGATTTTATTGGGTTTTTGAATCTGTGGATAGATATCCTTCAACAGTTCTGAAAGATTTCCAGCCATTCTCTTCATATATTACCTGTGCTGTATTCTTGTCTCTCCTTTTAGAACTTCGATTAGTAAAAACATGTTTGATGTCTTTTCCCACTATTGTTTTTTGTTTCTCCCATGCTGAATTCTGTGTAATTTCTTTTGAACCATCTTGTAGTTTACATTTTTTTTTTTTTTTTTTTTGAGATAGGAGTTTTGCTCTTGTTGCTCGGGCTGGAGTGCAATGGCACCATCTCGGCTCACTGCAACCTCTGCCTCCTGGGTTCAAGCAGTTCTCCTACCTCAGCCTCCCAAGTAGCTGGGATTACAGGCATGCGCCACCACGCCCGGCTAATTTTTGTATTCTGAGTAGAGACGGGGTTTCACCATGTTGGCCAGGCTGGTCTCGAACTCCTGACCTCAGGTGATCTACCCTCCTCGGCCTGCCAAAGTGCTGGATTACAGGTGTGAGCCACCGCGCCAGGCCTTACATTCTCTCTCTTAAAGAGAGAATGTAAGGTATCTAAATCTGCTGCTAAACCATCATTGTTTTTAATTGTAATAAGGTCTCTTTTATGTACTCACATTGATAAGAGACAAGTAGGAAATAATCTTTAAAGGGCAAACTAATGTAAATGTGTTTTCCTGTCTGTTTACAGGACTTAGCAAATGCACATCTTAGAGTTCTGGGTTTCTAATGTGTATCTCCTCTATGAAATTCTTTAAAAATATCTGTTATTGGTATCCCTTAGGTTAGTCTCTTTTAGAACTTCTAAATCAATGGACCCTTAACTTACAGGAGCCACCTGGACGTTAGCAACATCTACATTAAACATGCTGAGCTTTTAAAAGAGGCCTGTTAGACATGCTGAGTATTTTGAGATAGTATCATTGTTGTATTGAAAACTATTGAAAACTTTAATTTTAAAATGCAAACGTTCTTAAAGTCCTGGTTAATTTTATAACTATAAAATTAGTTATAATTTTGAGATTTGTCTTGTTTTTTATATGGGGCAGTTTTACTCTTAGGTGACTAAAAGTAGATTTCTTCTTTTTTATAACTATATAATTAGGTTTACTTTTGTTAGAATAAATTAAAGACAGTGAATTTGTAATTTGAATAAGTACTAAAAATATACATGATGTATTCTTGTTTGGGCCCTTGTGACAAAAATACTATTGTGGCTATAGAAACCTATCCTATAGTTTGAAGAACTGAGATTACTGTCAGTATTGAGAACATTCCTCCTTCATCATTAGAAAGATTATTAAAAACCAGGTTCAAAGAAACTATCAATACTACTTATGAAGTATGTCTGTAAAAAAAATTAAGCCTGAATCTTATCAGGCCTCTAGACCAGGGGTTCTCAAGGTATGGGCCCCAGACCAGAAGTATCAGCAACAAATTGCTAAAAATGCAGAATCTTGGGTCAGAAATTGGGGACCAGCAATTGGAATTTTAGTAAGTATACCAGATGATTCAGATGCCTGCTCAATTTTGAGGATGACTCTTATCAGTTTAGTTATTAGGATTTACAGGGGATGGGGAACATGTTAAAGAGCACCAACTAGATAAGGTCAATCAGTCAAAAGTAAGATGTCTGGACATTCTGGGCCTCCTGATGTCTTAGAAAGCACACAATACCATCTATGATGTGTTTTTGTCCACCATCCCACCCAATTGCACCTGGATCTTCCTATTTATAGGCAATTGGAACAAGCTCAGTGTTACCCTGTAATGATTAAAACCCAAATATAGGACTGCTATAGCATAAACGACCACTTTCTTCAATTAATAAGTGGCACATTAAAAATATACTTATATATATAATTGTTATAGATAAAAAAACAACAAAATGGCCGGGCGTGGTGGCTCACACCTGTAATCCCAGCACTTTGGGAGGCCAAGGCAGGCAGATCACAAGGTCAGGAGATTGAGACCATCCTGGCCAACATGGTGAAACCTCGTCTCTACTAAAAATAGAAAAATTAGCTGGCGTGCATCTGTAGTCCCAGCTACTTGGGAGGCTGACACAGGAGAATCGCTTGAATCCGGGAGGCGGAGGTTGCAGTGAGCCATGATCGGACCACTGCACTCCAGCCAGGGTGACAGAGCAACACTACGTCTCAAACAAACAAAAACACAACGACAAAATAAAGCTTAAGGAACATCAACCAAATGCAATATATGAGCCCTATTTAGGATACTATAAAAAGACATTCACAATAACACAGGCAAAATGAACATAAACTAGGTATAGGTGACAGAGAAATCCAATAAACATTGAATTATTCACTGGGGAAAGAAATGATGTGTGGGATTTAAGTCTCTAACTCTCCCCTATTTACGCCAAAAGATTGTCCATGAGTTGAAAACTGTTAGAGATGGGTGACAACTCAAGAGAGATTATAGCGTCTTCCTTGTGCTTGTAAATGTCAAAAATAAAAGAAATTTAAAACTAAAACAAAAACGAAACCATAATTCTTAAGATGCAGCTTGAATTCAGTTAACTATAGCAGTTGTATATGAAGCATTTCAAAGAAGTTAATGACATCACAGTATTAAATCCATCTGACATGGAAACCAACTCTAACTACATCATAGTTGTTTTTTTTTTTTTTTTTTTTTTGAGATGGAGTCTCGCTCTGCCGTCAGGCTGGAGTACAGTGGCGTGACAGATCACTGCAACCTCCGCCTCGTGAGTTCAAGCGACTCTCCTGCCTCAGCCTCCTGAGTAGCTGGGACTTCACAGGCGCATGCCACCACGTCCAGCTAATTTTTGTATTTTTAGTAGAGACGAGATTTCACCATGTTGGCCAGGATGGTCTCAGTATCTTGATCTTGTGATCCGCCTGCCTCGGCCTCCCAAAGTGGTGGGATTATAGGCATGAACCACCGGCGCCTAGCCTATGGCACAGTTTTAAAACTGCATTTGCCTAGAAAGTGGACTGCTGTATATAGACCAAGTGTTGGGCTATATGACTCCATTGTCTTAGGCTATTTGGGGTTGGAGGAAGGAAGAGGGGTGAAGTAGAAAAGGAACAAACTAATAAATGTTTTTTAAAAAGTAGAATTTAAAACAAAACCACGTTCAGCTGAACACCAGAACTCAACACCAGGATAAAAATCCAATTTTCAAAGAGCTAGAAGATCAAGCTAAGCACTTATTGTATTTTGCTGAACGTTAAAATTATATAAATGTACTACAGTTGCCTCAAGATGTTAAAAAGTCAGCTTTTCAAATCTAGTCACGGCCTACTCATATGACAGACCCAATTCAAATGAGCAAAATTGAAAAGTTACACATACAGACAACTTCTCAACCACCAGGCTGTTTAGTTTAAGTTAGAAGTCAGAAGTTCTGAGACTCTCCTTTTACCCACCTTGAGCAACCGCAGCAAGTTTTCCCTTTTCTTCAGGGCTGAGCTGCAACATCGTATTTATAACAGGAAGAAGTCTCTCTCTTTCACTACCTGGCTCCAAGAAAATGAACTGCAGCAAGACGTTCTTCAAGTGTTCCACGTTAGCTGCAGGCTTCTCTCGCTCTTGATTCCTTTCCAATCTTCTTATTTCACTTTTGAGAAGCTGGTGGTAGAGAAATGAGTTAAAAATGGGCTTTAGGAGCTTCTGATTAAATATGGCAGACTGAACTCATGTATTTTTCTTCTCTTCCCCCCAAATTTCCCCCTTCCCTCCATATGGCAATAAAGGAAGGAATTCAGTTAACTACAGCAGCTGCATGTGAAGCATTTCAAAGGAGTTTATGACATCACCGTATAAAATCCATTTGACACGAAAACCGGAACTCCAACTATGAGACAGTTTCAAAGCTGCATTTGCCTAGAAAGTGGATTGCTGCATATGAACCAAGTGTTGGGCTATATGACTCCATTGTCCTAAGCTATTTGGGGTTGGAAGGAAGAGGGGTGAAGTAGAAAAGCAACAAGCTAATACAAGAGGAGAAAAAGTAGATGAGACACATCAAGAAATTCTCACGAGAAACAGATGAAGAGGTGGAAATGAGTCAGTCCAGCAGCTTACCAAGTATCACTGACAAGAGGAGAGGATGCATCCTGTGTAAATACTGGAGTTCTTGTCTCAGAAGCACAGGGTATCATGGAAATGGAGGTGAAAGCTGGGGAACTGATGGAACGTCTCCATGAGGAGCAACTAACTGGAGCCATGGGTTGGTACCAACATGTTCCCTCTGCCTTCTACTTTCGATAGAAACTAAGCCAGTATGGCATGGGGCTCTGAAAATGGGCTGAGGGGAACATCGGTAGCCTCCACTAACCCTCTGCCCCTACGCTGTTCCTAAAGTCCCAGGCAGTTAAGACGTCCACAGTGAACGGCACTTAATCAAAAGTTCAGACACAGTGAAAATTCAGGAATATAAGACAATGTAAAACACTATCAGAGAAATGAGGCAAAGAACGATATAAAAAAGGTAATATCATGTTCAAGTCTTTGAGGAAGATTTCCAGGTTGAAACCAAGCCATAGCTTTTAGTATATTTTCATTTTAGGTTAGGCAAGAAAGTTAGCGAACTTTGTCCTCAAACCTAGGACCATTTAAAAAAGTGACAATAAAGAAGACGAAGAAATCATGAAGACAGTATAAATTTATGAAAATATAACATTTGGCCAGGCGTGGTGGCTCATGCCTGTAATCCCAACACTTTGGGAGGCTGAGGCAGGCAGATCACGAGGTCAGGAGATTCAGACCGTCCTGGCCAACATGGTGAAACCGTGTCTCTAGTAATAAAAAAAATTAGCCGGGCATGGTGGTGCGTGCCTGCAGTCCCCGCTACTCGGGAGGCTGAGGCAGGGGAATCGCTTGAACCTGGGAGGCGGAGATTGCAGTGAGCTGAGATTGCACCACAGCACTCCAAACCTGGTGACAGAGCGAGACTGTCTCAAAAAAAAAAAAGAAAACATAACATTTAAATAAGTCATTTAGGTTTACTGGGCTAGTTAGTGATTTGTTAGCTATGATAATGTTTTTATTAGTGGGAAAATGTTATTTTATAGAGATGCATACTGAAGTATTTAATGGTGGAATGTCATGATATATACAATTTACTGAAAATAACTGAATTCGGCTTTAAAATAATCTGACAAGGATAGCTAGTGGCCTTGCACAGTGGCAGGACAGATCTATTAGGAGCAGCAAAGTACAGGGGAAAAGCATGTACTTTTCAGACAGCTGTGAGTTTGAATTTTGTTCCACCATTTACCAGCTTCAATTTTTCTCTCAACCAGTGATGAGATTAAAGAATGTATGTAGAGCCCAGGGCCTGGGTCATAAGAACTCCTCAATAAGCAGTATGACTATATTCTGAGGGGTGATTTATCAGTGAGCCAGGGTGGAAATACCTCATTTGAGTAATCCTCAACTGTTCTGCAACATTCCTAGATGTTTCTGGTGTCTACTTTAAACAGGAAAAACTTCCCATGCCACTTTGCCATCTCCACCTGACAACTGTTTAGTAGTTCAGTACTATAAATATCAGTTGAATAATTTAAATTCACTGGTTATCTTTAGAATTCAAAGACTCACACCCATTTTTTATTTAAGCATATGTGAACAATGATTTGTGAACATCTCTCTAGTTTCTAAATCTATTAGGGTTTCTTAGGAAAAGTAGGAATTAAGAAATAATCTTTATGTAATAGGTGTAAAAGAAGTATTTTGGCTGGATGCGGTGGCTCACACCTGTAATACCCGCACTTTGGGAGGCCAAGGCAGGTGGATCACGAGGTCAGGAGATCGAGACCATCCTGGCTAACATGGTAAACCCTGTCTCTACTAAAAATACAAAGAAATTAGCCAGGCATGTTGGCGGGCACCTGTAGGCCCAGCTACTCGGGAGGCTGAGGCAGGAGAATGGCGTGAACCTGGGAGGTGGAGCTTGCAGTGAGCCGAGATCGTGCCACTGCACTCCAGCCTGGGTGACAGAGCAAGACTGTCTAAAAAAAAAAAAAAAAAAAAAAAAAAAAAAAAAAAGGCAATATTTCTCACCATCGGGAATCTAATATAAAGATCAAGACGTTATAGATGCATCTGCAATGTGAATTTTTAAACTTGGGTGCATGTGTATGGAGGGTCCAGAAAACCAAACTGGCGGTTTTCACAGTGGCCAGGTTTTCTGATCTCACCTTAATTTGCTCCATAAGGACTGCATTGGCTGCCTCTGTTTCCCGAAGCAGGCCGTTTAAGTGATCTGCACTTTTTGTGATGGAACTGAGCTTCTGAACCAATTCTTCTTTGGTAAATTCAGCATGCCATAATGGAGGTTCTGCAAGATGTTGTTCCAAGAATTAATTTTCAAAATCATACATTACAGATGAAGATTCTAAATAAGAAAAATCTAAATATAAATATCTTACTATGTGATATTTTATAGGTCTGCTTTCTTTGCCATTCATCTATTCAGCATACCTCAATCAACAGATTATATGTTGTAGGTGACACAAATAAAACAGTATCTCTGTTGTAAAGCATGTCATCTAACTGAATAAAGCCCTATGAGTCCCAGTTCTGAAATTTGTCAGAATTGTGTTTATAGACAGTTTTATTACACATCTTCTTCCCATCTATTAATATTCCAAGATTTTATGTCATTTCACGTATAAGGAAAGCATTAACATTTACTGGTCACGTATCATGTTCCCTCATAAGAATCTTCTATCAGGCGGGGTAGGTATCATTATTCAAACTTTACAGACGATGAAACAGGCTCACAGTTGACAGGTAATTTTTTCAGAAATCACAAAGTCAAATTGGCTTCTGGAGTCTGCTGCTCTATCATGATGCCTCCATGTCACCACTATTAACTTTGCCTGAAGGAACCATGACTTGCAGTTTCTACCCCACGTGGTCAGTGACCATGAATACAAATGACCCTTACTCCAGGTGATTCTGAAGTTTCAGGAAGATGACAGATTCCCCCTAAATTTTGAACAGTAATATTAATTACAAGTAATAAAATATACCAAAACATCACTACAAAAATTTAGCATTACTTCATCAAGAGGAATAAACTGAAACTGTCAGTTTCTTGGAAGGGTGAGAGGATAGTTTATCCTGCTGTCTAATACCCACCACCTATTTGTGACTATAAACTTCCCACCACTTATTTATGGTTCAAGCCTAGGGCAAGAGCTAGCATTTTATTTTTAAAAAGATTTGTTTAATAATTTTTCCATTTGGACAGTGTGATGGTTAATACTGGGTGTCAACTTGATTGGATTAAAGGATGCAAAGTATTAATCCTGAGTGTTGTCTGTGAGGGTGTTGCCAAAGGAGATTAACATTTGAGTCAGTGGGCTGGGGAAGGCAGACCCACCCTTAATCTGGTAGGTGCCATCTAATCAGCTGCCAGCGAATATAAAGCAGGCAGAAAAACCTGAAAAGGCGAGACTGGCCTAGCCTCCCAACCTACATCTTTCTCCTGTGCTGGATGCTTCCTGCCCTTGAACATCACACTCCTAGTTCTTCAGTTTTGGAACTTGGACTGGCTCTCGTTGCTCCTCAGTCTGCAGATGGCCTAGTGATCGTGTAAGGTAATACTTAATAAGCATCCATCCATCCAACCATCCAATTAGCCCTGTCCCTCTAGAGAACCCTAATACAAACAGGTAGTGGAATATTGAAAGAAATTTCATTGGAGCAGCCCAAAAAAGCATATGTACCTCAGAGTAATAGTAATTAAATAAGACTGTGAAATCAAAGAAGAAGAACATATTTAGACAGAGTAACAGACCAAGTTTAGTTTCGGGAGAATTAAGCAGCTGCTCTAAAGACTGTGTGTATGTGCTGGCGGAAGACACAGACTCCGTATCAGTTGTCTCCGTGCCTTCTCCCTCTTCCTGGGTTACAGTGTGCATGTCTAGAAGCGGGAGGTCTGTGTTCTCCTTTCTCGAAGGTTCTTCAAAGATTGTTGAGAGGAAACTGGGCCTATTAGATTTTTTTTAAAGGTTAAGTGTGAGATTGTTCAAAATCTATTGATTCGGCCTTACAGAGATACACAATAAAATGAAAATATCAAATGATAAGAGTAGAGGAATTAAGTAACTATAAGATAAGTGAAAGGTGTATGAAGAATTGCTAAAACATTTCTTAAAATTTAGTCATCAAGGCCGGGCGTGGTGGCTCAAATCTGTAATCCTAGCAGTTTGGGAGGCTAAGGTGGGTGGATCACGAGGTCAGCAAGTTCAAGACCAGCCTGGCCAAGATGGTGAAACCCTATCTCTACTAAAAATACAAAAATTAGCCAGGCATGGTGGCAGGTGCCTGTAATCCCAGCTGCTGGGAAGGCTGAGGCAGAGAATTGCTGGAAACCAGGAGGCGGAGGTTGCAGTGAGCCAAGATCACGCCACCGCACTCCAGCCTGGCGACAGAGTGAGACGCCAGCTCAAAACAACAACAACAACAACAAAAAACTTAGTCATCAAACTTTTAACTACGTTAGTCATTTTAATAGAAGCTATAAATTAATTGCTACTAGCTAAGATAAACTGTTAGATAACACAGCTCATAATATAGTACTACTTATTTTTTATTAATTTAGAGTAGAGGGCCAAACTACTGTTAAATACTGGCCAAAATTAAAAGACTAGATTCTAGCAATTTTTCAGGATTAGGTATTTCAGATTGCTGCATACTTCTTGAAACACACTTGCTGAAATCTGCTTGGTAGACATCCTCAATCACTGCCCTTATACCTTTACCTCTGCAGCTTCTTAATTGTTGCTGCTCACACCTACAGTGCTCATACAGTTAAGAGCGCCCAGAATCCAGGGCACGGAACTAATCAATTACATTGTCTAGCAAGACTTTCCTGTTTGCTGATAAACTGTAAAGTGTTATTTTTTCTGAGACAGGGTCTCACTCTGTCACACAGGTTGGAGTGCAGTGGCACGATCTTGGCTCACAGCAACCTCTGCCTCCCAGGCTCAAGCCATCCTCCCACCTCAGCCCCATAAGTAGCTGGGACTTCCGGGTGCATGCCATCCCGCCCAGGTAATTTTTGTATTTTTAATAGAGATGGGATTTCACCATGTTGTTCAGACTGGTCTCAAACTCGTGGCCTCATGTGATCCACCCGCCTTGGCCTCCCAAAGTGCTGAGATTGCAGGGGTGAGACACCACGCCTGGTCTAAACTGTAAAGTTTATCAGGCCCTTTGACATGTATTGGTTTATTGACTCCCAAAAATCTGAAGTTCAGAGAAATTTAATGACTTTGCCCAAGGTCTCATAACTGAGTTAGAAACCAGAATTGTAATCTAGATTTTTAAACTTCAGATTTCATTTATTTTGCATTTCATTAAATTGCCTTAGTCCTGACTGCCCTTTCTGAAGCATTTTCCTGGGTTTCTGGTAAGCTGACTGCTTATTCCACTGCTGATTGCTAGGTTACAATCTCTTGTGCGACCTTTGCCCTGGCTGATTACTTCCTTTGTTGATTCTTTGGCATATGTTAAATTCGTCTGAAGTTGCTTTTTTACCCTAATAAGTGACCGATAGCTGCTAATGCTCCAGTGACAATATTTCCCATGGGAAACCAAAACACCATCAACTTGCTACTAAAATACTGCATCATCATGGCTGACATTTTTCCATTTCTTCCTGGAAGCAGAATGGAAGATACTGGGTACGGCTGAACTAAAACTCCAACTAATTGTAAATGTGAAAGCAAAGAAGCTATATTGGTTATGCAGTTCTACACATTCAGTGCCGCTTGAGTGTTTCTAAGTTCCTTGCTCTAGCTAATGTTTCTATTTAAAAAGTAGACAAATTTGATGACTAACGACGGAGAACACGAAACAAATCTGGTGAATACCAGAATTAAGACATGTGTCAGCCAGGCACAGTGACTCATGCCTGTAATCCCAGCACTTTGGGAGGCCGAGGCGGGTGGATCACGAGGTCAGGAGACCGAGACTATCTGAGGGAGAATCTTCAGGTTTTTTCTTCTCTTTTGCTGTAACACCAGTCAAAAAAATTGACAAAGATAAGGTATTAAGTATTGACGTTAATACTCTACCTGAAAATAAAAACCATGGAACCTATCTATAGGTTAAAACAGCATACTGATAAAAAACACATACACTTTGATGCAGAGATGTACGATAATCATGAATTAGAATTAGCATCCTGATTTAGTGTTCTACCAAAAACCCTAAGTGAACACAGAATCTATTTAAAACCAAAGAAAACAAAAAAAATCTTGTGTTTACTTAGTAGTCATTGAAAAGAATTACTACAAATTTCTAGAATTTAAAAAGGTTAAAAATTTTAAAGTGTTGCCTAACTATACTTAGCATACAATAGTTTACCAAAATATCCATGCATTTGCAGCAATTGAAAAAAATCTTAAAACATAAGCAAGTATTAGTATACATATGAAACTAATCCAAAGCCAACTGTGATTAGTTCCTGTAAGGAAAGTTAACAATTGCCAAGAATGGAAGGTGACTAGAGTTGCGTCTAGTTTGCCTGTGTTCAAGCATGATACTAGATAAAATTAAATAAAAACTGTTACTCTATGGGTAGCTAACACTATAAAATCTAAGACCATTCATATGGCTGAAAACAACCTATCCCCAGCCACCATCAATGCAAAGGGCAAAAAATTAGAAACAGAAAAAACTTCTATATGCAACCTGTTCTGATCTATTAATGTAAAGAAGAACTTCTGGCTAAAGGAGTTTAATAAAGTAAGCCAGTTATGAAGCATGCCATGTATATCAACTGGTGACAGGGAAACATTCTGAGAGCTATGGTGTCCAATATGGTAGCCTAGCCACATTCTATTAAAACCTCACAAGGTGGCTAGTCCACATCAAGACATGCTAACAGTAAGTGTAAACACACACACTGGATTTTGAAGACTTGGTGAAAAACAATAATGTAAAATATCATTAATTTTTATATTAATTAGAAGTTAAAATGATATTTTGGACATAATGAGTTAAATCAAATCTATCGATAAAGTTACTTTCATCTGTTTCCCTTTTTAACTGTTTCTTTTTATTCTTTTTAATATGGCTACTAGAAAATTTATTTATTTATGTATTTATTTGAGATGCGGTCTTCCTTTGTCACCCAGAGCTGGACTGCAGTGATGTGATCATAGTTCACTGAAGCCTGGAACTTGTGGGCTCAAGTGATCCCTCTGCCTCAGACTCCCAAGTAACTGGGATTATAGCCACAAGCCATTGCACCAAATGACAATTTTAAATTACATACACAGGTTATATTTTCTTTCTATTGGATGACACTGCTCTGCAGAACCAGTGCCCTTCCTTTTACAATGTGAAATTTGTCCCTCTCCTTCATTATAAACAAAAACTTAGTATCATTTCCTAGCTAGGAGAAATAACAGTACACCGTAAGATACAGATTCTTGTTCCACTTCTGCTATTACTCAGTAAAGACCCCCTGGGTAAATCAGATAGCCTCTCTTGGCCTCAGTTTACTCATGTCTAAAGTCTTCATTTCTAAGGTCCCTTGGGACAATGACATTATCAGATTCAAAACAGAATAAGGCTCTATGTTCTACAGTAGTGTATAGGCACATTCGTTCTTAGGTCAGGGATTCCTAACCTAGAGCTCACAGAAACTGTACGCAAGTATACACCCACTTTTAAGTTAACACTTTTCACATTTCTCAAAGACCGTATCTTTAAAATAAAAGATTAAGAGCTACCTTAGCTGGTAATAAAACTGGTATACTTAAAAAAAAATCAGAGATTGTTACTTTATCATTGTACTTGTTTGGCATGGCTAAGATGTGTTACTGGTCACTAAGGGTGAGATTTCACTTCCCTAACCTGTTCTTGAAGGCCTTCAACAGATCCCACTTCTTGTTCCACTCTAGAAGCCACACTTCTAAAAATGATCTGTGCAACATATATAATGTGCAAGCTGTAGAATGCTGGCTGTTAAAAATGGGGTCCATTTTCAAATACAGCATTTTTCTAAACCATGCACAAAAAAACAGCCCTACAGGGACACTCTTCCATACTGTATACATGCCGTTGCCACTACATGTGAATACTGGCAGACGTTAGTGGCTAAAGATAAACATTAGATAAAACATAGGTCTTCATTGAGCAGACCTGAAATAGCAGAGCAATGAAGTACATTACAAATCAGCATCCCAGTACATTTTAAAAAACAAACCAACAAGGGTGTCATGCCACCAGTCAAAAGGTACTTTGCTTAAACTGGCATTCTTTCACATGCATGTTGTAGTGGTAAGTACTTCATTTCATACAGCCACAGTTATGAATACTTTGCTAAGGGCTACCAGCTGCTAAAAACTGCTGTTATCTCATACTGAGAATGCTAGTTCTATACCTTTGCTCTCAGGCTGTGAGGAAGGGGTGCTAGTCCAAAAGGCCATGGGATTAGATTTAAAAAGGCTAAAATTAAATCCTAGAAAATAAAGAATATTTCATTTTTTAACATTTTAGGAAACAAAATGAATATGCTTTTAAAACATAAAAAGCCAGAATCCCTCAATTTATACCACCAATCTGACTGTCTTACATATTCATTTATCCCTGTAGTTTCATTCTTTGCTCATTTAATACATGAGCAAGACTGACATACAACACATAAAATGAGAACATCTCAATATCATGTTTTTCTTTGTTTTTTTTTTTTTTTTTTTTTTTTTTTTTTTTTTTGGAGACAAAGTCTCAGTCACTCAGGCTGGAGTGCAGTGCCATGATTTCAGCTCACTGCTACCTCCATCTCCTGTGCTCAAGCAATCCTCCTGCCTCAACCTCCTGAGTAGCTGCTAATTATAGGCATGCACCACCATGCCCGGCTCATTTTTGTATTTTCAGTAGAAACAGGGTTTCACCATGTTGGCCAGGCTGGTCTCGAACTCCTGAGCTCAAGTGATCTGCCCACCTCAACCTCCCAAAGTGCTGGCATTCTAGGAGTGAGCCACCGTGCCCAGCCTCAATATCATGTTTTCTGAGTGACAAAAGAAACAGAACAAATGAAAATGAACACTTTAAAAAAAGACTCACGTTAATGCGCATGATTCAAGCATGAGTCCGTACACTGTACCAAGTTCTTTTGCTCTGCCCTAGCATGATAGAAGTATCTTCCAGTTACTGAAATGTCTTTAACTAAGTTCTCTTGCTCTTTGAAACCTCACCGTGAACTTATTAAGGGAGAAAAAAAATTGCTCAAATATTTTGGGGGTGTTCACAAAGCATCGTTTATATCCCAACATTAGTATCCCACAAAGAGTCTGCATCAAGCTAAACATTAAAAGAAAGAAAAATTGTGCTTAAACAACAAAGTACCTACCCTTTTCTGGTGTTTTAAATGTGTAGTTGATTGAAGATTCTTCCGTTGGAAAGGAAGCAGAGAGATTTTTGACTTTGCTATCTGAAGACTGTTCGATATCAGAGTTCTTTGACAGTTCACATTTGTTAGGTTCCACTTTGCTTTCAGATCCACTCTGGGCTACTGAACTAGTTTCACTATTGTTACTTTTCAAAGGTGCATTAAAACTAAATCCAAACAAAGACCCAGTGGCAGAACTGTTGCCAAATGCAACTGGTTTTGATTTTTCACTACTAAAAATGCTTTTAACAGACTCTGAACGAAATACAAACTTTGCAGGAGAAACCACCGCTTTTTTTGTTGTTTCAGATGTGCTAGACACTTCAACTTCTGAAGCTGCATCTGCTACATCATCACCCTGAATAACATCTGTCCTCTCTCTTGTGGTTTCTTCTAATACAGCTACAGCAATTTTGCCACATGGTGACTCTCTGGGAGTGCTTGACCAAGAAACATGAGGTGTTATCAAAGAATCTTTTTCCTGGGCTGTTTTTGCTTCATCAAAAATTTTCTTAAACGAGTCTGCAACATCCTGTAGTTTAAAACGAACAGCTAAATGCTCTACTTTTCTTTCTCCATCTGCAAAATCACATGCAGTCCACACCCATACTCTTTCTGTCCCTTTCATATTTTGCAAACTCATGTCTGGAGTTATTCTGTGATTGGCACAAAGTTTTAATACTTTGTCCCTTCTCATCACTATACGAACTTGCTTATCATAATTCTGTAAAATCTTTATATCACCAATGCCCCTTTCTTTCCATTGACCAACATCTTTATCATATCTGTAGAGTTCTGCCCTGTGACTAAAAACAACTTGTTCATTTTCCTCACCACTGGATACTTCAACTAGATCAGGTAAAGGAACAACAGGTTCAAAGTACTGTCCATCTCTCTCTTCTTCTTGAGTAACATCAGATTCTTCATCAGTGCCAACTGAAGTCCCACTCTGATTCAACTTGGCAGGAGACTTAGATAGACTCAAAGCAGATTTAAAACTGAAGTCAGATCCTGTTGTCGACTCATCAGAGCGGAAAAGATTTTTTCTCACAGGGCTACTTGCCAACGGAGAATCATGTACTGAGCTACTACTAACATTATCATCCAAAGCATCTTCCCTTAAATCATAGTTATCCCATTCTAATGTGGGCCCAGTGTTTTCAGGATTGGGTTTTATTGTTGTGTCTGAGGCACCGGCTGCACCTGTACCTGAACCCTTATTTTCTTCCTCAGTGACTTTTGTTTGATCATTTGTCAAAAATGTTTTGAAATCTTTCAGTCCACTCTTCATTTCTTCAGCTCTCTGTATTAACTTGGCAGCTCTGCCAGTATCTACAAGTTTATGGGGAGTTTGAAGTGGTATGTCTAACAGAAGCCGCTGGCATTCCTCAAATTTCTGCTTGAATTCTTCAGCCAGCTCTGGTGTTTTAAATTTTGCTGCCAACTGCTCTAGTTTGGCATCACCATCAGAGAAATCACTGGCTAACCACATCCATACTCTATCTGATCCAGAGAGGGGCTTCAGGTTCATTGTAGTTGTTATCCAATGATTAGCACACACTTTCAGTACTTGGTCTCTTCGCATCAGCATTCTTGGTTTGCCATTGAGCTCATTTATGAGGATTTTTAAGTTCCCCAAGCCCCTTTCTTTCCACTGACTTATCTCAGCATCAAATCTAAATAGTTTTACCCGCTGTGAATACAGAACTTTTTCACCTTCTTCTCCGGTTACAAGTTCTACTTTTTCAGGCATTTGAACTACTGGTTCAAAATGGATGTCATCGCTGTCCTCAGTCTTATAGGCATCATCATCTTTCTCAAAGTCACCGGAAGTGTTTGCTTTATTGGCCATTTTACCACATTGTGATGAGAATAATTTTTCTCCAGCACCTGAAAATCCCTTGAAATTGGGGTCTTTTTGGCCAAACTGAAATCCTTCTCCTGAAGTTGATTTTCCAACATATGCAAATGAAAAAGTGCTACTTGTTTGGCCAAAAATCACACCATGGGCATTCTTCTGGCCACTAATATCCTGAGCCTGGAAGCCAGTATCATTTTCAAGAGGCTTTTCACTTTTCTTTTCTTGATTTCCTGGTTCTGAAATGCCAAATTTAAATCCATCAGCAGACACAGGGATGGAAAATCCTTCTTTGGCTGACTTAAATTCTGTATTAGAAGAACCCTGAAACATAAATGAAGGTGAATTTTCTTGATCCACATGCCCAAAATAGTCATGAAATAAATACCTTCTTCATTCCTAATTTATCAAATGATGTTAACAATAATGATAATGATGATGATGATAACATTTATTGAGCATTTATTAATGCGCCAGCTGGGCACTGTTCTAAGCACTTTACATTATTATCTCATTTTAATATCCTCAAAAACCCTATGAATTAAGGTATTATTATTATCCTCATTTTACATATGAGGCAACTGATGCATTGAGAGGTTAAGAAACTTGCCTGTGGTCAAAATAAGCAGAAGAGCAAGGGTCTAAATGCACCCCAACACTCTGTCCTCAAAGCTGTCACATTCAACTACCACTGTAACATTGAGTCTTCAATCAATTGTTATATATATAGCTGTATCAGGCCTGAAAGTACTTACCACATAGTGGGTCGGCAAGGGCATTACAGTTCTATTTCTGTTAAAACAGAACGATGAAGGATCCACCACCACCACTCCCATTTTTAAAATATTCTAAATATTCACACTTATTAACACAAAAATAAGGTGACTAAGAAGGATAATTTCTGTATTTGGAGATAAATTTAAAATATCTACATTTTAAGGGACATAAAAGTTTTAATAGTGAACTGCTCTCTTGAATTTATTTGAAGGAACCCTAAACAATTTAAAAAGAAAATAATTATAAATGTATAAATTATTCCTTTGTTACCTTTGTGGGAGTAACATTAGCTGCTGGTCTGAGAAGATACTGGGAATTATATGCTGGTGACTGACTATAATATACTGAAGGGCCAGTAGTTGCAACTAAAAAAAAAGAAAGAAAGAAAACACTGTTAAAGTCTATACTACAGTTAAGACTATCTAGGCAAGAGCTATAAATACAAAGGCAATAGAAATTAAAGAAAGATTTAACTACATAAATTTTAAATTTCTGTACATCAAAATACACCAATCAAGATTATCAAATGACAAACTAGAAAAAATTGCTAAATATGACATGAAGAATAAGAGAATAGCATCGCTGTGATCAACAAGAACTACCTCACAAGCATTAAAAAAGGAATAAAGAAGAAAGTAACTGTTGCTTTTTCTAAGAAAGATCAGTATGATGTGGAATTATGGACATTCAGTCACAGAAAGGACGTAAGGAACCAAGATGCCATCTGATGGTCAATGCATTTGAAGTGGGCCTAGAAAATCTGCAGAAAGACTAGGTTGTATTTTGTAAACTAAAGCTATTACTGAGAATGTTCAGCTCAAAAATCACCTGACAAATTCATGGAAAGGATGTCATAAGTAACATAAAATGTGTTCCCTGGCTTAAAATAAAAAGCACATCAACACTCATACAGATGTACAAACTGTCTGCTCCCTCTGTTTGGTCTGTTTTACCAGGAAACAAAACGACTAGAAGGCACCCATGTTAATGACAAAACTACCAATAGTCATTTGCTTGAACTGTTTTATGATAGTTTTACCAGAAAACAACCAAAAGACCTTTTATGCCTGTACATGGAAGAAGAAACAGAAACTGTGCCAAGAGGTTCCAAACAATTGCCTCTGGAAAGCACTGAAAAATCAAGACCTAGAAAAGGCTAGCCAGAAGCCCAAGTTTGATTTTGGAAACCTTACAGAGGTGAGGATAGCTATTTTGAAATTACTATGGGGAGGAAGCAGGCACAGAACACAGAACAACCTGACAGAAATGGCCCAAGAATCTTAAAGTCTTGCAAGATGTCTGTCTGCATGAAAGCAAAAAGAAAAAATAAAATATTAAATAAAAAAAAATCTTAGTCTGAAGTTTAAGTAGGGACTTTAATTGACTACTGACTCTAAACTGTGCGGCTCTAATAAATCTACTAAAAGTAATCTAATTTTTTAAAGCACCGCATGAATAGACAATTTGGGAAAGAAATGTTAATAGGCCTCAAGGAACATGTTTTTGAAGTGAGCCTTGAAAATCTGCAAAATGACGAGGTTGCATTGTGCAAATTGAGGCTATTATGAGAATGTTCAGGTCAAAAAAATTACCTGACAAATTCATGCACAGGATCTCACAAGGAACACAAATGTGTTTGTTGGCTTTTAAAAAATCACATTAACATTCATGTTGATATACAAAAACTCTTCTCCATCTGTTTTGTGTGAGTTTTACCAAGAAACCAAACAACTGGAAGGTACCCACGTTGAAGATGGCAAAACTACCAACTGCCATTTGCATGAATTGTTGAGCATGACTAGTATTAAAAAAAACTTAAAAATTGATATCACTTTTGTTCCTACAAATTGGCAAAGGATTTTATAAACTAGTAAGTCAGCATTAGCAAAAGTGCAAAAATGGCACTATCAGATACTAGTGGTAAGAGCATAAACTGAATATTTTGAATACCCTACAAAACTAGGACACTGTCCTAGAATTTGTAATGGCATAAACCAGAAACAACATAAATAAAGAACAGAATTTACAGTACTTCCATGTGATGGGATACCATGAACTCATTAATATTCAAAAAACATTTAAGTTTAAAAATGCTCAGAACTAAAGTAACATTTAAAAAACAGGCTAGCTCATCTACACACAACATAGTAACATGGTAACAATCTCATAAAAAATACTATATGTATAGAGAAAGAACCAGAAGGAAATGCTCTCAAATATAAGAAATGTTAATAAGGTGGTTAGTTTTTAGTTTTCTTCACCCTGTTCAGTACTTCTGAGTATCTCCTATGAGCTCATTAATCTTTAATTTTAATCATCTTATTTTAAAAAAACAAGGACCATCTTGATGTATGTTTACTTTTATTAAGGAAAAAGAATCTATGAACACAGGAACAGAAATCAGGAGATCTTGGCTCTCGCCCTTTCAGTGCCACAAAGCTGTTTTGTGAACCTGTAAATAATCCATTTGGAGTCTCCATGTTTCTCAATTGTAAAATGAGGATGTGCTGCTTCTACACATTTCACAGGGTCATTGCAAGAATAAAATGAGACAATGAGAATGTTGGATTTACATGCTTGTATAAGAACAGAAGACCTTTTATGCCTGTACACAGAAGAAATGGAAATCATGACCCACAAGGCACCAAATAACTGACTGCACACATCACTAAAAAAGCCCCAGGAAAGGCTAGCCGGTTTGTTTATCCTCTTACAAGGACCTATATGATGTGTAAGGTTTTAAGAAAACAAGGTTTGAACGTTAGACATTTCATATACTTATCTATGACTTACGACATTTAATAAGCTTGACTTCACAAAGATTTTCTGTTATTTTGCTTGTGTTGAGAAGATACTATCACAAAAGGCTAGTGGGGTTGCCTTAACTATATGAACCATCACACAAATGTGCTCATCTAAACTACATTTTATTCTAAATCTTTCCTGGGCTAAAAAGAGAAAAAAAAAAGGGCACTACTACTACCATTTCAGAAGTCTGTCGTACGTAAAAGGAACAATTTTGTTATTTCTGGCTGCCTGGGAGCAATGTATTATACTGGCAAGTGCTTTGGAGTTACACCACTGGAGTGTGAATCTTGGCTCTATCAATAACTAGCTGTATAATAATGAGTAAGTTACCTAACCTTTCTTTATCCATTTCCTTATTTATAAAAAAGGGATTAATAATGGTACCGGCCATTCTAAGTTACTGTAATTAAATCAAATTACATTCACAAAGCACTTTTGCACATAGCCAACCCACAGTAAACACTATTAGTAACCTTAGTTCATTAACTGTTTACTGTGTACTCTAATAAATGTCTGATACACACCCACGCCTACCTGCACATACACAAATGCTCATAGTAATTATGTAAGGCAAGTATTATCTCCACATTTCAGACAGGTTAACTTACACAGCTATTATAGTAAGTGATAGAGCAGAACTTAAAAACCCAGTATGATTCAGGTCCAAACTCCTTTTCTTTCTTTATATAACCATAATATTTCAAATTAAGTAAGATTTCCTATATAACGTCCTGCCTCTCATCATTATCATCAAAATAATTCCCCAGAGGTGTAGGTTCTTAATTAAGCATTTCTTAGTGCATAACTCTATTCAATAACATTTTTCAATTTAAGGAATAATCTCATCTCAGCTCATCTGAGGTGTGGATTAAGTGTTCTTTAAGCCTTTATATACACGTGATCACATACGGCTAGTTTTTCCTGCTTGGGATTATAAATATCTCTGTAACACCAAATACAGCTTTTGAAGTCACAGATAAACAGACGTTGACATGTATATCAACAAACATATATAAACAAGGTGATTTCACACGTTATCTACTTAAAAGAGGGAAGTAAAGTAGTTTTACTAGAATATGCGATTATCCACTTGCCAACTCACCTGTTAGTGGAGCCCCATGAAATGTCTGTGACCCCTGATATCCATCAGGCACCGAGTCTGGTCCATAATTCTCTGTGGGCCAACGATGAGGGGATGCTGAGTTACTGCTATTTAGTTTCAACTCCTGCATTTCTTTCTATTGGAAGGAAAAAAAAAATCAAATAATTTTAATCATTTAATTATATCATGCCAGAAACAGTGCTGGGGAAACTTACTCTTTTAAATTTAAATAACTGATTTTTTCTTTTTTTCTTTTTTGAGATGGTGTCTCGATCTGTCGTCCAGGCTGGAGTGCAATGGCACAATCTTGGCTCACCACAACCTCCACCTCCTGGGCTCAAGCAATTCTCCCACCTCAGCCTCCTGAGTAGCTGGGATTACAGGCGTCAGCCAGCACGCCCAGCTAATTTTTTGTATAATAGTAGAGATGGGGTTTCACCATGTTTGCCAGGCTAGTCTTGAACTCCTGACCTCAAGTGATCCACCACCTCAGCCTCCCAAAGTGCTGGGATTATAGGTGTGACCCACCACGCCCGGACCTGATTATATCTTTTGAAAGTTTCTATTTGCCAATGAGTTCTAGGTACCTGGTGCTGATTTTAAAATATGATTCTTAATTTGTTAAAAATTTATCTGCTCCCATTTTCATTCGTTAATACAAAACCTAATTCATTAACTCTCTCACCTAAACAAATAACCTCCTAAATGATCACACCTTCATTTCCATTCTACACTTGCCTACATTAACCTTTCTGACATTCACCTCCAGCCAAGACAATTCCCTGCTCAAAAAAACAAGTACCTACAAACTAAACTTCTTTCCCCAACTTTCACAGTCCTCTAACATTACACTGACCATCCTTTCAGTGTGTTCTTTCTACACTGCAATCTGGACTACCTGACATTCCAAATCACCTCCCCAAATTAGCTTTTCACTTAACCCTGTGTTCAAACAAAATACAACTAATTCTCAAGGTGATGTTCAAATGCTCCACCAGGAAAGGGAAAAAAGTAGTAGCTGCAGAGAATTTATTATGTATATAATAATACGTCCAATGCACTTAAACTCTTAATTTTTATACCATCTACACTGTTAGGTAAACAATATTAGCTCCTATCTTAAAATGAGAGAAACGGATGCAGGGAATAACAGCTGGAATTTGAACCAGATCTGACTCCAAAAATGTTTTCTTAACACAACTCTGCTGCCTTGACAAGATGGCAGATAGATACAATGCCGTCTAGTGTAGCTATGTGGCTACCTGATCTCTGCTGAAGAAAACTAAATGACAGCACCATACCCAACCCTAGAACCTACAAAATGTCCCCTTACAAAACAGACACTTAACAGGAAATTCTTTTTCCAAAGAAACTGTAGTGGTATCATAAAACAGGTAAATTTTGAAAAGTTTCAAACTTCTCTGTATCAGCCCAGGAATCCGATCAGTTCTAACAAGTGAGGTCAGGGACAGATCTAGCATGTCTGCTTTCTTTTTCTACAAGTGTCTCAAATAAAAATTTCCCAGAAAGACCTAACCATGAGGTCCAAAACTATCTCAATTTTCAAGCTAAATAAAATTTCCCCCACTTATCCATCTACAGTGCCTAGTCCAGATGCTACACATACACATCCAAGAAATAAGAAACTAGTGGAATCACCAAGAAAACTTTATGGTCACTGTTGGTATCCGCACCAGAGCTTTGAATTTGCAATCACTGCTGTAACTGTAATTTTTAACATTCAGTGTGATGAGAACTGGCTTCAATAATTCTCTCATTTTAAAGATAAGAAGCCAAACAGTCACAAAGGAAGTGACTGGCCCAAGATCATTAATTAATGGCAGAGTCAGTACTAGTACCAAGCTTTTCAAGCTCATGGACTAGTGCTCCACTATACTTCCACAGAATACAATGTTGGGAGCCTGAAACCTGTATGTTAAGTCAAAATTGTATGTAATTGTCATAGGCCACGACTACACAGAATTAACATTCAAAATTTTTGTGCAAATTCAAAAATGTCTTCCCCACCAAATAGTATTCTCTCAATTTGCAAATACTGCTGATCACACTGTAATAATTGCCACACATCAGCATATCCTTGATGTAACTTTAGCAGTATGAGTAATTTAGTTCTTGCTTGATAAACATGAAAGAACCTACTTTTATTTCCAATTCCAAAAAAGTCAAGCTCCTTTGAACCCTATTGTTAAAATAAGATATATACACATAACTATTTCCATACATAATGAAGTCAAATTCATATGGAAGTATTAAAATATAGTAAGACTTTTTGAAGCTCAGACCACTTTTCGATTCCTAGCTATACATTTGAACACATGTAATCCACAGCTAATCTGGGAATGAACTCATAGACCAGAGTATGATTAGTACATTGTAGCACTTCAATCACTCGGGAACCTTCTCTGTGTCAGGAACTCTTATATTTTAAATAAAGCAGTTTCTACCTTTGAAGGTCTCAAATTTTGTGGAAGATGAGGAGAGAGACACATAAAGTACTTTCAAAAATACGGTAAAGGGCTGGGTGCGGTGGTTTACACCTGTAATCCCAGCACTTTGGGAGGTCAAGGCGGGCAGATCGCCTGAGGTCAGAAATTCAAAACCAGCCTGGCCAACATGGTGAAACTCTGTGTCTACTAAAAATACAAAAATTAGCTGGGCCTGGTGGCGGGTGCCTGTAATCCCAGCTACTCGGGAGGCTGAGGCAGGAGAGTCACTTGAACCTGGGAGGTGGAGGTTGCAGTGAGCCAAGATCACACCATTGCACTCCAGACTGGGCAACAGAGTGAGACTCCATCTCAAAACAAAACAAAACAAAATATGGTAAAGGGTCAAGACCGAGGTATGTAGGCTGGGCACAGTGGCTCACACCTGCAATCCCAGCACTTTGGGAGGCTGAAGCAGGAGGATTGTTTGAGCCAGGAGTTCAAGGCCACCCTGGGCAACATGGAAAAATCCCATCTCTACAAAAAATACAACAATTAGCTGGGCCTGGTGGCATGTGACTGTCTGTAGTCCTGGCTTCATGGCAGGCTGAGCCAAGAGGCTCTCTTGAGCTAGGAGGTCGAAGCCGCAGTAAGCTGTGATCATACCACTGTACTCCAGCCTGCACAACAAGACCCTGCCTTAAAAAAAAAAAAAAGACCAAAATGTCCCCTTGCCATACTATTTGGATGGCAAGGGGACATTCTGACCAGCTTCAGAAAAAAAGTGAGAGAGTGGCCAGGGAAGGAATCTTGGAATAAAAAGTACAGCTAGAGAAATTAAGTGACTTACCTTAATGGCCTTTACTTCTTGGCAAATCATTTTCA
Organism: Pan troglodytes; assembly: GCF_028858775.2. Lineage (NCBI taxonomy): Eukaryota > Metazoa > Chordata > Mammalia > Primates > Hominidae > Pan > Pan troglodytes. The sequence goes on along the minus strand of NC_072410.2, from coordinate 10,820,711 downwards.
GTAAAGAAATCTGATCTTCTGCCCATCGAGGTGGTGTTTCGGGAGAATACTAAAAAAAAAAATAAAAATAACAAAAGAGCATTTAAAACACTTAGAAACAATTTCACAACGAAATGATTCCATTCTTTCCTGTTTACCTTGTAACTTTTACTTGGTGATAGTGAGTATCTGGTAGGAGACGGTGTAGAATGTTTTATTTCTGAATCTGCATTTCGCAAAGAACCATTTGTATAGAGATGACCTCCTTCACTATAGGCTTCGAGTTCCTGCAGGACTGACTTCAGCATCTCTTTTACAGACTCCAGGGGCACAGGCAACTAAAAGTAAAAGACATTAATTAAGGGCTTTCATTTGCAAAAAATTCCAAAAGTAAAAACTCTAAAATGATATATTTTGTCTTATTTACATTTTTGTCACTTTAATAAGCACTTTACACTTTAAATAATAATACACGTGAAAGTGTTTTTTAATTATCTTTTTTCTTTGTTTTTCTGTTGTTTTGTATTATTATTTTTATTTTTTTGTCTTTATTCTATTTTTTTCTTCATGAACACAGAAAAGTGTTGTACAATCTAACATCTTCTGATTCTAAAGTCCATGCTCTTTCTATTACTTCTGTTAACCATGATAATTGTAGAGGAATGTTAACTTGGAAAGCTTTTCCAAGTGAACAAAATAAGTTACTGATGTTTTCTAACTGATTTTCAATGGTGACAGAAATACAAATGCTACAATACACCAGACAACATAAATCCTAATAAAAGAGTAGTAACACAAATTAATCAACAAAACACTCAGAAGACTGAACATAATTTAACATCATCATGACAATCTCAAACAGCTGACAGCAAGAAAACAAGGGCGTTCATAATGGCTGATGACGATGAGAAGAAAAGCTCTTAAGTTGTCAGCAACAACTTTCAATTTCAGCAAAGTTCATTAAGAATTAGTCCTGAGGTTATAATATTTGTTTTGATTACACTGCTAAGATAACAAAATCAATGTCTTATCTTAGAAATCTTTTCTAATTCCCCAAGAAGTACTTTTTAAGAGCATATACCTAGATTCCCAAGTTAAAAAAGACACACCAAACCTAAGACAAAGCAAGCAAATATAAGCATTTAGACACACACATCCCTTCTGTGCATTAATAGCAACATATTACTGAGTATTTTTGAAATTACCAAAATATAAGACCAACGCAAAAACACTGACCAGTGGGTTATCAGTAAGAACATACATACAACAACCTGCTACTTACTTTCTTGACCACTGAAAGATCTGAATCACTGTCATCTATAATCTTTATTAGGTAGTCCCTGGTCTTTCTCAGATAATTTCTGCATTCTTCTTGTTCTTCAGGAGAAAGGGCATCATTTTCAATGTCTTCTGCCTTCCTGTGAAAAATCTATACAAATAGTGCTTTTATGAAATCATTAGCTTTTTAAAACAAAAAACTTTCAGCTTGGCCACGCATGGTGGCTCATGCCTGTAATCCCAGCTACTCAGGAGCTGAGGCACAAGAATCGCTTGAGCCTGGGAAGCAGAGGTTGCAGTGAGCCAAGATTGTGCCACTGCACTCTAGCCTGGCCAACAGAGAAACCCCGTCTTTTAAAAGAAATAATAAATAAATAAATAAAACTTTTAGCTCAAGTACCGCATCTACTTACCAGTGCAAGATTCCAATAAGAAACAACACTTTGTATAGATTCAAAAGCAGTCACAGCATCTTCTATATTTCCATGTATTGCATCCAATATAGCAAAAGTTATGTGTGCGTCTTCTTCATATTCAACAATTTCTGATGCCTAAACACACAGAATAGTTTTTAGTCAAATTGTTTATACTCAGAATATAAAACCCAAATGATTTTCCAAAGATTTTATATGATCTTAAGAGACAAACATCTCATTACTCTTCTCTGTCATATCTTATCTGTGAGAGCTAGTGAATTTAGAAAACAAGATTACCATTAAATAACAAGGCAATTAATTTAAGCAGTTTATAGCTCCACTTCTTTGTTTATAAACTGGAAATTCCCATCTCCAATAAATTCATAAAGGAACTCTGTTACCTGAATGTCTACACTATGAAAATGTTTAAACAGAGGATCAATAGGTTCAGGAATACTGTTCTTCTTTATTATCTTCAACAATGGCAAAACTTTCTTCCAATAATGAACACTTCTCCCTATGTATTGTCGTTGATCATAAAAAGAATTAAGACCGCTGCCCTAAAAAAGAAAGTTAAAAGCACACAACTTTAAGGAACACGCATGATTAGATCTAAAGTTCATTTACAAGTTGTAAGAACTGGCTAAAATTTCAAGTCAAAACCAAATGGTACCTCAATAGTCATTTGTTCAACTTCCAAATACTGTAATAACTAAACCACCTTAATACCAGTGAACTCACTGCAACCTCTGCCGTGCAGGTTCAAGCAATTCTCCTGCCTCAGCTTCCCAAGTAGCTGGGATTACAGGCACCTGCCACCATGTCTGGCTAATTTTGTAGTTTTAGTAGAGTTTTTTTTGTATTTTTAGTAGAGACGGGGTTTCACCGTGTTAGCCAGGAATGATCTCGATCTCCTGATCTTGTGATCTGCCCGCCTCGGCCTCCTAATGTGCTGGGATTACAGATGTGAGCCACCACACCCGGCCTCTACACTCAACTTTTAAACACTTCTAATGATACCACCCTAATGTAGCAATCCCAACTACTTTTTAACAGTTGGCCTTTTTAGATAGCTGAAACCTGCCTCTTCTGTAGTGTCAGTTTGTTCAAAAGGCTGACCATCTACACCTAATGGTGACACAAAACACACCTTAAATATTTAGAAAGATCTATAATGGTCTTACCTACAAAGCCTTGTGCTAATTTGTTTTTAATTTTCAGGCTGAATAATTATCAGAACTTAATTATTAAGGAATAACAGTAACAGCTCAGCTAATACGTAACATTCACTGTGTGCCAGGCATTGCTCCTCTAAGTGCTTATATTTAACTACATTAACTATTTTGCAGCAATAAAAAACACATCTGTTATAATATGACCAAGCTGCTGTTTTCAGAACAAAAAAACTTTCAATAAAAAGTGCATGATTTTAAAAAATTAAGGTAATGTTCTTTAAAAATGCTTATACTTTAAAACTCACCATTTTCTGAAGGCATTTTGCCCAATGTACAAGCAGAGCAGGTTGAAGGCCATGTTTTTCCTGGGCTCTTAGAGTGTTTATTTCATGCTGAACTACAAGTCTCAATTCTGCTGAGTTTCCAGGTCTAAAAAATAGTTCAATTTACTAAAATTGCTTTCTAAATACACAGTTCAGCACTTACATACATATATGTTAATGGGTCACATGACAAATTAAATCTTCACATGAGGATTAAATCCCTGGTAAAACCTACGCACGAAGTGAAAGCAATATTTTTGTTTTACTACTTACAGTGCTTTTCTGTGAATCAGAGTACAAACCGCATCCCACCAAGACTTTTGTCTTTCTGTACAAAGCTGTTTACATACAGGAAGCGGCAGGCATAACGGCTGATAGGAGCTGTGGTCAGAATTACATTTCTCCTTTAATTGTAAGTGGCTGGTATATACTACTCCAAGGAGAAATACCTGTTTTATTTAAGGAAAAGTTAAGTTAGAAAAAAAAATTAAACAAAATTCAGAATATTTAATTTGTTAAAATCTTTGCTTACTTCAAGATCTAAAATACATATTGATTCAGGCGCATTTGTTTCAAGCCTTGAGGTTTCATGGGGCAAATGATGGAAAAGCTGTTTTAGCCATTTTCGGATTCCAGGTAAAGCAGGCAATGAATTCCACTGTAAGCCAAGCCAAGTAAGGTGCTGAAGACTACCATTATGTGCTCGAATAGCACCTGAAATAAAATTTAAAAATTGGCTTAAGGGTTTGAAATTTTTCTTTGTGCCATTAGTTTTGCCAACATAAACAATTCACATTATATATATATCTTAATTATATAACTGCTTTTCTATATCAAAGCTGGAGGGAATTCTATGTTAGGCAAAATCTCATGTTCTTATTAAATGCATTCTCACTTGATTATTTCTAGAAATTTTAATAAAAATAGTAGTGATGAAGAATGTTTAAGTCCATCTTAAAAAATGACACTGACTAGAACTCAATAAACCAAAATCAACTGACAAAAGCCAAATAAAGAACACCTAACCGAATAAGAAACCCCAAAACAATGGGTTTTCCTTTAAGTCATTAAAGCAATGGAACACCACTATATTAATCCATCGGTACAGTAAAGAAATCTGTTTTTCTACAAGAAAGTCAATATTGAAAAGGTTCTGCGCAGTCAGGAGTTCGAGACCAGCCTGGCCAGCATGGTGAAACTCCGTCTCTACTAAAAATACAAAAAATTAGCCGAGCACGGTGTCACGTGCCTATAGTCCCAGCTACTTGGGAGGCTGAGGCAAGACAATTGCTTGAACCTGGCAGGCGGAAGTTGCAGTGAGCCGAGATTGCGCCACTGCGCTCCAGCCTGGGTGACAGAGCGAGACTCTGTCTCAAAGAAAAGAAAAGAAAAGGTTATGCGCTTCTGGAAGCATGAAGAGGTATAATCTTTCTGTCATTTTGGCAATTTGCAAGACTTAAAGATGTTCATGTCCTTTGTCTCAGTAATTCTGTTTTTAGGTATCTCTATGGAAATAACTTGCAATGAAGACACTTTTTGTTGAAGTTTTTATCAGAGTCTGATTATTAACAGTGGAAAAGTTGAGAAAACTTGGATGCCCAATAACAGAAAGTAGCAAGAAAATTATGACTACTTCATAAAAAAGATTATATTGCCAATAAAAGTGATATTTACAGTTTTAATACAGAGACTATGGGAGAGAATTCATGAAGGAAGCAAGATAAATCATACATAAACAACCATTTAGATGAAAAATATGGCCAGATGCAGTGGCTCATGCCTATAATTCCAACACTTTTGTTTTTGAGACGAAGTCTCGCTCTGTCGCCCAGGCTGTAGTGCAGCAGTGTGATCTTGGCTCACTGCAACCTCCACCTCCCGGGTTGGAGCGATTCTCCTGCCTCAGCCTCCTGAGTAGGGACTACAGGCACATGCCACCACCCCCGGATAATTTTTGTATTTTTAGTAGAGATGGGGTTTCACCATGTTGGCCAGGATGGTCTCAAACTCCTGATCTCAGGTGATCTGCCCGCCTCGGCCTCCCAAAGTGCTGGGATTACAGATATGAGCCACTGTGCCAGGCCTAATCCCAACACTTTGGGGGGCTTAGGCAGGAGGATCACTTGAGCCTAGGAGTTGGAGACTAGCCTGGGCAACAAAGGGAGACCCTGTCTCTACCAATTAAAAAAAAAAAATTATCTGGGCCGAGTGGCATGTGCCTATGGTACCAGCTACTCAGGAGGCTGAGGCAAGAGAATCCCTTGAGCCCAGAAGTTCAAGGCAGCAGTGACCTACGATCACGCCACTACACTCCAGCCCAGGTGACACAGCGAGACCCTGTCTCAAAATACAACAAGGCTGGTCGTGGTGGCTCACTCCTGTAATCCCAGCACTTTGGGAGGCCAAGGCAGGTGGATCACCTGAGGTCAGGAGTTTGAGACCAGCCTGACCAACATGATGAAACCCCGTCTCTACTAAAAATACAAAAAATTAGCCGGGCGTGGTGGTGGGCATTTGTAATCCCGCTACTTGGGAGACTGAGGCAGTAGAATTACTTGAACCCGGGAGGCAGAGGTTACAGTGAGCCGAGATCGCACCACTGCACTCCAGCATGGGCGACAAGAGCAAAACTTGGTCTCAAAAACAACAACAACAACAAAAAATACATGCCACCCCCACAGCAGCACATTCAAACTCCCCCCAGCCCAACCCACACACAAAAGGAATACAGGAAAATATTAAGTCGTTATTTCTGGGTAATAAGATTATGGGCAATTTATAAGAATTAAGACGGAGACCATTTCCTCTGAAACATATAACTTACCAACATCGTATCTAGCCAAATCTTCAAGCTCTGGTTCTTGTATATCAATGTTTCCAATATCATCGCTACCAAGAAAAGATGTATCCTTAGGTGACTGACTAGAAAACAGAGCATCATATAACACAGACTGCCCGCTTTTGTTGGCAAAAGTTTCAACAATCTCTTTTAAAAAATCTTGCTTGCCACGACTTAAGTTTAGCAACATATGCCCTGAAAAAAAAATTTAAGTTATTTCCATCACTTTAGAAATACAGATTGTATTTGCTCACGTTGTCTCATTTGTATACCCAAAGGGGAAATAACATGATTATTGCAGACCTAACCCTCCAACCCAAAAAATACAGCGGACAACAAAACGGGTGCTTATGTAGCAAATGAAAGAGTACAGGTTTAATATTCTCAGTATCTACATAAGACAGCAGAAGGGGTAAAAAAGACAGGAATGTGTATGAAAAATGCCAAACATATTTGCATTTTAGATGAAAAGGTCTGGATTTAAGTGGCCATAGGAGAACCGGGACAAGCTCTTATTCTCTGATCTGATACACTGATTTCTGAACCTGGCTGATCAGAATCCTCCTTTAAACAGCTTTTAAGAATTATTTCCGGCTGGGCACGGTGGCTCATGCCTGTAATCCCAGCACTTTGGGAGGCCAAGCTGGGTGGATAATGAGGTCAGGAGATCAAGACCATCCTGGCTAACACAGTGAAACTCCATCTCTACTAAAAATACAAAAAAAAAAAAAAAATTAGCCGGCCCTGGTGGCGGGCGCCTGTAGTCCCAGCTACTGGGGAGGCTGAGGGAGGAGAATGGTGTGAACCCGGGAGGCGGAGCTTGCAGTGAGCCGAGATCACGCCACTGCACTCCAGCCTGGGCGACAGAGTAAGACTGTCTCAGGAAAAAAAAAAAAAAAGAATTATTTCCAGGCCTCGTTCCCAGAGATTTTTATGCCATAGGTTTACAGTAAGCAATCAAAAAATCATAGTCTCGGATAAAGTACTGATACATGCTATAACACAGATGAACCTTGAAAACCTTGCTAAATGAAAGAAGCCAGTCACAAAAGACCACATACTATATGATTCCATTTATGTGAAATGTTCAGAAGAGGCAAACCTACAGAGACAGATGAGCGGTTGCCAAGGCTGAGAGGTTTGGGTAAAATGGGGAGTAACTGCTAACAGGTAAGGAATTCCTCATGGAGTGATGAAAATCTTCTAAAACTGACTGTGGTGACAGTGGTAATACTCTACGAACACAGTAAAAGCCACTGAACTGTACACCTTAAATGGGTGAAGCGTATGGTACACGAATTATATTTCAATTGAACTTTTAAAAAAAACCCTCCTTCGAGTTAATTCTGCTGGGCAATTAGGTTTGGTTACCACTACACAGTTGTGTCTCAGCACACTTACAGAGGCACCCTCGGGATGCCCAGATCAAAGACATAAAAAAAAATACAGGCAATTTTCATCCAACTGTGACACCATGCAAAGGCACTTATGAGAGCCCTGCAAGGGTAGAAGGAAAAGAGAAAAGGAAAAAAGTAGAAAGTCACTTTAAGGACTGAAAGCCTAACTCCCACAAAAAAAGTGGGCTATGGAATAAAAGAGCAATGTGAGCTCTGGCCAACAGCCTAACTATACACCAAAGCTTGTAATAACCTTGATTTAATATTACATCTTGCTCTTTACAAAATTCATCCAATTTTATATCAAAACTGCTCCTTATAGAAAGCATTATGTTTCTTCAGTTCACTGCTTGATTCAATGGCCACCTAACTACCTTAAAGTTTGTATCTTAGCAAAATCACAGGTAATATGCAACAGACCTTTAGGATTCATCCCAAGCCAAAAATGGGGGAAAAAATCCACAAATTCCAAGAGCCTAATATAAGGTAAGTATATATCTTCTATCTTCCTCACTGTGCTCTCAGCTCTTTAAGACAGATCCGTATCTTCTTCATCTTTATATCCCCACAGCAGTGTTTTTAGAATCAGCTGGTGTTAGATGGTTGGAAAACCAATAATTATCCTTAGTTCAGGAAGTGACTAAATATTCAGGATAGAGGCTCTAGCAGCCAGATGAAGAAAGAGTTAAGAAATCCTCTCCACATAGGAACAAACAATATCAAATATTCATTTTTTTAAAGAATGTGCTATTTCTTCGCATCTCTTCCATACCTATTGCTCTTAACTGATACGGCGAAAAGAAATAATTTTGACAAATTATCTCCTGGACAGATGAAGATTTTATCATAAGATATGCCTTAACAGAAATTCCTTTTTCTTTTTAAATTAAATTAGTTTAATATTACTATTACCTGATTGGCTCAGTCGGTCACAGGCCATCATTTCCAGCAGATTTTGTCTAGCTTCACCTTTTATTAATTTAATCTTTGGTCTTGGAACCTAATAATTTTAGAATCAAAAATCTTAATTTGATGATACCCATACTTCTAATAGTAACATGGTCTTATCTATTACACTGTACTTTTTTTGATAATGAATAAACAGTTAACCATTAATTAAACTGAATTGGAAAAGACTGCAAAAACTGGGAACCAAGGAATTTATATAACCTATGAAAAATAGGCCAGGTACAGGCGTGGTGGCTCACACCTGTAATCCCAACACTCTGGGAGGCCAAGGTGGGCTGATCACTTGAGGTCAGGAGTTCGAGACCAACCTGGCCAACATGGTGAAACCCAGTCTCTACTAAAAATAATAAAAAAAAAACAAAGAGCCAGGCGTGGTGGCACACACCTGTTAATTCCAGCTACACGGGAAGCTGAGGCACAAGGATAGCTTGAACCTGGGAGGCAGAGGTCGTAGCGCGCCGAGACTGTGCCATTGCACTCCAGCCTGGGTGAAAGAGCGAGACTCCATCGCAAAAAAAAAAAAAAAAAAAAAAAAAAAAAAAAAGAGGGGCCAGACATGTTGGCTCACACCTGTAATCCCAGCAATTTGGGAGGCCAAGGTGGGGGGATCACTTGAGCCCAGAGTTCAAGACCAGCCTGAACAACACGGTGAGACCCTATCTCTAAAAAAAGTTTTTTTTAATTAGCCAGGCGTGGTGGCACACACCTGTGGTCCCAGCTACTCAGGAGGCTGAGGCAGGAGGATCACTTAAATCCAGGAGGTCAAGGCTGCAGTGAGCCATGATCATGCCACTGTGCTCCAGCTTGGGCGACAGAGTGAGACCCTATCTCCAAAAAAAGAAAAAAAAAAAAAAAAAGCATACACAGAGCAGCTCTGAGAAATTAGTTTCTACTAAAAGCACATTCATGTTACATTCAGAGAAATGGAAAATTTAATTACATTACTTTTCTACCCTGCATAAATAGGACAACAGCAGATGTTGTCCTATTTGAGTAGATATGACACCCTACTTTAAAAAGTACAGGTGAAATGACACTTGGAAATGCCACATTGTAGATAACACATTTTCAGAGTATGGATAATAGGGGATAGCACTAGAATAAATGGGACAACCAGGAAATTAAAGAGATCCTAATGCAATAACCTATATAAAAAAAAGCATGATGAATAGAATGGCGAAGGGAAGACGTGACAGCTGCCTTCAAATATTAAAATTATTTTATAAAAGAAATCATCAAAAGAAGAAACAAGACCAACAGGTAGAAGGCTTGAAGAATATTTTTATTCTATATAAGGAAGTACCAAGAGCCAAACCACCTAAAGATGCACTGGGCTATCTTGAAAAGTAATGAATGTCCATCACTGAAAACGTCCAGTCATAGGCAATGCCCGCTTACTAGAAACATGCCAAAAGTAACTATATGGGTGACTAGAGCATCGGCTTTTAATTCTATCACCACTTTCTTAATTGGTGGTGGAAATGTAATTTGATACAACCTCTTTAGGGTTAGATATTTGGCAACAGCTCTAAAAATTATAAATGCACAGATATACTTTGATACTGCAATTCTTTCAGGAATTCATGGCACAAGTTAATCATTGCTAAATTACTTGAAGTAGCATTAAAAAAAAAAGTAAAAGCAAGCTAATGTCCTGGTTTTAGGACCCTGGTTTTAAAAACTCCAAAACTACAGTACATCCATACAATGGAATAATATGCAAGCATCCAAACTAATGAGAATACCCTTTATATATACTGACATGGAAACATCTCCAAGATACAGTTAATGGAAATAAAGTAAATGCAATGTTCAAATGTTTTCCTCCTTCTTTTAAAGACAGGGGATATATGTGTGTTTACTTGGAGATGCATAAAACATTTCCTGAAGAACACACAAGAAAGCAATAACATTAGTTTCTTTGGGGGTGGAGAAAGTAAATAACTAGGGAACAGAAAGGAGTCTTCATAGCATATTCTTAAGAGCCGCCAGAATTTTAAACCATGTATATATAATTCTTTCCAAACATGCTCATTTTTCAAAATATATGATTTATGAACCTAAAAGCTTCTGATTTTGAATTTTAGAAATATTCGTATCGCCTATCCTTTTACTCACAAGTTTTCTAAACATCATGTCAAAGTTTGTCATCTATATGTTGAAAAGAGCACACAAAGTAAGAAACAAAATGTTGACATCATTTTTTTTGTTTTCAAACTGACCTCAATTCATAAACCCGGCCTCTTTTACAAAATTATTCAACAGTTGAATCTGTGACCAGTTAATTAGTTGTGAATCCACTCAATCAAATCATCTCAATTCACTATTTCCTTTTTTTTTTTTTTTGAGATGGAGTCTCGCTCTGTCGCCAGGCTGGAGTGCTGCAGTGGCACGATCGCGGCTCACTGCAACCTCCGCCTCCTGATTTCAAGCAATTCTCCTGTCTCGGCCTCTCAAGTAGCTGGGACTACAGGCACCCGCCACCATGCGTGGCTAATTTTTGTATTTTTAGTAGAGATGGGGTTTGACCATGTTGGTCAGGATGGTCTCAAACTCCTGACCTTAAGCGATCCGCCCGCCTCAGCCTCCCAAAGTGCTAAGATTATAGGTGTGAGCCACCACGCCTGGCTATTTCCTCATCTTAACTAAAAGGTTTCAAGATACTTTGTTAACTACCTAGCTGCAATGCAGATGCACTTACTAGAACCACAGTATTCCTCTGATGAAGAGTCTGAAAATCTTGCCATAAAAGTTAGCCAATTCTTAAATACCCAAATGCCAGCACATAACCTACATTTTATGCTTATAATCATTTGTTCATTAAGCTTTAAAATAAACTGATCAAATAAAATACAAGCATCTAAGATGTTTCTATTATATATGCATTCTACAGAAATATGTGGTAGTTAATAAAGACTGAGGTAGGTATCTCTGTGCTGAAGTGGGACAATGAAGAAACATTTAGAAAAGCAAGGCATCTGGCAATAGGTAAAGCACACCCACATTGAGGCACAATATTTTTTAAAAGCAGAGAAAGAATGTATTGCACATTTGCATATGCAAAAAATATTTCTGAACACCCAAGAAACTCCTAACAGTAGCTGTCATCTAGGAAAGGAGACCTGAGTGACTGGATTAAGAGGGAAACTAACTTATTATGATTAAAAGTTCACAGTCAGGTGTGGTGGCTCATACCTGTAATCCCAGCACTTTGGGAGGGCAAGGCAGAAGGATCACTTGAAGCCAGGAGTTCAAGACCAACCAGCCTGGGAAACATAGCAAGACCTTGTCTTCACAAAAAATTTAACAATGTAGCCAGGCATGGTGGCAGGCACCTGTAGTCCCAGCTACTGAGCTGAGGCTGAAGCAGGAGAGGATCACTTGAGCCCAGGAGTTCGAGGATGCAGTGAGCTATGATCATGCCACTGCACTCCAGCCAGAGCAAGAGTGAGACTCTGCCTCCCAAAACTACATATCAAAAAATTTTAGGCTGTGCACCGTAGCTCACACGTATAATCCCAGCACTCTGGGAAGCTCGAGCCCAGTTCAATGTTACGGTGAGCTACGATTACGCAACTGCACTCCAGCCTGGGTGACACAGCAAGACTCTAATAGACACACAGACAGATAAATTTTAAAGTTTCCATTAAAAATAAGAACTATTGGCAGGGCGCGGTGGCTCACGCCTGTAATGCCAGCACTTTGGGAGGCCAAGGTGGGTGGATCATGAGGTCAGGAGATCGAGACCATCCTGGCTAACACGGTGAAACCCCATCTCTACTGAAAATACAAAAAAATTAGCCAGGCTTGGTGGTGGGTGCCTGTAGTCCCAGCTACTTGGGAGGCTGAGGCAGGAGAATGGCGTGAACCCAGGAGGCGGAGCTTGCAGTGAGCCGAGGTCGTGCCACTGTGCTCCAGCCTGGGTGACAGAGTGAGACTCCATCTCAAAAAAAAATAAAATAAATAAAAATAAGAACTATCAGTTACTTGAGAATTTCTATAAGAACCTTTTAATGCTTGTATTACCTAGTGAACCTCACTAAATCCATTAATTTTCACTAATCCATTCCTTATGAACACACAAGTTTCTACTGAGCAAATATTAGCACTTAACATGTGAACTGTCTATCAACAGTGTTTTTAAAAGATTTACAGGCCGGGCTCAATGGCTCATGCCTGTAATCCCAGCACTTTGAGAGGCCGAGTCGGGTGGATCACGAGGTCAGATCGAGACCATCCTGGCTAACACGGTGAAACCCCATCTCTATTAGAAAATACAAAAAATTAGCCAGGCATGGTGGTGTGTGCCTGTAATGCCAGATACGTGACAGGCTGAAGCAGGAGAATCACTTGAACCCAGGAGACACAGGTTGCAGTGAGCTGAGATTGTGCCACTGCACTCCAGCCTGGTGACAGAGCGAGACTCCGTCTCAAATAAAAATAAAAAGATTTATATTAGGCAGGGCATGCTGGCTCACTGCCTGTAATCCCAGCACTTTGAGAGGCCGAGACGCGCAGATCACCTGAGTTCAGGAGCTCAAGACCAGCCTGACCAACATGGAGAAACCTCGTCTCTACTAAAAATACAAAATTAGATGGGCGTGGTGGCGTGTGCCTGTAATCCCAGCTACTCGGGAGGCTGAAGCAGGACAATCGCTTGAACCCGGGAGGCGGAGGTTGCAGTGAGCCAGATGGCGCCATTGCACTCCAGCCTGGGCAACAAGAGCAAAACTCCATCTCAAAAAGAAAAAAAGATTTATATTAGAAGGAGGGGCCTTCTCTAAAAGTAATGAATCCTTTTTTTTCCCCTCCCCAAGCAAAAAATCCTTCTCTAAAATTAATCATTTTTCTAAGCCTGGTTTAATGCTTTTTTGGAAGACTGCTTATTTCTTTTCCTTTCAAAAGTTATGTAAGCTCATTAAAAAAAAAAAAAAAAAAAAGGCCAGGCATGGTGGCTCACGCCTGTAAATCCCAGCACTTTGGGAGGCCGAGGCAGGTGGATGACTAGGTCAGGAGATTGAGACCATCCTGGCTACCATGGTGAAACCCCGTCTCTACTAAAAGTACAAAAAAAAATTAGCCAGGCGTGGTGGCAGGTGCCTGTAGTCCCAGCTACTCAGGAGGCTGAGGCAGGAAAATGACGTGAACTCGGGAGGTGGAGCTTGCAGCGAGCCGAGATCGTGCCACTGCACTCCAGCCTGGGCGACAGAGCGAGACTGCGTCTCAAAAAAAAAAAAAAAAAAAAAAAAAAAGCCAGGCGCGCCAGGCGCAGTGCCTCTCGCCTGTAATCCCAGCACTTTGGGAGACCAAGGCAGGTAGATCAAGAGGTCAAGAGATTGCGACCATCCTGGCCAACATGGTGAAACCCCATCTCTATTAAAAATACAAAAAATTAGCTGGGCTTGGTAGCACGGGCCTGTAGTCCCAGCTACCCGGGAGGCTGAGGCAGGAGAATCACTTGAACCCAGGAGGTGGAGGCTGCAGTGAGCCGAGATCACGCCACTGCACTCCAGCCTGGCGACAGAGAGAGACTTGGTCTCAAAAAAAATAAAAAAATAAAAAATAAGAAAAGGTTTTATGTTTTCAAAGATTAATAGATATACTGTTACATATACACAATACAGTCATAAATGTTATATACATGTGTTTCAATTAACATGTTAAATTGCAATCATATTCTTCTATCACAGGCTATAAAGCCATTGCCCTACGTCTACTTATTAGGATTTTGTCCAAGTAACACATCTTTTTGAATCAAGCTTTACCCATAATACGAGATTACATCTTTATCATGTTCCCAAAAATGGCAGAGTAAAAAGATCAAACTCTTCAAATTTGTCTACAAACAAATCATGGCAATGCAGGCTTTCGACAAGAGTGCATTCAACATCCCTGTTTCACCAGCCTCACCAGTATTGTGTATGCTTAGTTATTTTCCACTGTATCAAATTGACTATTTCATTTTAACTTTAATTCCACAGGTTTGTTCACATATTGTCATTACATACCAGAGCACACCTTCATTTAAAACACATCAAGACTCCATGAAATGTCAATTGCTCCTACAAGTGGAAGACTTACCTGAAATGCTATGAGATAGCACAATGCAGCCAGCTCAGAAAGAGCTCGCCATTGAACATTATTACCATGCTGACCCATCTTCAAGAGCAGAGAACCAGCATACATATAGAAATGTCCTTTCATTTCTAAGAAAGTAGCTGACAGTTCATCATTTCCACCCAAAGAAGATTTCGCAGACTGAAGAGCACTATCAAAACTGTAATATGAAAATATCAAACAGATGATACACACTTACTGCACTGTGAATAATCATGGTTCATTTAATTCAAAACAAAATAAAAATTTTATTTCAAGCTTCATCTTCCACATTCAACTTCTAATAATTCTTATTCCCCATGTTATAAATTATGAATCATCTAATGCTTATTTTTATCCTGCATACTTCCTATACTTCATGCTTAACCTCTCAAATGTCGTCTTATTCCCAGTTATTTCCAGCCCTCCAATCACAGGATAAATATAAGATTAGTGATTATAGGTGCACATTTCAAAATAAACCAGGATAAAGTTGGGAGACTATTTTGTAGTTTCTTCCTGATCATATAATTTCATTTTAATTAACAGTTGTAATTTCTCAAATTAGACATACCATTTCCAAATTATAAGTAAATAACTGACAGGTATTTGAGTATCAATACAGCAATTGCTCTTTTTACTATATAGATCATTACAGCGTTAAATAAATTATCTTTTTTTTTTTTTGAGACGGAGTCTCTCACTATCGCCTGGGCTGGAGTGCAATGGCACGATCTAAGCTCACTGCAACCTCCACCTCCCAGGTTCAAGTGATTCTCCTGACTCAGCCTCCTGAGTAGCTGGGATTACAGGCACCTGCCACCATGCCCCGCTAAACTTTTTTTATATTTTTAGTAGAGACAGGGTTTCACTATGTTGGCCAGGCTGGTCTCGAACTCCTGACCTCACGATCCGCCCGCCTCAGTTTACCAATGTGCTGGGATTACAGGCATGAGCCACTATGCCTGGCCTACTATTTGTAATCTATATTCTAAATTAGTTCTTCTAAATCCTAATGTTTCTCCAAATCCTCACTTTGGAAGAAAAGTAAAAGCAAAAAGCAAACACTTAAACTTGAAGCATGATTTTAAAGTGGCTTACAATAAAGCAACCAGAGCAAGTGAGGTCTAAAGATCTCTGAGGGTGTTCAAAAACCCCTTCAGGGGATCCATGAAGTTAAAATTACTTTTACAATAATACCAAAAAAAATTTATATATTACATACTCATTTTCTCATGTATGTAGAGCTGAGTTTTTTTGTTTTTGTTTTTGGAGACAGAATCTCACTCTGTCACAAGGCTGGAGTGCAGTGGCACAATCTTGGCTTACTGCAACCTCTGACTCCCAGGTTCAAGCAATTCTTCTGCCTCAGCCTCCCGAGCAGCTGGGACTATAGGCGTGTACCAACATGCCCGGCTAATTTTTTGTATTTTTAGTAGAGACAAGGTTTCACCATTGTTAGCTGGGATGGTCTCGATCTCCTGACTTCGTGATCCACCCGCCTCAGCCTCCCAAAGTGCTGGGATTACAGGCCTGAGCCACCGCGCCCCGCTGAGCTGAGTTTTCTAGAGGCTTCATGACATGTAATAGTTTTACAGATTGAAAGAGGAAGTAAATGAGAATCTAGCTATGTTCTATTAAGCGAGACATTAAAAAGATTTACAAAAATGCAAAAACAATGACACTTTTCTGACTACTTTTTTGCTGTTGGGAAATAATTATTTTTCATAAAAAATGCTATTATTGGCCCTGCGCGGTGGCTCACACATGTAATTCCAGCACTTTGGGAGGCCGAGGCGGGTGGATCACCTGAGGTCAGGAGTTCAAGACCAGCCTAGCCAACATGGTGAAACCCCATCTCTACTAAAAATACAAAAAATTAGCCAGGCGTGGTGGTGGGCACCTGTAATTCCAGCTACTTGGGAGGCTGAGGCAGGAGAATCGCTTGAACCTGGGAAGCAGAGGTTGCAGTGATCCGAGACCACACTGTTGCACTCTAGCCTGGGCAACAAGAGCAAAACTCCGTCTCAAAAAACAAACAAAAAAAAGCTATTATTATTAACACACAATAGGGCTTATTACATTTTAAATGGATTACATTTTTTATTTGTTTTAATTTCTAATGTAATAAACACTGACAGAAATAACCCACATACGGCCGGGTGCAGTGGCTCAGACCTGCAATCCCAGCATTTTGGAAGCCAAGGCAGGCGGATCACGAGGTTAAGAGATTGAGACCTTCCAGTACTTTGGGAGGCCAAGGTAGACGGATCAAGAGGTCAAGAGATCGAGACCAGCCGGGCGCGGTGGCTCATGCCTGTAATCCCAGCACTTTGGGAGGCTGAGGCAGGCGGATCACAAAGTCAGGATATCAAGACCATCCTGGCTAACACGGTGAAACCCCATCTCTACTAAAAATACAAAAAATTAGCTGGGTGTGGTGGCAGGCACCTGTAGGCCCAGCTACTCGGGAGGCTGAGGCAGGAGAATGGCATGAACCCTGGAGGCAGAGCTTGCAGTGAGCCGAGATGGCGCCACTGCACTCCAGCCTGGGCAACAGAACAAGACTCCATCTCAAAAAAAAAAGATCGAGACCATCCTGGCCAACATGATGAAACCCTGTTTCTACTAAAAATACAAAAATTAGCCAGGTGTGGGCTGGGCGCGGTGGCTCACGCCTGTAATCCCAACACTTCGGGAGGCCGAGGAGGGCAGATCACGAGGTCAGGAGATCGAGACCATCCTGGCTAACACGGTGACACTCCGTCTCTACTAAAAATACAAAAAATTAGCCGAGCGTCGTGGTGGGCGCCTGTAGTCCCAGCTACTCAGGAGGCTGAGGCAGAAGAATGGCGTGAACCTGGGAGGTTCACAAGGGGGGTAACAAAGGGCCCATGAGGCCTGATTAACTGATCTGACAAACCATCTGTCACCCACAGCCCTAAGCCACACTGTGAAACTGCCTAGGGTGGCACCAGCTTTTTATCTTCCTCAGGGTCCTCCCCTCAGGCCCCCAAGTCACCCCCTCATGGTCCAGATTCTCCCCTGAGTGACTCCATCCCCATGGTCATCTCCCCTCCTGAGCCTCCCCCTCTGAGGGCCAAGGGCTGTCCTCAGGGCCCTCCTGGGGCTTCCTGGTGGGGAACAACCTGAGGCAGGAGGATAAGCTCTTATTCAGAGCATTGAGAGGAAATTGTGAAGCTTGCAGTGAGCCGAGATTGTGCCACTGTACTCCAGGCTGGGTGACAGAGCGAGACTCTGTCTCAAAAAAAAAAAAAAAAAAATTAGCCAGGTGTGGTGTCGGGCACATGTAGTCCCACCTATTCAGGAGGCAGAGACAAGAGAATCACTTGAACCCAGGAGGCGGAGGTTGCAGTGAGCCGAGACTGCACCACTGCATGCCAACCTGGCGAGAGCAAGACTCAGTCTCAAAAAAAAAAAAAAAAAAAAAAAGAGAGATTGAGACCATCCTGAACCCCGTCTCTACTAAAAATACAAAAATTAGCTGGGCGTGGTGGTGTGTGCCTGTGGTCCCAGCTACTTGGGAGGCTGAGGCAGGAGAATCACCTGAACCCGGGAGGCGGAGGTTACAGTGAGCCAAGGTCGTGCCACTGCACTCCAGCCTGGTGACAGAGCAAGACTCCATCTCAAGAAAGAAAGAAAGAAAAAAAGGAACCCACATACAAAGATCTTTGATGTCCTTAAGAAAAATGTAAAAGGAACTTGTGACCAAAAAATTTGAGTATACAAAGAACACAAAATAAAACATCCTACATGTTTTCTAAAATAATCTTAAAGTTATGTTAGTTCTTTTAGATACTGCTCTTACCCTACCAATTTAGGACACTATGTACTTTTTCAAGAAAATTACCTACTCCATGCACTCAGTGAAATGAACTTCTTTCCTTATACCAGATGGGGAAATAAATTAACTTCCAAACAAATGGACAGCCTAAACTAGCAATCAGTAAACTTTTTCTACAAAAAGGAGGAGATTACTAATCTGGCTTTACAGGCATACAATCTCTGCTGCAACCACTCAACTCCAACCTTGTAGTATGTAAGCAGCCACAGACAATACATAAACAGAGGCATGCTGCATTCCAATAAATATTAACAAAATTAGGCAGGGGCCATATTTGGCCCACAAGTTCTAATCAACCCCTGCTCTAAACTAACATCTTTATACAAATCCAAGTGATGTTTTTGTTCAATGGAATTTATTTTCAAAATGGAGACACTGGTTTTCAAAATCAAAATTTAGGAAAAAAGGTAAATCACATAGTTGAGTTATTTTGTTTCTTAGCTAAAACAGTATTTTCTGAAATACCAGTGATGCTAAGTGCTTATACTAGTACATGTGAACCTAGCCATCTGACGACAGATGAACTTTTTCACTCAAGATTATACTATTATAAAAAAATAAAATATGAAATAGCAGTTAGAACATTCATTTTAAGCTTGACTATGACAAAACTGAGTAACCATAAGGCTAATTTTAATCAAGCTTGAACTATAAGAGTTCTCTAAAAAGGAAAGTCATATAAAACCAATTAGAACTTCCCCGTAAAAGAAGAAAAATAAGATTGCCTCCTAGTGGTTCACTGTATTAACTATAACTCCTAGGTACATCATAGAAATAATGATTCAGTGAAGAAATTTAGAGCAATGAACTTACTGCAAAAAGAAAAACTGCAATTTATACTAAAGCATTCTCCTCAAAGTCAACGCACCTTTCCAGTAATTCTCTACTTTCCTGCACATCTCTAGTGGAAAGCGTAAGAAGCATAAGATTAGCATAGGCCAGCAGTAAGTCTGTATTGGTTGCTCGCCAGTCACTTTTATCAGACTCCAAACACTGTAAAGACTCCAGATATTCCTATTTTGTGGAATGAATAATAAGTTACAAAACTTAATCAAGTGTTAAGAAATTAACCATTTTATGCCTATAAATTCCTTTTCTCACTCCAACCACGTTTGTGAAACTACATTGATTTTTACATCAACCTTATAAATGAAAACACCAAAAATATATACATTTATCATAGTTATCTCCCCAATTTTCCCATTATAAATTTAACTGATCCTGGTAAAAATTTCATTTTATAACTGTTCTACCTAAATAAAAGAAATTTAAGTCCTGCGGGGCACTGCTGCTTTAGTACAAAAAGATGTATGCTAATTGCCTACATAGAAATGTAAAGACCCAGTAGCTTTTATCTACCTTAAGGGTCTGTACAACACACGAATTCCACTCTAAACTTGAACGCAAAGCTATGTTCCTCTCTGCCTCATGGCAGTGGGCCACAGCATCCTTCAATCTTTTCTTTGAGCGATACAACTCCACTAGCCGGATGTTCACATGGACGTCATCAGGTCTTACATGAAGTTCTGACTGAATCAAGTCAAAAAGTTTACTCCATCCATCTTCACCTTCACAATCTAGAAGCTGTTCCTATTTAGAGGGGAAAAAGAAAAATTATTAGAGTAACACTTGTGCAATTTTAAACAAGTCATGCTCCCAAAGAGCACCATTCCACTATGTCTAGTTTTATGATGATGCCACCAAAAACACCATCCTATATACCTTATTCGTCCCTTCTGAGAGTTGCTTACAACCCAGAAACTAAGCCTCAAGAACTGTATGTGAAGAAAAGCATCTGTGATTACTGCAGTAGCTCATACTCTCTTCAGAGACTACCAGGACTAATGCCACACATTCCTGTCCATCTGAGTCACCACCAGAAGCCTAGACCTCCCCAGTCAATCCTCAGCAACAAGGTCCTTATACTCAAACTGCTCTGTATCTCCTTAAATCTGACTCAATCCCACATCCCCTCTCCTCCCACTGTTCTGTTACCTTCATCATCATCTCAAAGCACTGTCATCACCTCCTGACCTTAAATGAAGACAGTATCATCTCAGGATAACCCCCACTACCATGATGGCTTTTTCTCTCTGAACTTACATACAAGGAGAGGAAGTAGGGTTTGTGGCCACTCGCTTCTCATTTGCGATGCTCTTCCATCAGCCTCTCAAGAAGCTAGGACCATAGGCATGCACCACCATGCCCGGCTAATTTTTTTTTAACGTTCTGTAGAGATGGGGTCTTGCCGTGTTGCCCAGGCTGACTACTCAGTTCCTTAATCACCTCATCTCCAGTGATGTTATCCTCTACTCCAACCTCAACCATCCACTTGCCACTGACACAGGTCTTCAAAATCTGCATTTTGGTCATACCACCGAAACCACCATACCATCCTTCTTATTCTTCCACCTCACTGAGGGCCTACATACCCTTACTTTCAGAAATATACTTCTCCACCATATGACAAGTTCCCTTCAAGACAATAACATCATCAAGTTTTAAACACCTGTAAACACATATAAATACACACACTTTCTTCTGTCAGGCAAAAAATGCTATAATCCCTTATATCCATAATTACTGTTTGCTTACAGATCCCTTCAACTAATTCCCTCTTTTCCTCAGAACCCTCCCAACTGGTTTCTGTGTGCTTAGATTTGGGAAATCATAACCCCAAGCTAACTGATTTCATTTGCATTATCTCAACCATCAAACTGGTGCTGCCTAAAACAAAATACCATTTTAGTACTAACAGACTCACTTTCTCCACTCCCTGACACTTCACACCTCCTCCTATTTCCTCAACTTCCCCATACCTTCCTTTGACCCTCACTTTCAACTTATAACCTAGATTCATCCTTCACTGAGAAACCTGATGCTATCACATATAAATTCCATTTTACCTTACCTACTTAAACTCATCTTTCCCCAGCTCTCAAGACCAAGCCGCCCATTAGTACTCTGTATTTCATTCCCCTCTTTCCTTTATCAATTTCTCCTCTTCTGGATGAGATGGATGATACCCTGGTCTCTCCCTATTGCAAAAGCCCTAGTCTTTGACTCTATGTTAAAAATTTTTTTAAAAACCACTGTGAGTGCTTTTAAAAAGTTCTATCTCATACTTCAGAGAAAAAGCCTTCTCAACAGTAATACTCTCATTCTTTAAACAAATGTCAGAAACTGTTTACCTTAGCAAGCCTTAAATTTTAGGAGAAATGGAATTACTTTGCATGACAGTTATAAATCTCATGGATTTCAATTCCAAAAAAAAAAAAAATCTGATACAGGAAAGGTGTAACAGTGCCTTCAAGTTATTAAAGAAAATCTTTAAAGAATGCTTCAAAGTATCTAACTTGTTACACTGCAAGAAAAGAATCTCCTGCCATTACACTACTGACACCAGATTAACTGGATTGCCATGCCCAATATGGGAGTTATGTTTGAGGCATAACACCTAAGAGAGTAAAGAAATCTGCACAATTAGACCTCACGTTTTAGACTAATATTTAAAATCCAGCTGCTTATTACTGGGGAGAAAAACTTATCAGTAATATTTATCTTTGGAAGCATCTTCAATGCTTTTTCAGCTTCAAAAATCTGTACATGATTGTTCATAGCAGTTGAACAATAGCCAAAACCTAGAAATAACCAAAATGTCCCTCAAAAGTGAATGGTTAAGGCTGGGCACAGTGGCTCACACCTGTAATCCCAGCACTCTGGGAGGCCAAAGTGGGTGGATCACCTGAGAACCCGGGAGGCAGAAGTGGCAGTGAGCCGAGATAGCACCACTGCACTCCAGCATGGGTGACAGAGCAAGACTCTTGTCTCAAAAAAATAAAAATAAAAAAACTGAATGGTTAAATTGTGGACCATGAAATACTACTCAGAAGTAAAGGAACCAACTAGGGATATACAAAACTTAATATGGATCACAAATGGTATTATGCTGACTGAACAAGCCAACCTCAAAAGGTCACATGCTTGGCTGGGCGCGGTGGCTCACGCCTGTAATCCTAGCACTTTGGGAGGCTGGGGTGGGCAGATCACAGGAGGTCAGGAGTTCGAGACCAGCCAGTTTCTACTAAAAATACAAAAATAAGCGGGACATGGTAACATGTGCCTGTAGTCCCAGCTACCCGGAAGGCCGAGGCAGGAGAATCGCTTGAACCTGGGAGGCGGAGGTGGCAGTGAGCCGAGATTGCGCCAGTGAACTCCAGCCTGGGCAACAGTGCGAGACTCCGTCTCAAAAACAATGAAAAAAGAAAAAAAAAAGTCACACATTTCATGATGACATTTACATAACATTTTGAAATCACCAAAGTATAAAGATGGAGAACAGATTAATGGTTGCCAGAGGTCAGGCATAGTGAAGTGAAGTAAATAGCATGACTACAAAAGGGGCAGCATGAGGAAGATCTCTGTGGTAATAGAGTAGTTCTGTATCTTGACGGCAGTGGTGGTATGAATCTACACGTGATAAAATGAAAGAAAACTATACATACACATTGTACCAATGTCAAAATTCCTGATTTTGATATTGTGCTTTGGTCAGGTTAAACAGGTTGAGTATCCCTTATCCAAAATGCTTGAGACCAGAAGTATTTCAGATTTTGAACTTTTTCAGACTTTGGAATATTTGCAGGATACTTAGCAGGCAGAGCATCCTAAATCTGAAAATCTGAAATCCAAAATTTTCCAATGAGCATTTCTTTGAGCATCATGTCAGTGCTCAAAAAATTTCAGATTTTGGAGCATTTAGGATTTCGGATTTTAAATGCTCAACCTGTATAAGCATTGGGGAAAAATGAAGTAGCATATAGAATCTTTCTGTGCAAACTTTGCAACTTCCTGTGCAAAAAAATCTATAATTATTTCAAAATTTAAAAATTTTTAATTTCTATCAGAAACATATATAATGGGGGTAGGAGGAAGCTAAAGGCAAATATACATTTATAATTTTATATTGTACACACACAATAAAGTATACATTAATATATAAAACACTACAATATACATTTTAAATGTTTGCCAAACATATTTGTGTAGATTTCTCCAGAACAGTTGCTTAGTAAACTATATTTTACTCTATAAAGAATATCAGGACCAGTCAACACACTAGCAAGAACTTCCTACCATTTTTAGTAATTACATCTTATATACTACAGAAACCACCTTTTATCTTTTGCTTGAAAACCTTACTATCTCAAAATACAATCCCTTCTACTTTCAGACAATAGTTATTAGAAAACTCTTCTTTAAAATATCCCTAAATTGTCATCCTGTAGGTAATTTTCACTTAATGAAGCAAAAATTGTACATCAGACAGAACTTAATGTAAATCTTAGCTCTACTTAGTTTACAGCTACTAAACTGTAAAATCCCTAAAATATTAATTATTCCAGAAGGGTAAATGAGATGTCACTTATAAAGTATAACAATGCCTAATAAGACAGTAGATGCTCAGAAAGGTTTTAATACACTTTTTAAAAGAAAAATGTTAAAGGAAACACAAACACCTGGGCTTAAGGTTTGCTATTGAAAAGTAATTTAAACTCCAAATATTAGAAATGGTTATGTCTTAAGTTTTCTCCCTTTATGTTTTGTTTGTTTACCTTTAGTTTATAAATTGCAGGACTTCCTGGGAAAAGTTTACTGGCTCTTTCAACCCAGTATTTTGCTCTTCCATCAGTAACATCATTTTTACAAAGCAATTCTGCAATCTTCAACACAAGATCTTTTTGTGTTGGGTTTAATTCCACTGAACGCTAATATCAGAAAAGAAATTAAAGATTAGTAAATAAATTGTATGTATGTATGTAGGAGTACATATACTTATATACTTATATATAAAGGTTAAAAATTATCACTCCAACCCTTAAAAAATTCTACTTCTAAAGAAAACATGTTACTTCAAAGGTGTTAAAATAAAAGTGTCTTGGAATTTTCTAGAAATGAATCAAATAAAAATTATATTTGTGTCATTTGAATACAAAAAACACAAAAGAACACCATTTCTGACCGTGTTAGACTTACAATTTATAGGTGTTAAACAATTCTAAATCTGTTCCAAGCTGTGTCACATAACTGTACTATGATACCAATGCCTGTTTTATGATATTCATAAAATATATTTGACTTACTTATATACATTTCTCTGGGCATCATGTGTTTGGCTATGCAAAGGCTATATTTGAATCCTATAACTTACCCTATAACATTCAACGGCTTTCTCTGTGTTTTCTTCCAATTCATAAAGAAGACCCAGAAATCTGTGAGCTCTGGGATCCCACTGTTGCACATTAATGTAAGTACATATGTATCTGTTTTTTAAAAGTAATACAAAAGTAAATTAAACTTAGAACTGTACTTTTAAATGCTAACCGAAGAATACATCTTAAACCAAAGCAACCACTAAACTCGTTTATATTGTTACTCAAAACTACCACTATTCATACAGATAACTCAAAAGTATTCATAGAAAGAAATCGGTAATACTTAAAAACACGTACATAGGGTTGACCACATACTCATTTTACCATTAAATGTCACATTTACCAAATTTTTCTCCAGTGTTATCCACACATAAGAAATGAACATGTCAATTGCTTTTTCTTCCTGATCACATTTTAATAAAGCACTAACAGTTTTGCAAATAAATTAGAAGTGATTATAGTAAACATTTTTAAAGTTATAATGCAAAATACTAAACAGCAACAATTTCCCAAACAACAAAGGGAAATACACTTACCCTTTAAGCAAGAAAGTAATTTCTAACAGTACTATATATCCAGCTAAAATCGAACAGAAGAAAAATTACTAATTACAGTACCAAATACAGGAAATTTCCATTTCTCAAATCAAGTAACAACTAAAATAAGTAAACATCCTCTAGGTTCCTTGACAGTATTACCATCAGAGAAATTAGGCCAGACCCAAACTAAGGGATTAAAGTCTCACAGTAAAAAGGTACAAGAGTTAACAGTCACAGTGCTGCTAGTTACATAATTTATGTACCACCATTTTCCTTTCTTACCAGCATTTCCATCTTCCTTTGGATGCCTTTAAAAGCCTGCCTCCCAGCTGGGAGTAGTAACACACACCTGTAGTCCCAACACTATGGGAGCCCGAGGCAGGCAGACTGCTGTGCTCAGAAGTTCAAGACTAGCCTGGGCAACATAGTGACACCTGTCTCTACCAAAAAATGCAAACCTTAGCCAGGTCCACGTGGTGGTGCGCATCTGTATCCCCAGCTACTTGGGGCGCTGAGGTGGGAAGATCGCTTGAGCCCAGAAGGCAGAGGTTACAGTGAGCAAAGATGGAGCCAGCTGCTGCACTCCTGCCTGAGCAAGAGAGACAGACACTGCCTAAAAAAAAAAAAAAAGCCTGACTCCCTCTTAATTTCCTGCTTTAATCCACTCCCAGCCAGGAAATCAGAATCACCAAGCTTCTTATCCCTAGGATAGAGCCTTACAGCATCACATATTGTGTCAATTAAAGATCTTTTATACAAGCTATTCTCCTGCCTTACAATTACAGTTTAGTTTTTTATTCATTGCTATTTTCCATCTGATTAAGGTATCAGATATCTAACCAAAAACAAATTAAGATACAAGCATGGTCCTCTTTTACTCCAACAGAAGACAATTTTTAGAAAAAGCGTTTTAAGCCAAACAATTTCTTGCCCTTGGTATAAAGCAGCAGCATGCAGAAAACACTAATTGCAGTTTCAATCTCAATGGAATCTAGGCTGGTCCTTAGCATCAGTCTTGAGTGATAAATCCCTTATTCCAGAATACACTTAGGAAGAACTACTAAGAACATATTTTTACCTATTTCAAAGAAGAAAGTGAGAAAAGGCATTGATTTTAAAAAAAAAATACATGTTACGGTTTGTACTTACTTTTTAGCAAGATCATATTCTTTAGCTTCATAATACAGCTTTGCAAAATAGAATCCTTTCATTGACTTCTAAAAAAAAATTAAAAGTTGTTTTATGTTTCACACAGAAATATTTTCCAACATTTTTTCAAAAGTAGTTAAAGCCTGACAAATGCATAATTCCATGTTTTATAATTTCCTATCACAAAACAAAAAATAGAGCTGGGTGCAGCGGCTCATGCCTGTAATCCCAGCACTTTGGGAGGCCGAAGTGGGCGGATCACCTGAGGTCAGGAGTTTGAGACCAGCCTGGCTGGTCAGCCACTGCAAATGTCCGCGCTGAGATGCCTACGTTGTCACTCGACACAGCCGCCAAAGCTCACCCGGAGCTGCGTCAGTCCCCACTGGGTTCCTCCAGGCCAAGGAAGTACGACCTCCGCCGCCAGGAGATGGGAAGAAACCCGCCAATAAAGCACCCGGGTGCCCAAGCCCCCGAGAACTAGGCCGCGCGGGTACTACGGGGCGCGCAATCGGCCAGAAAGCCCGGGCCAGGACGGGCCCAGGAGCGAGCACCGTCGGGAACAAGCCGGGAGAAAGAGGAAGCGCCGACGCCAACGGTCTCCCGCCCACCGCGGTCCCCCCAGGACTCTTCCTGCGCTTGCAAGCGCCACGCCGCCCACAGGACTGCGCTAGCCGGCCGGCGCCTCAACAGAGCGCGCCAGGGAGCAGCGCCCGTCGGGAACCATGACGCCTGAGCCATCGAGGCCCCCGCCGCCCGGCCGAGTCGGGGCCACCGCCGCCCGGCCGGGTCGAGAGACCGCCGCCGCCGCCCGGCCGGGCCCAGAGACCGCCGCCGCCGCCGCCGCCGCCCGGCCGGGCCCAGAGACCGCCGCCGCCGCCGCCGCCGCCGCCCGGCCGGGCCCAGAGACCGCCGCCGCCGCCGCCGCCGCCGCCCGGCCGGGCCCAGAGACCGCCGCCGCCGCCGCCGCCGCCGCCCGGCCGGGTCCAGAGACCGCCGCCGCCGCCGCCCGGCCGGGCCCAGAGACCGCCGCCGCCGCCCGGCCGGGCCCAGAGACCGCCGCCGCCGCCCGGCCGGGCCCAGAGACCGCCGCCGCCGCCCGGCCGGGCCCAGAGACCGCCGCCGCCGCCGCCGCCGCCGCCCGGCCGGGCCCAGAGACCGCCGCCGCCGCCGCCGCCGCCGCCCGGCCGGGTCCAGAGACCGCCGCCGCCGCCGCCGCCGCCCGGCCGGGTCCAGAGACCGCCGCCGCCGCCGCCGCCGCCGCCCGGCCGGGTCCAGAGACCGCCGCCGCCGCCGCCGCCGCCGCCCGGCCGGGTCCAGAGGCCGCCGCCGCCGCCGCCGCCGCCGCCCGGCCGGGTCCAGAGACCGCCGCCGCCGCCGCCCGGCCGGGCCCAGAGACCGCCGCCGCCGCCGCCCGGCCGGGCCCAGAGACCGCCGCCGCCGCCGCCGCCCGGCCGGGTCGAGACCGCCGGTCTGTTCGAAACCCACTCACCTCTCGAGGCGACGGGGTGCAGCCCAGCACCGATGCGACGTACCGCTCCACGTCAGCCTTGCTGCGCCTCATCGCGCCGCCAACCTGGCTCCCGAGACGCGTGAGAGCACCGCTCAGTCCCGCAGCACTCGCCACTTCCAAGAGGAAAGTGCCTGCAAGCCAGTCACGCAGCGGTGTAGCCGGCGGAGAACCACTGTGACGAACTTGAGTGAGTATTGCGTCAGCACTGTGTATCCTTGGCGACGTGGGCGCTGGAGCTGCACTGGGCCGGGCTCTTGGCAGCCCCCTGTGGTCTGAGGGTGTCTCGACGTGATCTTATGTATAGAACACCCTAATGAAACCTCAAAAAAAAATAAAATTATATGTGTACACATATATATTATGCATATATGTAAAACATGCACATACATACATATACATGGATGAGTCCCCTTTATACTTGGTTTCCCTTTCTGCAGTTTTAGTCACCCACAATCAACCCCAATCCAAAAATATTACAGTCTTTCAAGAGAAAGAAGGATAGAGAGAGGGAGATTACATTCACATAGATGTAAATATATTAGAGAATATTGTTATAGAAGCTCTGTTTTATTATTAGTTTTGTTGTAATTCACTCACAGTGCCTAATATAAAAATTAAAGTAATATACACATCTATGTATAGGAAAAAACATAAACACTATTATAATATAATTTGGTAGTATCTGTGGTTTCAGGCATCCGCTGGGGGTCATGTGATATATCCCCTGTGCATAAGGATGAACTAATGTATTCTCTGGATTTGCCTATTGCTCTGTGTCTCTGGAGAACCTGGCTGACACAGATACCAGTCACCATGACACATGCCAAAGTTCGAGTCACTGCAAACTTACATCTCTGTTTGTCCTGATTCAAAAGAGAGCATTTCACACACTTGCTCACTTGGTCTGTGGTCATTTTCCTCTGGAGAATGTTTTCCATCATCCTTCAGACAAATCTTCACATCCACTTAGCACAATGCTTGCAACATAGCTCACCCTGAATAAAGATAACTCCTGTGTTTATAATGACTGCCCAGAACCAAACCAGGAAGCTGCCAGAAGTTACGACCTATCAGGGACACTAAAACATCCCTGGGATAAAAATGGTGCTGGCTAACTCAGGTGTCCACTCATTCTCTTACCAACTAGTGAAAAGAAAATGCATCCCATGTTTACCACGTAGACACAGCCTCAGCTGGAAATAGAAGTTCTCCTGGAGGGCACCCCTCTTTCTGCTGCTGCTGAGTCTCTTTTGGAAGAGGAACTTGCAAACTGCATAGTGCAGCTATACAGGGAAAGCAGCAGGAGGACCCTACCCATTTATAGGATGGCCTGAATTAGTTGAGTCTGAAACTAAACATGGTTTACCAGGAACAGGGGAAGAATTTTATTGCCGAATGTTTTAAGACATGTCACAAGATATAGTCAATGTGTGCAAAGTCACATATAATAAATGTGTACTATAAATCTCTGCTTTACACCATATAGACAAATTTTATTACTAGAAAATTATTTCCACTTCATTAAGGAACCAGAACGAAAGTTACAGAAGCTTATTTCAAAGGAGCACTAATTTACTTTATAGCCTTGGGTTTTGTCCCAGTACTGGGAACTAACAGTGCTCTGACTTCTTCCAGTTATTGGCGGGTCCTGGTTTGAACATGTGAAAGGATGGTGGGCTGCAAAAGACAAGCACCAGATCCTCTACCTCTTCTACGAGGATATTAAAAAAGTAAGTGGCACTGAGACTTATAGGTCAGACCCAGAAACCCTCCTGACAATGTTATTCTGTTAAAAAGCTGTGTCTTTAATTGGCCAAGTTCTTCTTCTTTCCTCCCTCTTCACAATGCCTTTTTCTCCCATGATCAGAATCCAAAACATGAGATCCACAAGGTGTTGGAATTCTTGGAGAAAACTTTGTCAGGTGATGTTATAAACAAGATTGTCCACCATACCTCATTTGATGTAATGAAGGATAATCCCATGGCCAACCACACTGCGGTACCTGCTCACATATTCAATCACTCCATCTCAAAATTTATGAGGAAAGGTTGGTGGCATTTCTTTTCCTTAACTGAACTCTAAAAAATTTTCTACCCTACATGCTAAAATAATTTTCAACCTAATTTTCAGGCAGAAGTGACTCATTTCAGTTAAATTTTGAATCTCTGCTCCCTTCACCCTGCCTGTTTGCAGACAGCCAATGTCAGTGGTTCTGAAACTTGAGTCACATTAGAACCCCTGCAGGCCTTGCTAAAGCTCTGATTGCTGGTCCCCACTCCAAGATACTGATTCCATAGATCCAGTAGTAGCCCTCAAATTTGCCTTTCTCTCAAGTACTCAGGTGATGCTGATGGTGCTGGTCACTTTGATTACAATACCCACCTCAACCATGAACTTCCCTTTGAAGGCTCGTGCATCCTCTGAGCAGCTTTGAACACTCATCTTTAGTCTATCCCTGTAGTTCAAAACCCTAGCTATAAGCTTTGTATAGTTGGTCATCAATACTCTGAGTCCAAGGTTAGTACAGGAAATGTCTTTATTGACAGCATTCAATTGCTTTTCAATTAGTAGAAAATCATTTCTGAGTAGGAAAATGAAATTTGCTTTTCCTTTAATCTGCCTCCTCCTCTCTGAGGTCGACTGTGGACTCTGACAGTACCTGGGGCCCGAGCTCTCTAATCATTATGGATTCTCATGTCTCCAATTACAAAGCACAGTAGCCCTGTGAACCAGTCTTCCAGTGCATTGACAAGGCAGGAGTGATCAAGGAATCTCTTTTTTTCTTGCTATACCTTTAAGGAATACTAGAGGAAATCTCTTCTCTGGATCACCAACTAAATATGAGGATGGTAATTCAGGTGGTTGGGTTATCTGGCTGGATGTAGGCAGTGGGGTGATGCCTGATGGGGAACTTTCACCCCAGGGTCCCCTCTGGGCTGGTTCAAATGCCCCCATCTTCATCCTCTCTGCTTCCTTACAGCAGGCCTTAGGGACCAGCTGCTCTCTTTTCTTAAAATCTCATCATCTATTTTTTACCTTTGAGTTTGTCTTCCATCCAGTTGACTAGAGAATAGGATGTCATTTCCCCTTTGCCTGGCGTAACAATAGCACTGCCTTGTCACTACGATAAGGTAGAGACAATGATCACAACCACAGGGAGGTTACTTTGCTCTGTGCACTGGGAGCTATGTATATTGTTCCTGATTTCCTTTCAAGATGTTAATTGAAATACCTTTTCACACTTCTTTAATTTTATTTCTGAGTTTAAGTCTTTCCAAATTTCCCCCCTTTCTTCCATGTTACACGCTGTCATCTCTGAGGCCATCAGCCCTGTTGGCATCCACCTACTCACTAAGGCCCCTCACGACCTTCTCTTCTAATAAGACAATTGCACTTGGTCATATCAAAAACCAGGTCTTCACTGGGGCATGGTTGAAGCACTAAGTTTATATTAAATCTGAGGTCATATTTGTTATATGAGGTCTATTGTTAGAGTGATGCAACAGAGACTCTTTATTAAGAGAATGGCAATGCATAGTTATTAAGAGAATAGCAATGCATAGTCATGGTGCATTTGTCCCAGATCTCAATTTATAGATTAGATACATTAAGCATTTTATTTATATCATGGGAAGATTTTTTACAGGAGTACTCACTGACTAATTTCTCCAACTCAAACTCTTTCGATTGAGAAAATTAGTTACAAGCCAAAAGTAGAGCAGTAATCATTTTGCAATTGATTGATATTTTGCAGTAGTAATTTATTTTTATATCATTCTATTACAGAAATGGTGACTCTGAAATGTACTTATCAGCTCTTTTCTCTTGGAAGTTATTATTTATACATAAAAGTATAGAATGTACACTTCAAGCTGTTACATTTTCTCTTAACAATGGGGCTTGTAATACCTATGCATAATTTTCTTGTGAAATCTACTTGGGATCACACATGGGAATGCATGATGCAATTGTTTGTTTTTGCTTTATCTGTCATGCACAATAAAACATACCTGTACTTAAAAAACAAACAAACAAAAAAACTCATGTAGGCGGACTCTGCTCTCTAATTCTCTTATTTTATTTAATGGAGTAACTGGTTTGTTGATATTTTAAATCATGTTTTAATATTATAGCAAACTAGCCACACTATAGGAGATGGACTGAAGCTCATAAGCTCCACATTCAGTCACAGTTCCTTGCTCAACAGAATAAAAGGCGAAATAGTTGGCATAGTCTCTGTCACTTAGTTTGTTGTTGTTCCTCTCAGATCTCCAGGCAGAAGTTCAGTGTGGACCCTGCCATCTTCTTTTCATAATGCTTATCAAAGTTCTCATTCATAGCCTCAGTAAAGTGGTTCTTCCAGTCTCCCGGCATCCCTGTAGGACATCAAAGAAGTCCATGACAGACCCTGCACCCATTCCACCTAACCTTTCTATAGTGAATGGTTCTTAAGCCTACCCACGTGATTTTCCCATGAGTGAGGGTCCCTCAGTCCCACTCCCCCTGGTCTTTCCACTATGAATGGTCCCTCATTTCCACTCCACTTGGCTTTCTTACCACAAGGCACACAGCATCCTTATATTCCTTCCTCAAATGCTGCAGGCCCCATTGAGGTGCCCCACTGTGCTGAATCTTCTGCTCCAGAGTACACTCCTGGCTCTAGTGTACCCAACCCAAAGTCTACAGCTGGTTACCATCATGGACTTCCTGGGGGACAGCCTATCTTATTTTCCCAGGGACAGTGAAAGACGTTACAAGATGTCAGTAACCTCATTGTAGAAGATATTACTTGTTGGGTAAAATTAAATAGTAAATCCACTGGAAATGACATTTGGATACTAGGGATCTTCTGCAAACTGTTGTACCTTGTCAGCCCAACAAATGCTGTACTAATGAACTGTTTCTCTAAGTTATCCTAGTACTTTATTTCTACCGGTTTCCTACCCTTTGACAAGAGGATTAATCTGAAATGCTTGCCCATAATATCAAATTCTAGATTCCAACTTGCAACTAGTTAATTAGAATGTTCTGGAATGGGGTCACTGTTTTTAAAGGTAATTTTGATACAGTCAGGAGAACTGGTATTAGGAATTCCTAGTATAGCTTCCACTTTACTTTCTTGTTTGTAACTTTTTGCAGTTATTTTTGCATGTATCTAGAATGTTAACTTGTTGAGGACAGAAATAATGTTCATTCATCTGTACACTCACACAACAGGCCATTATTGAGTTGTTTTGAGGTATGAGTCTCTATACTAGGTTCTAGTGGAACAAAACTGAACACTGCACTCTCTTCAGGTCAGCCTATCATCTTATTTTGGAGACAGACATGAATATCAGTAGTTACAAATCCAAGTACTAAGTGCTTGAGGCAGATTAAAGGAAAAGCAAATTTCATTTTCCTACTCAGAAACGATTTTCTACTAATTGAAAAGCAATTGAATGCTGTCAATAAAGACATTTCCTGTACTAACCTTGGACTCAGAGTATTGATGACCAACTATACAAAGCTTATTTCCTCCATGCAATGGAGGATACCTGCCTGCCTTTGCAGGTATTAAGGGGTATGATGCTGAGAGTCCAGGTGTAGAAGATGGGATCATGGGTTTTGGGCAAAGCATTTTGGCTATCTAATGTTAAGAACTGTAAGGTTTGAGAATGCCTTGATGAAAGTTCATAAAAGCTACAAACAGAGTTGCTGGTCATTTCTACAAGGAGGCTGTGAACTGCTCTTCATCTTCTAGAGGCATATTTTGGCTACGGGCTACTAAGATTCAGACAGGTGACAGATATAGTTTGTCCCATGGCCTCCCCTAGAACTTTCCCCAATGTGACTGTTCCTGGACTAAACTGAGGGTCGGGCTGCTATTTCCCGTGGCCCAATAACAAGATGCAGATGAACTGGGGAGGAAGAGAAGTTTTATTTCTGTAACTGGTTACATTCAGAGGGCCTGGAAATTATCACCAAACCAACTCAAAATGACAAAATTTTTCAGAGCTTATCTACCTTCTAAGCTATATGTCTACATGTAAGTGTGCATGCCTTCTAAAGACATATGTGATTAATTTATTTTAATTTATAACTAAGATCTGAGTC
The DNA here is from genome assembly GCF_028858775.2 of Pan troglodytes. Lineage (NCBI taxonomy): Eukaryota > Metazoa > Chordata > Mammalia > Primates > Hominidae > Pan > Pan troglodytes. The sequence continues at coordinate 10,786,864 of NC_072410.2, read as the reverse complement.
CTGAAGACCTTCCTCTGGTGCCTAATGAAGTTTGCTTAATTTAAATGGGTCTCCGGGTACTGGGTTGATCACCCTTATCTTGTCTCCTGTTAAACTACTGAGGTTTGGGGAGTTCCTTCAGACCTCCAATAAACGTGTTTGTGGAGGCCTGGGGAGTTTCTTCAGAGCCCCAATAAAACTTATTAGGCATTTTACATGTCATTTCATCCTCACAATTGTGACATCATTAGTCCATTCCTGAAAGACAGAATTTGAGGCCCAGAGTGGTCAAGAAACCTATTTCGAGTCACACAGAGAGTAACTGCAGATATGGGATGTTAGAGTAACTGCAGATATGGGATGTTAGGCCTGGTTGGCCCCAGAGCACCACTGTCTTCATCGCTTTGTCACACGGCCTGTGCAGAATTACAAGCCCAGACACAGTTACTTTCCAACTAAAGTGGCTACAAGCTCCATCGTCCCCTTGGAAACCTCAGTCCTCATGATTTCTGATTGACACCATCCCAAAACCCAGGTCCTGGTTCTGGAGTTTAAAGCCTCTTTCCATGTCTCGAGCTCTGAGTGGCCTGGAATATACTCTTGAGAAATTCCAGCCCCGCTTTGGGGAATTTTAAATGATAAGAGAGCAAAGAGGGGAACAGTTTGCTTGAGCTGAGAAAACTGTCTCCAGAGGGGTTGAAATCTTTGGTAGAGGTGCATGTGGGTGTTTGTGGAGGGGTGCAGAGCTCCCCCATTCTCCCTCTGGGATGTCCATATTCAGGTGTACTCCCATTCCACACACCATTGATAACCTGGCTGTGTGTCTTCCCTGACACTTCACTGGAAGAAGTGTATTCCAGGAACTGCATACAGAACCACCCTTCCTTCCAGGGCCTTTCCCTGCTGGACAAGCTCAAGCTGTCATTAAAGGGCCCAAATCCACTCTTGTGGAAGAATGGGCATAGCTGGGACTTACAGGCTGAATAAGGAGAGCTCATGCAGAAACTTTGTATTAAAAAGACACTCATTATCCATAAACACTTGTGCAGCAAGATATCCAAGGGGACCAGGCACGGTGGCTCACGCCTGTAATCCCAGCACTTTGGGAAGCCGAGGTGGGCAGATCACCTGAGGCCAGGAATTTGAGACCAGACTGGCCAACATGGTGAAACACCATCTCCACTAAAAGTACAAAATTTAGCTGGGCGTGGTGGTGGGTGCATGTAATCCCAGCTACTTGGGAGGCTGAAGAGGAAGAATTGCTTGAACCCGGGAGGTGGAGGTTGCAGTGAGCCAAGATCACGCCATTGCACTCTGGCCTGGGTGACAGAGCAAGACTCTGTCCCAAAAAAAAAAAAAAAAAAAAGTGCTTAAGAGCAACCAAGCTCTCAGGCTGAAGAAATAATAAATGTTTTATTCGGTGTGACTGTGAGATAGAAAATGTTGGCTAATTAAAGGTTTGGATGAATAGAGATTTTTATGATCCATCTAGTAGGTGGATCATTTTGGAAGGGTTAATACACATTCAACATTAAAACTCCATCTGACAAACTGTTATTTGACCTTGATGATGATCAGGGCATTTCAATTTGGTTGAGGGAATGTGGTAGATGTGGCAGGAAAGATACAGTGGAAAGGCCTAATGAAAAGCCATGAATTCGGGCAGACGCGGTGGCTCACGCCTGTACTCCAGCTCTTTGGGAGGCCAAGGTGGGTGGATCATCTGAGGTCAGGAGTTCAAGACCAGCCTGGCCAACATTGTAAAACCCCGTCTCTACTAAAAATACAAAAATTAGCCTGGGATGATTGTACACACCTGTGATCCCAGCTACTTGGGAGGCTGAGGCAGGAGAATTGCTTGACCCCAGTAGGCAGAGGTTGCAGTGAGCCAAGATCACGCCACTGCACTCCAGCCTGGGGGACAGAGCGAGACTCCATCTCAAAAAAAAAAAAAAAAAAAAAAAAAGCCATGAATTTGAAACGGGGTTCTGGCTTCAATGAGCCCCTGCAGTATTTGATGTGTGGACAGACTGGATGAATGCTGTGCTTTAGAAAGATTAATTTGGTGGTAGTGTTCAGGGAAGGTGGGAGAGGTGGAGGGGCTAGAACAAGAAGAGTAGCTATGAAGTAGTTACAGTAAGCAAGGCATGGAGTGATTGTGGTGGTGGTAGGGGTGAGGGAAAACCCATTTTAAGTTGTTTTGGGGTCCAAGTATAGGATACAAAGAAGAGAGATGGAGGGAGGAGTAGTTCAGGATTTTAAGGCTTGCTTCCTAGGAGCACCACTCTTAGGCCCATGTAAGAAAGCTCTAGAGGCTCTCACTCCAGCTCTGCTCTAGCCACATTCTTCCCTACAGATGAGACATTCTTGAGGTCAAGGTGCTATGGCCACCTGGAGACTGTTACCCTCACACTTTCTAGGCTATGCCAGATACCTGGGAACCAGAATTCACTGTCCAAAGATCAAAGCCTATTTCCTGGCCCTGTGCAGGCTTCCTCCCTGGGCCCATGTCCCAGGTGTCAGTGGCAATGCTGGTGTGTGCACCCCTAGGCCTGGGAAGTGGCCAAAGGGTGACTGTTTGTGGGGGATGATGTATGGGTGGAGCTTGGACTTTCTCACTGTGGTGAGGAAGAGGCCATGCAAGCATGCACAGCCTCTGTGGTGCAGGCTGGAGTCAGGGATGGGAAGAAACGGGGCTGAGCTATGGTCAGGGGCCAAGGCCATCTCTCCCAGTATTACCAGGCTCTGACATGGAACTCTTATGAGTCTGAGAATTCTCAAAATCCTGCCCTTGCAGGTCATCCTTATAAAAGTATGATTGTAAAGTAGCAAGAGAGACATTTTATTTAGCAGCTTATTGGCTTGGTCTGTAACTTTTAAATACTCAGATATACGGTAGACACTGAGACATGTGGCTCCCATGTGTATACAACTATTAGATGTGGGCCTGCTTTTTAGCCAAACATATCCCTTATTGACTTTCTCAGTATGACTCTTCTCCAAATCTTCTCTTTGCTCAGGGCTTACTTCTTAGGTTGTCTCTTATGAATATTCAACTCAGTTCTTTTGTTCATTGGCTTACCAGTTTTTAATTCTTAATTTGTAATCCCTTCTATATCCCAGATATGAGTCCTTTGTCATACATATATGTATGTACATATATACACACACACACACACACACACACATATATATCCTATTCTATGGCTTTCCTATTTATTTTGATGGTGTCTTTTGATGAATGAGACTTGTTAATTTTAAGACTGACCATTCATATTTTTTCCCTTTATTCATAGAGATTTTTGCGTCCTCTTAAGAAATATTTACCTAGTGTAAGATCATAAAGATTTTCTCCTGTTTTCTTCTAAAAGTCCTTTTTTTTAAGATGAGGTCTTGCTCTGTCGCCCAGGCTGGAGTGCAGTGGCACGATCAGAATTCACTGTAGCCTTGAACTTTTGGGCTTAAGCGATCCTAACACCTCACCTCCCAAAGTGCTGGGATTATAGGCGTGAGTCACTTTGCCCACCCAGCAAGCTTTATTGCTTTACCTTTCACTTTTAAATGTATTCCATCATAACGCATTTGCAATTGATTTTTGAGTACAGCATGTGATAGGAGTCAAGGTTTATTTAGTTTTCCATATGGATATCCTTGACCCAGCTCCATCTGTAAGCCCATCTCTGCCCCTACTCATCTGCAATGTCACCTTTGTTATAAAGCAAGTTGTTTATAACATACATACAATGCAATTGTGAGTTCCAGGGCCACCTTTTTGAGGAACTCAAGCGAGGACACTGCTCTTCACAGCTGATCATCCATTCCTCCTCACCCCCAAACAGCCGTCCCTTGGCCACTGCCCAGGCCTATGGGTGCGCACACCAGCAGTGCCACTGACCCTTGGGACATGGGCCCGGGGAGGAAGCCTGAGCAGGGCCAGGAAATAGGCTTTGATCTTTGGACGGTGAATTCTGGTTCCCGGATATCTGGCACATCCTAGAAACTGGGAGGGTGACAGTCTCCTGGTGGCCATTAAGTCCTTGACCTCACAAACGTCTCATCTGTAGGGAAGAATGTGGCTAGAGCAGGGCCGGAGTGAGAGCCTCTAAAGTTTTCTTACGTGGGCTTAAGAGTGGTGCTCCTAAAAAGCAAGCCTCAAAATCCTGAACTACTCCTCCCTTCATGTCTTTTCTTTGTGTCCTATACTTAGACCCCCAAACAACTTAAAATGGGTTTTCCCTACATGGGTTACATTGGTCTGTTTGTTACATTGGTTAATTTTTCCCTTCTTATGCTAAAACCATGCTTCCTTAATTGCTACAGCTTTGAACTTACATACTATAACTTTGATAGTCAGGTCTTGATACCTGGTAGTGTAAATCCTCCAACTTTCTTAAAGATTACCTTTGCTATTCTTTTTTTTTTTTCTTTTTGAGTCGGAGTTTCTTTTTCTTTTTTCTTTTTTTTCTTTTTGAGTTGGAGTCTCGCTCTGTCGCCCAGGCTGGAGTGGAATGGCGCAATCTTCAGCTCATTGCAACCTCTACCTCCCCAGTTCAAGTAATTCTCCTGCCTCAGCCTCCCGAGTAGCTGGGATTACAGGTGCATGCCACCATGGAATCTTAAAATCTTAAAAATCTTAAAAATCATGCCACCATGAAAATCTTTAGAAAGATTTTCAGTCTGTTTTAAAAAACATATGGCCGGCTAATTTTTTTGTACTTTTAGTAGAACTGGGGTTTCACCATGTTGCCCAGACTGGTCTCGAACTCCTCACCTCGGTCAATTTGCCCGCCTCGGCCTCTCAAAGTGCTGGGATTACAGGCATGAGCCACCGCGCCCAGCCAGTCCCTTGCATTTCTATATAAATTTTTGAATTACCTTGTCAATTTCCATGAATGGCTCTGCAGAGATTTTGTTTGGGATTGTATTGAATCTATAGATCAATTTGACACCTTAACAATTTTGAGTCTTTCAGTCATGAACATGGTACATCCTTTCATTTATTTTATGCTTTTAAATTTTCTCTCGATTATGCTTTGTAATTTTCAGTGTAGAGGCAATGCACAGCTTTCATTAGATACTCCTAATTATTTCACATTTATATTGATGCTACTGTAAATCGTATCTTTTAAAAAATTTTTCTATTTCTTTGTTGACGTATAGAAATACAATTTATATCTGTATATATACCTTGTATCTAGTGACTTTACAATGTTCAGTTATTCATTCAATTAGTATAGGTTCTTCAGGATCCACTATGTATGGAACCATATCATATGGGAAAAGTGACAGTTTTATTTTTTTCAAATTTTCCCTTAACGGGTTATTTGATGGTACTATAAATGAAATTGTTTTCTTAATTTTTTCTTGGATTATTTTGGGCTGTTCCAAAAGTTTGCTGAATTTGTTTATTAATTCTATTAATTCTAATTTGTTTATAATAAATTCTAACATTTCGTGGGTATGTATGTGTGGGTAGTCCTTAAGGGTTTTTTTTGGTAGAATTTTCTACATATATGTTATCTGCGAATAGAATCAATCTCTTTAATAGGTGTGAAATTATTCAGATTTTGTATTTCTGTGTCATTTTGGTAAACTGGATTTTTCAAGGAAGTAGTCTATTTTGTCCACACGTCAAATTCATTTGCAAAAATTGATCATAGGATCTTCTTTCAAATTTTTTTTTTTGGAGATGGTGCTCACTACAAAAAGTGAGAAAAAGGAAAAAGGTAGCTTCTGGATTTGGAAATTCAAAGGTCACTGGTGTTCCTAATGAGATCCACGGTTGTGGAGTGGCAGAGAGAAGCCACCAGTGGCGCAGGAGTCGTCAGTAGGAGTCGCAGGAGGAATTGATGCAGCATGGTGGGAGTGGACGTCACTTTCAAGGTGATCAGCTGTGAAGAGCGGCAAACACAGCGTCTCGGCTCGAGTTCCCCCAAACGGTGCCCCCTGGAACAAGAATTTGAGCACAAGTACAGTAGTTTTTTTGGGAGGTGATCCCAAGAAACATCGGTAGTCAGGGAAAGGAAGGAAGCCAACAGAAGATGCCTTGATGAGCAAGTTACAGCTGTGGACAACTGCAGCCGTGCCCTACAGAGGACCACCGCAATACGCCTAGGACACACGCCTCCCCGCAGGGCACGTGCGGAGGGCGAGAGAGCCAGGGCATTCTCGACCAACTCTATCCCTCGTGGAGGGAGAGCAGCTGGGAAGGAGTGCAAGCACCCAGCACCTCTAAGTCTGCCCCATTTCTGCTCTGAGCAGGCTCTCCACAGCCAGCGATTGCCTACAGGTGGAGCCGGTGCGCAAGACAGGCGAGTGAGTGCCTGGCGGCCCTGTGGAATTTGGGCAACGATGGGAAGGAGAAGGGCGCTTTTACAATGTGCTCGGGTAGATACCGTGAGCATCGGGGAACAGGAAGGGGAGAGGCCCCAGGGTGTTCTTTATCTAAAGGAGAGTAAAAGATGCAAGGCGCAGGGCTGATGTGGGTAATTTATGAGGGACTGTAGGAAGTTTGTGGGAACTCTGATGATCATTGCCTTCTCTTTGTCTCTCAAATGCAGCGGCACAGTCTTCAGAGTGGGCTATCAGAACCGAAGGGACTTTTAAGAGCCACTCTCCGCTGCTCATAAGGGGAAATCGAGGTCCGGAGAAGGGAAAGCAAGTGGCTGAATGCCAGTAAAAGGCAGGAAAAGAGCGGAGCCCAGGGCTCCAGGGGGTTGGTTTGGGACCTGCTTCCACCAGCAGAGTCTAAGGTCATCCCCTTGGCCGTGCGCCACCCTGGTCTCAGCCGAAGGAAGGAGCACTCGACACAAACAAAACCGACGCTCCGAGTCTCCGTAGTCGTTAAGCAAAGAGGAAGAGGAAGCGCTTCTTCACTAGGCCACAGGACCGGGCCTTAGAACTTTTGGGTTTTATCCATACAAGGTCCTTTGGCAATAGAAGAAAAACCCAGATCGAGCCCTGCAAACTGGGATCTTCCGCCGGCACCGCCCCCCGGCTGCGACCCGGGGCTCGGAAAGAACCACCCCAGGCCCGGGCTCCGGTTCCACTGCACAGTCCGCCCGCTGCAGTAAAGCCGCGCCCACCGCCGCGGGTCTCCAACCCTGCGCCGCCGCCGCCCCCGGGGAGGGTAAGGAAAGGGCGCGCCGCCGCCCACGGGCTCCTCCAGAGCGCGGCGGGGCCGGGCCGCGCGGAATCACGGGCCAGAGGCGGGGCCGCGCCGGGGTGGGCGGGCGTGCGAGCGGCGCTTTCCTCTCCGGCACCGGCGGGCGCCCGGGCGCGGCGCCGCCGGCACCCGAGGGGCGCGGTAGCCGGCGCGGGCAGCGGGGGCCGGGCCGCGGCGGGCGCCCGGGCGGGGTCCGCGCTGAGCCGCCTTCTCGGCCGGCTGGTCCCTGCGGCGGCTGCCCGGCGGCCCGGGCGCGCGGCCCTTCGCCATGTACACCTTCGTGGTACGCGATGAGAACAGCAGCGTCTACGCCGAGGTCTCTCGGCTGCTTCTCGCCACCGGCCACTGGAAGAGGCTGCGGCGAGACAACCCCAGATTCAACCTGATGTTGGGAGAGAGGAATCGGCTGCCCTTCGGGAGACTGGGTGAGCCCTTCCCCAATTCCCGTCTGCCCTCCTCGGAGCGGCCCTGCGCGCCTCCCGCGGCCCGTTAGAACCAGCGCTTTTGTTTTTAAAGGTCATACATTTTCCCCTCTGTCGCTTGTCGGGCATATCAAAAACGGATTCAGAAAGATCGAAACCTGTCGTTTTTAATGCTTTCTTGTCTCCTAACTTGGATTTAGAGTCGGAGTCGCGGTGCGGCCACTCGGGGCTGCAGCTATCTCCTGACAATGACCGGTCCCTGCAGCCCGGGAGACGTTGGCCGCCGGGGCTGGGACCTGAGGCGCGAGTATAGCTGCTCCCCCGGGCCGAAGCCCCCAGATTTGGCAGGTCCGCCGCGCGGAGCGCGGCTCGGGGCGCGGCTCCGCAGAGCGGGCGGCTGGCGTTGGCTGGAGTCATCTTGCAGCTCGTCTGCACTGAGGATTTCTCCCTGCTTGGCGTGGGCGCGGGAGGGGGAGCTGTAGGTGTTGAAACCCCTGAGGCTTCTGCCACTCGAAGGCGCGGAGGAACGATCAGAGGGTTTGGAAAAGACCCCTGGATTCCAAAAGCAGGAGCTGCAGAAGAGACCCTAGCCCAGGGAAGTGTGGAGGGATGTCTGATTATAAACCTTTCCTTAGTTTCACCAAATAATGTGTTTTCGCAGTTCTGCATTGGATTAAGATCTTACACGAGGCTGCGTTTGCCCTCCCTGTCTTCCCTGCTCTCCCCTAGGGAATTACCTTCATCCACATGGTTGAAGCTGGCTGGGCACCACCATACCCACATGTCCACGGGTAGGAAAGCGCAGGAGATAGGAGGGGACTAGCGGCTCCTTGTAAGTGATGTCATCCAGAAGTTGCCCAGATCGGTTCAACTCACATCCTATTGACCTGAGCATAGTCTCATGGCCTCCCTCTCTGCACAGTCATCTGGGAATTGCATCTTCTCTCCGGGGAGCCATGTTCCTTGCCAGAATTCACCAGAGGTGGGGGCCAATTGTATTCCAAAGACAAGGGGAGAATCGATGCGGAGGAAGAGTCACCTCTACCTTGGAGGGCAACCCAGAGAGAGCAATGTTCTATGTCCAGGAGAGAAAACAGTTTTTAGAAATAGGTGTGGTCAGAATTCAAATGGGTAAAAACTGAATACGGGCCATTTGGAATTGACTGGTCATTTATGAGCTTCCATAGAGCCTTTGGGAGGGGGCTGTGTAAAACTCAAATCGTTGGAGGAATGAAGAGCTGCAGTGTAAAGTTGCTGGATTTTTTTCTTTTGAATAGTACCTGGGACAACTTTTCATTGGTATACAAGTTTATGATGTAGAATGGTGACTCCATGGAAGGACCCATTTGAACACCCAGAAATCTTAGAATATGGAGACTGTGCCTGGAGACTCCCTTTTGTTAACCGGTGTCAGGAAGACCCTAGCAAAGAGAATTCATGATCTGAAAGGAGAGGAAGAATTGCTTATAGTTGAGAACAATTATTTGTTCCTTGCATTGTCCACTTCCCCTTCCAGACTTCCTGACTTCCCTCTATATTCTTGGCAGTGCCTAGCTGTGAAAGCTTAGGTGGAATCATAACATTAAAAACAACAAACATGGCTCCGCCCAGGCAGAGGTAGGAGTGACTGGCATTACCCTGGTGCTTAAGCCTAGGAGTGAGAAGCAGAAGCCTCCAGAATTTGAATCCTGAACAGATACCACAAATTCAGGAGATGATCAGTAAACGTTTGAGCTTTTTGTTTGTGTGTGTGTGTTTTTTTTTTTTGTAGTTTTGTTTTTTGTTTGTTTGTTTGTTTTGCGACAGAGTCTCACTCTGTCGCCCAGGCTGGAGTGCAGTGGTGCAATTTTGGCTCACTGCAACCTCTCCCTCCTGGGTTCAAGCAATTCTCCTGCCTCAGCCTCCCAAGTAGCTGGGATTACAGGCGCGCATCACCATGCCCAGCTAATTTTTTGTATTTTTGGTAGAGACAAGGTTTCGCCGTGTTGGTCAGGCTGGTCTCGAACTCCTGACCTCAGGTGATCCGCCCACTTCGTCCTCCCAAAGTGCTGGGATTACAGGCATGAACCACCGTGCCCGGCCAACATTTGGTTTTTATGGGAAAGAAAACAGCATCCTACAACAAAATTGGTTATATGCCATCACTGTTAAGGGATATATACCTTTTGCTTAAAGTGTACTACATGAAAGCCAAGGAGAAGATTTATAGAGCTAGGTAAAGGCTCAGGAAGGCAGGTGCCCTGTGGATAAGAACGTAGGCAGTTCAGGTGGGAATCAGGTCTGTGTGCTCAGGGAGACCAGTGAGAGCCAGCTAATGCCTGCCTGAAACTTTTGATTTGACTGTATGCCATTCTCAGAGAAATTATTCTTTCTTCTGGCATTTTCAACTGAAAATTCCTTTGGTCTTACTTTGATTTTGTTACTGGAAATACAGTGTGTTTTATTAAGATTTGAAACAAAACATTTTTTATTTTATTTTATTTTTGAGATGAAGTCTTGCTCTGTCGCCCAGGCTGGAGTGCAGTGGTGGGATCTTGGCTCACTGCAACCTCTGCCTCCCAGGTTCAAGTGATTCTCATGCCTCAGCCTCCCAAGTAGCTAGAATTACCGGTGTGCGCCACCACGCCCAGCTAGTTTTTGTGTTTTTAGTAGAGATGGGGTTTTGCCATGTTGGCCAAGCTGGTCTTGAACTCCTGATCTCAGGTGACTTACCCACCTCAGCCTCCCAGAGTGCTGGGATAACAGGCATGAGCCACTGTGTCTGGCTGAAAACACTTTTTATTTTTAATAAAAATTGTTTTTCTTTGTGTCCTTTCTGCTCTAATTCTATAAAAAAAGGCCACATATAATAAGAACTGTTGAAAATGAGTTTCCCCATGGAATGCGGCACAGAAGAAAGCTCTCAGGGCTTCTGATTTTGTAGACATGGCCTCTCCACTACCTTCCTTCACCTAGAAGCTTGCAGAGATAGACTTGCTTGAGACCAGCATCATTCTAGTTCTCCTTCCTTCCTTGGTATGGAAAGCCAGGTTACGGATGTGGAAAGCGTGACTGTTAAAGTAGCCTTATTGTACAGAGTGACAAGTCTATATGTGTTAAGCCAGGAGCGGAATGCAGTGTGCAGTCAGGGAGAGGTGAAATGAAAAAATACCCTCAATACCCTCTACCCTAACAAGAAAAAACAGGCAAAGGTAGCAGCAGTTTTGGCAAACCTACGATGTTGATATAATATCCATTGTGGGGAGAATGAAGGTTGCCAGCAGTACTGAGAGAAAGAGGGTCCCTGGGGACAGAGAAACAAAATTGTTCCATTTTCCATTTTCTAACAGCCAATCCTGAGATGAGAGAGAGAAAAGCTGGGCATGACACAGCTGTCCTCTCTCCTGCTTGCTGGGGCTGACATTGTCATTCCCCACCTGTCCTGTGTCCCTTCTGAGCCTCCTCTTTCCTTCCTAGGTCACGAGCCCGGGCTGGTACAGTTGGTGAATTACTACAGGGGTGCTGACAAACTGTGTCGCAAAGCTTCTTTAGTGAAGTAAGTGTTAAGACCGCTGTTTTCCATTTTTTACCTAAATGAAGCACTTAGGCAAAAATGTGGGGTTGTTTAAAGGACAAACATACTTTTATTTTAAAAGCCAACAAATATCAGTTCAGAAGCTTCCTCTAAGCCGCTTTGGTTGCGGTCCAAAACATGGTGCTTGATAAAGCCTGTCTGCCTCTGAGGTGAGGCTCCTAGAAGCAGAGCCTGACTCAGGGTCTCCTGTGTAAGTGATTTCCTGGGGTAGGGTTCTTAAGAGACAGCCATCGGGAAGCAAGGACAGGGCAGGGCAGGGGGAGAACCAAGTAAAGAGGTGGTTTCAGCGGAAGTCTTGCCTCTCCTGACTCCAAGGAGCACCAGAGTGAATGGCACCTCAGAGTTGTCACATTTTGAGCAAGGACCAGGCCTCTATGCTCCAGTATCAGTCAGCCATTGGCTGTGGGAAGAGATGGAGGGCTTAGCTTCACAGGCATTTCTGGGCAGGGGCTGGTCCCCAGAGAAGGGCATATATAGCCCGTAGCATCCATCTCTCGTGGCTGTAAGGGGTCCCTCAGAAAGGATATCTGGGCAGGGTATAAGAGCATTCACTGCACTGCCCATCTCTGAGCAGTTGGATTATGGCTAGGTATCACAAAATGGAAGGAGACGGTGTGAGACAACGATTAAGATCTAGGGTCAAAAGTGTAAGTTTTCACCCCAGCTCTTTCTCTCACTAGCTTGGGCAGATCTCCTCATCCCTCTAAGCCTCAGTGCCTCCCTCGTAAGGCTATTATGAGAATTAAATAAGGTGATGCATGTAAAGTTTATATAGCACAGTGGCCTGGTACATAATGAGAATTTGACACTATCTTAATTTTCTTGGCTGTAAAATGGGGAAATAATAATAACTACCTAAGGTTGTTATGAGGATTAATTGAGCTAATTTAGCTACGGGCTTTGAATTGTGCCCGTCTTGTTGTTCATACTGTATAAGTGAAAGCATTCCTTATTATTGCTATTAGTATAGTTGTCTTTGCTATTACTGTTATTTCAGTAGGAAACACTGGGTCGGGCCACTAAAATCAGGGCTGTCGTGGGCCTCCAGTATTCTTTCCATGAGGACTGGTGAACATGTGTGTGTAGCCAGGTACTGGAAGATATGACTCAATGCAAAATGCTCTTTTCCCACTAACATTTCTTTCTGGGCTCTAGATATTTACTAGCTTGGGTGCTCACAGGAACATTTCTGCTTTTTGTTCACTCATTGACCCTGGTAACTTATGTACCCACTCCTCTCTATGATGGGTTTATCATGATTCATCCCACTCCTGAAGGAGAGTGAGGCTTCCTGAAGTCATTTTGTGACATGTTTGTATATTTAGAATGCAAATGACTGTTACATGGAATCAGGAATAGAAGTGGGACATGCTTGTTTATTCAAATTATTCACTTAGAAATTCTTATTAAATATTTATTAAACCTTTTCTGCTACGATTTTTCCCCTAAAGATAAAGTAGGAAGCAGAGGACTCAGTAAAAAAATACTGGTTTCCATGTTTGTATATTTTGCAGTTATAGTGAAGCAGAGTGAGTACAGGGCTGGAGTCGTGACCAAGTGTGATAAATATCTGTGACCTTGGAGAGCACCACTCAGAATCCCCGTGTCTCATCTGTAAAATGGGGATGGATGGTGGTGACAGTACCTGCCCCTTGCCCCTCGGAGGCATGCAGTGTGATCTGTGATAGCACCTTGTAATGGTGACATGACCTATGCAGGCTGGAGGTTGCATCATCCTCATCAGCTTCCATCTTTGTCTCAGTTGTCCTGTGAGGGGCTTGCAGTAATTCTAGGATATGATGCTTCCCTTTATCCATTTGTCTCTCTCCCACGATTTTGTATGGCTTGAAAGGGCTCCAGAGAGTTAGAAATAAAGTCTCCTTGATTTTATAGGACAAAGTGGCAGTTCAGAGAGGACAGCCAGGTTGCCCATGGCCATAGTAGCTCCTGTTAAACCAGGACAGTTTTAATCTGCACAAATGGGACCCCTGGCCATTGTGACTGTGCACCCTTGGGAGGCTTCCCAGAGCCTTGGTGGGGTTCAGTGCAGGACCCTGTGCAGCCCAGTCCTTCCCCCTGTCACTTCAGGGAGTTAAGGAAATTTCACTGAGGCCTCAAGGCCATAGTCTTAGAACCCTGAGGGGCTTTTCTTCTCCTGGTACAGATCAGAGGCTATCTTTTCCTCTCCTGAGCATTGCTGTTTTATAGATGTAAATAAATCTCCATTTCTGATTACTTCCCAAATGGGCCCATGAGGAAATGGGACAAAAGCAAAGGACTTCCTGCAGAGCCTGGTCTTGGTTCTGTGCAGGAAATGAGGGCTTCCAGACCAAGGTCATCTTACAGACCAGCACTGTCCAACAGAAACAGGATGCTACCCACACATGTAATTATCAACCGCCTAGTAGCCACATTAAAATAAGTGCAGAGAAACAGCTGCAAGCCGGGCGTGGTGGCTCACGCCTGTAATCTCAGCACTTTGGGAGTCTGAGGCGGACAGATCACTTAGGGTCAGGAGTTCGAGACCAATCTGGCCAACATGGTAAAACCCCATGTCTACTAAAAATACAAAAATTAGCTGGGTATGGTGGTGGGTACCTGTAATCCCAGCTGCTCGGGAGGCTGAGGCAGGAGAATCGCTTGAACCTGAGAGGTGGAGGTTGCAGTGAGCCGAGATCATGCCACTGCACTCCAGCTTGGGAGACAGAGTGAGACTCCTTCTTAAAAAAAAAAAAAAGAAAAGTAACAGCTGCAATTAAATTAATAATTTATTGCCGGGCGTGGTGGCTCACGCCTGTAATCCCAGCACTTTGGGAGGCCGAGGCGGGCGGATCACGATGTCAAGAGATTGAGACCATCCTGGCCAACATGGTGAAACCCCGTCTCTATTAAAAATATAAAAATTAGCTGGGCATGGTGGCAGGCGCCTGTAGTCCCAGCTACTTGGGAGGCTGAGGCAGGAGAATTGCTTGGGCCCAGGAGGTGGAGATTGCAGTGAGCTGAGATCATGCCATTGCACTCCAGCCTGGGTGACAGAGTGAGACGCCGTCTCAAAAAATAAATAAATAAAATTTAAAAACCCAAATAATTTATTATATTTAACTAAATAAATCCAAAATGTTATTTTGACATGTAATTAATATAAAAAGCTATTATATTTTACGTTCTTTTATTCAGAGTCTTCAAAATCTAATGTGAATTTTACATATGTAGCACATCTTAATTCAAACAGTAAATTTTCATTGGAAAGCTTTGATCTGAATTTAGATTACATAAAAGTATGGTTGAAGAAGTAGATTTATGTACTCAAGTTGTACATAAAAGTTTTTCAACAACTTTGAAAGCCAGAAGATCTATTTCCTTTAATATTGCACACACATTTTCAAAACTAGTTCATCTTTTCTAGAAGAATTGATTTGACTGTGAAGCAAAAGCTTATTTTCAAAATAATGTCCAAGTTAAGTAAATTCACCAACTCTTGTGTTAGTTCGATACTGTAAATATCAAATTCAAAGATGTATTGAATATATTGAAAAGTAACTCTAAATTTATCAATGTCGACAAAGTGTTCCTCAGATTTCTTTTAGTTTTTGCAGCCAATTTTCATAATGCTATTACAATTAACATTTTTTGCATACTGAATCATGTTGTAAAAATATGTGAAATCATTATTATCAACTTATGAAGTTGGAACATAAATTCTCACACCTGTCTGGGTGGATCATAAATAAGATCTTCTCTTCCCTTCCTCGGAGCTTTAAATTTATCTTGTTTATATGCAGTATGAAGATAGATGAGAAAATGCAAATGGCAGTCATTTTTTATTTTGATTACTGAAATAATGAATTACTGAGTGAAAATGATGATTTGACAAACATTCCTTTTATTTTCAAGAAAATCTGAATTGGAGTTGAAAAGTAAATCTTTATTTAAAAAGACCCTTCCCCTTCTCCATCAGTGAATACTGGCAGAGAACACAGTATCATTAAATTAATTGTCTTCTGTTTCCATGAACTGGAGACTCATTGAGTATATACAGAACCATTGTAACAACTGTATCCGTGACACTTAGAGTCTGCTTCAGAAAACCTAGCACAAGGCCGGACGTGGTGACTCACACCTGTAATCCCAACACTTTCAGAGGCCAAGGCAGGTGGATCATTTGAGGTCAGGAGTTTGAGACCAGCCTGGCCAACATGGTGAAACCCTGCCTCTTCCAAATACAAAAAAAATTAGCTGGGCATGGTGGTGTGCGCCTGTAGTCCCAGCTACTTGGGAGGCTGAGGCACAAGAATCGCTTGAGCGGGGGAGGCAGAGTTTGCAGTGAGCCGAGATTGTGCCGCTGCACTCCAGCCTGGGCAACAGAACCAAACCCTGTCTCGGATAAACAAACAAACAAACAAAAAGCAGACCTAACACAAATGTTTTCAACGTGTAACACATAATGCATTGAAGCAAATGTTTCCAATATGTATCATACAATAAAATGAAGTAGTAAAGGAAACATTAGTCTACTAAAATCTTAGTAAATCTTTTTTTTTTTTTTTTTTTTGAGATGGAGTTTTACTCTGTCACCCAGGCTGGAGTGCAGTGGCACCATCTCAGCTCACTACAACCTCCGCCTCCCAGTTCAAGCGATTCTCCTGCCTCAGCCTCCCAAGTAGCTGGGATTACAGGCACCCACCACCATGTCTGGCTAGTTTTTTGTATTTTTAGTAGAGACGGGATTTCACCATGTTGACCAGGCTGGTCTTGAACTCCTGACCTCAGGTGATCACCTGCCTCGGCCTCCCAAACTGCTGGCATTACAGGAGTGAGCCACTGTGCCCAGCCATAAATCCATATTTTAATACAACCTAACTGAAGTCCTATCTGTCATGATAGAAAGAAATTTTTTGCATGTAGGTAAAATTCTGTGACAGATGTAAGAGATTTTAAAATATCTATACTATGAGTTTGTGTGTGTGTGTGTGTTAGATGGAGTCTCACTCTGTCACCCAGGTTAGAGTACAGTGGCACGATCTCGGCTCACTGCAACCTCCGCCTCCCGGGTTCAAGCAATTCTCCTGCCTCAGCATCCCGAGTAGCTGGGACTACAGGCAACTGCCACCACACCCGGCTAATTTTTTGTATTTTTAGTAGAGATAGGGTTTCACCGCGTTAGCCAGGATGGTCTTGATCTCCTGACCTTGTGATCCGCCTGCCTCAGCCTCCCAAAGTGCTGAGATTATAGGCGTGAGCCACCACTCCCGGCTGAGTTTGATGTTTTTTAAGCTGCAATTTGACAGCATTTTATCATACATTTGGAAATCCTTTGAGGCAAAACACCCAAAGTATTAATTGGACAGCATCTTTTATGTCACACAGTTCACCTAAAGCTAAAGAAAAATACTTAATATTTTTCAAATTTTGAGTCAATCTTTGATATTGTTAGAAAGGTTTTGTAGTCTGTGGGCAATTGTGACTCAGCTGAAGATTGTTCATTTTTTGTAAATTATATTTTTAAGTCTTTTCCTTAAAATAGTTTTTTAAAACTACATTTGCATCTAAAATGGTTTTCTTTTTGTGTAAGAATCCAAGCCATTTTATAGTTGCCCAAAATTATAAACCCAGACTCTGTAAAACATTTGCTTAAAAAATGTGTTGGCTATTGTGATTTTAGCCACTAGTTTCATTAATTTTTTTGAGCATTGAGAGGAAAATATTTATCAAGTTTATTATGTATCTGCTAAAAATGTCTCCTTTACACAACCGTTTTTTCATTTTACTTTTACCATAGCCTATTGCAGTCACCATTTCTTGTGAATCTGTGGCATACCTCCTTTCAGTTCTTTTTTTTTAAATCTCTTACTGTCCTTGTCATAGTTCTAGCTTCTGTGTCCCTACTCAATTCCACGTCAGTAGTATGCCTTCGTTTTAAATTTAAATTTTTGTCCAAATATTTTTTTAACTAGGAAGAAATTCTATTTCACCTTAGTCCCAATTGTGGTATATGTAGCTAGCACTGTAATTCATGCTCTCTGCATAGTAAACATATCATAATGTTTCATCACTGCACAGAAATCACTTGATCTGAATCAATCTATTGTCCCTGAATAGAATAGCGATGTGTTTGTGTGTGATACTAGAAATGACACATGGCCCTGACGTGCATGCTGCGATACAACAAGAAAGTGAAGTATTATCTCACCATATCAATAAAGTTGTGCTTAATGGAAAAATATTTTATAATGCATCCATTTTTAAATTAAAGGCAAATTAAATTTTAGGCCTGGCCCAGTGGCTCATGCCTGTAATCCAGCACTTTGGGAGGCTGAGGTGGGTGGTTTACCTGAGGTCAGGAGTTTGAGACCAGCTTGGCCAACATGGTGAAACCTTGTCTCTGTTAACAATACAAAAATTAGCTGGGTGTGGGCCGGGCGCGGTGGCTCAAGCCTGTAATCCCAGCACTTTGGGAGGCCGAGGCGGGTGGATCACGAGGTCAGGAGATCGAGACCTTCCTGGCTAACACGGTGAAACCCCGTCTCTACTAAAAGTACAAAAAAATTAGCCGGGCATGGTGGCAGGCGCCTGTAATCCCAGCACTTTGGGAGGCCGAGGCAGGCAGATCACAAGGTCAGGAGATCGAGACCATCCTGGCTAACATGGTGAAACCCCGTCTCTACTAAAAGTACAAAAAAATTAGCCGGGCGTGGTGGCGGGCGCCTGTAGTCCCAGCTACTCGGGAGGCTGAGGCAGGAGAATGGCGTGAACCCGGGAGGCAGAGCTTGCAGTGAGCCGAGGTCGCGCCACTGCACTCCAGCCTGGGCGACAGAGAGAGACTCCATCTCCAAAAAAAAAAAATTTGCTGGGTGTGGTCACGGGCGTCTGTAATCCCAGCTACTCGGGAGTCTGAGGTGGGAGAATGTTTTCAACCCGGGAGGTGGAGGTTGCAGTGAGCCAGGATCGCACCACTGCGCTCCAGCCTGGGAGACAGAGTGAGACCCCGTCTCAAATAAAAAAAATAAAAATAAAATAAAAAATTAAACTTTAAATTCAGTTCCTGAGTCACACTGACTACATTTGAAATGCTCAGTAGCCACTTGTGGTTGGCTAGTGGCCACTGGATAGGACAATGCAGATACGGAGTTGAACTTTCAGTGAGTTAAAAATTTATTTATTTTGTTCCTTCAAGTTCAAGTAGCTTTTCAGTTCTTTCCCTTACGCTTTAAAATAAATTTGTTTTTAATATCTATCTACAATGTCATTATTTCCACCATTTGTTCACAGACTGGGTTTTGTAGGTGAATCTTAACACGGACTTGGCATTAACAGTTCTGTTCTAAACAGAAGAGGGAGCACAGCTCAGGGAAGGCCAGTGCATGTCTGTGGGCAGGTTCCTCCCTGTCTCTGATTCCTGGGGAGTAAGAGCAGGTTTCCAGTTAAGACTTGGGGGTTTTGTAGTAGCTTGAGCTGTTAAAAAAAAAGAAAAAGACTTGGGAGTTTGGGCCTGCATGTTGGCTGGTCCTCACTACCTTTATGATCTCAGGCAGTTTACTTCTCCATGACCCAGTTCCTAATTTGTGAAATGTGATGCCGGTGCCTCTAGCTCCAGGGGTCTGATTGCAGAGTAGATGCAGAGGGAAGCCCCTGTGTGCTAAGTGCCTTGCCTGACTTTATCTTCTGTGGTGTTATGGTATTTGGGGAGCAGGAGGTATATTTCACTGTGACCACTGGTGTCCTATGTTCCGTTAGAAAAATACCTTTTTTATTCTGTCACCAAAGCCAGCCTGAGCTAAAAGCAAGAGCTTTAAAAAGTCTTTAGATAATTCAGATTCCTACGTAGCCTTTTCTCCCATAGAGAGTTGGGCCAGGATAGTCTTTTGCTACTTAAATTTTCCTCTCTTCCCCATTTCATTTTTTTAGTATGGGTCTGGTTCAGCAACATATTTGTTGAAAAGATATCGGCTCAGGATTATGTCCAGTTAAGTTTCATTAGAGATGCATTTTAAAAGGAGCATAAGTGTTGGACATTAAGCCTTTTGAATTAATTGGGGTATGCCTTTAAAGTTGCATCTAACAGCTGTGCGCTCCCCAATAACGCATTTGAGCTTTGTCCAGGGAGACTAAGAGCAAACAGAGATGTTAGAAGACTGAGTCATGCTTTGCCTCCCGGAAAGTCTCTGGGGGAAAGGAGTGGCCTTTCTGAAGGGAGTGACAAAGTGCACTAAGAAGGGAGGCTGATCCTCTTCTGTCATCTGCCAGGCTAATCAAGACAAGCCCTGAACTGGCTGAGTCCTGCACATGGTTCCCTGAATCTTATGTGATTTATCCAACCAATCTCAAGACTCCAGTTGCTCCAGCACAGAATGGAATTCAGCCACCAATCAGTAACTCAAGGACAGATGAAAGAGAATTCTTTCTCGCTTCTTATAACAGAAAGAAAGAGGATGGAGAGGGCAACGTTTGGATTGCAAAGTCATCAGCCGGTGCCAAAGGTGAGTTGGCACTGCTGTCCCCTTCTCTATTCCTGGTAAGTTGCTATTGTGATGTATTTAGATGAATGACCCTATTTTAATCTGAATCATCGAAGGTTGAGACCGTGTCTAGTTACATAGTTATAAATACCCATCTATGTACTGATGCCTTCTAAATGTGTATCTCCAGTATGGTCTTTTCCTTTAAGCTCTAGATCCATTGACACCCTCACCATCTCTAAAAGGCATTTCAAACTGAACACATCTGATACAGAACTTTTCATTTCCTTCCCAACTTTGCCCACGCCAGCTGCTCCTCCTTCACGCTTTCCACTTAGTATATGATCCCACTATTCGCTCAGTCTCTGAAGCTTAAAACCTAGGATTCATCCTTGACTACTGTATTCTTTACAATCTACTCCTAATGCATTAGCAATTCTTGCTAGCTCTACCTTCAAAATATATTCTGAATAGACTATTTCTTGCCATTTCCCCTGCTTCCCCTCTAAATCAAAACCCCCATTCTTTTTACTGTGTGTAACTGCCGAGCCTGCTCTCAACCAGTTCTCCTTCCAGACAATAATGTTTTCAAAATGTAAATCTAATCATGTTACTTCCTACTTAAGACTTACCAGCTGGCTTCCTAATGCAATTAGAATGAACTCCGTATTCCTAATGGTAGCCTGCACCATTTGACATTTGCCCATATCTCTGATCTCATCTCCTTCTATCCTCAGCTTTGCTCTCTGCACTGTAGACACAAAGACTGCCTAGTATCTCTCGAATATTCCAAACTTGTCTCTGTACCTGGAATGTGCTTACATGGATTGTTTTGTTTCTCTCACCTCAGATGCTGGCTCCTCAGGGAAGGCTTTTCTAATCTAAAATAGCCTCCGTGTCCATTGCTTTCTTTCCCTTTCCCCTGCCTCATTACCTCCTGGCATTAACCTTTTCCTGGCACTATACTACTTCTCTGTCCGTCTCTCCTATTATTCTGTAGGCTTCACACAAACACATTCTGTCTTATTCATCCTTGTACCTTCCTCATAGGCAGTCAGGTAGTGAACATGCTACCTGATATTAAGATGTATTTTAGAGCTATAGTACTTAATACACTGTAGTATTCATGAAAAAATAGAAACATAAATCAGTGGGGCCAGGCACGGTGGCTCTCGGCTGAAATCCCAGCAGAGGCCAAGGCGGGTGAATCACCTGAGGTCAGGAGTTCGAGACAAGCCTGGCCAACATGGTGAAACCCCATCTCTACTAAGAATACAAAAAAATTAGCCAGGTGTGGTGGCGCATGCCTGTACTTTGAGCTACTCGGGAGGCTAAGGCATGAGAATTGCTTGAACCAGGGGGCAGAGGTTGCTGTGAGCCGAGATCACACCACTGTGTGACAGAGCAAGACTCTGTCTCAAAAACAGAAGAAACATAAATCAGTGGAAGAGAATAGAGAACTCAGAAATAGACCAAAACATATATGCCCATCTGATATTTGAAAAAGGTGCAAAAGCCATTCAATAGAGGAAGGATAAACTTTTCAACAAATTGTACTAGATAAGGTGGATATCAACAGGCAGGAAAATGAACATCAACATAAGCTTCACACCTCATACAAAAACTAACTCAAAATGGATCGTGGACCTAATAATTTTTCAGAAAAGAGGAGATAGGGCTTGGCAAAGAGTTCTTGAGCTTGACTCCAAAAGTGTAATCCATAAAAGTAAAAATTGATAAATTGAACCTCATCAAAATAAAACTTCTGCTCTATGAAACACCTCATTAGAGTATAAAAATGAGTTACAAACTGGGTGAAAGGATTTTTAAGTCATACATATGACAAGGGACCCAGATCTAGAATATGTAAACAACTTTCAAAACTTAACAGTAAACAACAACAGACACACAATCCAATTAGAAAAAGAGCAAACAGTAAGACCCCAGCTCTACAAAAAAAATACAAAAATTAGCCAATGTGGTGGCACACACCTGCATACGTAGTATTCCTGAGAGTTGAAAATATATGTTCACAAAAACTTGTATGCAAATCTTATAGCAGCATTATTCATAAGAGGCAGACAAGAATGGAACCAATGCAAACGTCCATCAATTGATGACTAAATGAACAAAAATGACTCTTCAGCCATAGAAAGGAGTGAACATGATGCTAATACACACTATAATGGGGATGAGCCTTGAAAACTTTGTGCTAAGTGAAATTAGACACAAAAGGCCACATACTGTGTGATTCCATTTATATGAAATGTCCAGATGAGACATCCGTAGATACAGAAAGTAGATTAGTGGTTGTCAGAAGCTGGGGTGAGGAGGGAGTAGTGAGTGACTGCTAATAGGTACAGAGTTTTTTTGGGGGGAGTGGTGAAACCGTTCTAAAATTAAACTGTAGTAGGCCAGGCATGGTGGCTCACACCTGTAATCCCAGCACTTTGGGAGGCCAAGGCAGGCAGATCACGAGGTCAGAAGACCAAGACCATCCTGGCCAACATGGTGAAACCCCATATGTACTAAAAATACAAAAATTAGCCAGGCATGGTGGTGCACACCTGTAATCCCAGCTACTTGGGAGGCTGAGGTGGGAGAATTGCTTGAACCCAGGAGGCGAAGGTTACAGTGAGCTGAGATTGCGCCACTGCACTCCAGCCTGGGCGACAGAGTGAGACTCCATCTCAAAAACAAACAAACAAACAAATAACAACAACAAAAACTGTAGTAATGGTTTAAAACTCTTGAATATACTCAAAGCCATTGAACTCTGCACTTTAAAAGGATAAATTTTTTGGTATATGAATTATACTTCAAGCTATTAAAAAGGATATATCAATTATTTAATGTTAATGGACAATTCCAATATATCCAGTTTTTTCTATTGCAATGCTGCAAGGGACGTACTTGAACATTCATCTTTATGCCTTTATCTTCCTGGTAGTTCTATAAGATATAGTGAAGGAAGGGGGTTTATTGTTGTTGTAGTCTTTATTGTGGTAGCCAGTGACCAGTAATAGAATGGTATTTATTTTGAGTGCTTAGGCACTTCGAATTTCTGTAAAACTGAGGTTTCATGGTTGTAGCCAGCCAAGATAGTGTTGACAACCCGTATGGAGAAAGAGTTGGTAGGATAATCCTGGGTGCTCTTGAGGGGAGAAGGGAGCATGTGGGGGACTGGAGTAAGGAAGGGAGGGAAAAAGGTGAGCAGGACATTGAAAGCCTCTTGTGGGGTTTTTGCTGTTCATATTTCCTTTCTGGCTTTATAGAGAGCTCTTGGTTTGAATTGGATTGGTTTGTCTTTTGCTTTTTCCCTGTTAGGTGAAGGCATTCTCATCTCCTCAGAGGCTTCAGAGCTTCTCGATTTCATAGACAACCAGGGCCAAGTGCACGTGATCCAGAAATATCTTGAGCACCCTCTGCTGCTTGAGCCAGGTCATCGCAAGTTTGACATTCGGTAATGCATTCATGTCCATAGCTTTTGTTTTTATTCATCTGAAAAAACTGCCATGGTATGTGGTGGGAAGGGGGACATGGAATATGAGGAAGCGTTTGACCATGTTTAATATGTTACCAAAATTGAGCACAGCTGAATGGAACTTACCTTCTGTACCTAATTTTCTATTTTTCTTTCTTGTTTTTTCCATCTAGAAAATGTTACTACGATTATGGATTTTCTTTTTTAAAAAATATTCTTTTCTGGCTGGGCACAGTGGCTCACGCTTGTAATCCCAGCACTTTGGGAGGCCAGGGTGGACGGATCACCTGAGGTCAGGAGTTCGAGACCAGCCTGGCCAACATGGTGAAACCCCGTCTCTAGTAAAAATACAAAATTAGCCAGGCATGGTGGCAGGCACCTGTAATCCCATCTACTCAGGAGGCTGAGGAAGGAGAATCACTTGAACCAGGGAGGGGAGGTTGCAGTGAGCTGAGATTGCACCATTGCACTCCAGCCTGGGTAACAGAGTGAGACTCCTGTGTCAAAAAAAAAAAAAAAATCTTTTCTATGAAAATGACTTGTGGATTCAAAGAAATGAATATAAATGTATGGTCTTGCTCATGGAATAAACTGAGAGATGTGCATGGAACACGTAATTCAGACACAACAGGTTGTGCAACCTTGCCAAATAATTTCTCCTCACTTCATTGTTTGTGTCCCACTCTGTGGATTTTATGACCACACCTCAGGGGATTTTAAGTTTCTGAGCAAAGGGCTTGGCATGGAGAAAGAGGTTGTGTGGTGCATTCTAAAGCTAAACAGCTCTCCCTCTCCAACTTACCCTTGGCCTTGCTGTCAGCTCCTTGCCAAGGACTCTGTCTCCTTGATTGCTTCATAATGATTTGTCACTTCTTGAACATCAACCCTATGTCAGATCATCTTCAGGAGGAACACTCTTTAAGATTACTCAAAGAGGAGACATAACAAATGGAGGTTTCATAGGTTAACCTTAAAATCCAACCCATCCAGGGCTTGGTGTGGTGGCTCATGCCTGTAATCCCAGCACTTTGAGAGGCCAAGGTGGGTGGATCACCTGATGTCAGTATTTTGAGACCAGCCTGGCTAACATGGTGAAACCCCGTCTCTACAAAAAATAACAAAAATCACCCGGGTGTGGTGGCATGCGCCTGTAATCCCAGCTACTGAGGAGGCTGAGGCAGGAGAATTGCTTGAACCCGGAAGGCGGAGGTTGCAGTGAGCCGAGATCACACCATTGCACTCCAGCCTGGGCAACAAAAGCAAAACTCCATCTCAAAAAAAAAAAAAAAATCATCTGAATCTTTTCAAAATGCTTTATCTTTTGATCAAAATTTCCCTGTTATTTATGGTAAAATGTTTTGTTTGCCTCATTGTAGTGATAACTCACTATCTTAGCTAAATCATAACATGCCTCTTATAGTTTTAGAAACTTCCTCCTTCCCTAGTTGCCTCCCACTCCTTACCTACCCCATAAAAGAAGTCAAGATGTGGGGATTGATGTATATAATATGCAGAAACTTTGGATGACTTGAGTAAAGCAGTGTTTTTGTTGAATTGCAGAAGCTGGGTCTTGGTGGATCATCAGTATAATATCTACCTCTATAGAGAGGGTGTGCTTCGGACTGCTTCAGAACCATATCATGTTGATAATTTCCAAGACAAAACCTGCCATTTGACCAATCACTGCATTCAAAAAGAGTATTCAAAGAACTACGGGAAGTATGAAGAAGGAAATGAAATGTTCTTCAAGGAGTTCAATCAGTACCTAACAAGTGCTTTGAACATTACCCTAGAAAGTAGTATCTTACTACAAATCAAACATATAATAAGGTAACTTAATTGTATCTTTTTGGATTACGTGTTTCTTCTTGAAGGAGCTTTGGCGTCTATGCCTTTCAAAGAATTGTTTCATATAAGTTGTCTAATTTATGGGCAAAAATTTTTTGTAATATTCCTTTATTTTCCTTTTAATGTCTGCAGGTTCTGTAATGATGTCTCCTCTTTCGTTTCTGATAATGGTTATATGTGTGTGTGTATGTGTGTATATATATATATATATATATATATATATATATATATATTTTTTTTTTTTTTTTTTTTTTTTTTTTTATTTTTTGAGACAGGGTTTTTCTCTTGTTGCCCAGGCTGGAGTGCAATGGTGCGATCTCGGCTCACCACAACCTCTACCTCCTGGGTTCAAGTGATTCTCCTGCCTCAGCCTCCCAAGTAGCTGGGATTACAGGCATGTGCCACCACGCTGGGCTAATTTTGTATTTTTAGTAGAGACGGGGTTTCTCCATGTTGGTCAGTCTGGTCTCGAACTCTTGACTTCAGGTGATCTACCCCCCTCAGCCTCCCAAAGTGCTGGGATTACAGGCGTAAGCCACCATGCCCGGCTAATTTATATTTTCCTTCTACTTTGCTTGGACAGATTGACTAAACATTTATCAATTTTATCAGTCTTTTCAAAAAATCAGCTTTTGGTTTTATTGGTTTTCTCTGTTGTTTTTCTTTTCAGCTTCTTTGATTTATGCACTTTCTCATTCTCTTCCGTTTGCTTTTTGGAGGATATAATTTACTCTTTTTCTAGTTGTGCTTTTTGTTTGTTTTTTAAGAGATGGTGTCTCATTTTATTGCCTAGGCTGGAGTACAGTGGTGTGATCATACCTCACTGCTGCTTCAAACTTTTAGGCTCAAGGGATCTTCCTGTCTCAGCCTCCCAAGTAGCTGGGACTACAGGTGTACACCACTGTGCCTGGCTAATTTTTTTATTTTTTGTAGAATTGGGTCTCACTGTCTTGCCCAGGCTGGTTTCAAGCTCCTGGGCTCAAGCAGCCCTCCCATCTTGGTCTCCCAGAGTGCTGGGATTATAGGTGTGAGCCACCATGCCCAGCCTATTCCAGTTTTTAAGGTGAAAGTTTAAATAATCGATTTGAGATATTTCTTTTTTTTTTTTGAGATAGAATTTTGTTCTTATTGCCCAGGCTGGAGTGCAATGGCACCATCTCGGCTCACTGCAACCTCCATCTCCTGGGTTCAAGCGATTCTCCTGCCTCAGCCTCCCGTGTAGCTGGGATTACAGGCATGTGCCACCACGCCTGGCTAATTTTGTATTTTTAGGAGAGACGGGGTTTCTCCATGTTGGTCAGGATGGTTGAGATATTTCTTTTTTAAAAAAATAAAAGCATGTCTCAGTTTCCCTTTATCAGTTTCCCTCTAAATATTGCATTAGCAGAATCCCACAGATTTTGCTATGTTTTCATTTCTATTTTATTAAAATATTTTCTAATTTCCCTTATAATTTTATCTTTGATTCATGTGACTTAGAAATTTTTGTTTAATATCCAGATATTAGGTCAGGAAGAGACTTTGTCTGGTTTCATCTTTAAAAGTTGCTAAGGTTTGTTCCATAGCCCAGAAGGTCTTTTAATGTTCTGTGTGCACTAACAGAATGTGTACTTGGCTATAATTGGGCAGAGTGTTGTTTTTTATTTTTATGTTTTTTGAGACAAGGTCTTACTTTGTTTCCCAGGCTGGAATGCAGTGACACAAACATGGTTCGCTGCAGCCTTAACCTCCTGGGCTCAAGTGTAAGTAGCCTAGGTAGCTGGGACTACAGGTGCATGCCACCAGACCCACCTGATTTTTGTATTTTTTTTGTAGAGACAGGGTTTTGCCCTGTTGCCCAAGCTGGTCTCGAACTCCTGGGCTCAAGCAATTCTCCCATCTTGGCCTCTCAAAGTGCTGGGATTACAGACATTAGCCACTGCACCTGGCCTTATTCTGCTTGTTCTATTTATTACTCTTGATCTTAGCCAAAAGGCCGAGAAGCGATGTTTGTTCTATTTATTATTGAAAAGAAAGGCACTGAAGTCTACAAGTATAATTATGGATTTGTATATGTCTCCTTTCAATTTTATCTGTTTTTGCTTCATGTCTTTTGATGATCTGTTATTAGATGCATATATATTTAGGATTGTTATCTCTTCGTTGGGAATTGACTCTTTTATCATTATGTAGTTTTCTTTTCTTTTTTTTTTCTTTCTTTCTTTCTTTTTTTTTTTTTTGAGATGATCTGACTCTGTTGCCCAGGCTGGAGTTCAGGGGCATGATCTTGGCAAACTGCAACCTCCGCTTCCCAGGCTCAAGCCATCCTCCCACCTCAGCCTCCTGAGCAGCTGGGACTACAGGCACATGCTATCATGCCTGGCTAATTTTTGTATTTTTTTTTTTTTTGTAGAGACAGGGTTTCACCATGTTGCCCAGGCTGGTCTCGAACTCCTGGGCTCAAGCAATCTACACACTTCAGCCTCCCAGAGTGCTAGGATTACAGGCGTGAGCCACCATGCCCAGCCAGTATTTCTTATTTATTTATCTAATTTTTATATAACCAATCTAGCTTTCTTTTGATTAATGTTTCCATGGTATGTCTCCATGTTTGGAGTATGTTTCCATCCTTTTATTTTCATTCTATTCTATTCTATTCTATACTGTCCCTAGGTATTATATTCTATATTTAAAGTAGTTTTCTGGTAGACAGCATATAGTTGGGTTTTGTATTTGTATTTTATTATTATTATTATTATTATTATTATTATTATTATTTGAGACGGAGTTTCACTCTTGTTGCCTGGACTAGAGTGCAGTGGGTGGCGCGACCATGGCTGACTGCAACCTCTGCCTCCCGGGTTCAAGTGATTCTCCTGCCTCAGCCTCCTGAGTAGCTGGGATTACAGGCATGTGCCACCACGCTCAGCTAATTTTGTATTTTTTTTTTTTTTTTTTTTTGAGACAGTGTCTCACTCTGTCGCTCAGGCTGGAGTGCAGTGGTGTGATCTCCGCTCACTGCAAGCTCCGCCTCGCAGGTTCACGCCATTCTTCTGCCTCAGCCTCCCGAATAGCTGGGACTACAGGCGCCCGCCACCACGCCCGGCTAATTTTTTGCATTTTTAGTAGAGACAGGGTTTCACCGTGTTATCCAGGATGGTCTCGATCTCCTGACCTCGTGATCCGTCCACCTCGGCCTCCCAAAGTGCTGGGATTTCGGGCATGAGCCACCACGCCTGGCCTAATTTTGTATTTTTAGTAGAGATGAGGTTTCTCCATGTTGGTCAGGCTGGTCTGGAATTTCTGACCTCAGGTGATCCGCCCGCCTCAGCCTCCCAAAGTGCTGGGATTACAGGCGTGAGCCATCTCGCCTGCCCCTGTATTTTAATTTTAATCCAATATGATAATCATTGTCATTTAATTGGTGTGTTTATACCACTTAAATGTAATGTAATTATTGTATTGGACTCACATCTGCCATCTTATTATTTGTTGTCTGTCCCCTCCTTTATTGTAGTTTTTGTTTTTGTTTTTTTGTGTCTCTTTTTCCCATCTTCTTTTTAATTATGTGAAATATTTTTAGAGTTTTATTTTAATTTTCCTGTTGAGTATTTGGTGCTATGTCTTCTTTTATTTTTTTTTAGTGCTTTTTTTTTAGTGCTTGCTCTAGGAATTACAGTATACATATCAATTATTTCACAGCCTTCTTAGAGTTAATAATTTACCACTTCAAATAAAATGCAAAAACCTTATAACATAGTTCACTAACTCTTGCCCTCTGTTATAGTTATCATAAGTATATATCTACACATTGAAATCTCTGCCACATAATGTTATTATTTTTGCTATCAACAGTTTTATATATATATTTGCACAGGTATGATAGATTATCAGGTTGGATTATTTTTAAACTATAAAACCAAACTCTATACTGTCTATAAGAAATCCACTTTATAAAAGGAGAAAAATATTATTTTATATTTACCCAGATACTACTTTTGTTTTTCCTTCAGTTGCGAAGTTCTGAGATTCTCTCTGGTATCATTTCCCTTCAGACTTAACCATTTCTTTTAGAGTTTTTATATTTACCCATATACTTCCTTAAGTTTTAAAGTTCTGACTCTCTCTCTTATGCATTTCTTTTAGAACAGTTTTGCTGCTGATAAATCCTCTTAGTTTTCTGTCATCTGAGGATGTGTTTATTTCACCATCTTCCTGAAGGGTATTTTCACTGGATTTATACAAATATAAATATAAATATTTATACAAGTATAAATATAAATATACAAATAATATTAAGCAAAAAAAATGCAAAAATACAAGCTATATAGAAGATGCATACAAATTTATTTCACTTACATAAGTTAAAAAACAAGTAAAATTAAATAATGTTTTATTTAGCTGAATACACATGTATGGTAAAAATGTAAAGCAAAATGAAGAAGTGATAAAACATAAAATTCAAAATAGTAGTTATTCCTATCCCTAGAAGGAAGGCAGAAGGGACACAGGGAAGAGGCTTAAAGATAGTGGATGGTGGGTACATGGGGAATAATTAATATTACATATATTTTAAACTCACAAGACAGCATTCCTATGATTATAGATAGTTAATATTCATTTAGAGTTCCCCACATTTTGACCATTTATGTTGTTTCTCTTCCTTTCCTGCATTTCCTTGCTTTTATCTAGGATTATTTTCCTTATTGTTAAGAAACTCATTTTTAGGCCAGGCGCGGTACCTCACACCTGTAATCCCAATACTTTGGGAGGCCGAGGTGGGCCGATCACTTGAGGTCAGGAGTTCAAGACCAGCCTGATACATGCTGAAACCCCATCTCTACCAAAATATGCAAAATTAGCTGGGCATGGTGGTGCACACCTGAGGTCGCAGCTACTCGGGAGGCTGAGGTGGGAGAATAGCTTGAACCTGGGGGGTGGAGGTTGCAGTGAGCCAAAATTGTGCAGCTGCACTCCAGCCTGGGTGACAGAGCGAGACTCTGTTTCAAAAAAAAACACTAATTTTTAGTAGTTTTTAAGTAAAGTCTGCTGTGATAAATTAGTTATTATTTGTCTGAAAATATATTTTGTCTTTTTGTTTTTAAGGACATTTGCTCTGGACATAGATTTCTAGATAAGCAGTTAATTTCTTTTCCCACTCTGAAGGTTGCATACCATTGTATTCTGGCTTCCGTCTTTTCTGCTGAGAAGTCAGGTGAAATCTTAGTATTGCTCTTAATGTATCTTTTCTCTATTTTTGAGATTCCTTTACATTGGTTTTTATAAATTTTACTATGAGATGTGTGTAGTTTTCTTTGTACATATTCCTGCATTTGGGTTCATAGTGCTTCTTGCACCGTGGCTTGATATCTTTTACCAGTTTTGGAATATTCATGGACATTATACTTTCAGTTGTGTCTTTTGATCCATTCTCCTCTTCTTCTAGGTCTCTAATTACATGATTGTTAATGCTTTTCACTGTTTCTCACACTTTTATGGCATTTTTGTATCATTTTATCTCTCCATGGTTGTACTCATTCTTTTCGTCTGACATCTTTGTTTGCTAATCCTTTCTTTATCTATTAAAACCTATTAACAATTTTTACAAGGTAAAAGCTTTTAAAAGCTGCTGTTAAACTCACCTATTGAGTTCTTGATTTTAGTTAGCGTGCTTTTTAGTTCTGAAATTTCTATTTGTTTCTTTTTTTCATATTATAGTTGTCTTATGAAATTCTCCCACTTGCCTCATATTTTCTTGAAGATAATGGCAATTCTTTAACATCCTTATCTGATAACTCCAAAATCTAGATTACCCATGGCAGAGTAATCCAGAGTATGCCCTGTGTATGGGCTGCATATGGCCTGTAGCTTGTTTTTGTAAGGTCTGTGGGCAAAGAATGTTTTTTATATATTAAAGATTGTAAAAATGAGAATATGCAACAGAGGTGGTACATATCCTGTAAAACCTAAAATATTTACTGTCTGGCCCTTTGTAGAAAAAGTTTGTCAGCTCCTGACTTTTAGGTCTGTTTCTATTGTCTCTTTTTTCTCTTGGTCTTATTTCTAAATATGCCTGGACGTAGTATTTTAGCATTAGTGTTCACTTACTACAGTCTACTAAGTCTAGTAAAGATTTTTTAAATGAGGTGTAACATCCACAAAGTGTACAGTCTGGTGAGTTTTCATTTATGCATGTACTCACCTAGCTGTGATATACATAAAAATATAAAACATTTACAGCATCCCAGAAGACTCCTTTGAACTCCCTCAAAACATGTATTCCCTGCCAGGCCAGGTGCGGTGGCTCACGCCTGTAATCCCAGCACTTTGGGAGGCCGAGGTGGGCAGATCACGAGGTCAGGAGATTGAGATCATCCTGGCTAACACGGTGAAACCTCGTCTCTACTAAGAAATACAAAAATTAGCCGGGCGTGGTGCTGGGCGCCTGTAGTCCCAGTTACTCAGGAGGCTGAGGAAGGAGATTTGCTTGAACCCGGGAGGTGGAGCTTGCAGTGACCCAAGATCACGCCACTGCACTCCAGCCTGGGCGACACAGCGAGACTCCATCTCAAAATAAATAAATAAATAAATAAATAAATAAATACCCAAAGACAGCCACTTTTCTGACTTTTATCACCTTAGATTCATTTTGCTTGTTCTTAAACTTTATGTAAATGGAATTATACCATATTTCTTGTTTTATGTTCAGCTTTTCCCAGTGT
Source organism: Pan troglodytes (assembly GCF_028858775.2). Taxonomy (NCBI): domain Eukaryota; kingdom Metazoa; phylum Chordata; class Mammalia; order Primates; family Hominidae; genus Pan; species Pan troglodytes. The sequence goes on along the minus strand of NC_072410.2, from coordinate 10,755,235 downwards.
TACATCTGTGGCATTCATCCATGTTATTGCACATAACAGTAGTTTATCCTTTTTATTACTGTGTAATATTCCATTGTGTAAATATTTCAGTTTATTCCTTCTGTAGTTGGTAGACATCTGGGTTTTATCTCTTATATTTTAGAACTATAATCTATCTGAAGTTGTTATATATCAAGTTTCATGTCTTTCCACAAGGATATCCCATTGACCCAGGGCCACTGGTCCTTTCCCCGCTGCATTGTGGTGTGTCTTTGTTACAAATCAGGTGGCTGGCTGGGCACAGTGGCTCACACCTGTAATCCTAGCACTTTGGGAGACCAAGGTGGGTGGATCACAAGGTCAGGAGTTCAAGACCAGCCTGGCCAATATGGTGAAACCCTGTCTCTACTAAAAATACAAAAATTAGCCAGGCATGGTGGCATATGCCTGTAATCCCAGCTACTTGGGAGGCTGAGGCAGGAGAATTGCTTGAACCCGGGAGGTGGAGGTTGCAGTGAGCCAAGATCGCATCACTGCACTCCAGCCTGAGCAACAGAGCAAGATTCCCTCTCAGAAATCAATCAATCAATCAGGTGGCCATTTATGTGAGGGTCTGTTCTAGGAGCTCCATTCTGTCCCATTGTTCTACCATCCACCATGTCAATGCTACCCTGTCACAATGACTGAGACTTTTTCCTTACTGTATTCTCACGTAGAGCCCAGTAGAATAATTACAGGGCTTGGAGTCCCATTTCTTCAGGGAATATAGGTGGTTGGAATTCTGACACCAGATAAATCAAGTATGCTGGAAAAAGAATTCCTATTTTAGGCAAAAGCTTTATTGGAAGTTTGCGGCATCCTTTCCGCATTGTTGATTGCTGTTCAGAGTGTTGCTGCTGTGGTGCTATAAATGCTCCCAGCAGCTCTCAGGTTTTCTTTCCTTCCAGCTAGCCTCCCCCTAACTTCCCACTCCAGCCAAAAAAAGATGCACTGTATAAGTCTCTGATGAGGGATAAAAATCCTTTAAAGTGTATTATTAATCTTGAGCTTTCAGCAAAAAAAAAAAAAATTAGTTTTGATTTGCTTCTGATTCTCAGGTTTTTCTTTATGTTGGAATGTAATACTTCTTTCAATTTTATTTTATCTTATTTTTTTGAGACAGAGTCTTGGTCTGTCACCCAGGCTGAAGTGCAGTGGCGCAATCTCATTTCAACCTCTGCCTCCCGGGTTTGAGTGATTCTCCTGCCTTAGCCTCCCGACTAGCTGGGATTACAGGCATGTGCCACCACTGAGTGCTAATTTTTTGTATATTTAGTAGAGATGAGGTTTCACCATGTTGGCTAGGCTGGTTTTGAACTCCTGACCTCAAGTGATCTGCCTCCCTCAGCCTCCCAAAGTGCTGGGATTACGGGCATGAGCCACTGTGCCCAGCCCCCATTTTATATTTTAGTATTTTTTTCTCTCTCTCTTTTTTACCATAAGCATCTGTTAAACTTTTAAATCTTCCTTAATTATAATATTTTAAAGAATATTCTAATTAAAACAGGCTAAGTGCGGTGGCTCATGCCTCTAATCCCAGCACTTTGGGAGGCTGAGGCAGGCAGATCACTTCAGCCCAGGAGTTCAAGACCAGCCTGGGCAACATGGCAAACCTCTGTCTCCAAAAGTTACAAAAAAAATTAGCAGGGTGTGGTGGTGCGTGCTTGTAGTCCCAGCTACTTCGGAAGCCTGAATTGGGAGGATCGCTTGAGCTCGGGGAGGTCAAGGCTGACTGCAGTGAGCCATGATTGGGCCCCTGCACTCCAGCCTGGGCGACAGAGTGAGACCCTGTCTCCTGCTTTTTTTTTGGAGATAGGGTCTCGCTCTGTTTCCCAGGCTGGAGTGCAGTGACATGATCTCGGCTCACTGCAGCCTTGGCTCACTGCAACCTCTGCCTCCCATGTTCAAGCGATTCTCCTGCCTCAGCCTCCTGAGTTGCTGGGTTTCTGGGATTGCAGGCATGCGCCACCACAGCCAACTAATTTTTTTTTTTTTTAAGTAGAGAGCCAGGGTTTCACCATGTTGGTCAGGCTGGTCTCAAACTCCTGACCTCAAGTGATCCATCTGCCTTGGCCTCCCAATATGCTGGGATTACAGGTGTGAGCCACCTCACCCAGCCAAGAGTATTTTAATTAAAGCAAAAGTTAAGGATATTCTTGTGTAGAACAGGGATTTTTTTTTTTAATGTGATGTGTGCTTGTCAATTCAGGTTGAATATGAATGGGAGAAGAAATTTTTATTATAATTAGTTTTTAAATGACTCATCTTAAAAGAACCATTTAAGCCAAAATAGTTTTTAAAGGTTTAAATGTATCAATTAAAATATTTTTCTTTTTAGGAAAAAAGAAAAGGAGATTGAAGTTTGTGGAGGGCCGAGGGAGGAGGATTGACCCTGGCTCCAAGTTCACAAAGGCCTCAGTTCTTTGTTAAAGTCATGAGTCAAAACCTGCATCTAGAGCTACGTCTTAGAGTTAGTCACATGGACGACAGTTCCCTGTATCTTTTTCTTTTTCTTTTCCTTTTTTTTTTTTTTTTGAGACAGAATTTTGCTCTTTCACCCAGGCTGGAGTGAAGTGGCACAGTCTTAGCTCACTGCAACCTCTGCGCCCTGTGTTCAAGCGATTCTCCTGCCTCAGCGTCTGGAGTAGCTGGGATTATAGGCACCTGCCACTATGCCTGGCTAATTTTTGTAATTTTAGTAGAGATGGGGTTTTGCCATGTTGGTCAGGCTGCTCTCGAACTCCTGACCTCAGGTTACCCACCCACCTCGGCCTCCCAAAGTGGTAGGATTATAGGCGTGAGCCACCGCGCCCGGCTGGCCCCTGTATCTTTTTCCTTCCAAATACACAGCTGTGTAGAAGGACAGTTATCTCTGGTACCCCAGAGTCATTGTAGCACATTTTATTTACTGAGAGAAATATTTTGCCCCAGCATTCAGTTGGGTGAAAAATCAGGGAAGATCTTTATAAAACAGAAATGACATAGGTTTTCTGGGATAGTTGTAGATAAGAGGTATTTATTCTTCCTAAATAATAGATATATGGTTATCATAATGAAATATGATGAAAAATTGTTCATAACAGTAACATTTATTAAATGCTTCCTAGGTGCCAGGAGTTATGACAAGTTCCTTATGTAATTATCTCATTGAACAATCACTTGTCCAAGATTTTGGTCTGACCTGAGACATCATGTACTTGTTCGTTGTATTTCCGAGATACACATTCAACTTTTTTTCTGTGTCACTAAAATCCTGCCATTTTTCCATTCATTGTTGCTAATAATACTTCTACATTTCAACATTTAGTTTCAACATGTATAGCTCTTAAATCTTTTAATTAGCAATAATTTGCCATTGGAACTAGAACTAGTGACATCGTGAGGTCAACATTTTTTTTTTTTTTTTTTTTTGCAAATCCTGCCCTTCACCAAAGGGCAGTCCATTCTTCACATGGCAAAAATACATGGAAATGTTTTATGTGTTATAAACAAACATGGCAGCAGCCCAGCTGTTGGAAGAATCTTCATTTACAGAGGCCACAATGACTCGGCACTCTACTGCTTCTTGAGACATGGGAAAGTGGCTTTTGCCTGGAAGAACACGAGTGGTTGCAGAGTTTTCTAACAAATGCTTGATAAGTAACATTCTCTTGAATAACCTAATGGTAATAAGTTGAAAAGAGAGAATTAGGCCGGGCACGGTGGCTCGCACCTGTAATCCCAGCACTTTGGGAGGCCGAGGTGGGTGGATCACCTGAGGTCGGGAGTTCGAGACCAGCCTGACCAACATGGAGAAACCCTGTTTCTACTGAAAATACAAAATTAGCTGGGTGTGGTGGCGCATGCCTGTAATCCCAGCTGCTCGGGAGGCTGAAGCAGGAGAATCTCTTGAACCCAGGAGGCGGAGGTTGCCATGAGCCAAGATCATGCCATTGCACTCCAGCCTGGGCAACAAGAGCAAAACTCCGTCTCAAAAAAAAAAAAAAAAAGGAAACAGAGAATTAAAGCTGATAAGCTGATATTTGTATTCATCTCATATAAAATCTTTCAAGCACACCTCATGTCTTCCTTCTCCTTTGACCACCCCGTTCTAATGAGCATTTCCCCTCCTGCCTCATAGGAACTGCCTCCTGAGCGTGGAGCCTGCCATTAGCACCAAGCACCTCCCTTACCAGAGCTTCCAGCTCTTCGGCTTTGACTTCATGGTCGATGAGGAGCTGAAGGTGTGGCTCATTGAGGTCAACGGTGCCCCTGCATGTGCTCAGTAAGCCTGCACGTCATTGTGTTTTTACAAGTGGGAAGTTGGTTCTGCAGTTGGGATAGTCTGTGGGTACAAGTGTCGTCACTTTGACTGCTGTGAGGGAGGATGCCACAGTGATAGGAGACCCTTGGGAGGACTCTATCTGGCAGGGGTCTTTGCTGAGTCACTTCCTTTCCTATTTCCCCGTGTATTGTAACCAGATAGGCCCAGTGTGGTAGCTCATGCTTGTAATCCCAGCACTTTGGGAGGCCAAGACAGGTAGACCGTCTGAGCCCAGGAGTTCAAGACCAGTCTGGGCAGCATGGCAAAACCCCATCTCTACAAAAAATACAGAAATTAGTCAGGCATGGTGCTGTGTGCCTATAGTCCCAGCTGCTCGGGAGGCTGAGGTGGGAGGATCATTGAGCCTGGGAGGTTGAGGCTGCAGTGAGCTATGACTGCACCACTGCATTGCAGCCTGGGCGACAGAGAGACCCTGTCTCAAAAGTAAAAAATGTAAGCAGATAGCCTGTGCTCAGGTGGGTGGGAGATGCCATGAGAGTGTTAAAGTTCATTACCGCCAGAGAGACCCATGTGACAAGCTGAGTGAGCAGGATCCTATGATGTGGTGACCCAGAAGTTCAGAGCCTCCTGAGGCAGGAAGGAGTCAGAGAAGGCATCTTAGACATGGGGGGTCTGGAGCTGGGGTGCAAGAAAAGAGGGTTCCGCTGCACCAAAAGTTGGTGGGGAGAGTCTTCCAAAAGAGGTGCAGCGTCCTGTGGGCTCTCACCCTGTCCCGGGCTCTGCAGGTCTGGGAGATGCCCAGAGGAACAGAAGCTCCTGAGAACCTGCTCTCCGGAACTTCTGCTTCTCTCGGGAGAAGGCTGGTTGTAGCATGAGCGTCATGGGGTCATTAAGGAGGAAGGAAGGTAAGAGAGGACCTTCTGTGGAAGGCCTTACGTGTCAGGGAAAGTCACTCGGACTCAATTCTCTTGTGCTGAGGGTTCTTCTGAAGATCCTCTTTCATCATGTCAAGACCCTTTCGTGGTTCCCATCTACATCTTGCAGAAATTGAGTGATTTTTCAAAATGTTTAAGAGAAAGTCCCGTACCTGCAAGGGACGAAGTCAACACACCAAAGTTGTTCTTTACTTAGAAGCTAGGCCTTTGCCATTGCCTGATGGTTACGACAGGCATGATTGCATGATTCCATCTTGTTCATCAGTCTCTGCAGCCGACAAGTGCTTATTAGGTGCTGCCTACCTGGCCAGGCTCTGTATGAGGCCATGGGTTCACAGTGGGGAGCAAAGAGAGACACAGGCCCTACCTTTCGTGGGGAGAGACTGTGAGCAGACAGATACCAGGCAGATGTCAATTACAAGCGAGGACAAGTGCTTCAATGGAGAACAAAGGATGTTGAAAGGTAACGTAACTGAGCCAAGGGCCCACGATGGGAAGTGATGTTGGAACTGAGATCTGAAGGCCAAACGCAAGTTAGATGGGCTAAGGGCAGAATAAGGCAGGGCTCCGCACCTTCCCTCACCAAATCAACAGTGGTGTGCCCAGTCTCACCCACTGTCCTTTCCTATCAGGGGTTTGTCCCTCCATGGTGCTCTAGACCTTACCCTCCTCCCGCTCCTGTCCTCTCATCTGGCAGTTAACATTGTCACCTTTTTCCCTCTCTGATGCATAATTCTTGTCAGCATATGCAGTCCCAGCAGATTTTCCCAACTATTCAAAAAGATGTCCTCCCCTGGTGCCACATCCTGTTCCAATGATCACGCCTTCTCCAGTTCCCTTCACAGCCAAGCTTCTGGAGAGCAGCTTCTATTCCTCTGTTCCCATCCGTGTTCCAGTCCATTCCAGGCTGGCTCCCATCCTGATTGCCTCACAGAAACTGTTCTTTGCAGGTCCCCAGCCAAGTCCTTATTGCCACCTCCAGCAGCCTCTTTCTGTCCCCACCCCCTTGGAACTGTCAGCAGCATTCGAGGCAACCGACAGCACTCGCTGAGCTGCTCTCCTGTCGTGGCTGGACACGTGGTGCTGGGCAGGCTTGCCTGGTGAGGTGTGGGCAAGCTGGACTCCGTCTTCTTCATCCAGTGCCTCTGGTCTTAGGCCTGGGTGTTTGTCTCCTCTCTGTGTATGTGATCTCATCCAACTTCATGATTTTGAAATTACCAAATTACATCACAGCCCAGAGATGCAGACTAGTATCTGCACCTGCCTTCCCTGCCAGAATGTCTCCGGTCTGCCTCCCAGACTTACCCATCTTGGTCGGTCACCACCCCCTGATCCCCCACAGAGACTAAGCTCGAACCTGACAGTGATCCTGCCTCTGCCTTCCCTTCCCCTCAAGTCCTGCCCATCAGGGCCCTGTGGGTTGTACCTCTAGCCTCCGGAGTCCTTTGCCCTCCATTTGCACTGTCACCCCTGCACAGGGCGTCTTCCACCATAGTGAAGGTTTTGGCATGGAGCCTTCTAACTGGGGTGCACTTCTGCTTTTGCGCCAGTGAAATCCATCCTCCCAGAGCAACCAGTGTGTAAAGTCGACACCAGACCATGCCATTCTCCAGACTTGCCATTGCACCTAGGACACAAACCAGACTCCTCCCTCCACCTGCAAGGCCGCTGCCTTACCCACCTCTCCAGCTTCATCCCAAGTCACCATTTCCCTTGATTGCTCTTATCTGCAGTGGGCCTTTGTGCTTCCTGTCACCTGTGCGTGGAATCCCCACCACCATTACCACCACCACCACCAGCCTTACCATGGCTGGCTTTTTCTTTACCAAAACATCTTGAGGAAGCTTTCTCTGAACAGTCCTAGCTCTGATTTTCTCTAGGCAGAGCCTTTGCAGTTTCCTTCATTGCACTAACTGCCATCAGATTAACTCATCAGAAGAAACTGTTTGTGGGTGTGTGGGTGTGTGTGTGTCTGTGTGTGTGTGTGTGTGTGTGTGTGTGTATCCGCCCCTTCTTCTTTATTTCTACCCTGTCATCCATTCTCCGTCTGCCTTCTATTCATCCCTGGGTCTTGGCTTAGCTGCCACTGGAAAGTCTTCCCCTGTCACTGGGGAGTCTTCCCCTGTCACTGGGGAGTCTTCCTCTGTCACTGGGGAGTCTTCCCCTGTCACTGGGGAGTCTTCTCCAGTGTCCCTTCAATTATGCTGAGTTGGTCCTTTTCCTGGGTAGGGCCTGCCCCTCTCTGTAATGCAAGGTGGCTCTTACATGCTCTTGAAATGCCTGCCTTCCCTGCCAGTTGTGTGCCTTGTTCACCTGCAAGGCCTTCCGTAAGTATTTGCTGAGGGAATGCTTTATCTTCGTGCAAAGCCTTCTGAAGCATTTGTATATACAGTGGCAACCAGTTTTTTTCTTTATTTTTTTGACATTTTGTTATTATTATACTTTAAGTTCTAGGGTACATGTGCACAATGTGCAGGTTTGTTACATATGTATACATGTGCCATGTTGGTGTGCTGTACCCATTAACTCATCATTTACATTAGGTATAACTCCTAATGCTATCCCTCCCCCCTCCTCCAACCCCACGACAGGCCCTGGTGTGTGATGTTCCCCATCCTACGTCCAAGTGGTCTCATTGTTCAGTTCCCACCTATGAGTGAGAACATGCAGTGTTTTGTTTTCTATCCCTGTGATAGTTTGCTCAGAATGATGGCTTCCAGCTTCATCCATGTCCCTACAAAGGACATGAACTCGTCCTTTCTTATGGCTGCATAGTATTCCATGGTATATATGTGCCACATTTTCTTAATCCAGTCTATCATTGATGGACATTTGGGTTGGTTCCAAGTCTTTGCTATTGTGAATAGTGCTACAATAAACATACGTGTGCATGTGTCTTTATAGCAGCACGATTTATATTCCTTTGGGTATATACCCAGTAATGGGATGGCTGGGTCAAATGGTATTTCTAGTTCTAGATCCTTGAGGAATCGCCACACTGTCTTCCACAATGGTTGAACTAGTTTACAGTCCCACCAACAGTGTAAAAGTGTTCCTATTTCTCCACATCCTCCCCAGCACTTGTTGTTTCCTGACTTTTTAATGATCACCATTCTAACTGGTGTGAGATGGTATCTCATTGTGGTTTTGATTTGCATTTCTCTCATGGCCAGTGATGAGCATTTTTTTCATGTGTCTGTTGGCTGCATAAATGTCTTCTTTTGAGAAGCGTCTGTTCATATCCTTTGCCCACTTTTTGATGGGGTTGTTTGAGTTTTTCTTGTAAATTTGTTTAAGTTCTTTGTAGATTCTGGATATCAGCCCTTTGTCAGATGGGTAGATTGTAAAAATTTTCTCCCATTTTGTAGGTTGCCTGTTCACTCTGATGGTAGTTTCTTTTGCTGTGCAGAAGCTCTTTAGTTTAATTAGATCCCATTTGTCAATTTTTGCTTTTGTTGCCATTGCTTTTGGTGTTTTACACATGAAGTCCTTTCCCATGCCTATGTCCTGAATGGTATTGCCTAGGTTTTCTTCTAGGGTTTTTATGGTTTTACGTCTAACATTTAAGTCATTAATGCATCCTGAATTAATTTTTGTATAAGGTGTAAGGAAGGGATCCAGTTTCAGCTTTCTATGTATGGCTAGCCAGTTTTCCCAGCACCATTTATTAAATAGGGAATCCTTTCCTCATTTCTTGTTTTTATCAGGTTTGTCAAACATCAGGTGGTTGTAGATGTATGACATTATTTCTGAGGGCTCTGTTCTGTTCCATTGGTCTATATCTCTGTTTTGGTACCAGTACCATGCTGTTTTGGTTACTGTAGCCTTGTAGTATAGTTTGAAGTCAGGTAGCGTGATGCCTCCAGCTTTGTTCTTTTGGCTTAGGATTGTCTTGGCAATGTGGGCTCTTTTTTGGTTCCATATGAACTTTAAAGTAGTTTTTTCCAATTCTGTGAAGAAAGTCATTGGTAGCTTGATGGGGATGGCATTGAATCTATAAATTACCTTGGGCAGTATGGCCATTTTCACAACATTGATTCTTCCTATCCATGAGCATAGAATGGTCTTCCATTTGTTTGTGTCCTCTTTTATTTCGTTGAGCAGTGGTTTGTAGTTCTCCTTGAAGAGGTCCTTCACGTCCCTTGTAAGTTGGATTCCTAGGTATTTTATTCTCTTTGAAGCAATTGTGAATGGGAGTTCACTCATGATTTGGCTCTCTGTTTGTCTGTTATTGGTTTATAGGAATGCTTGTGATTTTTGCACATCGATTTTTGTATCCTGAGACTTTGCTGAAGTTGCTTATCAGCTTAAGGAGATTTTGGGCTGAGATGATGGGGTTTTCTAAATATACAATCATGTCATCTGCAAACAGGGACAATTTGACTTCCTTTTTTCCTAATTGAATACCCTTTATTTCTTTCTCCTGCCTGATTGCCCTGGCCAGAACTTGCAACACTATGTTGAATAGGAGTGGTGAGAGAGGGCATCCCTGTCTTGTGCCAGTTTTCAAAGGGAATGCTTCCAGTTTTTGCCCATTCTGTATGATATTGGCTGTGCGTTTGTCATAGATAGCTCTTATTATTTTGAGATATGTCCCATCAATACCTAGTTTATTGAGAGTTTTTAGCATGAAGGTTGTTGAATTTTGTCAAAGGCCTTTTCTGCATCTATTGAGATAATCATGTGGTTTTTGTCTTTGGTTCTCTTTATATGATGGATTACGTTTATTGATTTGCGTATGTTGAACCAGCCTTGCATCCCAGGGATGAAGCCCACTTGATCATGGTGGATAAGTTTTTTTGATGTGCTGCTGGATTTTGTTTGCCAGTATTTTATTGAGGATTTTTGCATCGATGTTCATCAGGGATATTGGTCTAAAATTCTCTTTTTTTTGTTGTGTCTCTGCCAGGCTTTGGTATGCTGGCCTCATAAAATGAGTTAGGGAGGAGTCCCTCTTTTTCTGTTGATTGGAATAGTTTCAGAAGGAATGGTACCAGCTCCTCTTTGTACCTCTGGTAGAATTCAGCTGTGAATCCATCTGGTCCTGGACTTTTTTTGGTTGGTAGGCTATTAATTATTGCTCAATTTCAGAGCCACTTATTGGTCTATTCAGGGATTCAACTTCTTCCTTGTTTAGTCTTGGGAGGGTGTATGTGTCCAGGAATTTATCCATTTCTTCTAGATTTTCTAGTTTATTTGTGTAGAGGTGTTTGTAGTATTCTCTGATGGTAGTTTGTCTTTCTGTGGGATCAGTGGTGATAACCCCTTTATCATTTTTTATTGCGTCTATTTGATTCTTCTCTCTTTTCTTCTTTATTAGTCTTGCTAGCGGTCTATCAATTTTGTTGATCTTTTCAAAAAACCAGCTCCTGGATTCATTGATTTTTTGAAGGGTTTTTTGTGTCTCTATCTCCTTCAGTTCTGCTCTGATCTTAGTTATTTCTTGCCTTCTGCTAGCTTTTGAATGTGTTTGCTCTTGCTTCTCTAGTTCTTTTAATTGTGAAGTTAGGGTGTCAATTTTAGATCTTTCCTGCTTTCTCTTGTGGGCATTTAATGCTATAAATTTCTGTCTACCCACTGCTTTAAATCTGTCCCAGAGATTCTGGTATGTTGTGTCTTTGTTCTCATTGGTTTCAAAGAACATCTTTATTTCTGCCTTCATTTCGTTATGTACCCAGTAGTCATTCAGGAGCAGGTTGTTCCGTTTCCATGTAGTTGAGCAGTTTTGAGTGAGTTTCTTAATCCTGATTTCTAGTTTGATTGCACTGTGGTCTGGGAGGCAGTTTGTTATAATTTCTGTTCTTTTACATTTTCTGAGGAGTGCTTTACTTCCAATTATGTGGTCAATTTACTTCAAATTATGTGGTCAATTTTGGAATAAGTGAGATATGTGGTGCTGAGAAGGATGTATATTCTGTTGATTTGGGGTGGAGAGTTCTGTAGATGTCTATTAGGTCTGCTTGGTGCAGAGCTGAGTTCAAGTCCTGAATATCCTTGTTAACTTTTAGTCTCATTGATCTGTCTAATGTTGACAGTGGGGTGTTGAAGTCTCCCATTATTATTGTGTAGGAGTCTAAGTCTCTTTGTAAGTCTCTAAGGACTTGCTTTATGAATCTGGGTGCTCCTGTATTGGGTGCATATATATTTAGGATAGTTACCTCTTCTTGTTGAATTGATCCCTTTATCATTATGTAATGGCCTTCTTTGTCTCTTTTGATCTTTGTTGATTTAAAGTCTGTTTTATCAGAGACTAGGATTGCAACCCCTGCTTTTTTTGTTTTCCATTTGCTTGGTAGATCTTCTTCCATCCCTTTTATTTTGAGCATATGTGTGTCTCTGCACGTGAGGTGGGTCTCCTGAATAGAGCACACTGATGGGTCTTGACTGTTTATCCAATTTGCCAGTCTGTGTCTTTTAATTGGAGCATTTAGCCCATTTACACTTAAGGTTAATATTGTTATATGTGAATTTGATCCTGTCATTATGATGTTAGCTGGTTATTTTGCCCGTTAGTTGATGCAGTTTCTTCCTAGCATCTATGGTCTTTACAGTTTGGCATGTTTTTGCAGTGGCTGGTACCAGTTGTTCCTTTCCATGTTTAGTGCTTCCTTCAGGAGCTCTTGTAAGGCAGGCCTGGTGGTGACAAAATTTCTTAGCATTTGCTTGTCTGTAAAGGATTTTATTTCTCCTTCACTTTTGAAGCTTAGTTTGGCTGGATATGAAATTCTGGGTTGAAAATTCTTTTCTTTAAGAATGTTGAATATTGGCCCCCACTCTCTTCTGGCTTGTAGAGTTTCTGCCGAGAGATCCGCTATTAGTCTGATGGGCTTCCCTTTGCGGGTAACCCGACCTTTCTCTCTGGCTGAGTGGCAACCAGTTTTAGAAATGTGGTCATGATATAGAATTTCTAGGGCAGATCTTGGTAAAAAAACAAAAACAAGAAAAACTGCCAGGCATGGTGGCTCACACCTGTAATCTCAGCACTTTGGGAGGCCGAGGTGAGAGGGTTGCTTGAGCTCAGGAGTTCAAGAGCAGCATGGGCAACATAGCAAGACCCTGTCTCTACAAAAAATTTAAAAATTAGCTGGGCATGGTGGGGCACACCTATAGTGCCAGCTACTTGGGAGGCTAAGGTGGGAGGATCCCTTGAGCCCAGGAATTTGAGGCTGCAGTGTATGTACCATGATCGCACCACTGCACGCCAACTTGGGAGACAGAGCAAAACCGTGTCTCAAAAACAAAAAACATCTATTTTTTTTTGCTTGTACTTCGATGAACATCCTCAATGATATTTTTAAAAACACATTTCAGGAAGCTCTATGCAGAACTGTGCCAGGGCATCGTGGACATAGCCATTTCCAGTGTCTTCCCACCCCCAGATGTGGAGCAACCTCAGACCCAGCCAGCTGCCTTCATCAAGCTGTGACGGAGGGCACTCCCTGCTGCCTTGGAAAAAGTACGGGGTCCTGCTCTAGGGAATGGTGAAATGACTGGATTGCTCTTTATCCAGCCCACAGCAGGGGAAAGAAAGGCAACTCGCAAAGATGAGATGGAAGAAGGCACGTGAGCAGAGGAGGCAGCTCCCAAAGAGAGGGCTGCTCAGGGGGCTTCCCAGGTGTAGCTCTCAGCAGTGCTGTTGAGACTTTTGAAAACAACTTTGGTACACAAAGGCAGCTTTGTGAGCAGAGCTCCTTCCCCTCTCCCCGGGAACGGCAGGGCACTGGGACCTCTGGTCGGTGCCTCCCACCCACTGCAGCCCTAGTGCCTTAGCTCCATGCCCGGCTGCAGCCCCACTGCTCTGGACTGTGGATTGGACGTCAGAGCATATTGGAGGTTGCCTGTGTGTTCCCCGCCCATCCCTTTGGTAACACTCTGCCACACTAAGCTCTGTACAAGCATGCACCAACAGTCCTTAGTTTTGTGCTGTGCACTGGCCTCTCGGCAAAGGTGGTTTCCCTCATCACCTTCCTGATGGTGTTTGGTCAGTCACCTGTCAGGGTTTGTGCGGGTTGGGCCCCAAAACAGCATATGCTGCTCTAAGTCTGCTCTCTGCATGTTTTAGAAACAAAGTGGCAAGTCTGCCCTGAACCTGTAAGCATCAAATAAGCATGAGAGAGAAAAAAACATGATATATTGCTTTACTTAATAGGTTGAATATGGTAGGTCTTTGAAAATATGATGATTCAATTTTCTCAATTTTCTTTGCTTTAACCAAAATTCTAAATGCAGTTTTGCCTAGTTCCCTTTTTTTTTTTTTTTACTTTTTTTTAAACGTTTGTAAAAACCTCTTTGAGGATCAGGAGTCAGTAAAATTCCACTCCCCAAGTGGCCCTGCCCCAGACAAAGGTTGCTTTCCCCCTTTTTGTTCTTTTTATGCCCCCAAGCACTTTCTGCAGTAGCTAGAGGGACAGGTTTCCTTCCAGGAAGGATTCGAGTTCCTGTGCCTGTAGGTATTAGGAGAGTATATATCCTGCCTGAATGGGAAAGTCTTCTAAAATGGGAAAGAAGTGGTTTCATCTCCACACAGTGTCTTGTAAATCTCAACAAATGTGTACTGTTAGAAGTGGCTTCCACTTACTGGATTAACTAATACTTTATAGGCTTTTCAGGAGGCCACATCACTAGCAGTAGGGAGAACAAGATGTCATTTGTGTTCAGTGTAAGCTGAGTAAACAGGCCCTTCCTAGAGTGTCCTGGAAATCACAGCAACCCATTGAAAACTGCCCTCCCCACCAGAACGTGCTATGTTCTTTCTTCATGCCTATGTGTGCTCCATTCCTCGTTTCTACTTGGCTCAAGAAAACATTTCTGCAGTCAAGTGAGACTTTTACAAAAGAGGAGAAAATCAATGCCTCCTTGAACATGATGAGATGTGAGAACTTACAATGAAAAAGGCAATAATGATAGAAATTATTTCTTAGGTACAGCAATAGTTGATAGGATGTGAGGGTGTTACCTTGGGGTGAAGTGGAGAAGGTCCCAGGTGAACTGGCTCTCATGGAAATTTGGAATTACAAAATAAACGTCCTGGGGGTTACCCAGAATACAGATTTAAAAGTTTGCCTGCAGAGCAAAATAAAACAGTCAGTTGTAGTCATTAATCCTTGAGGCCCAACGCAGCCGACGGGTTGGTGTTTGGGAAATTCTGAGATGGGAATGAGACCTGATCGGATCCTGGGGAGACGTACACCCAGTTAGAACGTGTAGGGTTCTGGGTCCTTGGCAAGTCCAGGTGGGCGGGTGACAGGGAAAGGACAGGCAAAGTCCAGGTGGGCGGGTGACAGGGAAAGGACGGGCATTTTTGTGTTGCTGTCACATGCTAACAGAGGTTTGTAATTATCTTTTGGACCCAAATTATAGAGACATTCACGAGTTTTCTAGCCCTCACAGTAACAGAGCTAAGAATTCAGATGTCAGGAAGTCTGTGAATCTTGATGGATTTTCTGAGAAACCTGACTCAATGGCATATATAAGAGGGAAGTAAGACTTTTAAGAAAAGAAAAAGTTATGCCTCATTCCTCATGTGGCTTCCAATAAGTATCTTAGGAACTTATTTCCTTTTTTAAAAATATTTTTTAAATTTTTAAAATTTGATTTTAAATTTTAAATAAATTTAAATAAATTTTAAATAAATTTAAAATAAAATTTTACAGAGACGTGGTCTCACTATGTTGCCCAGGCTGGATTGCAGTGGCTATTCGCAGTTGTAATCATAGCACACTGCAGCCTCGAATTTCTGGGCTTGAGCAGTCCTCCCGTCTCAGCCTCCTGAGTAGCTGAGACTACAGGTGCACACCACCAAGCCTGGCTTTATGTATTTATTTCTGTTCATGCGGAATGATTGGTTCAGAACTGTTCCTTTCCCTTCCATGATGTCCTTGACACAGAAGGTCATGCCTGGCTCCCAGTCAGGCTTCATACTTTTGGTCCATGTAAGTGCTACCCGTTGCGGGCGGAGGAGTCATGGTTTATTTGGAAATGTCAGTTGCAATCATGGTTCTGTCATTTGACTGCACAGTATCAGAGGAGCCTGTTAACCTCTCTGTGCCTTAGTTTCTTAGCCCATGAAAGAGATCATTGCCTGACCCAGGGACTACCTCAAAGGCTATTGATGAGGACAAGTGACAGTAGGAAGATGCAAGAGCCTTTAGTACCAAGGTTCTCAACACTGACTACATGCTGGAATGACTGTGAAGCTTTTAAAAATTGTTAGTGCCCACTCTTCCCCTCTACCCCCGGCCAGTTAAATCAGAACCTCAGACAGCAATATGCCTTGAGATGCCTTGAACCATGCTTGAGAAGGAAGGACAAACACATTATTATCTTGGAAGAATTGCATAAGGCTTATGACTTAAAAAAAAAAAAATTCTTTTTGGAAACACAAGCATTTCTTTAAGAATGACCGGATGTTGCCGTATGTATTTATGGCACAAGCAGGTGTTGTCTAAGCAGTTTCTCTGTTTGCTTGTCATAGCAGCATTTGGAAACTCAAACATGCTTTCATTTACATAAATAGTTTATGAAGCTTTGACAACAAATGTAAACAGACATGAAATTATAAATCTGCTAAATATGTATTAAGGGTATTAATTATTGAAAGTCCCTTTCCCCAAAACTCAACTCCTATGGCAATTATGAACTCCATTTTACCAAGAACATTTAAGTGCCTCAGCATCTGTATGATATAGTGGAGCAGGTGCTGACATAGGTACCAGCTGACATGATGTGTCACTAGCTCTGTGGGATGATTGCCACATACATGGAACACCTGGGAGTGCTGGAAATGTACTGGGATCGAAGCGACAAAGTGTGTTTTCATTCACAGTGGAGGCTACATCAAGCAAGGGGAGGTCCAGCCCTCTTGCAAGTGTGGTGAGAGGCTCTACTAGCAAAGACATGGGCACCGGAGTAGGTCCCGTGTAGCATGCGGGTGCTGTAGAGAAAATTCAGTGACGTACATGGCTCTGGTTCTGGACACAAAATCTGTACTGGAGAGGAAATGACTGCTGAAATAAGGCGATTGTATGAATATTTAAAATGCCTGGAACACTAAAGTAAAGTAATGATATTTCAAGTGTTTTTGTGCTCTTTGGTTCTTGTTGTAGGTATTGACTGTCCTGGGATATCACTGGTCATTTAAATTCACCATATAATTAGCCGGGCATGGTGGCATGTGGTGGTGGCTGAGGTGGGAGGCTGCAGTGAACCATGTTCACACCACTGTACTCTAGCTTGAGCAACAGAGCAAGACCCTGTCTCAAAAGTAAATAAATAATAAAGTAAATATAAATCCATGATGCCGTTACTCAGGGGTAGACAGAATTTTTTGTAAAAGGCCAGATAATAAATCTGCTAGGCTTTGCAAACCATGTAGGGCCTTTGTTGCATACTTTTTGTTTTTTTCTCCAACTCTTAAAAAATAAAAAACTATTCTTAGCTCATAGGCCGTATAAAAGCAGGCCAGATGTGGCAGTAATTTGCTGACCCCAGGATGTTACCCAATACGTAAGCCAACAGATTGTCCTTCAAAACTGATGAGCTTCTCAGTGAAGCACTGAGACTATTTCAGCTGCCAAAGTCCCAGCCCATCGTTTCTTATGTGTCTTGTGTATTGAGTTCTTGTAAAGCATTTCACCAAGGCCAGGTTTTTAAATACCTATAAACCTCACACACCTGAGGTGCTTAGTCTTGTGGATAGAAAGAGTTTCATTAATGCAAATTGTTATTAACTTGTAACTTCTTGTGCAATAAGGCTGAATGCTTTGGACATCTTTCCTTTGTATGGCTGGCCTGCCTTCTGTGGCTGCTTCCACTTCATAAATATACCTCTGGCACAGAGGAGGTTTCCATGCCAGAAGCCCTGTGTAGGCACTCCACTCCGAACAGGTTTCACATACACTATGACACATTCCCAGTGGACTCAGCAGAGATTGCATGGGCAGGGTGCAGGGTGCAAGCAGACATGGATCCAGGCAGGCAGCTACTTAGGACCCTGAGAGTGGACAGGCCCAAAGCCTTTGGAAGACTTCTCTTAAAGACTGGTCCCACTTGCTGTCAGTAGCTACACCTCCTCCTTAACCTTAAGTTCTCCCATAACCCATATTTTAGAAGTGTTTTCCCCAAAGCATCCCTCCATATCTTAGTCTATTTTGTATTGCCATAACAGAATGTTACAGAGAAGTGTATGTGGCTCACGGTTCTGGAGGATGAGAAGTCCAATATCAAGGGGCTATATCTGGTGAGGGCCTTCTTGCTGCCTCAGCATGGCAGAAGGCATCACATAGCAAGAGAGGAATGCAGTCTAACTCACCCTTTAACTAGCAACCCATTCCTGTGATAACTAACCCACTCCTGGCATAACATCATTAATTTATTCATGAGGGTAGAGCTCTCTTACAGGTCCCACCTCTCAACACTATTGCAGTAGAGATTAAGTTTCCAACCCATTTACTTTGGGGAACACATTCAAACCATAGCAGTCCCTGAAGGCAAAGGAAAAGGAACCCCTCTCCAATGCAATACATAGTAGCAGAACTTGAAGATTGTTGCAAGCATAATTCCTTTCAAAAATTATGAGAGGACATCAGTGGGCATAATAGAGTAACAACCTCTGAAAACCCTCTCTTCCATAAAAGCAATGAGAACACTAGCAAAACTGTCTAGACATTAACCAGAGGCTTGCAGCAATCCATTTATTCAAGAAAAGGCCTGTAATCCCAGCACTTCGGGAGGCCAAGGCGGGCGATCACGAGGTCAGGAGATGGAGACCATCCTGGCTAACACAGTGAAACCCCATCTCTACTAAAAATACAAAAAATTAGCCAGGCGCGGTGGCGGGTGCCTGTAGTCCCAGCTACTTGGGAGGCTGAGGCAGGAGAATGGCATGAACCTAGGAGGCAGAGCTTGCAGTGAGCCGAGATCACGCCACCGCACTCCAGCCTGGGCGACAGTGCGAGACTCTGTCTCAAAAAAAAAAAAAAAAAAAGGAAAGGGTTGCATCTGGGTAAGAAAAGCAAGCTTTCTGACATTTTAATGTACCCTATTCCCACTCCCCCTTTCCCCAGCTCCACAACAGCCTCGGCCACACAATCATGCTGACATCCAGCAGCAGAGCAGCCACCGTAGGGCTCAGAAGGGGATTGGAACTCCTCCAAAGCTTCATTACCAGAGAATTGCCATTTGGTCTTTTTGGTAGTTCCATGTAAGTCCCTACTCCTAGGTCTTGTCTTTATTTGATGTGACTAAGAGGTTACCCTTAGTGTGAACAACCTTTTCCCTGGGTGCATTTGTCAAAAAAAATCAACAGCAATTGTTGAACATCTCAACTTCCTAAGGTGGCTGTAACAGTTGGAACAAACAAACTGACCAAAAGACTTAGAAGGAAAAACTGGGAATGAGATTTCTATAGGACGTTTTGAAAAGCTTCAACCTATTCCTAAGAATGCAGAAGGTCACACACATGTGTAGGACTGTGCACATGCCCAGAAGAGACCTGAGAATTCCCCAGCTCTTCCGTTTGACCTTAAGTGTCTGCACAAACAGAGAGGACAGAGGCAGAAGGAGGGAGAGAGGGAGGGAGGAAAAGTAGGAAGGGGAGAAAGAGAGAGGAAGAAAGAGAAAGGAAAGAAAGGTAGGCAGGCAGAAAGGAGAAAGGGAGGGAGGGAAAGGAGGGAGGGAAGAAAAGAGAAAGATTGAGAGAGAAAGAAAGAAAAAAGAGACGAAAGAAAAGAAAAAAGGAAAGAAAGTTAGTTTATAAAATAGAACCAAGTAGAAATTTTAGAATTGCAAAGTACAAAAATGCAAATGAAAGATTTACTTGAGAAGTTTAAAAAATGTTTGAACTGGTAAAAGAAGGAATCAGCAAATTAGAAATCATTTGAGATTATCCAGTCTGTGAAACAGAAAAAAAAAATCAGCAAAGAAAAATGATCAGTGCTTCAGACACCCATCAGACACCATCAAACATACCAACATACACATAATAGGAGTCCTAGAATAGATAAGTGAGAGAGAGGGAAGGGGATGAAATATATACTGGAAGAAATAGTGGCCAAAACCTTTCCCACTTTGAGGAAAAACATTAAAGTGAATCCAAGAAGCTCAACAAATTCTAAGCAGGAAAGACTCAAAAGAGTCCACCTCAAGACACACCAGCCACTAAGACAAGAATTTTAAATATATAGTAAAAAATGACAAGGAAACGGAAATATTACACTAGAAAATATATAAGAAAAGAGAAGGAAGTAATGAAAAATAGAGGAGAAAAAAAAAAAGGCAAGAGGCCTAGGAAACCAACAGTAAAATGGTAGATAAATCCTGCCTTATCAGTAATTTCATTAAATGCAAATGAATTAAATACTCCAATCAGAAGGTAGAGATTGGCAAATTGATTTTTTTAAAAATCTTGATCCAACTATATGCTATCTACAAAAAACACACTTCATTTTATTTTTATTTTTATTATTTAGAGACAGAGTCTTGCTCTGTTGCCTAGGTTGGAGTCTAGTGGTGTAATGATAGCTCACTGCAGCCTCAAACTTCTGGTTTCAAGTAATCTTCCCACCTTAGCCACCCAAGTAGCTGGAACTATAGGTGCCTGCCACCATACTTGGCTAATTTAAAACAATTTTTTTAGAGATAGGACCTGGCTTACTTCAAAACTTGCCTGGCTAATTTCACTTCACATAACGATCTTCAGTTCCATCCATGTTGTTGGAAGTGACAGGATCTCACTCTTTATGGCTGAACAGTACTCCATTGTGTATAAGCAACATATTTTCTTTATCCATTCATCTGCTGATGGACACTTAGGTCGCTTCCGAATCTTGGCTATTGCAAACAAGGCTGCAGTAAACATGGGAGTGCAGATATCTCTCCAAAAAAAAATTTTTTTTTTTTTTTTTTTTAGAGATAGGGTTGTATTGTGTTTCCCAAGCTGGTCTTGAACTCCCGTCCTCAGGCAATCCTCCTGCCTCAGTCTCCCCTAAGCAGCTGGGATTACAGGCATCAGCCAATGCACCTGGCAAAACACACTTTAGATTCAAAAACACAAACAGGTTGAAAGTAAAATGATGGAAAAAGATATACCGTGCAAACAGTAACTCAAAGAGAAGTGGAGTAGCTATACTAATATTAGACAACATAAACTTTAAGAAAAAAAATTGTTTCTATAGACAAAGGAGGACTTTTTTTTAATAGTTCCAACTTTTATTTTAAATTCTGGAGGTACATATACAGGTTTGTTACATGGGTCCTGAGGTTGGGGTACAGATCCCATTACCCAAGTAGTAAGCATAGTACCTAATAGTTAGCTTTCCAATCCTTGCACCCCTCCCTCCCTTCTCCCTCTTGTCTTTAGTGTCTCTTGTTGCTATTTTTGTGTCCATGTGTATCTAATGTTTGGCTCCCACTTATGAGACTGTGCAATATTTGGTTTTCTGTTCCTGCGTTATTTCACTTAGGATAATGGCCTCCAGCAGCATCCATGTTACTGCAAAGGACATGATTTCATTCTTTTTTATGGCTGCATAGTATTCCATGGTATATATGTACTATATTTTCTTTATCCAATCCACTGTTGATGGGCACCTAGGTTGATTCCATGTCTTTGCTCTTGTGAATAGCACTGTGATAAACATATAGGTGCATGTGTCTTTCTGGTAGAACGAATTGTTTTCTTTTGGATATATACCCAGTAATGGGAGGCTATGTTGAATGGTAGCTCTGTTTTTTGTTTGTTTGTTTGTTTGGTGGAGTCTCTCTCTGTCACCCAGGCTGGAGTGCAGTGGTGTGATCTGTGCTCACTGCAACCTCCGCCTCCTGGGTTTAAGCGATTCTCCTGCCTCAGCCTCCCAAGTAGCTGGGACTACAGGCGTGTGCCGCCATGCCCAGCTAATTTCTGTATTTTTAGCAGAGACAGGGTTTCACCATGTTGGCTAGGCTGGTCTTGAACTCCTGACCTCAGGTGATCGACCTGCCTCAGCCTCCCAAAGTGCTGGGATTACAGGCATGAGCCACCATGCCCAGCTGCTCTGTTTTAAATTCTTTGAGAAATCTCCAAACTTCTTTCCACAGTGGTTCAACCAATTTACATTCCTGCCAGCAGTGTATAAGCATTCTCTTTTTTTCCTTAGCCTCTTCAGCATCTGTTATTTTTTGACTTTTTAATATAGCTATTCTGACTGGCGTGAGATGATATCTTATTGTGGTTGTGATTTGCATTTCTCTGTTGATTAGTGATGATGAACATTGTCTCATATGTTTCTTGGCCACTTGTATGCCAAGGACATTTTATATTGATAAAAGGGTCAGTCCATTAGGAAAATATGACAATTATAAACATATGTACCTAGCAATACAGCCTAAAGATACATGACATAAAAACTTAGAGAATTGAAGGAAGAAACAGACAATTTAACTACAGTAGTTGGAACCCTCAAAACTCCATTTCAATAATAGCTAGAGCAACTAGGCAGAAGATCAACAAGAAAATAGAAAACACTATAAACCAACTAGACTTGACAAATATCTACAAGGCACTCCACCCAACAGCAGCAAAATACACATCCTTCTCAAGTGCACATGGAACATTCTCTGGGGTAGATCACATGCTAGGCCATAAAACAAGTCTCAGTAAATTTAAAAGAATTGAAATTATACTACATATGTTCTCTGACCATGTTGGAATAAAATCAGAAATCAGTAACAAATTTTGTTAATTTCTGTATTAATGAAGAAATATACAAGTAAAGAGGTTGGACTAATAATAATTCTTTTAAAACTTCCCACAAGGAAAAGCCCAGGACCAGATTGTAAGCCAGATGGTAAGGAATTAACACCAATATTTCATAGAGTCTCCTAAAAAATAGAAGAGAAGAAAATACTCAATTGAGAAGAGTGTCCTCAACTTTATGAGGTCACTCTTAATACCCTGATACCAAAACCAGACAAAGATGTCACAAGAAAAGCAAATAGCAGACCAATAATCTCTTGGGAATACAAACGGAAAAAATCTTCAACAAAATACTAGTAAACCAAACCCGGCAACATAGAAAAAGGATTATACATTATGACTAAGTGGGACTTATCCTAAGATTACAAAGTTTGGAATAACGCATGTTCTCTTATAAGTGGAAGCTAGGCTGAGCACGGTGGCTCACTCCTATAATCTCAGCACTTTTAGGAGGCCAAGGTGGGCAGATCAAATGAGGCCAGGAGTTTGAGTCCAGCCTGGGCAACATGATTAAATCTGGTCTCTATTAAAAGTACAAGCATTAGCCAGGCATGGTGGTGCATGCCTGTAATCCCAGCTACTCTGATGGCTGAGGCACAAGAATCGCTTGAACCTCAGAAGAGGAGGTTGCAGTGAGCAGAGATCGCACAACTGCTCTCTATCTTAGGTGACAGAGCAAGTCCTGTCTCAAAAAAATTAAAAAGTGGGAGCTAAACATTGGGTACACATGGACATAAAGTTGGGAAGAGGCCAGGCGCGGTGGCTCACGCCTGTAATCCCAGCACTTTGGGAGGCCGAGGCGGGTGGATCATGAGGTCCGGAGATCAAGACCATCCTGGCCAATATGGTGAAACCCCGTCTCCACTAAAAATACAAAAAATTAGCCGGGCGTGGTAGCAGGCGCCTGTAATCCCAGCTACTCAGGAGGCTGAAGCAGGGGAATCACTTGAACCTGGAAGGCGGAGGTTGCAGTGAGCCGAGATTGCGCCACTGCACTCCAGCCTGGGTGACAGAGACTCTGTCTAAAAAAAAAAAAAAAAAAGATGGGAACAGCAGACACTGGGGACTACTAGAGCCAGGAGAGAAGGAGGGGAGCAAAGATTGAAAACTACCTATTGGATACTGTGCTCGCTACCTGGGTGACAGGTTCAACCATACCCCAGACCTCAGCATCACCCAATATACCTTTGTAACAAATTTGCACATGTACCCCCCTGATTCTAAAATAAACGTTGAGAAGGGGAAAAGAAAGAATGCAAGGTTTTTTTAACATACAAAATTTACTTAATACAATATACCACTTTAATAGAAAAAAGAGGACAAAAAGCACATGATCATTTCAATATACACTGAAAAAGCATTTGGCAATACACAACACTCTTTCTTGGAAAAAACCTTTCAACAAACTAGAAATAAATTACTTCCTCAACATGATAAAGAGCATCTTTGGAAAAACCCACAGCCTACATCATATTAATGGTGATATGAAAGCTCCAGTTGGGAGCTTTCTTCCCAATATCAGGCACAAAACAAGTATATTTATTCTTGTCACTTCAACATTGTATTAAATGTTCTAGACAGAGCAATTAGACAAAAGGAAGGAAAGAAGACTGCGCATTCAGATTGGAAAGGGAGAAGTATGATCTCTCATTGCAGACGACAAGATACCATATAGAAAAAGTCCTAAGAAATCCACTAACGCTGTTAGAACTAATAAAGAGTTTAGCAAGATTGCCAGACACAAGATCAATATACAAAACTCAATGGTATTTCTACATATTACAAACAATTTGAAGTTAAGAAAACAATTCCATTTATATCAACACCAAAAAGAATGAAATACTTAGGAATAAATTTAACAAAAGTTCATTTCTACACCAAATACTACAAAACATCTCTGAAAGAAATTAAAGAACACCTAAATAAATGGAAAGACATCCCATGTTTATGGATTGGGAGATAATTATTGTTAGGATGAAAATAGGCCCCAAATTGATCTACCAATTGAACACAATCCTGATCAAGAATCTCAGCCTTCTTTGCAGAAATTGACAAGCTGGGCCGGGTGTGGTGGCTCACATCTGTAATCCCAGCACTTTGGGTGGCCAAGGCAGGTGGATTACCTGAGGTCAGGAATTCAAGACCAGCTTGGCCAACATGGTAAAACCCTGTCTCTACTAAAAATACAAAATTAGCCAGGCATGGTGGTGCATGCCTGTAATCTCAGCTATTTGGGAGGCTGAGGCAGGAGGTAGAGGTTGCAGTGAGCCAAGATCATGCCACTGCACTCCAACCTCAGCAACAAGAGCAACACTCTGTCTCAAAAAAACAAAAAACAAAAAAAAAAAGAGAAAGAAATTGACAAGCTAAGCTGACGCTAAAATCCATATTGAAATACAAAGGATCAAATAAATCTGGAGAAAGAAGAACAAAGTTGGAGGATGTGCACTTCCTGATTTCAAAATTTATTACAAAGCTGTATTAATCAAATCTGTGTAGTTTGTAGACAGATATACACATAAATGTAGATAGACATACAGATCAAGAGAATAGAACTGAGAGTCAAAAATAAACCCTTGCATCTATAGTGAATTGATTTTCGACAAGGAGGCCAAGACAATTTGATGAGGGAAAGAATCATCTTTTTAACAAATGGTGTTAGGACAACTGGATATCCACATGCAAAGGAATAAAGTGATATGCCTTTCTCACACCATATACAAAAATTAGCTCAGAATGAGTCAAAGACTTAAATGTAAGAGTTGAAACTACAAAACTCTTAGTAGAAAATATAGGTGAAAATCCCCATGATTGAAAAATATGTAGTATTTGATAGCACAACAGGGTGACTGCAGTCAGCAATAATTTGTTGTACCTTTAAAAATAACTGAGGAAGTACAATTGGAATGTTCATGACAGAAATGATGAATGCTTGAGGTGATGGAAACCCCATCTACCCTCCTGTGATTATTACATCGTATGCCTATATGAAAACATCTCATATACTTCATAAATATGCTAATTATGTACCCATAAATTTTTTTAAAAATCCTCATGACCTTGGATTACACAATGATGTCTGAGATATGATATAAAAAGACAGGCAACAAAAGAAAAAAACTACACTTCAAAATTAAAACGTTTTGCTTCAAAGGACACCAGCAAGAAAGTAAAAACCCACAGAATGGGAGAAAAATATTTGCAAATCATGGATCTGACAAGGACTAGTATAGACTATATAAAGAACTACAACTACTCAGTTGGCCGGGCGCGCGCGGTGGCTCATGCCTGTAATCCCAGCATTTAGGGAGGCAAGGCGAGAGGATCACTAGAGGCCGGAAGTTCAAGACCAGCCTGTGCAACAGACTCCCGGCTCGAATTTTTTATAAAAAGTGATATAGGAATGAAAAGTACCAGCTGAACTAGGAAAGGGGAAGTTGACAGTAAGGAGGGACTATCAGGGGCAGGAGGATACTGGGTAGTGGTGGTTTAATTCATTGTTTTAATTGTGATGGCTGCATGGTTGTATACATAGGTCAAAACTTAACGCGTACACTTTAAATGTGTGGTTTATTGTATGCCAGTTATAAGGCAATATAGCTGTTAAACACAAACACAATAAAGTTGAAAAACCAGCAGGCATTCCCTGATTAATCGGTATTCTGGGGAGGTAAGGGCTCACAGGAACGCAAAAGAAATTCAGGCTGTAAATCCAGTTGGACGCCCCGCTGCCCCATCCCCTCCATCCGGGACCGCCCGACTCCTCCCCCACCTCCTTCCCCAGGCCTCCCCCGGACTCCAGTCCGGAAGATGCGAGGAGGTGAGCGGGGCCCGACCACTCCTTGGCTTCCCAGGGGTGAGCCTCGCGAGTTAGGAGTTGGGTAGAGAGTCAGCCCGGGGCCCGGCATCCGCTTTTTCGTTGAAGCAACGACTTTGGCCGGATGACTCCCCAGGGTCGGCATCAGCATGGGACTGGGAACAGGTTAAGGGAAATAGAAGAGAACCTGAGAAGACCGCTCTCCTCCAATCCTAATTGACTGAGCCAATGAGAGCCAAAGAGGTCACATGCTCAACTGGGCGGGGAGCGGGTTTCCACCTGCGGCATCTTTAGCAGAGCGGGGAGATGAGTGGGGCGGAATATGGGAGAAAGGGAGGGCCCGCCACGCTCTGGCTGGACACGGCCTTAATCGGCCCGTTCACTCGACGTCTTTGGTTCTACGTTGACCCCAAGAAACCGAAACCGCAGGGCCTAGGGCGGGTGGAACGAGAGGGAACTACATTTCCCAGCAGGCTGCGGAAACGGGACTCCGGCCACTACTTCCGGCGTGTACCGAGAGACTGGCGTCCGGTGTGCAGGTGGCCACATGGATCCTGGCAGCCGGTGGCGGAACCTGCCCAGCGGGCCTAGCCTAAAGCACTTGACTGACCCCTCTTATGGAATCCCGCGGGAACAGCAAAAGGCAGCGTTGCAGGAGCTGACGCGGGCGCATGTGGAGTCCTTCAACTACGCTGTGCACGAGGGCCTCGGCCTCGCGGTGCAGGTGAGCGCGGCGTCCGCTGGCGCCCTTGCCGCGGCGAGGCCAATCCCAGGGAGATGGCTGGGAGGTCACAGTATGACCCCAAATGCATGTGCTCCTTGATCCTGACAGGCGTGGTGGGTAAGCGGGAGAGCACAACATGTTAAACAGGACGCGGTACTGGCCTTCGTGAGACTTGTAGTCGAGGCGTCTTAAGAGATGTATTCGTGATTCTGGAGTGAAAAGTGATTGTGAACCGTAGTTTGGACAGTTTCGGGGTGCTGTGAGAGTGAGGAAGTGGCTTATCTGGGGTGTGCTTCACAATGCACACGGCTTTATATCACGTGAAGACTTACCTCTCCAAAACGTACCTCAAAAGATTCCGAACGTATTTGTAGGTACAGTGTAATGTTCAAGGTTATCCTTCAGTGTCCTTCTCTTAGAGCTTTAAAGAGAGAAACTACTCGTCATTTGTTATGAATTAAGCAGGTGCCGAGGAAGGTATAAATGAGTCATAAAAGCAAGATTGAATCGAAAAGTGTAATTGCATTATTAGCGTAGAGTAATGGTAGCAGAATTCAAGTGAGTATGGTGGGGGAAAGTTTCGTTTAGTCAGCATCCCCAGTGTCTCCAGGCACTAGGCTCAGAGGATGTGGAGGAGGCAGTCCCATGTACGAGACAGTTCATGCATTGAAGTGCTCCCTGTCGTGTTTGGGGGTTGAAGGGGTGAAGATATGAAAGCAGTCCATGCCAATGTTCTTGAGAACTGCTCTGCCAAGGGATTGTGTGGGCTACTGTGGGAGCATATGGGCGGCGCAACTAATCCAGGAGTTTGAGAAAGGGCAGGATTAGGTGAGTTCAAGAAGTGAGAAACGTGCATTTCGTCCAGGGGAAGAGTAGAGCACATGCTTAGGGGACCCTACCTGTGGTTTTGCT
This sequence comes from Pan troglodytes, assembly GCF_028858775.2. Classification (NCBI taxonomy): domain Eukaryota; kingdom Metazoa; phylum Chordata; class Mammalia; order Primates; family Hominidae; genus Pan; species Pan troglodytes. Next base: position 10,727,833 of record NC_072410.2, on the reverse strand, counting down.
GGGTAAGATTTATGTTGTGAGAGATAGGGATACAGATAATGTGGAGAGCTTTGATTGCCAGTCTGATTCTTGAACTCTATTCGGCAAATAATATGGGAGCCATTAAGATTTATTGTTTAGAAAGACTAGAGGGGTGGGGGTTATTTGTATTGTGCCTGGATTGTTACAGTATCATGTCTGTGAGAAAAAATTCCTAATTAAAAGTTAATCGGGCTGGGTGCAGTGGCTCACACCTGTAATCCAGGACTTTGGGAGGCCAAGGCAGAAGGATGACTTGAGCCCAGGATTTCAAGACCAGCTTGGATAACATAGTGAAACCCCATCTCCACAAAAATTTAAAAATTAGTGGGGCATGGTGGTGCGCACCCAAGTAGCTGGTCCCAGCTACTCGGGAGGCTGAGGTGGGAGGATAAGTTGAACCCAGGAATTTGAGGCTGCAGTGAGCTATGATTGTGCCGCTGCACTCCATCCTCGGTAACAGAGTGAGACCTGTCTTTAAAAAAAAAAAATCCAATTGAGAAATTTTAGAAAAGCACTAATTTAAAAATAAGCCAGTCAGCTGGGTGTGGTGGCTCTTGACTGTAATCCCTGCACTTTGGGAGGTCAAGGCGGGTGGATCACTTGAGGTCAGGAGTTCCAGACCAGCCTGGCCAACCTGGTGAAACCCCATCTCTACTAAAAAATACAAAAATTAGCCGGGCATGGTGGCACATGTCTGTAATCCCAGCTACTCAGGAGGCTGAGGCACGAGAATCGCTTGAACCTGGGAGGCGGAGGTTGCAGTGAGCCAAGATTGCACCACTGCATTCCAGCCTGGGTGACAGAGTGAGACTCTCCCAAAAAAATAAATACATAAATAAATAAACCAATTATATGTTAACATTTTTAAGAAAAATATTTTCCAAAGCAAAAAAGAAGTTAGATGAATTGCATTATTAAAAATCTTTTTAATGTCTGGCTTAATGAAAAGACAGCCGGATTCTTATGTCTGCTTGTGCATTCAGTCCCTTGTGGTAATTGTTTTGGTTGAAGTAGATGAAGAAAATTTGGCCCTGCATAGAAAATGATGCCACAACTTAGCTAGGACTATAATAATATAGTATTTGAAAAAGTTCTGTAAAACACAGTAACATAAATAACTAATACTTATAAAGCCAAGGGAAAAAATAGTTATTATATTTTTTACTTACAAAACATAATTTTGCCAAGTTTCTTTGGAGTGAATTCCTCCTTTCTGTGAGTCAGAATTTATGTGTCTGTCTTTTCAAAATACAATTGATTTTTATTACTTGGGGATTCTATATTTGCAAATTCACCTACTCACTAAAATTTACTTCTACTCCAAAAGCACCATGCCCAGAAGCAGCAAAAAAGTTGAGTTGCTCAGTGTCCATTTTCCCAGCTGAGCTCTAACAAGGTGATGCTCGGCCTTCTTGTTTTAAGTTCTTAAACTATAAACAGAGGTTGTCTTCACTATCTATTTAGTGCCGTGTTTTGTGCTTTTTGTTGGTGATTTTGCTGTTTAAAATGTCCCCCAAGCAAAGTATTAAAGTATTAAAGTTCTGTATAAAGTTCCTAAGCACAAAAAGGGTGTGCTGTGCCTTTAGGGGAAAATATTAATACATGCATTTAACATAGGCTTTGTTCAGGCATGCGTTAGGGACTCAATAATATGTATTAAATAAGCTGTCCTTAAACAGAAACCCACATAATGCAAGGTTGTGTATTGATCAGTGGATGAAATCATAGGCTTTGTTCAGGCATGAGTTACGGACTCAATAATATGTATTAAATAAGCTGTCCTTAAACAGAAACACACATAATACAAGATTGTGTGTTGATCAGTTGATGAAATGTGACCAGAGGCTCGCAGGAAGCTAACCATGTATTTACCCTAGGAGCAGTGGTTCAGTATTGGCTAATTCAGTGTTTATGGCAACTGTATAGAACATAACTATTATGAATAATGACAGTTCACTGTATTTCTTTCTAAATAGTGCAGCTGCGTCTTGAGAAAGCAAATCGTCTAATCTCTCTTTTTTTAACTCCATTCTTTTTTTTTTTTTTGAGACAGGATCTCACTTTGTCACCTAGGCTGGAATGCAGTGGCATGGTTATAGCTCACTGCAGCCTCGACCTTCCAGGCTCAAGTGATCCTCCCACCTCAACCTCTTGAGTAGCTGGGACCACAGGCGTGCACCACTATGCCCGGCTAATTTTTTTATTTTTATTTTTTGTAGAGACGGGGTCTCCCCGTGTGGCCCAGCCTGGTCTCAAACTCCTGAGCTCAAGTACTCCTCCTCCCTCGGTCTCCCAAATATTGGGATTACAGGTGTGAGCCACTGCATCTGGCTTTTATTTTTAAATAAAATATGAATTTCTAAAATAATACCAGCTTTAGATAACATTTTAAAATTTAGAAAAGGTAAGTTAACTCACGTGAAGGTGGAGAACCTCCTTGGTATTCTTTCTTGGTTCCATTTTTTCATTTTCATTATTCTAAGACTAAGTCTAGGAGGTTGCTTGTAATTAATATATAGGAGAGCTTGGTGATGCCCCTTCCTCAGAACAGCAAAGCTTCCCCTACAGAATGGTACAAAGAAGTAACTTCTGTGGAAGGGGAAACCCAGCCTGGCCACCATCTTTTCCTTTGCATGGCTCTGGCTTCAGTTTGACGTTGCCATTGTACATTAAGCATCTAGTCTTAAATCCTAAAGGATATTTCCGTATCCTTGCTCTATTAGCAGTAGTCCCGTTTGTCTTGCTATGCACATAGACGAGTTAAGAATACACAAGGCTCTTGGTTCAGAGAACAGGAATTTTGTTCTGTTCACAGCTGTATCCCTAGAGCCTACTACAGTCTCTGACACATGTGGTCACTCAAAACAATCTTGTACTAATAATGCATTGTGGTTTTAAGTATTTAGTGAAGTTATGAGTAGACTGGAGGTAGCTTTTTTTTTTTTTTTTTTTTCTGAGACGGAGTCTCGCTCTGTCGCCCAGGCTGGAGTGCAGTGGCGTGATCTCGGCTCACTGCAGGCTCTGCCTCCCGGGTTCACGCCATTCTCCTGCCTCAGCCTCCTGAGTAGCTGGGACTACAGGCGCCCACCACCACGCCTGGCTAATTTTTTTTGTATTTTTAGTAGAGATGGGGTTTCACCGTGTTAGCCAGGATGGTCTCGATCTCCTGACCTTGTGATCCTCCCACCTCGGCCTCCCAAAGTGCTGAGATTACAGGCGTGAACCACTGCGCCCGGCCAACCGGAGGTAGCCTTAACTGTCCTTTTTAGGTATGTCATGGTGGCATCACAGGCATCAATGTTTGTAGAACACATAAGATTTGGAAGAGTCTTAGAGAAAAAATGCCTTGGAAATGCAAGCAATTTAATAGTGTGAATTGCATTTCAGGCTATACCTCCCTTTGAATTTGCTTTCAAAGATGAGCGTATCTCTTTTACTATTCTGGATGCTGTTATCAGTCCACCTACAGTTCCAAAAGGGACCATCTGCAAAGAGGCCAATGTTTATCCAGCAGAATGCCGGGGCCGAAGGAGTACCTACCGTGGGAAGTTGACAGTGAGTACTAGTGATGCTGTGTGACTCTCAACACTGCACATATTTGGGAGTAGGGCGGGTGCCTAATAAAGTTTATGCCAGAAATTGCTTTCTTGGTGCTATTGTCTAAGAGATCCCACCTTCTAAATCTAAGGCATAAAATAATTTAATTGATCTTCTTCCTCAGTCTTTGAAAATACTCATTTGTTCTCGTAAATGCCGATATTTCTGTTAAGTAACTTTTTCTCTTGTTTTCATTTAGGCTGATATCAACTGGGCAGTGAATGGAATCTCAAAAGGAATCATTAAGCAGTTTCTTGGCTATGTTCCCATCATGGTGAAATCCAAGCTTTGCAACTTACGTAACCTTCCCCCACAAGCCCTCATTGAGCACCATGAGGAGGCGGAGGTAATCACGGGCGTCCAGGCATGAGACAGTAGAGAAGGCCTGGGCTGGGAGTAAGAAGACGAGAAGTGTGTCAGTGTTTTCCTTCTGTGCTCCGATTTCTGGATAGGTGAAAGAGATACCAGTATCTTGCCTGCATACAGTGTATGGCTCTGAATAACTATCAAATTAGACAGTATGAAAAAGTGGCTGTAAAATTAGAGAATATTATTGTTCGGGGGGAAGAACTGGTAGGTTTTTCCCTAATTTTCTGAATGATAGAGACATACTTCCACGAAATTTGTTTTTTTTTTTTCCAAGCTGTCTTAATCCACAAAGCTATTGTCAAAAATGTCTATTTATCTGGGCATGGTGGTGGCATGGATCTGTAGTCCCAGCTAACTGGGAGGCTGAGGCGGGAGCATCAGTTGAGCCCAGGAGGCCTGACTACAGTGAGCCATGATTGTGCCACTGCACTCCAGCCCGGGAGACAGAGTGAGACCCCGTCACTAAAAAAGTAAAATAAAAATGTCTGCTTTGCTAACAGTAAGATTCTGTGCGCATATTAAATGACTTATATGCATTCCCTTCATCATTTCTTTCAGCTATATTAGGTGGCTTTGCAGTGTTGAGTTGAGGTAATCAAGATGAACAGACAGTGCCTACTAAATAGGTAGATGGTGTTATGTGGTGGGAAGAGGGTTTTGGTGTCAGATCTGGGTTTGACACACAGCTCTTCCGCTTATCAGTCTTGTGGTTTGGGGAAGTTAATCTCCCTGAGCCTCAGTTTCCTCTGCTGCAAGTGGGTATAATAGCTACCCCACTCATTGTTATGAGAATTAAATGTTATGATAACATAGAGCACCTACTATAATATGCCTGTTTCATAGTAGGCAATTCGTAAATAGTAGCTGTTTATTACAGAAATGTGATATTGAGCAGAGCTATTAAAAATATTTTTCTATTTAGCTAATCCAAATTTCTGGTTTCCAGAGCTTTCATACAATCAAGTTTTTGAACTTATTTGGGAAATCATACTCGTATGGAAGCAAAATGGTTACAGTTTTTAATCTTTCTTTTTTTTTTTTTGAGACGGAGTCTCCCTGTCTCACCCAGGTTGGAGCGCAGTGGCGCAATCTTGGCTCACTGCAAGCTCCGCCTCCTGGGTTCAAGCCATTCTCCTGCCTCAGCCTCCCGAGTAGCTGGGACTACAGGCGCCCACTACCACGCCTGGCTAATTTTTTGTATTTTTAGTAGAGATGGGGTTTCACTGTGTTAGCCAGGATGGTCTCGATCTCCTGACCTTGTGATGCTCCTGTCTCAGCCTCCCAAAGTGCTGTGATTACAGGCGTGAGCCACCGCGCCCGGCCCAGTTTTTATCTTTCAACACGTCTTTGGAGTAAGTTTTTTTTAGTGTTATTTGAAGACTGAAGTCATTTTAGGGGACAGAAAGGCAAGATAGGTTGATCCTGTCTGATAAAGAGAAGTACCCTGTTTTTCTTCCATACTTTTTTCCCATGTCCCTAGGACCTTTGTAATATACTTGAGAACTGTTAATTCACACAAAGACAGTGTCTGTGTACTGTTTTCAAGGGATCAGTAGTACATTTCACCTCTGTGTTCCTATTCTGTGTGTTGTACTACCTTTGGCTAGGAGTGAGGTTCATGTTTACAGTTAGTCATGTATCTTTGTTTAACAAGTTGCAATTCATCTTTTTGGCAGGAAATGGGGGGCTATTTTATAATCAATGGCATTGAAAAAGTCATCCGAATGTTGATTATGCCTCGGAGAAATTTTCCCATTGCAATGATAAGACCAAAATGGAAAACCAGAGGGCCTGGTTATACTCAGTATGGTAAGTTCTGGAGATTATTAGAATATTTTTTAAGGAAAATTTAAAACTTTTTTTTTTTGAAGTAGATGCATCCAAATGGTCTTTGATATTTTTGTTTCTTTTTTTTTTTTTTCTGAGACAGGGTCTCACTCTGTCACCCAGGCTGGAGTGCAGAGTGGTGTGATTACAGCTCGCCATAGCCTCAACCTTCCCAGGCTGAGATGGTCCTCCCACCCCAGCCTTCCAAGTAGCTGGGACCACAGGCACGTGCCACCATGCCTAGCTAATTTTTTTTTTTTTTTTTTTTGGTAGGGATGGGGTTTCACCATGTTGCCCAGGCTGATCTCGAACTCTTGGGCTCAAGCAGTCCTTCTGCCTCAGCCTCCCAAAGTGCTGAGATTACATGCATGAGCCACCGTGTCTGGTCTTTCTTTTGTTTTTTGTTGTTTTTCTATTGAGCATTCTTGTGTTAAGTTTTCATAATTGGGATGGAAGAAGAAATGGAGAGATGTTAGTCAGAGGATACAGACTTGCAGTTACAAGATGAATAAGTTCTGGGGATCTGATGTACAGCCTGGTGATGATAGTAATACTGTACTGCTTAAAATTGATGAGTACATTTTAAGTGTCTCAACCACACACGCGTGCACACGTACTACAAATGATAACTATGAGTGGTGATTGATGTTTTCATCAGTTTGATTGTGGAAATCATTATAATATATGTATATGTATATTCAAGGTATTGTACACCTTGAATATATATGATTTTTATCAATCATAAGCATTTTAAAATTCACTTTTGCAAACTGAAAGAGCATGTGTATTTTTGTTACTACTTATGAAGATGGAAGCTAGTCTGGCTTGACCATAGGTGAATGTGGGCCTTGGATGTCTTCTGGTTCAGGCCACTGTGGTACACCCCTCAGGGTCTCTGTCTGACAGCCACCTGGCCTCTGTTGGAACATTCTCTTTGACAGTGCCTAAGACAGCATGTTGTATTCTTGAGCAACCCTGACAGTTAAACAATTTTTCCTGATAGTTGAGCTAAAAATCAGACCTTAATTATAGCCATATATACTATACCTAGAAAAACAGCATGCCTGAATGTCTAGTGATTTTCTTTTGCATCAGTTGATGGTAGTATGTCTTAGCAGTCTTTGCCTGAAACTGAAATAAAATCTAAAATTCTACTTTTCTCCATTGGAACTATTAGATCAAGCACCATGTCTTGACCAGACTCCACAGTTTAAGGCGGATATAAAGTGCTAAGAGATGTGGACTCTGTCCTGGAGGGAAACTTTGAAGTTTGCTTAAATTCATAGTTTCAGTTATTTTACATTAGTGTTTCTCAATCTGGGTAGGTTTTGCATGCAAGAGGACATTTGCTGAGGTTTAGAAACATTTTTGATTGCCAGTCTTGGCTAAACTTAGTGATTTGGCTTTAATTGTGTCTAAGAGGGTAAGATTGTTCAGAAAGAAAATGGTTGAAGCAATTAAGATATCAATGAGTTTCTGATTTTTTTGTTGTTTGGTTCAATAGGAGTTTCAATGCACTGTGTGAGGGAAGAACATTCCGCTGTCAATATGAACCTCCACTACTTGGAAAATGGCACTGTTATGTTGAACTTTATTTACCGGAAAGAACTGTTCTTTCTTCCTTTGGGATTTGCACTTAAGGTATGACTTAATGAATGCATTCTTTTGTTATGAAGAAATTCATTGGGGGTAGTATCCTGTGCACATTGGATGGATTCTCCTTGTTAAAATAATACTGTACTAGTTGTCCACTGCTCCAAAACAAATTACCTCAAAATTCAATAGCTTAAAACTCAATAAATTTCTGTCTCACAGTTTCTGCGGGTCGGGAGTTTGGGAGTGCTTTGGCTGGGCAGTTGTGGCCCAGGGTCTCAGGAGGTTGCATGGAGATGTCAGACAGGACTGCAGTCATTTTGAGGACTTCCAAGGTGGCTCACTCACATGGCTGGCAAATCTGCTGGTTGTTGGCAGGAGGTCTCCTCATGGGGTTGCTCTCTACATGGCCCTTTCTGTAGGCTGCTTGAGGCAACTGTCTTCCTCCATATAGTTAGCTGAGACAACAGAGAGCAGAAGATGCAGAAGGAAAAAGCTGCAGTGCCCTTTGTGATCTAGCCCTGGGAGTCTCCCATTATCTTTTTCACCACATTCTCTTGGTCAAGCAGGCCAGCCTTGATTCGGCATGGGAGGAAACTACACGTTTGTGAACACCAGGAGATGAGGACCCTGGAGGCAATTTTGCTGTCTGGCTATCATACAAAGAATGCTTTATTTTAGAGAGTTTACTTTGATTCAGCAATAGCAGAGTGCTAATTTTCCTTGGGTATTAAAAAAATGAGAGAAGGTAATTATTAGTGAATAGATAAAGTATTTTAGTTATTAGTGAGCAATTAAACCTTTTATTTTCTATTCTAGGCACTTGTCAGCTTTTCTGATTATCAGATCTTTCAGGAGCTCATCAAAGGAAAAGAGGATGATTCTTTCCTTAGGAACTCTGTTTCTCAGATGTTAAGGATTGTAATGGAAGAGGGTTGTTTGACACAAAAACAGGTCCTTAACTACCTAGGTGAATGCTTCAGAGTAAAACTCAATGTTCCTGACTGGTACCCAAATGAGCAAGCTGCGGAGTTCCTGTTTAAGTATGTGTGCTTTGTCTAAACTGTTTCTGGAGGGGCGGAGGGCTGTCAGTGGTTCTTTGTATTGGTTGCAGTTTGGGCGGGCGAGTCATTTGGGAATGAGAATAAATCTTGGGGTAGAATCCTGGTCCTTGCTAGCCGGGGGCTACCTTTGTTTTTGCGGCCCTCCTCACTTGTATTTTTTTAGTAGTCGTGTTTTATTTTATAGTACTTTTTAACTTTTATTTTGAAATCATTTCAGACTTCCGGAATAATGTCCAAATAGTACATTGGATTCTAATTGTGAACATTTCATTCATTTACATTTACTTTTTTACTTTCTGTGTACACAGATGTACATTTTTCTTTCTGTACAATCCCTGAAAGTTGCAGGGATTGTATCACTTTATTTCTCCAAAGCAAGGACTTTGTCTTATATAACCACTGTATAATTACTAAAGAAGCCAGCTCCATACTGGTGCTGTCCAGTGCATAGCCACCAGCCACATGATAAGCACTTCAAATGTGGCAGTGTAGCTCAAAAACTGAATGCTTAATTTTATTTAATTAAAGTTAAGTAAGCATGAGTTGGGGATCTTGGTTAATAGAACATTAAGTAGTATTACCAACTGAATTGTTTTAAGCTTTTTTTTTTTTCTGTTTTCACAGCCAGTGCATCTGTATCCACTTGAAATCCAATACTGAAAAGTTTTATATGCTTTGTCTCATGACGCGAAAGCTCTTTGCTTTAGCCAAAGGAGAGTGCATGGAGGACAATCCTGATAGTTTGGTGAACCAGGAAGTCCTCACACCGGGTCAGCTCTTCCTTATGTTCCTGAAGGTAAATGCATGCTATGTCCACCCTTGGCCAGTGGTACCACTTGTGGAATGGTGTGACTTTGTCCAGCAGTACTGTTTTCTGCATGTTTATAGTTTCTAGTTTTGGCATTTTGTGTGGTCTCTTTTTTGTTTGTTCATTTAGCAGTAAGGGAATCAGAAATCCTAGCTTACACCAGGTTTGGAAATTTGCTTAATATTTTTATATAAAGATCACATCAAATCTTGGTCACAGTGTTAATGATAAAAAGCAAATGGCCTGTATTTATACATATGGTTGATCCTCATTATTTGTAGATTCTGTATTTGTGAACTCATTCACTGGCTAAAATTTATTTGTAACCCTAATGTCAGTGCTCGGTGCTTTCATGATTATTCACATACATGAGCAGAGCAGTGAAGAATTTAGGTCTCCTGAGGCAAATGTTACAGCTGAGGCGGGGCAGGGCGATGCTCTGCTTTCCGGTTTCAGCTCATACTATAAAGATGGTCCTTTTTGAGGTGCACTCAGTGCTATGTTTTTCACATTGTCGTGCTTCTTATTGGTGACTTTTTTGTTTTTTTTTTGAGACAGGGTCTCAGCCTCAACCTCCCAGGCTCAAGCAATCCTCCCACCTCAGCCTCCTGAGCAGCTGGGACTATAGACATTCACCACCACACCCAGCTAATTTTTAATTTTTTTTGTAGAAACAGGGTCCCACTATGTTGTACAGGCTGGTCTCAAACTCCTGGGCTCATGTGATCCTCCTGTTTCAGCCTCCCAAAGTGATAGGATTGGAGACATGAGCCACTGAGCCTGGCCAGTTTTTGCTGTTTATAATGGTCCCCAAGCATAGCACTGAAGCACTGTCTAGTGTTCAGGGTTAATGAATTAACAAGGTATGTTAAATAAGGTGCCTTTCAACAAAAGCTTACATTAAACAAGATTGTATATTGATCCGTTGACCAGAATGTTATGACCAGAGACTTGCAGGAACCCAGCCCTGTATTTTTCCCCAGGAGTAGTGGTTTTATATGTGTTAATTCAGTGTTCATTAGAACATAGCTACTGTGAGTAGTGAAATTTGACTGTAGATGTATATAGAGAAAAAGTTGGCATGGCACAAAAATGATTTCAGAAGAATATTGATTCAGTGGCATTTTATATTTTGCATCTTATCCTCAAAAAGATGTAATCTAAGAGTTAATATATTTTTAGTAGAGGTGGGGTTTCACCATGTCAGCCAGGCTGGTCTCGAACTCCTGACCTCAGGTGATCCACCTGCCTCAGCCTCCCAAAGTGCTGGGATTACAGGTGTGAGCCACTGTGCCTGGCTTCTAATTTATTTTATTTTATTTTGAGACAGAGTCTTGCTCTGTCTCCCAGGCTGGAGTGCAGTGCTACGATCTCAGCTCGCTGCAACCTCCACCTCCCGGGTTCAAACAATTCTCCTGCCTCAGCCTCCCGGGTATCTAGGATTACAGGCGCGTGCCACCACGCCCGGCTAATTTTTTTATTTTTAGTAGAGACGGGATTTCACCATGTTGGCCAGGCTGGTCTCGAACTCCTGACCTCAAGTGAGCCACCCACCTTGGCCTCCCAAAGTGCTAGGATTACAGGCGTGAGCTACCACACCCGGCCTTCTAATTTCCTATCTAGGTAGTAATTCTTATTTACATTCTTCCCGAAAGGTAATAGTCTTTGTTTCTGTTTGCTCTGTCCATAAAATTAGATTGAAAAATTTCAGCAGCCTAGAATTTTCCTGACAAAAATGGAAAGCAGGCAGCGTAAGTTTTCTCTTATTAATTTAATCTGTTATTAAATTAACCTTTCAAGTAAAGGTTAATTTACATTTCCCATCTACTTAAAGTGAAGCATGGTGAGCTCATTGTATTCCACACTTATAAATCTGTCTTCATTCCACATCAATTCCTAATTAGCAAAAAAAAGAAAAGAAAAAGAAATGAGACCAGGAGTACAGTGGCTCATGCCTGTAATCCCAGCACGTTGGGAGGCTGAGGCAGAAGGGTAACTTGAGCCCAAGGAGTTTGAGATCAGCCTGGACAGCACAGAGAGATCGCTACAGAAATAATAAAAACTATTAGCAGTGGCCGGGTGCGGTGGCTCACGCCTATAATCCCAGCACTTTGAGATGCCAAGGTGGGTGCATCTTCTGATCTCAGGAGTTCAAGACTAGCCTGGGCAACATTGCAAAACCCTGTCTCTACAAAAAATATAAAAATTAGCTGGGCATGCTGGCATGCTGCAGCAATTCCAGCTACTCAGGAGGCTGAGGCAGGAGAGTTGCATGAGCCTGGGAGACGGAGGTTACAGTGAGTTGAGATCACGCCACTGCACTCCAGCCTGGGCGACAGAGCAAGACCCTGTCTCCAAAAAAAACCTGTTAGCTGGGCATGGTGGTACATGACTGTGGTCCCAGCCACTTGGGAGGCTGAGGTGGGATCCCTGAGCCCAGGAGGTCAAGGCTGCAATAAGGGGTGATTCTGCCACTGCACTCTAGCCTGGGCGACAGAGCAAGACCTTATCTCAAAAAGAAAAAAAAAAACACACCTGGTGCGGTGGCTCACACCTGTAATCCCAGCACTTTGGGAGGCCAGGGTGGGAGGATCACTTGAGCCCAGGAGTTTGAGATCAATCTGGGCAAACAGCCCAGAGACAAAACTTCGTCTCTACAAATAATTTTTAAAAAATTTAGCCAGGCCTGGTGGGCCACACCTGTGGTCCCAGCTACTCAGCAGGCTGAGGTAAGAGGATTGCCTGAGCCCAGGCGGCGGAGGATGCAGTGTGCTGTGATCACACCAGTGCACTCCAGCCTAAGTGACAGAGCAAGACCCTGTCTCAACAGAAAAAAGAAATGAGTCTTCTGTAGCAAGGCGTTACTAATGTGACCTGTGTCAGCAACAAGAGAAACCAAGGGAAAATTGGGGCTTTTTCAGAGAATTCATTGCCGAGTATCTGATTTCCTTACCAGCTATGTTAAAGCTTTTAAACCTTTGAGTTTGGAGCATAAAAACAATCTTCAGAAGATACATAACCATGACATAAGATGAATTATAGACTGTTAAAAATTCACATTGTATTTACATTGAAATAAGCGATATGAAATTGAAAAATAGCAACCATATTTTCTGTATTATTGTAGATTAACCATAAAACACTTCAGTTAGCTTTTCTGGTTTTGATTTTAAACCCAAATAAGGAAGTAGACATAGTTATGAAAAAAAAGGGAGAAGAACACAAACAAATCAGTTGTCAAGATCCAGGGCTTCTTATTCCATCTTGACTGTGAAGATGAAGTGTTCAGTGTACACCTGATAAAAACATTTATGACACAGGAAGATGTAGGCTCAAGAAAGGAATCTAAACAGCAACCAGCAGAGGTGGAGCAGTGATGCCAGGCTCTTCCACTCAAACTTGATTCTCTGGTTTCACTTGATAAAGTCCAAACCTACATTAACACCCTTGTTGGGTGAGCTAACAGCTTCCTTCACTCCCTGGTAATTCCCTTATCTGTACATTACAGATTTTTAGTAGTGTACTTACAAATCCTACTAGTGTGTAGTCAGTTGTGAGATTCATTGTAACATTTTATAAAATATATTCCTTCTTCCCACACCTCTCCAAAATTTATTCCTTCCAAGTACTGAAAATTTAATATTACTGCACCACAGTGATATTAAATGCAGTGTCAGTGCCAGAGAATATGCAGAAATGAAATGTGTCACTTCCAGTGCTGTCTTCTGGAAGAATAGTTAGGTCTTCCAAGTGTGAGTGTTCAAACACTGATAGTTTGAAGAGGTGGATTATCAATAGTCAATGGCTAATGTGTTGACTCAGGGGCCTGCTGGAAAAGGTATACATTAGTGACCTATGTACATCTTCCACGTTTTCTTCCAAATATCAAATATAGGAGAGAACCTATCTCCAACATTCTCTTAGGTATTTTCAGTGGTTTCTGAACCACCCATAGAAAGCGCTGATGGTGTATAGTCTTTTTTTCTTTTATTTTTAGTTGACATGTAATAACTGTCCATATTTATCGGGTATACAGTGATTTTTCCATATATGTCAATAATGTATAATGATCAAATCAGAGTAATTAACACATTCATCACCTCAAACATGTATCATTTTTTTGTGTTGTGAACATTCGAAATCCCCTCTTCTAGCTTTTTGAAAATATACAATAAGGCTGGGTGTGGTGGCTCACGCCTGTAATCCCAGCACTTTGGAAGCTGAGGCAAGAGGATTGCTTGAGCCCAGGAGTTTGAGACCAGCCTAGGCAACAAAGTGAGACCCCCATCTCTACAAAAAAAATTTAAAAATTAGCCAGGCATGGTGGCACATACCTATGGTCCCACCTACTTAGGAGGTTGAGGCAGGAGGATCCCTTGAACCCAGGAGGTTGAGGCTGCAGTGAAAAAATATACAACAAATATAGTTAACTGTATTCAACCCACAGTGCTGCAGAACACCAGAACTCATTCCTCCAGTCTAGCTGTAATTTTGGAATTGCAGGCTGCTTTAGGCTTTTCACTTAGTGTTGGCAGCATAGATTAAGATGGACTGTGTAGTTCGTGTGATTGGTTTTAGATGTATAACAAGTATAATGGGTGAAGGAGGGCATCACACTGAAGAGCTATCCTTTCTGCACCTGAAAAGCCCTCTTTCAGGTTTTTGGTTTTGATGTATGTTAGTAGACCTTTGTTAAAGATCGTACAGATTACATGGGAATAAATATGAAGTTTGTGATAATTGAAACACATACTATTTTATTTTATTGAGAATAGGGTCTTGCCCTGTTTCCCAGGCTGGAGTGCAGTGGCACAGTCATGGCTCACTGAGGCCTTAGGCTCCCGGACTCGAGCGATCCTTCCGCCTCAGCCTCCCAAGTAGCTGGAACTACAGGCACGCCCCACCCCCTCACCCCACCCCCTCTGGCTAATTTTTTTGTAAACAGGGTTTTGTTTCACCATTTTGCCCAGTCTCATGTTGAACTCTTGGTCTCAAGCAATCCACTCAATCCTGGGATTATAGATGTGAGCCACCACACCTGGCTCACATACTATTTTATATTAATTTTTTTTTCTTATTTCAGGAAAAACTGGAAGGTTGGTTAGTGTCTATTAAAATAGCTTTTGATAAGAAGGCTCAGAAGACCAGTGTTTCCATGAACACTGACAATTTGATGAAGATTTTTACAATGGGCATAGACCTTACCAAACCATTTGAATACCTTTTTGCTACGGGGAATCTGCGTTCTAAAACAGGTAAAATTAAATAGATCATTTTAGTTAATGTTTTTCAAATTATTTGCTTAGTGTAGATTTGCCTGTCCCTGAGAGTTCTTTTTAAAAGCAAACCCCACGAAAAAAGTAAATTTCTCATAACTATGACTTCGACAACTATCGGTCTAAAGGGCTTTAGACAAGGTGTCTGTATCGCTAAAATTTAATTCAGATAACTGAATACATTTTCTCTGCTTCCTTCTAGAAAATGAAAGACCACTTAGACCTCTGAGGAAGGCTTGCCTAACAGGAATTCTAGATGGGTTGCTATACATGCCCATCTCTAAACCATTTGCCTTGCCTCAGAGTGACCTGAGAGGCCAGGTGTGGTGGCTCATGCCTGTAATCCCAACACTTTGGGAGACCAAGGTAGGAGGGTCACTTGAGCCTAGGAGGTCAAGGCTGCAGTGAGCTGTGATTGCACCACTGTACTCCAGCCTGGTGACAGAGTGAGACCCTGTCTCAACAAAAAAGAGAATGACCCTAGAAACTTAAAAAGTGGTAATTGGGAATTCAGAATTTTTTTTTTTTTTCTTTTTTGAGTCGGGGTCTCACTCTGTCACCCAGTCTAGAGTGCAGTGGCAGGATCATGGCTCACTGCAGCCTTGACTTCCCAGGCTCAGGTGATCCTCCGACATCAGCCCCACGAGTAGCTGTGACTACAGGCATAAGCCACCACACCTGGCTAATTTTTGGATTTTTTGTAGAGATGGGGTTTCGCTATGCTGCTGAGGCTGGTCTGGAACTCTTGAGCTCTGGTGAACCACCCACCTTGGCCTCCCAAAGTGCTGGGATTATAGCATGAACCACTGTGCCCCGCCCTTTTTTTTTTTTTTTTTTAACCCATGTTACTGTTGCCGATTCTTTCATTAGCCTGCTTTCTTGCTTGTCTATTATCTGACTCTCTCGGATGAATTTAACTACTTGCCATTTTATTAACTCATTTAATGTTCACCCACAAAGGAGGTCATAGAGGAGACAGGGAACTAGTTGGGGCTAATACAGTTTGTGAAATCTGGGGATTATTTTACATATTTTTTTGTGAACTCTTTACACTCATCAGAGCTAGGAGAATAAATGTTGTAATAATTCATTCTATGATCTGTAGAGTGCTCTGAGGTTTTGTCGTCATAAAGCCTCAACAATTTCCATTTTTTAAAAGATTGGCCCATTTTTGAATGACTTTTGTTTTATTAAGGTCTTGGCCTCCTACAAGATTCTGGACTTTGTGTTGTGGCTGACAAGCTGAACTTCATACGCTACCTCTCCCATTTCCGCTGCGTGCACAGAGGGGCTGATTTTGCCAAGATGAGGACCACCACAGTACGCAGGCTGCTGCCAGAGTCCTGGGGCTTCCTTTGTCCCGTGCATACCCCAGACGGGGAGCCCTGTGGCCTGATGAACCACCTAACTGCCGTATGTGAGGTTGTCACACAGTTTGTGTATACGGCATCTATTCCAGCTTTACTATGCAACTTGGGTATGTAGTGTACAGTGATAAACATCTTGTTTGGTTATGTGGGTTTTTTTGTGTTTTTTTTGTTTGTTTGTTTTGAGATGGAGTGTTGCTATGTCGCCCAGGCTGGAGTGCAGTGGCGCGATCTTGGCTCACTGCAAGCTCTGCCTCCTAGGTTCATGCCATTCTCCTGCCTCAGCCTCCCGAGTAGCTGGAACTACAGGCGCCCGCCACCACACCTGGCTAATTTTTTGTATTTTTAGTAGAGACGGGGTTTCACCGTGTTAGCCAGGATGGTCTCCATCTCCTGACCTCGTGATGTGCCTGCCTCGGCCTCCCAAAGTGCTGGGATTACAGTTGTGAGCCACCGCGCCCGGCCAGGGTTACATGGTTTTTAACCTGTTAAGTTGTGCTGCTTTTGGAGATTCAGCAGTGATTTTCTGTAAGAATTCTTTTTTACTCTTCTGTGCAGGAGTTGGGCTGCTTTCTTGGCTCCTCTGTAGAAGGCTGAATGCATTCTTTGAAAGTGAAAACAGGAGAAACTAAGTGTTATAGGTATTTTGTTTTCTTTGGGAAGAAAAAAAAAGATAATGAAAGTGAGGAACGCTTGAGCCCAGGGATTTGAGGCTGCAGTGAGCTGTGATTGTGCCACTGCTGCACTTTAGACTGGGTGAGAAAGTGAGATCCTATCTCCAAAATGAAAAATAAATGAATAAGAATGATGCCAAAGCATTCGAAATAGACTAGTCATTAATATTGGAAGTATAGAAGCTATTGAGTAGTTTTTTGGGTCATTTCTTTTTGCATCTCTTGGTGGATCTTTGCATTTCTAAATAGAAAACAGTGTTGGTTTGCAGGAGGACAGTTTAAAAGGAGGTTTCCCAGTCTACCCTGATGTCATCAGATATATAACCTTTTTTCCTGATAACCTTAAAGCTGCTGTCTCTG
This sequence comes from Pan troglodytes, assembly GCF_028858775.2. Taxonomy (NCBI): domain Eukaryota; kingdom Metazoa; phylum Chordata; class Mammalia; order Primates; family Hominidae; genus Pan; species Pan troglodytes. The sequence goes on along the minus strand of NC_072410.2, from coordinate 10,710,877 downwards.
TCTCTGCTTGGCTTGATACTTGGTTTGAATTTACCTTCATACCTAAAGATGTCAGTCTTCTCTGCAGTCTTCTAGTCCCAGGGTTCTCCATTTATGATTTGGAGACTAGAAATGTTCTGTCTTTGGTGGTCTGTGGACAGGGTCCTCGGTGGGATTAATATGTGTACAGTAAAACTTCCAGTTCATGGGGATCAGATGATAAGTGTTCTCAAGCAACTGGAAGGGCATTGACTCAAGAAAGTTCTGCTTAAAAGTACTTCTCCCAATTAGAGTGAACTGGCCGGGCGTGGTGGCCCATGCCTGTAATCCCAGCACTTTGGGAAGCCGAGGTGTGCAGATGACTTGAGGTCAGGAGTTTAAGACCAACCTGGCCAACATGGTGAAACCCCATCTCTACTAAATATACACACACAAAAAAATTAGCTGGGTGTGGTGGCATGTGCCTGTGGTCCCAGCTACTCAGGAAGTTGAGGCAGTAGAATCACTTGAATCCAGGAGGTGGAGGTTGCAGGGAACCAAGATTGCACCACTGCACTCCAGCCTGGGTGACAGAGTGAGACTCCATCTAAAAAAAAAAGAGAGAGAGAGAGTGGCCTGTAAGAAGAGGGCCCTACAGAAAGTAATCAAGAAATACTCAAGATTCAGAAGATGTAATCAGTGTAATTTGAAGGTTTATCCTCTACGAGGAAAAGAATTTTGTTACTCGTGATTCAAAATGTCAAAGTCCAGGAGAGGGTAGAAAGGAGAAAAGAGAAAGTGGAGAGGTAGAAAGTATATCCAACTGCAGAAAAAGAGATGGGGAAGGGTTTTTTGCTCTAGCACTGGAGAAGAAGACAGAATCGCTACCTAACTTTCGATAGAGATGTTCATATTGTGGTGACAGATGAAACACGAGGTGGGTAACTTCTGACACTCTAACAAACACTTGATGTCTTCAGAATGTATTTATGATTCATGGAAGAGTGTTCTTTTTTTTTTTTTTTTTTACTTAATTTCAGTTGATTCTCATTATTTGTAGTACTCATCTTTAAAGTCACCAGTGAATATTGAATTGTGCCTAGGGGAAATACAGGGTAAGGTTCCTTCAAGCCTCGGGTTACAACATTTTTGTTAGCTGATCAATATGTAGCCTTGTTTTTTGTGTGTTTCTGTTGAAAGACACCCTTTAAAAATATATATTGTTCACGTGGTAACATTGAATTCTCAGCCAACAGCACTGTAATTATAGGCTTATCTAACACACATGTTTTTCTGTTAGGCACATCACACCTTTTTGCATTTATGAACACTAGGCAGCACTTCAGTGCTGCACTCGGAGGCAATTTGTTTTTTTGTTTGTTTGTTTGTTTTGTAGAGATGGGGTCTTGCTATGTTATCCAGGCTGGTCTCAAACTCCTGGCCTCAAGCATTCCTTCTGCCTTGGCCTCCCAAAGTGCTGGGATTACAGGTGTGAGCCACCATGCCAGGCCTGGAAGCTGTTATTTAAACAGTGAAATCACACCAACAAAAAGCACAAAAATGCTGAAAACGTGTCAGTGAACAGACTGGGCAAGGGACACTTGTTTATAGTATGAGCTGACAAGAAGGCATGGCATCATCTTGTTTGACTTCAGCTGCGGGGAGCATCTGCATCAGGGGACTCAAAGTTTTTTGCTGCATGTTCTGAAATGACTTTGAAAGCATCCCCAGTATTAATTTTGTGGTTACAGAGATAATGTAGCAAGTAGGCAAATGTGCACATAATGAGGATTAACTGTAATTACATTTTGGGGGTTAATGCATTTAATGCATTTAGGTGGCTTAGAAATAAAAATATTAAGACATACAGTGAAATGCTCCCTCCCATAGGCCCCTGTCCCCTTGCTACTTCTTTCCTGTGTGTCCTTGCTGAAGCGATTTAAACTTCCACAAGCAATACAGAAGCCTTCAGGCTTACCCCAGAGATATTGCAGGTTTGGTTCCAGAGCACTGGAATAAAGTGAGCCACATGAATTTCTCGGTTTCCCACAGTGCATATGAAAGTTATGTTTACACTATGCTGTAAATATTTCAATTTTAAGAATACTTTATTGCTAAAAAATATTAAATCATCTGATCCTTCAGTAAGTTGTAATCTTTTTGCTGGTGGAAGGTCTTGCCTCAGTGTTGCTGGCTGCTGACTGATCTGGGCGGTGGTTGCTGAAGGTTAGGATGGCTTGTGACAATTTCTTTTTTTTTTTTTTGAGACAGTTTCGCTCTTGCCCAGGCTGGAGTGCAGTGGCACGATCTCGGCTCACCACAACCTCCACCTCCTGGGTTCAAGTGATTCTCCTGCCTCAGCCTCGCGAGTAGCTGGGACCACAGGCATGCACCATCATGCCCGGATAATTTTTTTTGTATTTTTAGTAGCGACGGGGTTTTTCCATGTTGGTCAGGTTGGTCTCGAACTCTCGACCTCAGGTGATCTGCCTGCCTCGGCCTCCCAAAGTGCTGGGATTACAGGTGTGACTGCACCCGGCCAGCTTGTGACAATTTCTTTCTTTTTTTTTTTTTCTTTTTTTTTTTAAATGGAGTCTTGCTCTGTCACCCAGGCTGGAGTGCAGTGGCGTGATCTCGGCTCACTGTAAGCTCTGCCTCCCGGGTTCACGCCATTCTCCTGCCTCAGCCTCCCGAGTAGCTGGGACTACAGGCGCCCGCCACCACGCCCGGCTAATTTTTTTGTATTTTTTATAGAGACGGGGTTTCACCGTGTTAGCCAGGATGGTCTCGATCTCCTGACCTCGTGATCTGCCTGCCTCTGCCTCCCAAAGTGCTGGGATTACAGGTGTGAGCCACCACGCCTGGCCTGTGACAATTTCTTAAAATAAAACAAGTTTGCGACACCAACTGAATCTTCCTTTCACAAAAGATTTCTCTGTAGCATGTGATGCTGTTTGATAGCATTTTACCCACAGAGGAGATTATTTCCAAGTTGCAGTCAGTCCCCTCAAACCCTGCCGCTGTTTTATCAACTAAGTTTATGAAATAGTCTAAATCCTTTATTGTCATTTCAACAATGTTTACAGCATCTTCTCATTTCTTGAGATCCCATCTCAAGAAACCATTTCTGCTGGGCACAGTGGCTTAGGCCTGTAATTCCAGCACTTTGGGAGGCCAAGGTGAGAGGATTGCTTGAGCCCAGGAGTTCGAGACCAGCCTAGGCAACACAGGGAGACCCTGTCTCTACAAAAAAAAAATTTAAAAATTAGCCAAGCATGATGGCACACACCTGTCAGCTACTCGGGAGGCTGAGGTGGGAGGACTGCTTGAATCTGGGAGGTTGAGGTTGCAGTGAGCCATGATCATGCCACTGCACTGCAGCCTGAGCGACAGAGCAAGACCCTGTCTCAAAAACAAAACAAAGCCATTTTTTTTGCTCATCCTCTAAGAAGCAATTCCTCATCCATTCAGTCTGATTATGGGATTGCAGCAATTCACTCATAGCTTCAGGCTCTACTTCTAATTCTAGTTGTCTTGCTATTTCTACCACATCTACAAGCCCGGTAGTAACATCAGAGATCACTAATCACAGATCACCGTAACAGATATAATAATAATAATATTTGAAATATTGCAAGAATTACCAAAATGCCAGCACAGAGACACAAAGGGAACACTTGTCGTTGGAAAAATGGCATTGATAAGCCTGCTTGAAATATCTGAAGTGCAGTTAAAAGAAATAATGCCTGTACCTGTTTTAGAGACAAGGATAATTTGATATCTGAACTGATACAGCAGCTGTTGACCCCATCTGGAGGGAATCTGGAATGTTGGATGAAGCATTCTGATGTGATTGTGCTGTTTGTTCCCTTTACCAGGGGTCACTCCCATTGATGGAGCTCCCCACCGATCATACAGTGAGTGCTACCCTGTCCTGCTGGACGGTGTCATGGTTGGCTGGGTGGATAAGGATCTTGCTCCAGGCATCGCAGATTCTCTTCGTCATTTTAAGGTGGGCTTGAGGCTTTGTGAATTGTCCTATCCCTTGACCTTAGGTTTTTCAGTTCCTTTCTAGTTTTGGGGCTAACCCCTGGGCGGTCTAGAGTGATCAAGTGGTCAGGGGGTCACAATGTCCAGAATGCCTGTGCATTCCCTCTGGTGACAGAGGCTTGCCTTATACTGGCCTCATTGGTTGGGGTCAGTGACAGATATTTGACCCCTATACATTCTTTGGCAGTTTCATTGAGGCGCCTCAGTCTGCTTATCTAACTAATTTTAACTTTTTTCCCCCTTCTTAATACTAGTGGCATAGAAGGGATCTCAAAATACAGATATTTCAGTAATATTCAAAATATGCAAGGTAGAAGTTATACCCCATTGCCTCCTAGGTTTTGAAAATATATTTTTAAAAAGTAGAATGACATTCTTTGAATAACTTACCTTTGGGATTTCCTCCTAGTGAAGAGTATTTGTTGCTTTGATAATGGCCATTGAAAGAATTATCCTTTGGCAACAGGCTGAGTTTGTGGTTTATATTCTGTTCTGTGTTTTTATTTTTAAAAAATGTTTAAACTAAATTTTAGTTTTCGTTTAAGTGCTGTATCGGACACTTGGGTTGTTTCTACCTTTTGGTCATTGCAAATAATGCTGCTATGAACATGAGTGTACAAATATCTATTTAAGTCCTTGTGCTTTTAATTCTTTAATTCTTATATTCCTGTAAGTGGAATTGTGGCTCATTTGATATAATTTTACACTTAGAGCAAAGATGTTTAATCAGTACATGGGACCCCCCCTGTATACACATTACCCAAATCCACCAGTTGCTATGCTTTGCCCTACATCCTTTATCTTCTGTATACTCTTTATAATTTTTTTCTTTTGAACCATTTGAGAGCAGTATTGAGACATTGTCTCATTTTCCATAAAGATTTTAGTGTACTTTTTCTAAGAACAAGGATTTTCTCTTCAATAACCACAGTACATTTATGAAAATCAGAGAAGGTCATGTGGGTGGGATCCATAGTTGATACTCAGAGTCCACCAGCTGTCTCAATAATGCTCTCTTTTTCTCTTTTCTTTTTTTTTTAAAGAGACGGGTCTCACTCTGTTGCCCAGGCTGGAGTGCAGTGGCACAATCACAGCTCACTGCAGCCTTAGTGTCCCAGGCTTAAGTGATCCTCCCACCTCAGCTTGCCAAGCAGCCTGACCACAGGACTGTACCACTGTGCCCGGCTACCCTGACCCAGTCCTTTGGGTTGTTATGGAGGCTTTATTACATAGGATGACTGATGGAATCATTGGCCATTGGGGATTAGCTTAACCTCCAGCCCCCTATCCCCTTCCTGGAGGTTGAGGGTGGGGCTGAAAGTCCCAATCGTCTAATCCTGGCTTGGTCTTTCTGGTGACCAGCCCCATCCTGAAGCCACCTAGATGCTGCCAACCACCAGTCTTTTATTTTTATTTTTTTGAGTCAGAGTCTTGTGCCTCAGCCTCCTGAGTAGCTGAGACTACGGGTGTGTACCACCACGCCCGGCTAATTTTTTTTATTTTTAGTAGAGGTGGGGTTTCACCATTTGGGTCAGGCTGGTCTCCTGACCTTAACTGATCCACCCGCCTTGGCCTCCCGAAGTGCTGGGAATCACAGCTCTCCTGTAATTTAGGTTTATGTTTTGCTTCCTCATGATGAGATTCAAGATATTTCAAGAAGCACATGACGTTGGTTTGTCCTGTTACGACTCATGTTAACTGATCCCTTCAAAGTTGTGTTCTTTAGGTTAATTCACTGTACAGTTTCTGTTTTTCTCTGTAATAAGTAACTTGTGGAGAGATAGTTGAAAGCTATGTGGAGCCCTCTTTCTTCATATTTTCACCCACTAGTTGATGGATTATTAGCTGAATTACTATTCCATTGGTGGTTCTTTGCTGAGTTAATATTACTGTGATGGTTACCACATGGTGTTTTCCCCCACCAGCATTTTTTCTATGTTTATTAGTTGCTATTCTGTAAGGGAGGGCTTTCTTTTCTATTAGTTGTTCATTTATTTATGTTAGCGTAGATTTATAGATGCTTGTTTAATTTTGTGAATATTCTGTTACTACTTATTTCGATGCTCAGAAAGTGTATGAGATTTGATCTAGTGTACAGTTGAGGGTTTTAAGTATATTCATGTTGTGGAGTCATCACCATCTTCAGAACTTTCTCATCATCACAAATTGAAACTCTGTAACCATTAAACAATCATTCCTCTTTTTTTTTTTTTGAGGCAGAGTCTCAGGCTGCAGTGCAGTGGTGTGATCTTGGCTCACTGCAGCCTCCGCCTCCCATGTTCAAGCAATTCTCCTGCCTCGGTCTCCCAAGTAGCTGGGATTACAGGTGCACACCACCATGCCTGGGTAATTTTTGTATTTTTAGTAGAAATGGGGTTTCTCCATGTTGCCCCGGCTGGTCTCGAACTCCTGACCTCAAATGAGCTACCTGCCTCATTAGTCTCAGATTTTATCTTTTTTATAGAGAATTTATTTTCATTCTCTTTTTTTGGTTAGCATTGTGGAGCATCGGAGGATGAGGACACTTAAGATCTGCTCTCTTAGTAAATTTCAAGCATGCAATATAGTATTCTTAACTGTAGTCACATGCTGTACATGAGATCTCCAGAAACTTAATTTTGTTGCGTAACTGAAGCTTTATACTCTTTGACCAACATCTCCCCGTGTCCCCCTCCACCAAACATTCTCTCATTTTTAATGATAATGCATTTAGCTGTGAATCCCCATGAGTTCTGACACATGGGTTTTTTGTTGTTGTTGTTGTTGTTGTTTTCAGGTTTCTGTAATTTAAGTTTTTATTTCTCCTTTCACCCAGGAGTTTGTTGGAGTTTTTTTGTTTTGTTTTTCAGACAGGGTCACTCTGTCACCCAGGCTGGAGTGCAGTGGCATGATCATGGCTCACTGCAGCCTCAACCTCCTGGGCTCAAGTGATCCTCCCACCTCAGCCTCCCAATTAGCTGGGACTACAGGCATGTACCACCACACTCAGGTAATTTTTTAATTTTTGTAGAGACGGGGTTTCATCATGTTGCCCAGGCTGGTCTTGAACTTCTGGGCTCAAGTGATCCACCCACTTTGGCCTCCTAAAGTGCTGGGATTACAGGTATAAGCCACCCCCGGCCCACCTATGAGTTTTTGGTTTATTAAATTTACAAATAAAACCAGTAATCTACTGTATTTTAGATCACAGAGGACAGAATTTCCTTTAGTGTATTGACACGTGCATTCATGGTGTGCTTTATCCTTAGCCTCAGTAGTTAGTGATTTGCCTACTAGCTGGGGTGAGCACCCAAGGAAGTAGGGCTTTTACCATGGCTGAGTGTGGATGAGTGGTATTCCATGGGGCATAAGACTGGCAGCGACAGCCATGGCCGTGGGACAGGTTTGTTAAACTCTGTTTTTGTTAAAAACAGGTGTTGAGAGAGAAAAGAATTCCTCCCTGGATGGAAGTGGTCCTTATACCCATGACAGGAAAACCAAGTCTGTACCCAGGATTGTTCCTTTTTACCACTCCTTGTAGACTGGTACGGCCTGTGCAGAACTTAGAATTGGGCAAAGAAGAGCTAATTGGAACTATGGAACAGGTAAATACATATGTGTGATGGATGAGTGTATGTGCTTGTTTGTATAGTATACAACTTTCAGAGACTTAACTCTTCCTTTTTTAAAAGGGTTGTTAGTGTTACAACAACAGTTGGACATTTGAAAGAAAGTCAGACTTTCCACCTCCTCTGTGATCAGCACAGAGCAATTTCCATGTCTGATCTCACTCCACAGAACCTGAGAGAGGGCTGGTGGTCACATTACCTGCCTCCCATCTTATCTAGCTCCCAGAACTCCTTTGTACCTGGCTCTGCCTCAGCCGTGAAGTGAAAACATTCCATTAGATTCACACTCAGTCTTTGCCTACATATTTACAGTTGCAAAATTATAGGCTTTGTGCTACTTAAAAATTTTTCTTCCTATTCCCCTTCACAATTGGTCTGGGGTAGATTTAGAGTAAGATATGTAAAGCAAGTGGTATTTCTAACTGGTCGCTTCCCTGTGCTTCCCAGTTGATCCCTTCAGCACTCATGATGCTGGGTGGGGATGGTTTTCTCTTGAGTCTTTGAGTACTGAACTCTGAGAAATGGTAAGAGTAAATGTGTAAGCAGTTGCAGTTATTTTGTGCCTTGGACATCTGCTCTTCCAGATCTTCATGAATGTCGCTATCTTTGAGGATGAGGTTTTTGCTGGAGTTACCACACACCAGGAACTCTTTCCACACAGCCTGCTGAGTGTGATTGCCAACTTCATCCCTTTCTCTGATCACAACCAGAGTCCACGGAACATGTACCAATGCCAGATGGGTAAGGAAGAGGGATGATGTTATAGTCACAATCAGGAAAGTAAACTTGATACTAGCATACTCTTTTATTGTCCTTATTTACATATGCTGACCATTTGTTCCAAAAATACAGTTTATGGCAAGTTTTTTTTTTTTTTCTGTGCCACAAGCAACCAGCCCAGGATCACTCATTGTATTTAGTTGGCGTGTCTATTTAGTTTCCTGTAATATATGACAGATCTTTAACCATTCTTTGTCTTTGACATTGACATTTTTGAAGAAAAAGGTATAGAATGTCCATAGATTTGGGTGTGCCTGAGGTCTTATTATTTGATTTTTTGAAGAATACAAGCAATTATAGTCACCCGCATATTTATCACTTCCAGTCCTCTTCATTCCTGCTGCAAGATTCAAGTTTTCATTGCATACACTTTTCCTTCAGCCTGATAATCTTCCTTTAGCATTTTTTTATAGTGCAGGTTGCTGGCCACAAATTCTCTTTGTTTTCATTTATCTGAAAATGTCTTTATTTTGCTTCACTTGAAGGAATCTTTCACTGGATATACAATTCTGAGTTGACAGTTATTTTTCTTCCAGCACTTAAAAGTTGTTGTTACACTGTCTCTTCTTAGTCTCTGTCATTTCTAGTTAGAAGGCAGCAGTCTTCTGAATATAGTGTGTTTCTTTTTTTTTTTTTTTTTGAGACAGAGTCTCGCTCTGTCGCCTAGGCTGGAGTGCAGTGGTGTGATCTCGGCTTACTGCAACCTCTGTCTCCTGGGTTCAAGTGATTCTCCTGCTTCAGCCTTCCAAGTAGCTGGGTCTACAGGGACTCACCACCACACCCAGCTAATTTTTGTATTTTTAGTAGAGACCGGGTTTCACCATGTTGGCAAGGCTGGTCTCGAACTCCTGACCTCAGGTGACCTGCCCACTTTGGCCTCCCAAAGTGCTGTATTACAGGCGTGAGCCACTGCGCCCGGCCTCAAATTTTTTTTTTTTTCAGTTTAATTAAATTGCTAAACTCTTCTGTCATTATTTTTAAAAACATTGCTCTCCTTTTCTCTCTTTCCTCCCCTTCTATCAGTTATTCATATATTTAAACCTTTTGATATTGTTCCATAAGACATTGAGTTTCTGTTCTCTTTTTTCTTTATTTTCTTCAGATTGGATCTTTTTTTTTTTTTCCGAGATGGAGTCTCACTTTGTTGCCCAGACTGGAGTGCAGTGGTACAATCTCGGCTCACTGCAACCTCTGCCTCCCGTGTTCAATAAATTCTCCTGCCTCAGCCTCCCAAGGAGCTGGGATTACAGGCACACACCACCATGCCCAGCTAATTTTTGTGTTTTAGTAGAGATACGGTTTCACCATGTTGGCCTGGCTGGTCTCAAACTCCTGACCTGAAGTGATCTGCCTGCCTCAGCCTCCCAAAATGCTGGGGTTACAGGTGTGAGCCACTGCACCTGGCCCAGATTGGATTATTTTTATTGACCTATTATCACAGTCACTTTTTATTCTGTCTTCTACTGAATTTTTGCTTACAGTCATGTGCCCTTAACGACAGGGATACCTTCGAAGAAGTGAGTTGTATGTGATTTTGTGGTAGTGTGAACATCATAGAGTGAACTTACACAAACCTAGATGGCAGAGACTACTACACACCTAGTATATGGTATAGCCTGTTGCTCCTAGGCTACAAACCTGGGTGGCATGTAACTGTACTGTGTACTGTCTACAGTTGTAAGACAATGGCAAGGATTTGTGTAGCTAAACATAGAAAAGGTACAGTAAAAATATGGGATCACCATAGTATATATGCCATCCTGCATTGACTAAAACATTGTTATGCAGTGCATGACTGTATTTTTCAAGTCCAGCACTTCTACTTGTTTCTTTTTTTTTTCTTTTTTTTTTTTGAGACAGGGTATCGCTCTGTCACCCAGGCTGGAGTGCAGTGGCACGATCTTGGCTCACTGCAACCTCTGCCTCCCCAGTTCAAGCAATTTTCCTGCCTCTACCTCCTGAGTAGCTGAGATTACAGGCATGTGCCACCATGCCCAGCTAATTTTTTGTATTTTTAGTAGAGGCAGGGTTTTATCATGTTGGCCAGGCTGGTCTCAAACTCCTGACCTCAAATGATCTGCCTGCCTCAGCCTCCCAAAGTGCTGGGATTACAGGCATGAGCCATTGCGCCTGGCCTGACTTGTTTCTTTTTTTATAGTTTCTTTCTTCTCTAAGATTTCTTATCTTCATTCATTGTGGGCATGTTTTCCTTTATATTTTGAGCATAGTTTTATATGATGGGTGTTGTAAAATCATTATCTGCAGATTCCAATGTCTGGGTCATCTTAGTATCAGTCTCTTTGAGTATAAGTCAAGTTTCACCATTTCTTTGTATGCCCAGTAATATTGGATTGTATTATGAACATTGCGAGGAGTATGTTTTAAACCCTGGATGCTGTTAGGGTCCTCTGAAGAGGATTGGTTTTGTTTTTAGTGTGGTGTTTGGCCTTCAATTACATTTTAATTTTTTTCATTTTATGTCTTTCCTTCTTAATACACAGTCCATCACCTGGCTCAGTGCATGTCACCAAAAATTCTCCAGGGGAAGAGGATTGGTTTTTAGTTTTCACTGGTACTTAACTTGGTGAACGTGGCAGTTGAAGTACATTCTTCAGCTTTAGGTGGGCTGCTGTGATCTGTCCCATGCATGCATAGTTCAGGAGTCCACCAAAGATTTGGACCCAATTTATATGCTGAATTGAAGGGTCTCCCTTTGTGGTTCTCTCATTTCTGAAAGGTTCCCCCTTCCCAATTGTTGTCATGCTCAGAACTCTATTTCTTGGTTCTTCAAGCCAGTAAGACTGTGGGTTTCTATCTAAGTTGTAGCTGCCACACTGGGCCATAAGGCAAAAATAAATACATAAATACTTAAAAACCTGGAAATTCACCCAGTGTGTTCCTTTTGTCCAAGTAAAAATTCTTCTCAGCTTCTGGCAGCTTTTGGTTACTCCCCAGTGCTGTATGTGTAGTTGGGGGTCTGGTTACTCTCCAGTGCTGTATGTGTAGTCGGGGGTCTGGTTACTCCCCAGTGCTGTATGTGTAGTTGGGGGTCTGGTTACTCCCCAGTGCTGTATGTGTAGTCGGGGGTCTGGTTACTCCCCAGTGCTGTATGTGTAGTCGGGGGTCTGGTTACTCCCCAGTGCTGTATGTGTAGTTGGGGGTCTGGTTACTCTCCAGTGCTGTATGTGTAGTTGGGGGTCTGGTTACTCCCCAGTGCTGTATGTGTAGTTGGGGGTCTGGTTACTCCCCAGTGCTGTATGTGTAGTTGGGGGTCTGGTTACTCTCCAGTGCTGTATGTGTAGTTGGGGGTCTGGTTACTCTCCAGTGCTCTATGTGTAGTTGGGGGTCTGGTTACTCCCCAGTGCTCTATGTGTAGTTGGGGGTCTGGTTATTCTCCAGTGCTGTATGTGTAGTTGGGGGTCTGGTTACTCTCCAGTGCTGTATGTGTAGTCGGGGGTCTGGTTACTCCCCAGTGCTGTATGTGTAGTCGGGGGTCTGGTTACTCTCCAGTGCTGTATGTGTAGTCGGGGGTCTGGTTACTCCCCAGTGCTGTATGTGTAGTTGGGGGTCTGGTTACTCCCCAGTGCTGTATGTGTAGTCGGGGGTCTGGTTACTCCCCAGTGCTGTATGTGTAGTCGGGGGTCTGGTTACTCCCCAGTGCTGTATGTGTAGTTGGGGGTCTGGTTACTCTCCAGTGCTGTATGTGTAGTTGGGGGTCTGGTTACTCCCCAGTGCTGTATGTGTAGTTGGGGGTCTGGTTACTCCCCAGTGCTGTATGTGTAGTTGGGGGTCTGGTTACTCTCCAGTGCTGTATGTGTAGTTGGGGGTCTGGTTACTCTCCAGTGCTCTATGTGTAGTTGGGGGTCTGGTTACTCCCCAGTGCTCTATGTGTAGTTGGGGGTCTGGTTATTCTCCAGTGCTGTATGTGTAGTTGGGGGTCTGGTTACTCTCCAGTGCTGTATGTGTAGTTGGGGGTCTGGTTACTCCCCAGTGCTGTATGTGTAGTTGGGGGTCTGGTTACTCTCCAGTGCTGTATGTGTAGTTGGGGGTCTGGTTACTCTCCAGTTCTGTATGTGTAGTTGGGGGTCTGGTTACTCCCCAGTGCTGTATGTGTAGTTGGGGGTCTGGTTACTCTCCAGTGCTCTATGTGTAGTTGGGGGTCTGCGTCTCGTACTTACGTGTCGAGGAGGTCTTGTAAGAGTGGCCCTTTATTACTGGAAGCTCTAGGTCTATAATTTTTTTAAAAATTTCACTTGTATGTATTTATATTTTAAAATCATTTTGTCGTGAAAGGATTCTCTGTACTGTGAGGTAGTACACAGAGGAATCTCACCCCATGCTCCACTACTTAGAATTAAATACATATTCCGCTGTAAGAAAGTAATCTAATTACGTAATAATTCCTATCCCCTTTTCTCCCCCGAGTAGTGATAGCCTGTAATTTGTGTACTTCCTTTCTGTCCCCTTCTAAAGCTTTTATTACATCATACATGTATCCATAAACTAAGTATAGAATTGTTTGGGGTGTGTTGCAAATACACATAAATCGTATCATATTAAATGTCAGTCTGCACTTTCTCCCACTCAGCATGGTTTTCCTGGTCTGGTCACGTTGATACATTTAGGTTTACTTCATTTTCACAGCTTATGTATTAGTCTAAAGTAAGCATAACTACCATGACTATTTATTTATTCATTTTCCTCTGATGAATATTTAGTTGTTTCCAGTGTTGCGTATCACACCTATAATCAAGATGAAACCAGCAGAAAATGCTAAGATGTTTTTTCTCCATGTAGGTAAGCAAACTATGGGCTTTCCAATTCTCACTTATCAAGACCGATCGGATAACAAACTGTATCGTCTTCAGACTCCTCAGAGTCCCTTGGTGAGACCCTCCATGTATGATTATTATGACATGGATAACTATCCAATTGGGACCAATGCCATCGTTGCTGTGATTTCTTACACTGGCTATGATATGGAAGATGCCATGGTAAGTTTTACTGGGAAATGTTGTTCCAATCTTTTTATTTTTTAACTTGTTTGTTTACTGTGAAATCACTGAAGGAATATTTTTGTGTACCCAAGTACCTAGTATTTGGCACGTGATGTTCTATTAAATGATTAGTTCTTAGTCTAAGTTGAAAGTGGGCAAGCCTTGAGGAATATCCACTAAATATTCAGATACACGTATGTCTTGCATATTTGAATGCATATTATGAGTAAATTTTGAAGTTTGGTTTTGGATCTATCTACCTTTTATATTTAAGTATGATTAGATTTTAAGCTATTTCTGTGTGCCTGGGTTTTTGTTTTTCTTGTTTTTTGTTTTTTATTTCTGAGACGGAGTCTCGCTCTGTTGCCCAGGCTGGAGTGCAGTGGCACGATCTTTGCTCACTGCAACCTCCACCTTCTGGGTTCAAGCAATTCTGCCTCAGCCTCTCGAATAGCTGGGACTACAGGCACCCATCACCATGCCTGGCTAATTTTCGTATTTTTAGTAGAGATGGGGTTTCACCATGTTGGCCAGGCTGGTCTCGAACTCCTGACCTCAAGTGATCCACCTGCCTTGGCCTCCCAAAGTGCTGGAATTACAGGCGTGAGCCACCGTGCCCAGCCATGTCTGGGTTTTTGTAGTTAGTATCAGTGATTTGGAAAATGTGAGGAAAGTTAAAATGTGATGCCAGTTATCCTAAACCAAGTATCATAGTCCCACCTAGTTTTATTTTGAAAATCCTCAATTGGCCTCAGTGTTTTAACGATTCTTTTACTTCACAGATTGTGAATAAGGCCTCTTGGGAACGAGGCTTTGCCCATGGAAGTGTCTACAAGTCTGAGTTCATAGACCTCTCTGAAAAAATTAAACAAGGAGATAGTAGCCTGGTGTTTGGAATCAAACCTGGTGACCCACGCGTTTTGCAGAAGTTAGATGACGATGGATTGCCGTTTATAGGAGCAAAACTGCAGTACGGAGATCCGTATTACAGCTACCTAAACCTCAACACCGGGGAAAGTTTTGTGATGTACTATAAGTAAGTTTGGGTATCCAAGCTGTTTTTTTTTGTTTTTGTTTTTGTTTTGAGACAGGGTCTCAGTGTGTCAGCCAGGCTGGAGTGCAGTGGAGTGATCTCAGCTCACTACAACCACCACCTCCCGGGCTCAAGCAGTCCTCTCGCCTCAGCCTTCGAGTAGCTGGGACTCCAGGCACGGACCACCATGCCCAGCTAATTTTTTGTATTTTTAGTAGAGACGGTTTCACCATGTTGCCCAGGCACGTCTCGAACTCCTGGGCTCAAGTGATCCACCTGCTTCAGCCTCCCAAAGTGCTAGGATTACAGGCGTGAGCCACCGTCCCTGGCCTATTTGTGCTTTTTTAAAAAACTGTATTATCCAAACTTTGTCATCTTTCTCATATACAATGTTAGCAATGTTTCCTAGCCAAAATGTTGAGCTCATACCTCTTATTAGAAATGTCTTATTTTAGCTTATTTTACAATATAATTTATTTCAATAGGCTTTCATAATAATTTTTCAGTTGCTTTTGTTGCTAGTTTTCTTTCAGATGAACATAATTCTGTAGTGAATATCACCAATAGCTCTATTCATACCATCTCTGTTTGTATTGGAGAATAAAGGTAAGAATGAGTTTTGCAGGCCAGGCACAGTAGTTCACACCTGCAATCCCAACACTTTGGGAGACCAAAACAGGAGGATTCCTTAAGCACAGGAGTTCATGATCAGTCTGGGCAATGTAGTGGGACCCTATCTCTACAAAAAAAATTTAAAGACTAGCCAGGCCTAGTGGCATATACCTGTAGTCCCAGCTACTCAGGAGGCTGAGGTGGGAGGATTGCTTGAACCCGGAAAGTCAAGGCTGCAGTGAGCTGTAATTGCACCACCGCACTCCAGCCTGGGCAACAGAGTGAGACCCCGTATCATAAAAAAAAAAAAAAAAAAAAAAAAGTTTTACAAATATCCTTTATGAAGCACTAATTATATCAATGAAACTTATCTCCATAAGTTAAAACAAATAGGTTGACCTTATACGGTTTACTTTTTCCTAGGAGTAAAGAAAATTGTGTTGTGGATAACATCAAAGTGTGCAGTAATGACACTGGGAGTGGAAAATTCAAGTGTGTTTGCATCACTATGAGAGTGCCTCGGAACCCAACTATCGGAGATAAATTTGCCAGTCGCCATGGGCAGAAGGGCATTTTAAGCAGATTGTGGCCGGCTGAGGACATGCCTTTTACTGAGAGTGGGATGGTCCCAGACATTCTGTTCAATCCCCATGGTTTTCCATCCCGCATGACCATTGGGATGTTAATTGAGAGTATGGCCGGGAAGTCTGCAGCTTTGCATGGTCTCTGCCATGATGCTACACCCTTCATCTTCTCAGAGGAGAACTCGGCCTTAGAATACTTTGGTGAGATGTTAAAGGCTGCTGGCTACAATTTCTATGGCACCGAGAGGTTATATAGTGGCATCAGTGGGCTAGAACTGGAAGCAGACATCTTCATAGGAGTGGTTTATTATCAGCGCTTACGCCATATGGTCTCAGACAAATTTCAGGTAAGGACAACTGGAGCCCGAGACAGAGTCACCAACCAGCCTATTGGGGGAAGAAATGTCCAGGGTGGAATCCGTTTTGGGGAGATGGAACGGGATGCGCTTTTAGCTCATGGTACATCTTTTCTCCTTCATGACCGCCTCTTCAACTGCTCAGATCGGTCGGTAGCCCATGTGTGTGTGAAGTGTGGCAGTTTACTCTCTCCACTGTTGGAGAAGCCACCCCCTTCTTGGTCTGCCATGCGCAACAGAAAATACAACTGTACCCTGTGTAATCGCAGTGACACTATCGATACTGTTTCTGTGCCTTATGTTTTTCGGTATTTTGTAGCTGAACTGGCAGCTATGAACATCAAAGTGAAACTGGATGTTGTTTAACTTGATGTTGACCTTTTGGATTAAGAGGACTATCAGATTAAAGCAAAATGTAATTTTAATTCAATGAAGATATCATTACCAGGTTACTCTTGAGATTTTTCAAGGGTGTTAGAACTCTCAACCAAGACCTGAAAACCAAGTATGCAAGGTTTCTGAATCTCTCTGGTAGATTAACTATAGACAATGATTTTCTGTTATCTTTGTTCAAAAAGTTCATGTCTTCTCAAAATATGAAATATTGATAAATGGAAGAGCATACGGTGACAAGTCTCCTTTCCAACCCCAGGTTCCCTACACCCTGCTCTCAGCAGGCAGTGAGTGTCACACACCTGTTAATCCATCTTGAGCAGGACAGTACTATACAGATAGAATGCAAGCTGTAATGTAATTTTATATTTTCTTATAGCCACATTGAAGTAAAAACAAACAGGTACAGTGTTTTTTACCAGCTTTATAGAAGTACGGTTGTTACATATTTAATGAATACAATTTGATGGGTCTGACTATATGCACACACCTTTGATACCATCACCACAATCAGGGTAATAAACATATCTGTCATCTCCACAAGTTTCCTCCTGCCCCTTTGTTTTTTGCTTTTTGGTTGCTGTTGAGTTTTTGTTTTGTCTTCTGTGGTAAGAACACTTAACTCAAGACCTACCCTCTTAACAAATCTTTAAGTGCACGATATAGTATTGTTAATTACAGGCACCATGTTGTACAACAGATCTTTAGACCTCACTTGTCTTGCATAACTGAAGCTTTATACCTGTTGAACAACTCTCCATTTCCCTGGCCCCTAGCAACCACCCTTCTACCCTGTTTCTATGAGTTTGACTATTACAGATATCTCATATAGTGGGATCATGCAATATTTGTCCTGTGACTGGCTTATTTCACTTAGCATAGTGAAATAAGATTCATCCATTTTGGAAGCCAGGCATGGTGCTGTGCATCTATAGTCCCTGCTATTTGAGAGGCTGAGGTGGGAGGATCATTTGAGTGCAGGAGTTCAAGGACAGCCTGGGTAATATAGGAAGACCCTGTCTTAAAGACCCTGACCTCAAGTGATCCACCCACCTCGGCCTCCGAAAGTGCTAGGATTACAGGTGTGAGCCACTGTGCCTGGCCTCCGGTGAGTATTTTATATTTAGTCTACACTTCCATACTTGGCTTTTTTCTGCTTTTATATTGATCTGCTTTCATAGCAGTGTGTAGAGTGCCACTTATGTTTTCTTTCTTGTGTACAGTATTTTATTGTATGGATTTACCATCCCCTGTGTATTTAAGTTGTTCCATTCTTTGGCCATTATAACTTTTTTCTGCAAATATTCTGGTGACTTATCTTTGGCCATTATAAACTGTTGATAATAGATCATCTTGTATATACTTCTGCAATTATAAGATGCTTTTTTGATGATGAAAGCTTTCCTAAGGTAATTGTTTCCTGAGTTTGGTTCAGATGGTCTGCCACTAATTATAAGGCAGATAGGAACAGACAGAAAAATCTATCATTTCAAGATAGGCTTAGCAGGATGGGCGCAGTGGCTCACGCCACTAATCCCAACATTTTAGGAGGCCTAGGCAGGAGCAATCACTTGTGCCTGGGAGTTCTAGACCAGCCTGGCCTGAGACTTCATCTCTACAAAAAAAGCAACAATGACAAAAAAAATTAGCCAAGTATAGTGGCACACCCCTGTAGTCCCAGCTACTTGGGAGGCTGAGGTGGGAGGATTGCTTGAACCCAAGAGGTCGAGGCTGCAGTGAGCCAAGATTGTGCCACTGCACTCCAGCCTGGGTGACAGAGCAGGACCCTGTCTCTATTTTATAAATTAAAAAAGGCTGGGTGTGGTGGCTCACACCCATAATCCCAACACTTTGGCTCAGCAGATTGCTTGAACCCAGGAATTCAAGTCCAATCTGGGCAACATGGGGAAACCCCAGCTCTACAAAAAAAATTAGCCTGGTGTGGTGGCACATGCCTGTAGTTCCAGCTACTCAGGAGGCTGAGGTGGGAGAATCTCCTGAGCCTGGAAGGTCCAGGCAGTGAGCCAAGATTGTGCCACCACACTCCAGCCTGGGCGACAGAATGAGACCCTGTCTCAAAAAAAAAAAAAAAAGGGGGGGGGGGCATAAGAAAAAAACAATTTAATGGAAAAGATAGGCTTTGCTTCAGGAAGCTGGTTGAGCAGAATAAGGAAAAAGTCGATTCTACTGACTGACGTTTCCCCCTGCTGTTAAGAATCCCAACCACACACTTTCACACACTATTCCAGGTTCTGGCTACTGAATGATCCCAGAGCTGAGGTCTATTGTCATCTCTCCACTTCTATCTTTAGCAGCACTAAAAACATTTCCAAAAAAAATGTTTTTTTAGCTTTTTAACTGTAGATTAACCACTAAGAAATTGACATTGGAACAGTCCACAGAGCTTATTCAAATTTCACCCATTTTACATGCACTCATTTGTATTGCATGTGATATATAGTTCTATTTCATTTTATCACCTGTGTAGATGGATGAAAACAGCAACATAAGCAAGATACAGAGCTGTTCCGTCATCACAAAGCTCTGCCATACTATCCTTTTAGAGCCATCTCTACCTCTGTCCCCCATTTCTAACCCCTGGAAACCACTAATCTGTTCTTCATAGTTTTCTTATTTCAAGAATCTTATGTAAGTGGGATCATGAAGTATAACCTTTGAGAATGGCCTTTTCACTCCATTCCCTTGAGATACATCCAGGTAGTTGCATGTATCAATAGTTAATTCCTTTTTATTGCTACACAGTACTCCATAGTATGAATATACTATGTACATAGCATATATATTTATAGTTTAACCATTCACCTTGAACATTTTGGTTGTTTCCAGTTTGGGGGCATTAACAATAAAGCTGATCTGAACAATCAGGTATAATAGTCCCCCTTTATCCTTGAAGATTATATCCCAAGACTCCCAGTGAGTGTCTGAAACCATGGATAGTATATACACTATCCATATGTGCTATATGTACTATATGTCCTCTATATATTTTTTCTATACATATATACCTTTGATGTTTAATTAAGCACTGTAAGAAACTGACAGCAATAAATAGAACAATTATACTGTAATTAAATGAATGTGGCCTCAAAATGTACTGTTCTCACATATTTTCAGACTGTGGGTAACTGAAACTGCATAAAGCAAAACTGGCTGGGTGCGGTGGTGCACACCTGTAATCCCAGGACTTCGGCAGGCTGAGGTGTGCAGATCACTTGAGGTCAGGAGTTTGAGACCAGCCTGGCCATCATGGGGAAACCCCGTCTCTATTAAAAATACAAAAATTAGCTGGGTGTGATGGCACACGCCTGTAATCCCAGCTACTCAGGAGGCTGAGACAGGAGAATCACTTGAACCCAGGAGGCAGAGGTTGCAGTGAGCCAAGATCACGCCACTGCACAGCAACCTGGGCAACAGAGCAAGACTAGAGTCTCAAAAAAAAAAAAAAAAAAAAAAAAAAAAAAAGGAAAGCAAAATTGCAGATAAGGAGGACTACTATACAGGTTATTGTGTAAACATAAGTTTCATTTCCTGGGACAAGTGTTCAAGACTGGGATTGCTAGGTCATATGGTAGTTGCATATTTCATTTAATAAACTGCCAAACTTTTCAGAGTGGCTGTGCCATTTTACATTCCTACCAGCAATGTATAAGTGATTCATTTCTTGGCATTCTGACCAACCAGCATTTGGTGATGTCACTTTTTTTTTTAAGGCTAGTCAAGTGAAGCAGTGGGAGTGGAAAAAGAACAAATAAATCTGTAAGTGGTTGTGATCAATTTGTTGCAAACACCATTGCACTTGGACCAGCCCACTATTTCTTATTTTAGCCATTCTGATAGATGTATAGTGATGTCTCATTGTGGCTTTAATTTGCATTTCTCTAATGGCTGAAAATGTTGAACATCTCTTCATGTGTTTATTTGCCATCTGTATATCTTCAGTGAAATGTCTGCTGTTCATTTTTTAATTGGATTGTTTGTCTTCTTACTGTTGAATTTCAAGACTTCATTATATATTCCAGATATAAAGCCTTTGTCATACAAGTGCTTTGCAAATATTTTCTCCCAGTTCATAGTTTGTCTTTTCATCCTCTTCACAGGTATTTTGCAGAGAAACAAATTTAAATTTTGATGAAGCCCAATTGACAGGTTTTTGGTGTTGTGTCTAAGAACTCTTCACCTAGCCCAAAGATTTTCTCATATGTTATTTTCTAAAGGTTTTATAGTTTTATGCTTTATATTTAAATCTATGATCCATTTTCCACTTAAGAGTTCATTTTTGTACAAAGTGTAAGGTTTAGATCAAGATTTTTGTTTTTTTTTTTTTTTTTTTGCCAATAGATATCCAATTGCTCCAGGACTGCTACTTGAAAACGATCCTTTCTCTATTGAATTACTTTTGCACTTCTGTCAAAAATCAGATGGCCATAGGCCAGGTGCAGTGGCTCACGCCTGTAATCCCTGCACTTTGAGAAGCTGAAGTGGGATGATTGCTTGAGCCCAGGAGTTTGAGACCAGCCTGGGCAACACAGCCAGACCCCATCTCTACTAAAAAAATTAGCCAGGCATGGTGGTGTGCACCTGTAGTCCCAGCTCCCCAGGAGGCTGAGGTGGGAGTATCGTCTAAGCCTGGGAGTCGAGGCTGCAGTGAGCCGTGATCACGCCACTGCACTCCAGCTGGAGTGACAGGGTTTAAATCAGATGGCCATACTTGTGCGGGGCTAATTTATTTTGTATTATTTCATTTTTATCTCCTTTGTTGGCTTATTAACCCTACCTCCATTTTCATTTTTCGTTGTTTCTCTTAAAATTTCTAGTGTACATCTTTAGACTTGTCACACTTTTATGTAATAT
Source organism: Pan troglodytes (assembly GCF_028858775.2). Lineage (NCBI taxonomy): Eukaryota > Metazoa > Chordata > Mammalia > Primates > Hominidae > Pan > Pan troglodytes. The sequence continues at coordinate 10,689,634 of NC_072410.2, read as the reverse complement.
TCTACCACTTCACAGGTAGTAGAACAACTTAGCAACAGCACACACTTTCCTGTCTCTTGGCCTTTGTGCTATTTTGTCATGAGTTATATTTACTATATCTGGAGATCTTGATTTCATATACCAGATTTCCATTTTCCTTCGAACTGAGGGCTTGCTTCAGTGTTTCTGAGCTTACTTAGGTGAGACCAGAGCAGCCATTAGGGCTAATTTTGCCTCACTAGAGAGGCAGTATCTTTGAGTAGTTTAGCCAGTGCACAGTGATGGTCTCCACTATGGCTCCAGGGACTGCTCTGCCTGCACCTTCCTGGTGGTTTCCTTGGTTTCCAGGAGTGTGTTCACAGGCATGCTGTGCGCTACACGTGCAGGAAACCCTTTGCAGGCCTGGGCCGCGCTACTCTCTGGTACCCTGCCTTACAAACTAGCTGCCTTGGCCTCTCCAAATTCTCAACTTTGTCCCAACTCAGGGACACCCCTGGGCTATGTAGCCTAGAAACTAACTCTCCAGACATAAGTCGGGCCACTAGGGTCACTTCATTTGTCTCCTTTCTCTTGGGGACCACTGTGCTACAATGCTGGTTTCCAATGTCTGAACTCTGTTGTCTCCTATTTTGTCCAGATTTTTTAGTTGTTGATGTTTGAAGGATAAATCTACTACCTATGACATCACCACACCCGGGTAACTTTTGTACTTTTTGTAGAGACAGAATTTCGCCATGTTGCCCAGGCTGATCTCAAACTCCTGGGCTCAAGCAGTCTGGCCACCTCAGTTTCCCAAAGTGCTGAGATTTATAGGCATGAGCCACTGTACTTGGCCTATGTTTCTAACGCAGAAGCCACCACCGTATGCCACACCTGTGACTCTTTCCCATATTTGTTGTAGTAAAAGGGACTGCAGGCCAGGCGCTGTGGCTCATACCTGTAATCTCGGCACTTTGGGAGGCCGACATGGGCGGATCACGAGGTCAGGACTTCGAGACCAGCCTGGCCAATATGATGGAACCCCGTCTCTACTAAAAATACAAAAATTAGCCTGGCGTGGTGGTGCGCACCTGTAGTCCCAGCTATTTGGGAGGCTGAGGCAGAAGAATCGCTTGAACCCGGGAGGTGGAGGTTGCAGTAAGCCGAGATTGTGCCACTGCATTCCAGCCTGGGTGACAAAGCGAGATGCTGTCTCAAAAAATAAATAAATAAAAATAAATAAATAAAAGAGGCTGCAGTACATGACACACTGGCAGCACCAACTCCTGCCTGGTGGATGACATCTATCTTTAGACTTCCCCACTCCATGGTTGCCGGGGGTCCATCACCATTGTTGACACTTCTTCAGGTTATGATGTTATCATCAGTCCCAGTGCTATCAGTCAACTCTACAATCCTAGGTAGTCCTTGAATCTACAGTTGACCCTTAAACAATGCAGTAGAAAATCCACATATAACTTTTGACTCCCCCAAAACTTAATAGCCTACTGTCGATCTGAAGTCTTACTGATGACATAAATAGTAGATTAACACATATTTTGTAGGTTATATGCATTATATACTGTATTCTTGCAATAGTAAAGTAGAGAGAAGAAACTGTTATTAAGGAAATCGTAAGGAAGATAAAATATACTATTCATTAAGTGGAAGTGGATTATCATAAAGGCCTTCATCCTTGTCCTCTTCACATTGAGTAGGCTGAGGAGAGGAAGGGGGTTGGTCTTGCTGTCTCAGAGTGACAGCGGCAGAAGAAAATCTGAGTATAAGTGGACCCGTACAGTTTAAATCCATGTTCAAGGCTCAACTGTAAACTGTTTGATTTAATGGGCAACCCACGCACCCAAGTGGTTATAAGTGGTACTACAAAATGTATTATATAAATACCGTAGAATTTTTTTTTTTTTTTTTTGAGACAGAGTCATGCTCTGTCACCCAGGCTGGAGTGCAGTGGTGTGGTCTCGGCTCACTACAACCTCCGCAGCAATTCTCGTGCCTCAACCTCCTGAGTAGCTCCAGGACTACAGGTGCCTGCCACCATCCCTGGCTAATTTTTTGTATTTTTTGTAGAGACAGGGTTTCACCATGTTAGCCAGGCTGGTCTCGAACTCCTGACCTCAAGCGATTCGCCCACCTCGACCTCCCAAAGTGCTGGGATTACAGGCGTGAGCCACTGCACCCAGCTGAACACAATCTTTACCTTCCATGTACTGATTTATGTCTTTGTCTGTAACTCCTGTCCACCTAAAATGTACAAAACCAAACTGTAATTCTACTGTCTCAGGCACACTTTCTCAGGACCTCTTGAGCCTGTGTTCCCCAGGCCATGGTCACTCATATTGGCTCAAAATAAATCTCTTTAAAACATTTCAGTTTGGTTTTTCTGTTAACAGGTGGTTAATTTTTCCTAGTTCTTTAATGAGATCCCTAGAAACCGGGTTTAAGACAATTGATTTTTTTTTTTTTTTTTTGCTTTCTCGGTCAGATAAGAAAATTTCAGAAACTCCCTCCCTGTGCACCTGTGGGCATTCCCACTCCCACACACCAACAAGACAAGGTTAGACAGATCTTCTGAGGCAGCTTCTAAGGCCTTTCAGCATGTCAAAATGCATCTTTGGGGTATCCGTTTCTGAGTACCAACAAGGGAACGGAATGGGTTAAGATTTCATTCTCTCAGTAGAGGAAAATCTAGGGATTCATTCTACATTTGAAGCCAAAAACAGTTATCTGACTCCTTCCAGAGCCTTTAAATGTTGATCCCTTCCCCTCTTCTCCCATCAAACATACACTTGGAAGTTTAAGAAGAATGGAGGGATCTCAAGGTGTAAAGTTTTCTTTCTGTGCGATGACCAGTGCTGGTCCTCAGATGTCAACTGCCAACCAGGGTAGCTCATGGTTACAACCTCCCGTACAGCTCTCACTTATCCAGAACTACTGAGGCTCCAAGCTCAGTATCAAACTGTTCACTTGCACTATGTCCTCTATGATGTCACTGTCATCATTTTACAGACACACTGCGACTCCAAGTGGTCGTTACTAGTTCACAATCAAGTAGCTCTCGTTCATCTTCTCGTTCATCTTCAACTCTATGATTAACTGCAAAATGTTCTGCTCATTTTGACTAGAGTCTTGAAAGATCTGCAAACTAAACGGCAGGACTGATGCTCAGTTCTCTGACCAGGGGATATCCAGTCTCTTATGTGGGGAAACTCACGCCCAGGTCTAACCTCACACTTTTAAGACAGATGAGAAGGAAGGGGGAAATGTTGCTACATTAGGAGGAATTAATTACAAAGAGAGGAAGTAACTAGCTTGATAGTCTCATGGAGTCAGGATTAAACGCCATGTCTGTCCTGGCGTACGCTAAGGGATGGGGAAACGTCTGGGTCCCAGGCTGGGTAAATGGCAGGCACAAGCCGAATTAGTTCGGCTCTTGGTTTGACTCCCTCTTCCCTCCTGTTCCAAGCGCTCGCATGAACCAGGGTGCCAGGGGGATTATCAGCGTCTGCGCAAGGCCGATGGTGGCAGCGCGGCGTCAGGAATCAGGCCCCCTATCCCTGAGCCCAACAGCCTACCGCCACAGCACCCAACGAAAATGGGAACGACATGTTGAGACGCTGCAGCAACAGCAGGCGCTTCCCACCAGCTACAGTCGGAGATTTGGAGCGCTTGTGTCTGAGGCTCAATCCCGTCAGGTGCCGCGCAACTCAGCGGCGCATTCTCTTTGGACCCGAGGCACCACCATACTTTCCATTGCTTACTTCCGTTAAACCCCGAGCGCTGCCATGGCAAGCCGGAAATAGGGATAAAGCAATTTAGCCAGAAGAGGGCGGAAGTGGCTACTCAGGGCGCCGCCATGACGAGCCGGGCCGGAAGAAGACGTAGGGCGCCGCCGTGACAGATTAGTCCTAAAGGGAACGGGGTTGTTAGTTCAATTGGCTACCGGAAAAAACCAGGCTGGGCTGGGCGCCGCCATGACAACCGATACCGGAAAAGGCGGGTCGTTCCCCCCGGACAGCCCTACGCCGGCAAAGGTCTCGAGATGTGAGTAGTGAGAGCGCCTACCCCATACGTGCTGCCGCTCCCCTTCTTTTACCCAGTGATCTAGACCTAGTCTAGGACCTCTGGAATTAGGACCAGCCTCCCTCCTTCTTGGAGATCTGACCCTCAGGATTCAGCGCCTTCCCTCACGAGCTCCAACCCTACGCATGCCCAAGCCCCGCCCTCTAAGCGTTTAGGCCTCGCCCCCTCTCGCGCTGCTTAGGACTTCGGTCCAGTCACTCTTCACCCAATCTCTGCCCCCAGTTCCCCAGGTCCGGCCTTCACACTGAAATCCTAAGATGGCAGACTTCTTTAGGGACCTCTATGACTCCTACACCCATCCTCAGAGCTCCAGGTTCCTCCCCCTTGATCACCAAACTTTACCTTTTGAACCTTCCAGATCTGCCTAGGATCCCAGTCCTCACCTATAGGGTCCATAGACTTGTTCCTAGACCACTCTGACCTTGCCCAGGATTCCCAGAGCACCAACCTCATCCAGGGCTTCCAGACCTCACGCCCCTGGGAGCTTGAGTCCCGCACCAGGGCCTTAGGTTTCATCTTGAAGACTCTTTGGCTAAGACACTCTTCCCCAGGACCTGAGACCCCACCTCTTGGAGCTCTAAACCTCACTTTTAGAACCCCCAAACCCATTAAGGGCTCTCAAGCTCTCCCTGGAATTCTAGATCTTTCTTCTAAGGCCCCAAGTCTTCTGTGCATGATCCCCAGGCCTACTGGGGGATGCCTGGATTTCAAGGCCTGTCTTCTAGGACCCTGAAGGCCTACCTTACATTAATCAGACTTTGTTTTAGAACCTCCACTCTCTCCCCAGAAGCTCCCCTCCTGCTTTACAAGCCCCAGGGCTGGGCCTCACATCTACACTTCTTTGGCACCATCTCAGGATCCTTCAGATTCCCACATCTGCCCTGAACTCCTAGTCCTACTTCAGACCCAGACCAGAACTCCCTTTCTTTGCCGAGCACCATAGCTTATGCCTGTAATCCTAGCACTTTGGGAGGTCTAAGCAGGGGGATCGCTTGAGCCCAGGGATTCAATACCAGCCTGGGCAACATAGCAAGACCCTGTCTCTACAAAACATAAAAAATTAGCTGGGCATGGTGGCTCATGCCTGTGGTCCCAGCTACTTAGGAGGTTGAGGCAGGAAGATCACTTGAATCCAGGAGTTGGTGGCTACAGTGAGCTATGATCGTGCCACTGCACTCCAGCCTGGGCCACAGTGAGACCCTGTCTCTAAAAAATAAAAAAAATAAAAAGAATTCCCTTGCTTGCCTACTGCCTGGAATGATCCTCAGCCCATCCTGTCCCACAGGCAGGCGGCCCTAGAGGTCACCGCTCGCTACTGTGGCCGGGAGCTGGAGCAGTATGGCCAGTGTGTGGCGGCCAAGCCAGAATCCTGGCAGCGGGACTGTCACTACCTTAAGATGAGCATTGCCCAGTGCACATCCTCCCAGTGAGTGTGGGCAAGTATGAGACAGTGTGGGGGGTGGGCAGTGGGGTGGGAATCTCCCAGGGGCTGAACTGCCCTACCCCCACAGCCCAATCATCCGCCAGATCCGCCAGGCCTGTGCTCAGCCTTTTGAGGCCTTCGAGGAGTGTCTTCGACAGAACGAGGCAGCTGTGGGCAACTGTGCAGAGCATATGCGCCGCTTCCTGCAGTGCGCTGAGCAGGTGCAGCCGCCACGCTCACCTGCAACTGTGGAGGTAAGAGGGGCTCACCTCAGTTCATCTCTTTTCTCCATAACATCCCCTTCATCCTTCTGGTTGTTCAGGGTAAAGACTTTGGAGTCATCCTCAGCCCCACCCCACCACCACACGGGCCTTTGCCATGCATCCAGAATCCAGAACATCATCACTTCCTGCCCCATATAGCCCCTGCTTTAATCCACCACCACCCTCACCCTCCACCTCCAGGATACCTGCCCCAGCCTTCTCCCTGGTCTCCCTTCCTCCCTCTTTTCTTGCCTCCATAAAGCGGCCTGGGTGAGCATGTAAGGACTGAAATCTGGTCTCATCACACCTATGCTTAAAGCTCTCCAGTGGCTTTGTGTCACATTGAGAACAAAAGTCTGGGTCCTTGCTGGGTTCTCTGTGTTCTTCCCTAGGCTGACTTCATCTGCCTCCTGCCTCACCCTCTCTCTTCTTTCTCACTACTCCTCATCTGCAACTGCTGGGCTGGGGTGGCCAAAAAAAGGTCACTCTTTTAAATGTATCTAATATGTAAACCAGATATACAGTATATCTGTGATATGTAAGTTTCATGGTTGGGCAATTAGAACAAAAGTCTAAAATGACTCCTTGAGGAGAGGCAGTAACGGAAACAGGTTGAAAAATGCTCTTTTAGATGTTTACTACCCTCCTCACTGGACTGTGAGCTCCAAAGGTGAAAGTCACATCTTTCCCCAGCCCCTGTGAGTACCCTCTCCTGGGGCCCTCTCTCTGCCCCTGCAGCCCTGTCTTCTCTCTTGGGCCACCTGGCCATCCTTCTCCTGGGCCCCATGCTCCATCTTGACTTTCCAGTCATTCTTGGTGATCATCCTAGACTGATCTCAGAGGAAATCTGACCATGTTCTGCTTCTACTTACAAACCTTTCCATGGTTCTCGATTCCACCAGCCTAGGTCTTAATGCCAGCACAGCCCACAGGGCCCTGTGGGATGCAGTCCCTGCGGCCCGTGGTCCCGCCTCTCCTCTCTTTCCCCCTTAAGCTCTGTGTCCCAGCCCCAGTGAACATGCAGTTACTCAAGTGCACGTCTCCGCTGCTTTTGTCCAGCTGTTTCCCTCTGCTGGGACTGCCCTTCCTCATCCATCTCCTGGCTAATTCCTATTCCAGCTTAGACGGCACGTCTCTCAGAAAACCTCCCTGATGTCCCACCCACTTCCCGCCCCTGTCTTCAAGTTCCCAAGGTCCCTGAGCCCTTCCATCAAGGCTCACATCCTATGCCTGTGTCAAGGGAGCTCTTGGCTGAAGATTGGGGTGATGCCCTTCTTACCAGGCCCTATAGGCATTAATTGTTTCTGTAAGGCAAGGATAAGTGAATAGTTCAGACCCCTAGGGCAGAAACTACGACCCCTGAGAGCCGGAAGGAACTTAATTCTCCTCAGGAAACGTTACCTAACAATCACATACTGTTCTCAGTCAGCTGCTGGGGACATTTCTGTCTTTCAAGTTTTTTGGGCATCTGAACAGTAAAGATCCCATCCTCCTATCTTAGAGCCATTTGCTGCTTCCCTCCCTGGACCAGCAACCAGCCTCTCTCTGGTCTCCTTGTGGCCACCCCTGCCCTGACAGTCTTCTCTTCCCTGGCAGCCAAAGAAGCTTTTAAAAATAGGAATTAGGGCCGGGTGCGGTGGCACATGCCTGTAATCCCAGCACTTGGGGAGGCCGAGGTGGGTGGATCACCTGAGGTCAGGAGTTTGAGACCAGCCTGGCCAACATGGTGAAACGCCATCTCTACTAAAAATACAAATATTAGCCAGGTGTGGTGGCAGGTACCTGTAATCCCAGCTACTTGGGAGGCTGAGGCAGGAGAATTGCTTGAACCCAGGAGGCAGAGGTTGCAGTGAGCCAAGATTGCACCATTGCACTCTAGCCTGGGCGATAGAGCGAGACTCTGTCTTCCAAAAAAAAAAAAGGGAATTAGGTCACATCTCTCCCCTTTAAAACCTTCTTGTGGCGGCTTTCCAGTGCACTCAGAGTAACTACAATCAGCTCCTCCTCATCATCCCCTCCTTCCTGGGGATGGCATCCCAGTTACAGTTTTTCCTTCCTAGCTAGGGGCAGTGAGATTTGGGTGTCCCACGTTGTCTGGTCTACACAATAGCGAACACAAACATTCTCATCTCCTGCAGCATGGCATACAGACTTTACAGAATGTCCTGTGTTTTTGTGGCTGACAATCAAAGTGGTACATGTCCCTCCCATTCTGCACACACCTCTGCTCTTTACCCTGATTAAATTTTCTTCATCGAATTTCTTGAATGTTGACATATTTATTGTCCGTCTCTCCCTGCTTGAGTCAGAGAGTTTTGCCTGCTGGGTACACGGCAGGTGCTCAGTAAATACAGCAGAATGGCGCGTTCCCTGCCTCCCATGACACTTCACCACAGCTGACTTTTTCACATGGCTCAGGGCCAAGGTCATTGCCCGACACCCTTCTCCCTCCAGACTGTGGGCTCTGCAGGGTCTCCCTCTGTGGTGTCTACATAGGCTCCCCAGGCTGGGCACAGAGGAGGTGCTATTAGATGTTGATGTACTTTCTCCACAGGCACAGCCACTTCCTGCCTCCTGAGGACTCCTCTGACGGCAGGAAAACTGGACATGAATGACTGCCCCCCCGCCCCTCCCCTGCAGAGTGGCCAGATGGAGTCCTGAGCCCTGGACATGGGCCTGGCTTTCCTGGATATCAGGACTTCCAATAAATAAAGACTCTGTATACTGGGCTTTGATTCCTGCCATCCGTACCTGAGAGGGTCCTAGGAGAGCTGGCTGGGCAGAGTCATCTGTTCCCCAGCTTCACCGGGTGTGCCAAGGAAGTGCCTGGGAAGAGCAGGACTCTGCAGCTGTGCCCCAGGGTTGAGACTACCCTGCCTCCCTTGTGAACTCTGCCACACAGCCATTTCCTGACTTCTGCTGCATGTGCCTGGGGTAAAGACCCTCACTCCCTTCCACTCTAGCATTCCCCAAATTGTTATTTTTTTTTAATATATATATATTTTATTTTATTTTTATTTTTATTTTTTTTTGAGATAGAGTCTTGCTGTCACCCAGGTTGGAGTGCAGTGGCATGATCTCGGCTCACTGTAGGCTCCGCCCCCTGGGGTTCATGCCATTCTCCTGCCTCAGCCTCCCTAGTAGCTGGGACTACAGGCGCCCGCCACCTCGCCCGGCTAATTTTTTTTTTTTTTTTTAGTAGAGACAGGGTTTCACCGTGTTAGCCAGGATGGTCTCGATCTCCTGACCTCGTGATCTGCCCACCTCGGCCTCCCAAATTGCTGGGATTACAGGAGTGAGCCACCGCGCCAAGCCTATATATATATTTTAAAGACAACGTCTTGCTCTGTTGCCCAGGCTGGAGTACAGTGGTGCTATGATAGCTTACTGCAGCCTCAAACTCCTGGGCTCCAGTGATCCTCTGCCTCAGCCTCCACAGTAGCTAGCACTACCGTAAGCACTTGACACAGTGCCTGGCTGCATTCTCCAAATCTGCTTTCAGTTTTCTGGAGGCTTGGGGGGTGATAAATAATATGCGTCTTTCCCTGCTGAATTCAGAATCAACTGGGCAACAGAGGCATTAGGCAATGGAGATGAAAATACTGGCTTTATTATTGAAAACAACCACATGGAAGGATGTATGGCTTAGAAGGCTATGTACTGGATTTCTTTTCTTTCTTTCTTCTTTTTTTTTTTTTCGAGACGGAGTTTCACTCTTGTTGCCCAGGCTGGAGTGCAATGGCGTGATCTCGGCTCACTGCAACCTCTGCCTCCCGAGTTCAAGCAATTCTCCTGCCTCAGCCTCCTGAGTAGCTGGGATTACAGATATCCGCCACCATGCTTGGCTAATTTTTGTATTTCTAGTAGAGACGGGGTTTCACCATGTTGGTCAGGCTGGTCTGTAACTCCTGACCTCAGGTGATCTGCCCACCTCAGCCTCCCAAAGTGCTGGGATTATAGGCGTGAGCCACCGCTTCTGGTCTATGCACTGGATTTCTGTTCTTAGTTTCCAGTTTTCTAGAAGCCAACTCAGAATTTGAGTGCAGATGGTAATTTGAATTTGATTCCAGAAACACTGATAGAGGAATGGAGAAGGGAGACAATAGAGAGGAAGGCAGCCAATCAAAGGTGCATTATCAAGCGAGTTACCACTCTGGGCAACTGGGACTCAGTCCCACTGGGGACCTGTGGGGGACTTTATAGAACATAACCCAGTTACCCTATCAAGGAGCAAGGGAATTGTGTTATCTACCAACTTCCCATCTGTCATTAAGGGGTATTTTCATGGGCATTGACTGGTACTTCTGGGCTGCCCTTTATAGGCCAAGTTCACTTCTGCCATCAGAAGAGGGCCGTAAGCAGAGTATAATGGGATCAAGTGAGCAGCCTTAAACCTGCGGAAGAGATGCTGAGTGGATCTGGGCAGGTACCAACAGTGGCTGCTATGGCTTCTTCATGCTTCTTAGGAATACAGGCTCCTGCTGTTTGATACAGGCTCCCCAGTAGGGACTGGTCCTAAAGAATAGAAAGCAGACAGGCATGTATGCAATAGAGGAGGAGACCCCAGAGTGCTGAGCTGAGCATGCCCATGGCCTGCACCCACATTCACCATTCAGACGAGGCCCTCCTCCCTGGAGGTGATCCCAAACCTCTGGAAATTGGAGTAACTGGCCATTTGATACCCAAGGGTTATGCTCAGCTTGGAAGAATGAGCCTGGCCTATGGGAGTCTCTCCTAGGGATTAATCTCCAAGACAAAGGAAGTTGTTCATTGGTTTAGGAGCCGGGTAGAAATCCTGTAAGTTCAGGGTTGCAAGATTTTATACCATTTGTCTGAGCTAGGAGGAAACCCAGGTAGTGGAGAGAGAATTGTGATCAGTTCCTGTAACCTGCCACAATCCCTGGTGGACTGAAGAAAGGGTGGCGAATGCGGGAATAAAAGACAAGAGACAAAAGAGTATATTTGGAAGAAGGGGTCAGGGGGCACCTTGCCTCTAGTGGACAAGGGCCCTGAGCTTTACACAGCTTTCTGTATTTATTAGGCAAAAGAGATAGCAAGAAGGCGGGTAGAAGAAGAGGTCAGCTTGTCCAGAGTAGGCGTGCAAGACTGCATTCCCTAGATGTCCCAGTAGATAACCTCAAGGAGCTCGGCGCCAGGAAGCGACTGCCCTCATCAAACCTTCTGGGGCAGGCACAGAAGTGAGTTTGTCCACATTCTGTATTAATGGTAAACAGTTTGCTGTTTGATCATATAGCCTCAGTGGAATGCTGAGTTGGTCATATCCCACAGGCCTTTGGCTCCCTGCAAGTTCCTGTCCATGAAAGGGTCTGGATCCTGGTGGCTTTTTGTTTCCATCTCTAGTTTCCATGGGCTGTGGTGGATGTTTTCAGCCCACTCCACTTGCTTGAGTAAGCTTGAGTGGGGTTCTATGCCATGCAACTAAAAGAAGTGTGATTAAAACAGACAAAACGGAGATCCAGACTACACTTTAGAACATCTCTATGTGTCCTGTCTTACAATAGGCTAGACTAGCTTCTTTATATGATGGTCTCAGGGGTCCAAGAGAGTGAAAATGGAAACTTCAGACATCACTTTTACCACATTCTATTGGTCAAAGCAGTCATGAGCCCAGCTGAGATTAAAGAGATGGGGAGACTTTACTTCTTGATAGCATTTGGCTGCAAAAAAATTGTGCCTATATTTAAATTACTGCAACAACTTCATAGTGTCTCTTCTTGTGTCAGTTTTGATATTTGAAGGTGGGGGTCTTTGGGAGGTAATTAAGATTAGACAAGGTCATCAGGGTGGGGCCACCATGATGGGACTGGTGGTTTTATAAGAAAAGGAAAAAAGACCTGAACTGGTCTGCTCTTGCCCTTTGACCATGTGACGCTCTCTGCCATGTTATGATGGGGCACAAAGGCCCTCACCAGATGCAGGCACCGTGCTCTTGGACTTCCCACTCTCCAGAACTATAAGGAATAATTTTCTTTTTATTAAATTACCCTGTCTATTGTATTCTGTTATAGCAACAGAAAATAGACTAAAACAAACATCTACATTTTCAAATTGCCATCAACTTGTTAATAATATCCTCATAGTATATTTTTAAGGTTTGTAGAATCTGTAGTGATAACCCCCTTTTCATTTCTGACATTGGTTATTGGTATGCTCTTTTTTTTTTAATCGATTTTGAGAGAGGGTTATCAATTTTGTTAATCTTCACAGAAATTACTTTTGGCTTTGTTGACACTTTATTTTGTACATTTGTTTTTAACTAGTTCTCTTCTCACTCTGTTGCCCAGGCTAGAGTGCTGTAGCGTGATCTTGGCTCACTGCAACCTCCGTCTTCCAGGTTCAAGCGATTCTCCTGCCTCAGCCTCCTGAGTAGCTGGGATTACAGGTGCCCACCACCACACTCAGCTAATTTTTGTATTTTTAGTAGAGACAGGGTTTCACCATGTTGGCCAGGCTGGTCTCGAACTCCTGACCTCGTGTTCCACCCACCTTGGCCTCCCAAAGTGCTGGAATTACAGGCGTGAGCCACCACGTCCAGCTAGTTCTCTTATTTTCTTCTTTCTTTAGATTTAATTGTCTGTTTCTACCTTTTTGAAATGAATGTTTAGCTCACTGGTTTTCAGCCTTTTTTCTTTTTTTGTTTTTGCTTTTTGTTTTTTTTGAGACAGAGTTGTGCTCTGTTGCCCAGGCTGGAGTGCAGTGGCGCGATCTTGGCTCACTGTAACCTCTGCCTCCCGGGTTCATGCCGTTCTCCTGCCTCAGCCTCCCGAGTAGCTGGGATTACAGGCGCCCGCCACCACGCCCGGCTAATTTTTTGTATTTTTAGTAGAGACGGGGTTTCACCATGTTAGCCAGGATGGTCTCGATCTCCTGACCTCATGATCCACCCGCCTCAGCCTCTCAAAATGCTGGGATTACAGGCGTGAGCCACCGTGTCCGGCTTTCTTTTCTAATACACTTAAATTTGCCACAAAGCGTGACTTTGTTTTTTTTTTTCAAGATATATAATTTTACTTGTCCCATAACTGTGAAGAAATAACAAATCATTCTTCAAAATAGAAGATAAAATAACTATAATAACAACAAAAACCCATGAATGCATTGTTGTAACTTAGCCAATAGTCACGTTTCCTTCTTGCCATCTCTGCCTATAGTAGTCCTGCTCCTTGGATGTCTTTGTCTTTCAATCATCCTTTTGTTCCTTATTTTCCCTTCTCTACTCTCTTTTGATTTCTCCATTGACCTCAGATTGTTTAGAAGTTTAGAGTCGTATTTCTTAATTTCTAAACATAAGGAGGGTTTTTTTTTTTAGGTATCTTGCTTAATTGCAATTGGGTTGGGAACATTTTATATGATTTTAATCTTTTGAAATGTGTCGAGCCTTTATGGCTTGGCATATGCTCAGCTTTTGTTAATGTGCCATATGTGCTTGAATCATAATCCTTGGTTCATGATGCACCGTCTTAACTCAGGTTCCGCCAGAAACAGACCCTGGGACAGAGAATTAGAGGTTGATCCCAGTAAGCATTACTAGGGCAGTGGGAAGTGAGACAGGGACAGTCGTCTTGAGTACAATTTTCCATACTGTTTTAACAAGTGTCAGAATAATTTTTTAATGGCCCTCCACATTTCTACTCTTCTTTCATCTTTACATGGACTCTGCAGGTTTCCTCCTAGCTCTCTGGCTATGCCACCACCCTCTCCCACCCAGCCGTGACATAATGATTTTCTTCAAGGCTTACACCAGGCCTCTTCTTATTCTCTCCTCTGTGCAGTGATCTCCTTCCTAGAGAATATCAGATAAGTCATTGGTTCACAGATGGTTATCTCCAGCCCTGGCTTCTGCCTTGGGCTTCCACCTGCTGCCATGGACCTTCATATAGATGTCTCAAAGGGAGCACTAAGTCCCAATGTGTCCGGAATTGCAGCAGGCATTATTTTCCCCAGCTTGTCATTCTCACCACCATTTCTTTGCACTCTGCCCCTGCAGAAGGTTTGGTATTGTTATTGTTGTTGCTGTTCTTTTTCTTAGAAGGCCTCACTCCATCTTAAGCCTGGATATACAATTCCCCTTTTCATTTTTTTTAATTTTTTTTTATAGTCTGGGTATACAGTTCCCCTTTTGTTCATTTTATTTATTTGTTTGTTTATTTATTTATGAGATGGGGTCTCACTCTGTTGACCAGGCTGGAGTGCAGTGATGTGATCTTGGCTCACTGCCACCTCCACCTCCTGGGCTCAGATGATCCTCCCACCTCAGCCTCCTGAGTAGATGAGACTACAGGCACGCATGCCCAGCTAATTTTTGTCTTTTTAGTAGAGATGGGGTTTCACCATATTGTCCAGGCTGTTCTCTAACTCCTGAGCTCAAGAAATCTGCCTGCCTTGGCCTCCCAAAGTGCTGGGATTACAGGAGTGAACCACCATGCCCAGCCCCTTTTGTTTATTTTAAAGCTGAAATGAGGACTCAGTTAATTTTGTTGTAGTCTTGTCTGGTGAGGGGCGATTCTTCACCCTTGCTGCCGTCCCTCACACTCTTCCTATTTTCTAAATATGCAGTCAGTCATTTAGATCACATCACCTGTATGAATAAAAGCCTTTCATGTCGGCTGCATTCTTCAGGCTTCTAACTTCTTGCAATTCATCAGTTACGTCTAGTTACATCTGTGGATTCCTGCACCATTGCAGATGCGAAGCAGGAGAAAAGAAGGGTTTTCTTTTCATCTTTTCTTTTTTTTTTTTTTTTTTCTGAGACAGAATCACTCTATGGCCCAGGCTGGAGTGCAATGGCATGGTCTCGGCTCACTGCGAGGACCGTCTCCCGGGTTCAAGCATTACTCCTGCCTCAACCTCCTGAGTAGCTGGGATTATAGACATGCACCACCACACCCAGCTGATTTTTTTGTATTTTTAGTAGAGATGGGGTTTCGATATGTTGGCCAGGCTGGTCTAGAACTCCTAACCTCAAGTGATCTGCCCTCCTCTGCCTCCCAAAGTGCTGGGATTCCAGGCATGAGCCACCACACCCGGCCTTCATTTTTGTTTTGAAGGAATTACCTCCTACCCCTTAAGTCCTGCAGTCCCTGAACTTGACCTTATCTGCAGCAAAGATGAGAAAGGGGGAAGGTATGATAAAAGGAGAAAACACTTGCCAGTGTTTTCTAAATTAACCCATGACATTAAAATTTAACATTTTCTGCACTTCCTGATCACAGTCCTGTCTTTTACTCAGTTGTGGGCGTGCACTTTTTTTTTTTTTTTTTTTTTGAGGTGGAGTCTCGTTCTGTTGCCCGGGCCGGAGTGCAGTGGCGCAATCTCAGCTCACTGCAACCTCCACCTCCCGAGTTCAAGCGATTCTCCTGCCTCAGCCTCCTGAGTAGCTAGGACCACAGGCATGCGCCACCACGCCCAGCTAATTTTTGTATTTTTAGTACAGATGGGGTTTCACCATGTTGGCCAGGATGGTCTCAATCTCCTGACCTCGTGATCCACCTGCCTCAGCCTCCCAAAATGTTGGGATTACAGGTGTGAGCCACTGCGCCCAGCCTGGGCATGCATATTTTATGGATCTTAACTCGACTTTTAAATTTTCTTTGAGCATCTGGGAATTTTATGAAAGCACTTTGTTAGTTTCTATTAGTGTCCCCTATATCCAAAATTCTCCTTAAAGAATGCCGTTTCCCATCTCTCAAGAATTTATCAATTCAGGCTGGGCATGGTGGCTTACGTCTGCAATCCCAGCACTTTGGGAGGCCAAGGTAGGCTGATTGTTTAAGGTCAGGAGTTCAAGACCAGCTTGGCCAACATGGTGAAACCCCGTCTGTACTAAAAAAACAAAAATTAGCTGGGCATGGTGGCAGGTGCCTGTAATCCCGGCTATGTGGGAGGCTGAGGTAGCAGGATGGTTTGAGCCCGGGAGGCAGAGGTTGCAGTGAGCCGGGATCACGACGCCACTGCACTCCAGCGTGGGCGACAGAGTGAGACTCTGTCTCAAAAAAAAAAAAAAAAAAAAGTATGAATTCACATTGTGCACAGGAAGAAAATTATCTGAATGTCCTTCCTAACAGGGAGATGCCTTCCCTGGTGTTGTTCCCCTTGGGCTGCCGTCTGCATGGGGCTTTCTTAGGTATCAAGGCCACCTCAGTTTGGAGAGATGCCAGAAGTGGAAGTGTCAGCCAGACCATGTTTTCATTCTACTTGTCTATATTAGATCAAAGTCAGAGAGAGAATCTCAGTTCATAGAGGGAACACTTTATAACCTGTGTTTATGGAGGAGAATCACATACCAAGTGGAATCACCTTGAAGCAAGGCTTGTGTGCCGGGGGCGATGGCTTGTGCCTGTAATCCCAGCACTTTGGGAGGCTGAGGCAAATGGATCACTTGAGGTCAGGAGTTTGAGACCAGCCTGGCCAACATGGTGAAACCCTATCTCTACTAAAAAATACAAAAATTAGCTGGGCGTGGTGGTACATGCGTATAATCCCAGCTACACTCGGGAGGCTGAGGCAGGAGAATCGCTTGAACCCAGGAGGCAGAGGTTGCATTGAGCCAAGATCATGCCACTGTACTCCAGCCTGGGCTACAGAACGAGACTCCATTTCATAAATAAATAAATAAATAAATAAATAAATAAATGGGATTTCGAGACCAGGCTGTCCAACATGATGACCATGTTTGTATTAACTTAGCTGGGCGTGGTGGCGCATGCCTGTGATCCCAGCTACTTGGGAGGCCGAGGCAGGAGAATCACTTGAACCTGGGAGGCAGAGGTTGCAGTGAGCCAAGATCATGCCATTGTACTCTAGCCTGGGTGACAAGAGCGAAACTCTGTCTCAAAAATAATTAAAAAAAAAAAAAGTGGAACCGTTTAGTAGATAATAATCACATAAAGAGTTATCAACTCTTTCCCTGTGTCAATGTTAAGCATTCCCACCTCCACCTTCATCACATACCCTGTTGGAGAAGGGTACTTCTCTGACCCATAGCCAGGGCGGGCTGGTGAGACTTGTGTTAGCCAATGAGAGGTGAAAAGATGTGACATATGCCACGTCTGGGCGGAAGTTTTAAATGGCATGCGTCTTGTAGCTTTGCATTTTGTGTTTCATCTCTACATTGTGGGAGTGGCCTTAGAGGATGATGCTCATGCAGCCCGGGACCAGGAATGAGAATAGAAACTGAGCAGAGCTACAGGTCAACCTCAGTCCTCATTTAAATGATCAAGAACTACATGCTTGTTGTAAGCCACTGAGACACTGTGGTTATTTGTTACAGCAGCAAAACCTCAGTGATACAATAGGAACAGGCAACTCACAAAAGAGGAAAGGAAAAATATGCAATCTCTCTAACCATTAGAGAAGTGTAGATTCCAGTGAGATTTTTGGTCCTTCAGATTGGCAAAAACTAAAAAGTCTGATAATATCTAATGTTGACAAGAAAATGTAGAACTAGGCTGGGTGCAGTGGCTCATGCCTGTAATCCCATCATGTTGGGAGGCTGAGGTGGGTGGATCGCTTGAAGCCAGGAGTTTGAGACCAGCCCAACCGATATGGAGAAATCCTGTCTCTACTAACAGTACAAAAATTAGTCGGACGTGGTGGTGCATGCCTGTAATCCCAGCTACTCAGGAGGCTGAGGCACAAGAATTGCTGGAACTCAGGAGGTGGAGCTGAGATCATACCACTGCACTCCAGCCTGGGTGACACAGCAAGACTCTCTCTCAAGAGAAAGAAAAAGAAAAAGAAAATGTAGGCCAGGCGCAGTGGCTCACACCTATAATCTCAGCACTTTGGGAGGCCGAGGCCAGCGGATCACCTGAGGTCAGGAGTTCGAGACCAGCCTGACCAACATGGAGAAACCCCGTCTCTACTAAAAATACAAAAATTAGCCAGGCATGGTGGCACATGCCTGTAGTCCCAGCTACTCGGGAGGCTGAAGCAGGAGAATTGCTTGAACCCGGGAGGCAGAGGTGAGCCAAGATCGCGCCATTGCACTCCAGCCTGGGCAACAAGAGCAGAATTCTGTCTCAAAAGGAAAAAAAAGAAAAGAAAAATTAAAAAGAAAAGAAAATGTAGAAATAGGGCCAAGCGTGGTGGCTCACACCTATAATCCCAGCACTTTAGGGGGCCAAAGTGGGAGGATAGCTTGAGGCCAGGCGTTTGGGACCAGCCTGGGCAACATAGTGAGACCCCATCTCTAAAAAAAAAAAAAATTAAAGTAAGTAGAAAGTGTAAAAATAGGTACCTCATAAGCTATTGTTCATGGTACACACATTTTGGAGGAAAATTGCTGATACATTCCAAACTGTGCATGCTTGTTTGTGCCCGAGTTCATTTGGGATTGGGAGGGGAACTGAAATCACAAGAGAAATATTCAAGGGGTTCTTACACTCTCTTTGTATTGTTTGAAATCTTGTGACAATTAATTTATGTATTACTTCAACAGTTTGTAGGAAGCTTAATTTTTTTTTTTTTTTCAGATGGAGTTTCGCTGTTGTTGCCCAGGCTGGAGTGCAGTGACACAATCTCAGCTCACTGCAACCTCTGCCTCCTGGGTTCAAGCGATTCTCCTGCCTCAGCCTCCCAAGTAGCTGGGATTACAGGTGCCCACCACCACACCCGGCTAATTTTTGTATTTTTAGTAGAGATGGGGTTTTGCCATGTTGGCCAGGCTGGTCTCAAACTCCTGATCTCAGGTGATCTGCCTGCCTCGGCCTCCCAATGTGCTGGGATTGCAGGCATGTGCCACCACGCCTGGCCAAGTTTTTATTTTTATTTTTGCTGTATTATTTATTCCTAATTACTTTGAATCATGCTAGTTCATGTGGTCTTTAAAAGGTTTTACTCTTTTTGATTAATTTTTATGTGTTAGTCTTGGATTGATTGACATTTTAATGTTAATTCTTTTGTTGCCATCATTTAGATATTTGTACCTTTCTTTTGAAGTTATACCTATCCTTCACTTAATGACTAATTTATTCCTAAAAACCTTGCTGCTAAGTGACAAACCTGCATATGAAAAAAATATTTCTATTAATTTTAATGAGAAAATACATCATTTATCTCAATCCAAGACACGTGAATAATTTTAATAGAAAAAAAATCAACCAAATAAAGAAAACATATTTATGTCAGTAGTAAACAACAATTTTTTTTTTTTTTGAGACGGAGTCTCCCTCTGTCTCCCAGACTGGAGTGCAGTAGCATGATCTTGGCCCACTGCAACCTCCGCCTCCCGGGTTCAAGCAACTCTCCTGCCTCAGCCTCCTGAGTAGCTGGGGCTACAGGCACGCGCCACTACGCCCGGCTAATTTTTGTATTGTTATTAGAGACAGGGTTTCACCATGTTGGCCAGGCTGGTCTCAATCTCCTGACCTCGTGATCCACCTGCCTCGGCCTCCCAAAATGCTGGGATTACAGGCGTGAGCCACAGCGCCCAGCCCAACAAGTTTAATGTAAATAAATATTATGTGCATAGAACTTCGTGTAATGTAGATATGTTGCCTTCCCCAAAAGAGGAACTCAGGACTTGACCATGGGGGAAGGGGCATTTTTCATCTTGCACCATTGTCCTCACCAATTTTTCAATCTTTTGGGAGCTTATGATTACACTGCCCTCAAACTTTACAGAAAATAAACTTATGGCACCCAAATACGTTTGAAACAAAATTAAGGCTAAGCAAGGGCGTTTCCTAGCATGGACGCATGCTTGGAATTAAGATGCTGGCTCTGCCGCCGACCAGGAGGTGGCGCTGTCCCACACAGACCAGAGGCAGCTGCTTCCACGTGAGGCCTCCGGCTGGGAACTGCGCATGGAGATTTTGGGGTGTGTCTTTGCTGGAAACCGTAAGGTCAAGTATTACTTCTTACAGTGTACTTATTTAGTGTGTTTTTGGGGAGTCATTATACTGTAAAAAGGGAGTCATTACAAAAAGTGGCATAACTTTAGTTATTAACTGAATGGTGCTATGTGCAGATAAGTCCATAGCCCCGTATTTTAAAGATAATAGTTTATTCTTTCTACTTCTTAGGTTGGACATTGATTACACACACGTTTATTATAATATTTTTAAAAACACAAAATAAATGAAAGCAGGGTATGTATAGAATGGTGATGAGAGTGTATTATGAAACAGATTTTGATCTATCTAAGTCTGAGCTCTCTTGAGGTACAAAAATTAGAAGGAATTAGTAAAATTAAAACCTGATGTGAATAAAACAGGAAATAAAAACAAGGCAAAAAATGATTGAAAGGATTAATCTCAAATTGCTTCTTTCAGGATAAACTATATGCACCCTTCAGGAGACTGAATAGATAAAGAAAGTAAAAGGTTAAAAACAGATGCATTTAGAAATCAGAAAGGAATGTAATCAGAAATTGTCTGGAAGCTACTGCATGCCACTCTAGTAAAAATATTTCCTGCTGAACTTCTAAGGATCATATTTGACACAAGATGTAGAAAACACAAGTGTCCTAGTTACTGTGGAAAAGTTTGGAAAGGTGATTTAAAAAACGTTGTTTTTATTTTTTGAGACAGAGTCTCACTGTATCGCCCAGGCTGGAACGCAATGGCGTGATCTCGGCTCACTGCAACCTCCGCCTCTCAGGTACAAGCGATTCTCCTGCCTCAGCTTCCCAAGTAGCTGGGATTACAGGTGTGCAACACCACGCCCCGCTAATTTTTGTATATTTATTAGAGACAGGGTTTCACCATGCTGGTCACGCTGGTCTCGAACTCCTGACCTCGTGATCCGCCCACCTCTGTCTCCCAAAGTGCTGGGATTACAGGCATGAGCTACCATGCCCAGCCAAAAAAAAAAATCGTTATATATATATAAAATCTCCTTTACTCAGATTTTCCTCCTGTGGACATTTTGCTTTATTTGCTTCATTGCTTTTCTTTCTCTCTGTTCTTTTATTTTTGGAGACAGCATCTTGCTATTGTTCAGGGTGGCAACAGCAGTGGTGTGATCATGCAGCCTCGACCTCCTGGGCTCAAGTGATCATCCTGCCTCAGCCTCCCACATAGCTGGGACCACAGGTATACACCACTATGCGCAGCTAATTTTTTTTTTTTTTTTTTGGTAGGGGTCTTGCTATGTTTCCCAGGCTGTTCTCAAATTCCTGGGCTCAAGGAATCCTCCCACCTCAGCCTCCCAAAGTGCTGGGATTACCGGTGTAAATCACTGCGCCCGGCCTCTCTCTGTTCTTAACATTTTTTTTCCCTGAACAATTTGAGAATGTGTTGCAGACATCATGGCCCTTTACCCCAGATGTAGTGTAGAGTGCACTAGTGAGGGAGCTTCTGGTATCAATGGGAAACTCACTGGTGGAGTCTCCATAGGCTAGGAGTGACAGTGAGATACGATGCCATTGAACTGGGCTCCCTAGGGTTAACGGGAGTGACAGGATTCTGAAATAGCAGAGGCAGGTGGAGGCACTTAACCATCAGAGACAAAGTGAGTACAAATTACTGGAATGGGCAGCAAGCCTGGACTGGCAGTCAGGGTGCCGTGATACGCAGATACCTGTGGCAATGGCCAATGGTCCACACAGTCCCCTGGGGAGAACACCATCCCATGGGGGATATTGCCTAGAGTATTATTTGACTGTATAACCAGGAAAAATGAAGATCTGGGGAGCAGAGCCCTATGTCATCTTCCACAATGAAAATCACAAGTCTGGCCAAGCACCATGGCTCACACCTGTAATCCCAGCACTTTGGGAGGCCAGTGTGGGTGGATCAGGTGAGGTCAGGAGTTCAAGACCAGCCTGGCTAATATGGTGAAACCCCGTCTCTACTAAAATACAAAAATTAGCCGGGCGTGGTGGTGGGGACCTGTAATCTCAGCTACTCGCGGGGCTGAGGCAGGAGAATCGCTTGAACCCAGGAGGCAGAGGTTGCAGTGACCCGAGATCATGCTGTTGCACTCCAGCCTCGGCGACAGAACAAGACTCCATCTCAAAAAAAAAAAAAAAAAATCACATGTCAGTTCTCAAGCTCAGACCCTGTTGACAGAAGGGCAGCCCAGTTCCCCCGAGGAAGAATCCCACAATGCTACTGCAAATACATGCAGCAAGTATTCCTCTAGCTCTTTGTTAAAGGGACCGAGCCATGTTCTAGGGTAACTGTCCACTATAGAAAGGGAAGTACCTAGATTTCTCAAGGGCCATGGAATACCAGGTTCATGAAATCGGTACCAGAGGATCTGAAATGCCACTATAGATCCCTGCCTAGAGTGGGCATGGGAGACAAGGTAATAAGCGGAGTCCTGCCTCATGTTTGTCTCATGTTTGTCCAGTGGGCCCACAGTTCCCTCTTGAAGTTATTTCCAGGTCTCTTAATTGGGGTGGATATACTTAGCAGGTAGCAGAACTTGCATATTAGTTCTCTCACCAATTATGTTAGGCAGGTCCAAGCATCAAGTGTCAAGATGATAAATAAAAAATAATACCACATCTGGAGAATTGCAGAGATCAGCACCTCCATCAAAGACTAAAGATGCAGGGAGGATGGTTCCTATCATATCGCCATTTGGCTCATATGTATAAAAAACCATATGGATTGTGCTGGATGACTGTGGGCCTCCATCAACTTAACCAAGTGATAGCCGAAATTGTAGCTGCTAGGCTGGATCTTTACCTGAACAGATCGATACAGCCTGTGGCACTTGGCATGCAGCTATTGATCTGATAAATGCATTCTTTTCAATCCTCATGAGTAAAGAGACTCAAAGTTATTTTGTTCATATGTAGGGAAGGCAGCAGAATAGATTTACCATCTTGCCCCAGTGCTATGGTAACTCTTCTCCTCTCTATCACAGTATGATCCACAGGGACCTGATCATCTTGACATTCCACAGAACATAATGCTAGCTGGACTTGGTTGAACAAAATATGGCAGGTACTCTGAATGACCAGATGCCAGTTGGTGGGAGACAAGACTCCCCTCCCCTAAAATTCAGAGGCTTTGCCATATTGGTGACATTTGTAGGGGTCCACTGGTCTGAAACAAGTTGCTGTGCCTTAAGCACCCCTATTGCTAAGAAAGAGGCATTTTGAGGCATCATGTACCACACTGGCAATATAGCATTTACTCATTTATTTCCTAGTTCCAATAATACCCAAACAATGAGACCCTGCAGCAGATCCAGGGTGTGGGGCAAACTGCCCTGCTCTTTGCCTTCTATGCCAGTGGGCTCAGTGATGCTAGTGTAGGCATAGTAGATCAAGATGCCATGTGGTGTTTCTGGAAAGTCCACTGGGAGAATTGCAGCACAGACCCCTAGAGATCTGGAGCCAGACTATGCCTTCTGTAACAGACAATTATTTGCCATTCATTGGAAAAGCAATTCTTGTCATACCATTGGGCCCTAAAAGAGATTTTGAAATTGACCATGGGGCATCAAGTGACTTTGCACCTGAAGCTGCCTTTCAAGTATGATAGAAATGGTCATTCAGGAGCAGGTCGAGAACATAAGTAAGTTAAATGGACACATGGCCCAGATCCCCAGGTCATCCACCTCGGTTGCATTGAAGCCATTGACTCAGCTGATGTCCATAGCCTCAGGTAGGTGTGTATGATCAACTGATAGAAGAACAATCCTGGGCCTTGTTGGTGTGAGCTGAAATAGACTGTTATCCACTGAAGTAGACTGCTATCATACTACAGCCCTACTCAAGGTGGCCCTCAAAATAGTCATGAGGGGAAATCTTCCCAGCAATCAGAGCTGAATAGTGTATTTGGCCATCCACTTTGTATAGAGGGAGAAGAGGCCTGAAATAGGTATGAGTATGGACTCCTGAGCTGTGGCAAATGGCTTGGCTAGTTGGTCAGGGACCTGGAAGGACCAAGTTAGGCAAAAGGGAGACAAGGAGATTTTGTATTTTTAGTAGAGATGCAGTTTCGCCATGTTGGCCAGGCTGGTCTCGAACTCCTAACCTCAGGTGATCCGCCCACCTCGGCCTCCCAAACTGCTGGGATTACAGTCGTGAGCCACCACGCCTGGCCTAGTAATTAACTACATATTTTGACATTCATAATTAACATGTATAAAATCAAGAAATAGCTCTACTGTCCTTCAACTATATAAGGATATTTGATTACATTAACCTCACATCCTCTCCCCCTTACATGCTGTGTTTCTCTTGCTCTTTTGGGCCCAGAAGACATTCTTACAGTGTACTGTACCATCAGTGTTCTTTGTTCTTTCCTGCGTCTCTGATCTTCCTGGATTACTCTTCTGCATAAGCACATCCTTCAGAATTTATGGCAGCTCTTTTTGGAGCAAACCCTCTATATCGTTAGCCCAAAAAGTCTTTATTTTACTGTCATTCTTGAAATATATTTTTGTTGAATATATAATTCCAAGTGAACAGCCTGTGTAGAAAAAAGTTAACACAGCAGGCCTGAGCCTGCTGTTCTCGGAAAAGTCGGCTTGCAAGGTTGGCCCTTGGCTGGCATCTAGTCAGTTGGATTTCCATCATTCTCTAATCAGAGTGTCTCACTGTATCTAAAGTGTTCAGCTTATGCTGAACACCTCTTTTCCTTCTGAGAGTCTAGAATTTTGGTACATGCCAGACAGTGGACGCCAATGTAAGTACCTTCCCTGCATTAAAACCTTACACACTGAGTCTCTAATGAGCCTCCCTGGTAGACAGTGTTTCACATGTGTTGTCATAACCTGTTGCTGGAGGAATTACGTGCATCCTGTGGATTCCATTGGGAAAGGACTCTTGGAAGCTTGTGTTGCACCCAGTAGGAGCTTGGCCTGGCCTGGCACCCCATGTATTACCTGGCCCCTTTAATGATGATGTTTGAGTCTCTGATTTTCAGTGTTAACTTGGATCCTGTGTCCAATAGTTCCTGAAATGTCGATTATTCCCTTTTCCCCAGTGTACATTTACCTGAGTACATGCCCTCAGGTCTTTCTGGAGAAGGATTGGAGGGAATCATTACCACATACATTTGCCGTGATGTAGGATCCTCCCTTATGTGGGCTGGCATCCCATTCAGTCAAGGGGTACTGGCTCAGGTCTAGAAACTGATCAAAGGATCACAGTTTTTTATTGAGATGTGTCTTGAGCCTTTATCATCTTTTCTGATTCCCTCTGATTGCATAAATTAAGCTGTATTTTGCCCTTAGGAAAATTATGTCCTATTATCATCTCTATAATACTCTCTCTCTTTTTTTTTGAGACAGAATCTCATTCTGTTACCCAGGCTAGAGTACAATAGCACCATCTCGGCTCATTGCAACCTCTGCCTCCTGGGTTCAAGCGATTCTCCTGCCTCAGCCTCCTGAGTAGTAGGGATTATAGGCACCCACCACCATGCCTGGCTAATTTTTTGTATTTTTAGTGGAGACTGGGGTGTTTTACCGTGTTGGCCAGGCTGGTCTTGAACTCCTGACCTCAGGTGATCCACCCACCTAGGCCTCCCAAAGTGCTGGGATTACAGGCGTAAGCCACAGCGCCTGGCCCATCTCTATAATTCTCTATGGGAACAGACTCCCCTGCCTGTCATACATTACATCTGTTCTTGCCATGTATTACAGCAATCTCACCCAGCTTTCTTCTGGCAGTGAAGTGTTGTCACCTGGCCTCTATTATTTCAGGACTCATCCTCATTAGTATTGGGAACATAGCTCTGTAACATCATCTCCCACTATCAGCCCACAGTCACCACCAAGCTTCTCGCTGATGCTGGTGGCCCCATTGAACAGCACATTCCTCCTCATTTGGATAAACAGAAGGTGCCCACGGCTCCCCTGTGGACTGCGGTGACCTGGTGGGTTTTCTTTCCTCAGTAGCATATCCACTCCAGCATGCCTGCTTCTCTGAGCCACCTCATTCCTGTATCCACTATTGCACGGCATTTCTGGCAGTTCTACTTTCCTGGGGGATATTGCTTTTTCCAAGCTTCCATGAGGCCGTTGGGTGGAGTGTTAGTACTATCTTCACCTCCTTGCTGGGGTGTGAATCCCATACCCCACAGCAGCACTCTCGCATCAATAAACTTCCCTTTATCCAACTTTGTCCCACTTGATGCAGCATGAGGAGAGCCAGCCCCGTGTGTCTCCCCAGCACCTACTGGACATTTGGCCACGTCCTGTGGTTCCTTCATGTATCATTCTTTCCTCCCTTAGTAGACCGAGTATCTTCCTGTCAGGTGGCCAAGCAGCAGCCCCTAAGCAGCAGCCTGGGGGAGCCACAGCTGCTATGTATCAAGCACAAGGCAAGGCCTGGCTGACATGCATGGTCAGGAAAGCAACAAGGAGCCATTTTTTAGATCAGGCAGTTTATATTACTCATACAGATGGTGAAAGCGCAAGTAGACAGAGGTGCCAGGTCCCTGTGACCCTTGCACAGGGCAACACCAAAACAAAAGGGGCCAAATGGCAGCAACATGAGTGCCAGGTGAAGCCCATACCACACTGCAGCCAAGCAGCTTTATAGCTGGTAGCTATGCGCATGCTCTCAGGGATGGGAAGGCATAATTCTAGGTGGTCCCCCAATTCCCACTCCCTCATATACATGCCTTGTATCATCGCCTCCCGTCGAGTGTGGGTGCTAATTCTAAGCTACAGCCAAGCATTTTCCCCTTCCTTCCTAAGCTACAGCCAAGCCTGCCTGCCTGCCTGCCTGCCTTCCTTCCTTCCTAAGCTACAGTCAAGCCTGCCTGCCTTCCTCCCCTCCCTCCCTCCTTTCTTTCCCTCCCCTCGCCTCCCCTTCCCTTCTCTCCCCTCCCCTCCCTTCCCTTCCTTTCCCTTCCCTTCCCTTTCCTCCTTCTCCCTCCCCTCCCCTCCCCTCCCCTTGCCTCCCCTTCCCTGGCCTCCCCTTCCCTTCTTCTCCCTCCCCTCCCCTCGCCTCGCCTCCCCTCACCTAACCTCTCCTCCCCTCGCCTCCCCTCCCCTCCCTTTGCCTTCTCTTGCCTTCCCTTCCCTTCCTCTTTCTTTTGACAGAGTCTTGCTCTGTTGCCCAGGCTGGAGTGCGGTGGTGTGATCTCCTCTCACTGCCTCGGCCTCCTGAGTAGCTGTGATTACAGGCATGCGCCACCATGCCCAGCTTCTTTTTTTTTTTTTTTTTTTTTTTTTTTTGTATTTTTAGTAAAGACGGAGTTTTCCCCATGTTGGCCAGGCTAGTCTCAAACTCCTGACCCCTAGTGATCTGCCTACCTTAGCCTCCCAAAGTGCTGGGATTACAGGCATGAGCCGCCGTGCCTGGCCCAGCCAAGTGTTTTCTAGTCTGCAGCTATACTCAGAGGAGGGCAAGGCATGGAGTCTCATGCTTACCAGAACCAGGGAAGCAGGTGATAAACTGGCTCGGGAGAGTTCTGAAGAAGACTGCCCATCTTGAAACCACCTTTGCCAAAATTATGGGGAATTATGACAGTGAAATAGATCAGACCTAACTGACTCCATCTTGCTTCTAACCTCTAAACTGTCCTTATCCATTCCTGGGCATAGGCCGAACTAGCCTTGGGAAGGAATTTAGTTTATAGTTTAAATAACAGCCCTTCCCAAAAGCAAATCTGT
Source organism: Pan troglodytes (assembly GCF_028858775.2). Lineage (NCBI taxonomy): Eukaryota > Metazoa > Chordata > Mammalia > Primates > Hominidae > Pan > Pan troglodytes. Next base: position 10,662,337 of record NC_072410.2, on the reverse strand, counting down.
TCTTGTAAAATGAATGAAAGGCCACCAGCCACCAAGTTAGGATGAGAGGGGCTGGAACCCTAAATATTACCAGCCGTTACGTGGAAGGTCATGAGATTTGCAACTTCCCTGATTCCTCTTGAAGATAACATCACCATTGTGAACCTGAGATTGGCCTTTTGAGATGTCTTTTCAGGTTTTTCCATTTCTGACAAGTGGTTGGCCTCACCTGGACCTGCCAACCAGTTCTGTGGCACTCACCCAGGAACTGACTCAGCGTAAGAGGATAGCTTCGACTGCCTATGAGTTCATCCTCAAGCCAACCAATCGGTGCTCCCGACTCACTGGACCCCTACCCACCAAATTATTCTTAAAAACCCTGATCCCTGAGTTTTCTTTTCTTTTCTTTTCTTTTTTAATTATACTTTAAGTTCTGGCAAACATGTGTACATCGTGCAGTTTTGTTACATAGGTATACACGTGCCCTGGTGGTTTGCTGCACCCATCAACCCGTCACCTACATTAGGTATTTCTCCTAATGCTATCCCTCCTCTAGCCCCCGACCCCCTGACAGGCCCCGGTGTGTGATGTTCCCCTCCCTGTGTCCATATGTTCTCATTGTTCAACTTCCACTTATGAGTGAGAACGTGTGGTGTTTGGTTTTCTGACCTTGTGATAGTTTGCTGAGAATGATGGTTTCCAGCTTGATCCATGTCCCTGCAAAGGACATGAACTCATCCTTTTTTATGGCTGCATAGTATTCCATGGTGAATATGTGCCACATTTTCTTAATCCAGTCTTATCATTGATGGACATTTGGGTTGGTTCCAAGTCTTTGCTATTGTGAATAGTGCCGCAATAAACATACGTGTGCATGTGTCTTTATCGTAGAATGATTTATAATCCTTTGGGTATATGCCCAGTAATGGGATTGCTGGGTCAAATGATATTTCCAGTTCTAGATCTTTGAGGAATCGCCACACTGTCTTCCACAATGGTTGAACTAATTTACACTCCCACCAACAGTGTAAAAGCATTATTTTTCCACAACCTCTCCAGCATCTGTTGTTTCCTGACTTTTTATTTTTTTTATTGAGACAGAGTCTCGCCATCTTTCCCAGGCTGGAGTGCAGTGGCACGATCTCAACTCTTTGCAAGCTCTGCCTCCTGGGTTCACGCCATTCTCCTGCCTCAGCCTCCCGAGTAGCTGGGACTACAGGCACCCGCCACCACGCCTGGCTAATTTTTTTGTATTTTTAGTAGAGACAGGGTTTCACCGTGTTAGCCAGGATGGTCTCGATCTCCTGACCTCGTGATCCACCCACCTCGGCCTCCCAAAGTGCTGGGATTACAGGCTTGAGCCACCGTGCCCGGCCTGTTTCCTGACTTTTTAATGATCGCCATTCTAACTGGCATGAGATGGTATCTCATTGTGGTTTTGATTTGAATTTCTCTAATGACCAGTGACGATGAGCATTTTTTCATGTCTGTTGGCTGCATAAATGTCTTCTTTTTAGAAGCGTCTGTTCATACCCTTTGCCCATTTTTTGATGGGGTTGTTTGCTTTTTTCTTGTAAATTTGTTTAAGTTTTTTGTAGATTCCGGATATTAGCCCTTTGTCAGATAGATAGGTTGCAAAAATTTTCTCCCATTCTGTAGGTTGCCTGTTCACTCTGATGGTAGTTTATTTTGCTGTGCAGAAGCTCTTTGGTTTAATTAGATCACATTTGTCAATTTTGCCTTTTGTTGCCATTGCTTTTGGTGTTTTAGGCATGAAGTCTTTGCCCATGCCTATGTCCTGAATGGTATTGCTCAGGTTTTCTTCTAGGATTTTTATGGTCCTAGGTCTTACATTTAAGTCTTTGATCCATCTTGAATTGATTTTTGTAAAAGGTGTAAGGAAGAGGTCCAGTTTCAGTTTTCTGCATGTGGCTAGCCAGTTCTCCCAACACCATTTATTAAATAGGGAATCTTTTTCCTATTGCTTGTGTGTGTCAGGTTTGTCAAAGATCAGATGGTTGTAGCTGTGTGGTGTTATTTCTGAGGCCTCCGTTCTGTTCCATTGGTTTATATCTCTGTTTTGGTACCAGTACCATGCTGTTTTGGTTACTGTAGCCTTGTAGTATAGTTTGAAGTCAGGTAGCATGATGCTTCCAGTTTTGTTCTTCTTGCCCAGGATTGTCTTGGCTATGCAGGCTCTTTTTTAGTTCTATATGAAGTTTAAAGTAGTTTTTTCCAATTCTGTGAAGAAAGTCTGTGGTAGCTTGATGGGGATAGCATTGAATCTATAAATTACTTTGGGAAGTATGGCCATTTTCACGATATTGATTCTTCCCATCCATGAGCATGGAATGTTTTCCCATTTGTTTTTGTCCTCTCTTATTTCCTTGAGCAGTGGTTTGTAATTCTCCTTGAGGAGGTCCTTCACATCCCTTGTAGGTTGGATTCCTAGGTATTTTATTCTCTTAGTAGCAATTGTGAATGGGAGTTCACTCATGATTTGGCTCTCTGTTTGTCTGTTATTGGTTTATAGGAATCCTTGTGATTTTTGCACATTGATTTTGTATCCTGAGACTTTGCTGAAGTTGCTTATCAGCTTAAGGAGGTTTTGGGCTGAGACAATGGGGTTTTCTAAATTTACAATCATGTCATCTGCAAAGAGAGACAATTTGACTTCCTCTCTTCTTATTTGAATACCATTTATTGCTTTCTCTTGCCTGATTGCCGTGGCCAGAACTTCCAATATTATGTTGAATAGGAGTGGTGAGAGATGGCATCCTTGTCTTGTGCCGGTTTTCAAAGGAATGCTTTCAGTTTTTGCCCATTCAGTATGATATTTGCTGTGGGTTTGTTGTAAATAGCTCTTATTATTTTGAGATATGTTCCACTGATACCTAGTTTATTAGAGTTTTTAGCATGAAGGGGTGTTGAATTTTATCAAAGGCCTTTTCTGCATCTATTGAGATAATCATGTGTCTTTTGTCATTGGTTCTGTTTATATGATGGATTACGTTTATTGATTTGCGTATGTTGAACCAGGGTTGCATCCCAGGGATGAAGCCAACTTGATCATGGTGGATAAGCTTTTAGATGTGCTGCTGGATTCAGTTTGCCAGTATTTTATGAGGATTTTTGCATCGATATTCATCAGGGATATTGGCCTGAAATTTTTTTTTTGTTGTGTCTCTGCCAGGTTTTGGTATCAGGATGATGCTGGCCTCATAAAATGAGTTAGGGAGGATTCCGTCTTTTTCTATTGTTTGGAATAGTTTCAGAAGGCATGGTACCAGATCCTCTTTGTACCTCTGGTAGAATTCGGCTGTGAATTCATCTGGTCCTAGACTTTTTTTGGTTGGTAGGCTATCAATTACTGCCTCAATTTCAGAACTTGTTACTGGTCTATTCAGAGATTCGACTTCTTACTGGCTTAGACTTGGGAGGGTGTATGTGCCCAGAAATTTATCCATTTCTTCTAGATTTTCTAGGTTATTTGCATAGAGGTGTTTATAGTATTCTCTGATAGTAGTTTGTACTGCTGTAGGATCAGTGGTGATATCCCCTACATCATTTTTTATTGCGACTACTTGATTCTTCTCTCGTTTCTTCTTTATTAGTCTGGCTAGCAGTCTATCTATTTTGTTGATTTTTTCAAAAAACCAGCTCCTGGATTCATTGATTTTTCGAAGGGATTTTCATGTCTCTATCTCCTTCAGCTCTGCTCTCTTAGTTATTTCATGTCTTCTGCTAAGTTTTGAATGTGTTTGCTGTTGCTTCTCTAGTCCTTTTAATTTTGATGTTAGGGTGTCAATTTTAGATCTTTCCTGCTTTCTCTTGTGGGCATTTAGTGCTATAAATTTCCCTCTAAACCCTGCTTTAAATGTGTCCCAGATATTCTGGTACATTGTGTCTCTATTCTCATTGGTTTCAAAGAACATCTTTATTTCTGCCTTCATTTCGTTATTTACCCAGTAGGCATTCAGCAGCAAGTTGTTCAGTTTCCATGTAGTTGTGCAGTTTTGAGTGAGTTTCTTAATCCTGAGTTCTAATTTGATTGCACTGTGGTCTGAGAGACTGTTTGTTATGATTTCTGGTCTTTTGCGTTTGCTGAGGAGTATTTTACTTCCAATTATGTGGTCGGTTTTAGAATAAGTGTGATGAGGTGCTGAGAAGAATATATATTCTGTTGATTTGGGGTGGAGAGTTCTGTAGAGGTCTATTAGGTCTGCTTGGTCCAGAGCTGAGTTCAAGTCCTGAATATCCTTGTTAATTTTCTGTTTCATTGATCTAATATTAACAGTGGGGTGTTAAAGTCTCCCACTATTATTGTATGGGAGTCTAAGTCTCTTTGTAGGTCTCTAAGAACTTGCTTTATGAATCTAGGTGCTTCTGTATTGAGTGCATATATATTTAGGATAGTTAGCTCTTCTTGCTGCATTGTTCCCTTTACCATTATATAATGCCCTTCTTTGTCTCTTTTGATCTTTGTTGGTTTAAAGTCCGTTTCATCAGAGATTAGGATTGCAACTCCTGCTTTTTTTTGCTTGGTAAATATTCCTCCATCCTTTTATTTTGAGCCTATGTGTGTCTTTGCATGTGAGATGGGTCTCCTGAATACAGCACACTCATGGTTCTTGACTCGTTACCCAATTTGCCAGTCTGTGTTTCTAATTGGGGCATTTAGCCTATTTACATTTAAGGTTAATATTGTTTTTGAGATGGAGTCTCACTCTGTTGCCCAGGCTGGAGTGCAATGGCACCATCTCGGCTCACTGCAACCTCCGCCCCCTGGGTTCAAGCAATTCTCCTGCCTCAGCCTCCCGAGTATTACAGGCACCTGCCACCAGGCCTGGCTAATTTTTTTATTTTTAGTAGAGACGGGGTTTCACCATGTTGATCAGGCTGGTCTCGAACTCCTGACCTTGTGATCCGCCTGCCTTGGACTCCCAAAGTGCTGGGATTACAGGCGTGAGCCACCATGCCCAACCCAAGGTTAATATTGTTATGTGTGAATTTGATCCTGTCATTATGATGCTAGCTAGTTGTTTCGCCCGTTAATGCAGTTTCTTCATAGCGTCGATGTTTTTTACACTTGCTATGTTTTTGCAGTGGCTGGTACTCATTGTTCCTTTCCATGTTTAGTGCTTCTTTCAGGAGCTCTTGTAAGGCAGGTCTGGTGGTGACAAAATCCCTCAGCATTTGCTTGTCTGTAAAGGATTTTATTTCTCCTTCACTTATGGAGCTTAGTTTGGCTGGATATGAAATTCTGGGTTGAAAATTCTTTCTTTAAGAACATTGAATATTGGCCCCTACTCTCTTCTGGCTTGTAGGGTTTCTGCCAAGAGATCTGCTGTTAGTCTGATGGGCTTCCCTTTGTGGGTAACCCGCCCTTTCTCTCTGGCTGCCCTTAACATTTTTCCTTCATTTCAACCTTGGTGAATCTGACAATTATGTGTCTTGGAGTTGCTCTTCTCGAGGAGTATCTTTGTGGTGTTCTTTGTATTTCCTGAATTTGAATGTTGGCCTGTCTTGCTAGGTTGGGGAAGTTCTGGATAATATCCTGCAGAGTGTTTTCTAACTTGGTTTCATTCTCCCTGTCACTTTCAGGTACATCAATCAAACGTAGATTTGGTCTTTTCACATAGTCCCATATTTCTTGGAGGCTTTGTTCATTCCTTTTTATTCTTTTTTCTCTACTCTTGTCTTCTCTATTTCATTAAGTTGATCTTCAATCACTGATATCCTTTCTTCCGCTTGATTTGGCTATTGATACTTGTGTATTCTTCACGAAGTTCTCATGCTGTGTTTTTCAGCTCCATCAGGTCATTTATGTTCTTCTCTACATTGGTTATTCTAGTTAGCAATTTGACTAACCTTTTTTCAAGGTTCTTAGCTTCCTTGCATTGGGTTAGAACATGTTCCTCTAGCTTGGAGTTGTTTGTTATTACCCTCCTTCTGACGCCTACTTCTGTCAGTTCGTCAAACTCATTCTCTGTCCAGTTTTGTTCCCTTGCTGGCGAGGAGTTGCGATCTTTTGGAGGAGGAGAGGCGTTCTGGTTTTTGGATTTTTCAGCCTTTTTCCACTGGTTTTTCCGCATCTTTGTGGATTTATCTACCTTTGGTCTTTGATGTTGGTAACCTTCAGATGGGGTCTTTGAGTGGACGTGCTAATCCTTTCTGTTTGTTTCTTTTTCTTCTAACAGGCCCCTCTGCTGCCAGTCTGCTGGTGTTTGCTGGAGGTCCCCTCCTGACCCTGTTTTCCTGGGTATCACCAGTGGAGGCTGCAAAGCAGCAAAGATTGCTGCCTGTTCTTTCCTCTGGAAGCTTCGACCCAGCAGGGAACCTGCCAGATGCCAGCCAGAGCTCTTCTGTATGAGGTGTCTGTCAGCCCCAACTGGGAGGTGTCTCCCAGTCAGTATACACAGGGGTCAGGGATCCACTTGAGGAGGCAGTCTGACCCTTAGCAGGCTCGAATGCTGTGTTGGGAGGTCCGCTGCTCTCTTCAGAGCCATCAGGCAGGGACGTTTAAGTCTGCTACAAGCCTGACTGGGCTGCTGCCTTTTTTACAGAGATGCCCTGTCCAGGGAGGAGCAATCTCGCAGTCTGAACACGGCAGCCTTGCTGAGCTGCAGTGGGCTCCACCCAGTTTGAACTTCCCAGCAGCTTTGCTTACACTGTGGTGGTAAAACCGCCTACTCAAGCCTCAGCAATGGCGGACGCCCCTCCCCCTACCAAGCGCCACCGTCCCAGGTGGATCTCAGATTGCTGCTGTGCTGGAAGCGGGAATTTCAAACCAGTGGATCTTACTTTCCTGGGCTCCATGGGGGTGGGAACCGCTGAGCCAGGCCACTTGGCTCCCTGGCTTCAGCCCCCCTTTCCAGGGGAGTGAACAGTTCTGTGTTGCTGGCGTTCCAGGCGCCACTGGGATATGGAAAAATAAAATAAAATAAAAGCTCCTGCAGCTAGTTCAGTGTCTGCCCAGTGGGCCGCCCAGTTTTGTGCCTGAAACCCAGGGCCCTGGTGGGGTAGTCACCAGAGGGAATCTCCTGGTTTGCAGGTTGTGAAGGCCATGGAACTAGTGCAGTATCTGTGCCCAAGTTCCTCAGGCTGAGACCCTCACAGCTTCCCTTGGGTCAGGGGGAAAATTCCCCGATTCCTTGCGCTTCCCAGGTGAGGTGACACCCCACCCTGCTTCCGCTCAGCCTCTGTGGGCTGCACCCACTGTCCAACCTGCCCCGGTGAGATGAACCAGGTACCTCAGTTGGAAATGCAGAAATCACCCACCGTCTGCATCGATCTGGCTGGGACCTGCAGACTGGTGCTGTTCCTATTCGGCCATCTTGAACCTCTCTCCTGATCCCTGAGTTTTCAGAGAGACTGATTTGAGTAATAATAAAACTCTGGTCTCCTGCTCAGCCAGCTCTGCATGAATTACTTTTTCTCCATGTAATTCCCCTGTCTTGAAAAATGGGCTTTGTCTAGGCAGGGGGCAAAGTGAACCCACTGGGCGGTTACAATCTCACTGTGTTTCAGGAGCCTCGGGTGTTCTTGCACAAGGGGAGTCAGACTGTGGTTGAGCCTTGTCTACATGGCCTAAGTGAAGACATGCAGGGTCGCCAGGGCACTGTGGAGTTGGCACTCCACACCACCATGCTGGACCTTCCACATACCCCGCTGATAATTCTTCTGGATATTCTTTTTTTTTTGAGATGGTGTCTCACTCTGTTGCCCAAGGCTGGAGTGCAGTGGCACAATCTCGGCCCACTGCAACCTCTGCCTCCGGGGTTAAAGCAATTCTCATGCCTCAGCCTCCTGAGTAGCTGTGACCACAGGCATGTGGTACCACACCTGGCTATTTTTTGTATTTTTAGTAGAGACAGGGTTTCACTATATTGGCCACGCTGGCCTTGAACTCCTGGCCTCAAGTGATCCACCCGCCTCGGCCTCCCAAAGTGCTGCAATTACAGGCGTGAGCCACTGTGCTGAGCCTGGGAATTCTTTTTTTTTTTTTTTTTTTGAGATGAGGTCTCACTGTGTTGCCCAGGCTGGAGTGCAGTGGCACAATCTTGGCTTACTGCAACCTCTGCCTCTCGGGTTTAAGTGATCCTCCCTCCTCAGCCTACCAAGTAGCTGCGACCACAGGTGTGCACCACCACACCTGGTAATTTTTGAATTTTTGGTAGAGGTGGAATTTCACCTTGTTGCTCAGGCTGGTTTCAAACTCCTGAGCTCAAGTGATTTGCCCACTTGGGCTTCCCAAAGTGCTGGTATTACATGTGTGAGCCACCATGCCTGGCCTGGAAATTCTCCATCACTTACCTTAGATGTACTGGTAGAAGGTTGGACCAAATCCTTTTTCTTAGGCAACATTAAATGAGAGTAACCATGACGATGACTCCCAGGAGGACAATTAGGCCTGCTTGGAAAAAGATAGGCTGCAATCAGACTTCCCATCCAGAGCCAAGCCAGTTAGGTATGTCATTAATTCAGATGTCCTACTTGGCTGGCTGGCAGAAAATCCAGGGCAATGTGATCATCCATTACCGCTCACACTTGATAGCCCAAACTAGGTGCGTGGTAGGCAATTATACGCCTGATATCCACCATAAGAAGTGCTATTCATTTGGGGCAAAACTGTAAGAGTGTAAGTCTCCGGCTGTCGTAGCCCAACCTAGTCTCAATGCTACGTCCTGCTCAGGGCGAATTAGATTCTGCTAATAGGTTTGGGTGACCACAGCAGCAGCACAGTGCTGACGTGACGTCAAGGTCCAATTCTCACAAGACTGGAGGCTGGGATTAACAATATAAAGGAAATTTAAGTATCAGAAAGAGCCTGAAAGAAGGAATAGTTCCTGGAAGAATACTTCCAAAGTACTCAAAGGAGGAGCTTTTTTTTTTTTTTTTTTGAGATGAAGTCTTGCTCTATCCCCCAGGCGGAGTGCTTTGGCACAAACTAGGCTCACTGCAACCTCCACCTCCTGAGTTCAAGCAATTCTCCTGCCTCAGCCTCCTAAGTAGCTGGGATTACAGGCACATGTCACCATATCTGATTAATTTTTCATATTTTTGGTAGAGGCGGGGTTTCACCATGT